>NC_088424.1:4403478-5003478 GCF_034236695.1 Oncorhynchus nerka | reverse complement strand
AAAGTCGGTTGAAAATACTTTATCCTTAAAAAAATATTTTAAAAAGCGACACCAGAGTGGTATACTGCGAAACGAGCTAGATGTACTCAGGCTTTTATGAAGCTAGCCGGCTTTCAGTTAGCGTCACATTCCAGGTCAGGCTTCATCTGTTCTACGATGGTGAATATTGCTTGTCCGCCTGCCGCAAACTCTAGCAGGGGACACACCCTTTTCGCTCCATTTCGCCCGTTGTTGGGCAATGTTAAAAGTCATATGGTGGACGTAGATTTCAGCGCGCACACGGTTATGCTAGTGATGTGCTGTACGCGAGCGAATCGTTCTTTTTGAACGACTCTTTTTACTGACTCAAGAGTCATGATTCGTTTTTCAGAGTGACTCGTTCAATTCAGTCATCTGTTTGACCAGCTGGCTGACCGCAATTACATGGAGTGTCTGAAAGTGGGGGGGATCGACTCACAAGTGTCCCATTGGAAACATCAAGGTGCGATCTATCTTGGGTCAGTTGTAAACGTCTATGGTGGTGGGGATGGTGCCAGGTTTCCTCTAGACGTGACTCAATCTTGGTTTCATCAGTTCAAACTTGGTTTCATCAGACCAGAGGATATTGTTTCTCATGGTCTGAGAATCATTTAGCCTCTGGTCACTACCATAAACTCTACCATAAAAGCCTGATTGGTGGAGTGCTGCAAAGATGGTTGTCCTTCTGGAAGGTTCTCCTATCTCCACAGATGAACTCAGGAGCTTTTTTCAGAGTGATCAACAGGTTCTTGGTCACCTCCCTGACCAAGTCCCTTCTCCACCAATTGCTCAGTTTGGCCGGACAGCCAGCATTAGGAAGAGTCTTGGTGGTTCCAAACGTCTTCCATTTAAGAATGATGGAGGCCCCTGTGTTCTCAGGGACATTCAATGCTGCAGACATTCGCAGATTCCTTTGACTTCATGGCTTGGTTTTTGCTCTGACGTGCACTGTCAACTGTGGAGCCTTATGTAGACTGATGTGTGTCTTTCCAAATCATGTCCAATCAATTGAATTTACCACAGATGGACTCCAATTTAGTTGTAGAAACAGCTCAAGGATGATCAATGGAAACAGGATGCACCTGAGCTCAAATTCGAGTCTCATAGCAAAGGGTCTGAATACTTGTGTAAACAAGGTATTTTTGTTTTTTATTTGTAATACATTTTCAAACATTTCGCTTTGTCATTATGGGGTATATGTGTGTAGATTGATAAGACATGATTTTATTTAATCAATTTTAGAATAAGGCTGTAATGTAAGAAAATGTGGGGAAAATCAAGGGGGTCTGAATACTTTTGAAATAGCTAAATCCTGTGTAACACCTAGTAACTACATTGTATTTATACAGATATAACATGTGCTCTGTGATGTACTAGTGTGTTTATTCTCCCACTTGGATGGCACATCCATAAGCTTTAAATTGAGGGCCAGGTTGTGAGGATGGGTAATGTACTGTAAAGTACACATTAATTACAAGTAAGTGCTCCTCAAGATACACAGGATTTAGCTAGTTAAAATGAAGTGTAACACCTAGTAACTACATTGTACTTATGTAGATATTTCATGTACTCTGGTGTACTAGTGTCTTTATCTTTCACTTGGAATGGCGCTTTCAGAACGTACTTTGCAGGTACACTATAATTACAAGTAAGTACCCCTCAAGATATACTTCATTTGAACTAGCTAAATCCTGTGTAACTACTAGTAATTACATTGTACTTATGTGAATATTGCATGTACTCAATGGTGCACTAGTGTGTTTATTCTCACAGTTGGATGGCGCTTCCAGCAATGTAAAAAATGAGGGCCAGGATGTCTGGATGGGTATAAGTTCCCTTTTAGTTACAAGTAAGTACCCCGCAAGATACACTTCATTTTAATTAGTAATTACAACTAGTGATTACATTGTACTTAGGCAAACATTAAATGTACTATGCTTTGAAATAGTATCTTAATCCTCATCTGGGGTGACTCTCGTATAAAATCCACGCATGAGCTAGCAAGATCCTTCTGTAATTTCTGTAATTACAGACTGCAACTAATACCAGGTACATGTTATTACATTGTAACTATGAGTCGTTACAGTCAACTACAATACTTGTTACAGTGTAATTACACATGTAATTGCACTGTAATAAGGACTGCTTAAAAGGAAGTGTTACCAATTATTATAACTCATGGCATTTATTTGACTATAATCAGATGATGACAATAAAATTGTGTTTGGCTCAGTATAATTACTCTTGTGGAATTGGCCAGCAACCCAGCTTAGAATAAGAGTATTCAAGGACAAGGGTCAACAATAAAAGCCATCACTAATATGACTCCCACCAGAAAACTACTGTACACAACAGATGAAAAGACAATGGCAAGTTAACTTAATGACTTCTACATAACGTTTGACTGATATTTACTTTTCTGCCAAGTGTGTTTACATGCTCAACACCATTGTTATTGATGGCTGTGACCCTAAGTTAGAATTTAACCCTAGAGAGGCCACAAGAGTCTTTAGGCAAACTGGCAACAGGACCCGATTGCATCTGCTTTATGCTGAGGAACTTACACTAGCCTGGGTCCCTGTCTTTCAGAGGTCTGCACATTCCCAATCATCACCCATCTTTCAAACATATGGAAACCATGTATTCCATTCCTGCCATTACGATTCACCCGTCTTCCTAAAGATCCTCCCACCAGCCTCTTCTGGTCTGCAGTGTAGTTGAGTCTCTCTCTCTTGAGTCTCTCACATTACATTGTCTTGAAGTCTATTCCCAGAGCCCTGTACTACATATGTGGTTTGAGGAGTTAGTGAGGTAACTTTGGTCAACTCTGAGTTCAACTTGGGATAACCGGTACCAAGACAGTGGCTCAACTTTTAGCCAGGTACATTTCTATGATAAAAAATCCTTCAGAAATAATCTGCTCCCGGGCAGGCTAACTCCATTTCTTGTATTTTTTAAATTGTATTTACGGATAGCCAGGGGCACACTCCAACATTTAGACATCCTTTACAAATAAAGCATGTGTGTTTAGTGAGTCCGCCAGATCAGAGGCAGTAGGGATGACCAGGGATGTTCTGTTGATAAGTGAGTGAATTGGACCATTTTTTTTACTAGTACTTTTGGATGTCAAGGAAAATGTATGGAGTAAAAAGTACAATATTTTCTTAAGGAATATAGTGAAGTAAAAGTACACGTAGTCAAAAATAATACATAAGTAGTACCTTAATTAAAGTATTTTTACTTAAGCACTTTACACCTTTGGAATTAATACAATTATTATAATGATAGGAGTGGGGCAAAGGAGTACTTGTGCATTGATAAGCACACCAAAGGACCTCAAACACGTTATTAATGTTAAGTAATAATAAAAAGAAGACAGCACTTCAACAAGCCTATTTCACATCACACCACAGCCTGCTGAATTAGCCAGATAACTTTTATTTTATTTAAATTTAGGCACAAATGAAAATGGGGAACTCACTCGTCCACGGATTGGGGTTTCTGCATTGTCTTAATAAAGAGTTCGGCGTTCGACATGTACGTGCAGTTACAAGTACATACTCCTGCGCAGTAGATGGCGGTATCACACAATTGATTAATTTATTTTTGGAGGTATGATTCTCTTTGTTTGCGAATCAGCACCAGGTCGCCGAAGAAGAAAAACATGCGCTTCCTCTTGGTCCGGAAAGCGTGGAAGTAAATGTATCTTGGTAAATACATGTTAGTTTTCTAGTCACAAAATTATTACGGCAAAATGGTTCGAAAATTGAAATTTCATGAGCAGAAGCTTTTGAAGAAGGTTGACTTTATCAACTGGGAGGTAGACAACAACCTGCACGAGGTGAAAGTATTGCGGAGGTATCACATCGAGAAGAGAGAAGACTACACCAAGTGAGTATGCAGTTTTATGGCCTTTATTTTGTCTCCAGCTATATGTAAAATGTGTTTTAAGTTAATCAGTTTAGGTTTTGATGCGGAAGTTATTGTTAATTTGGTATATAGTATAATAAGGGTGACTATTCCTAATTCTAAAATGGCCTACCTACAGGAAGCATTCTAGTTTAATTATGATGGCTTCGATATGGGCAAACATCCAACCATATTATTCCATCTATTGTATTCAAATTTGTTCTATGTGGAGGCATTTTTAGCACATTGACTACCCCTAGAACACTGTCCCTACTCAGCAGCCTCCGTGTGTTTTGATTAGCCACAGTCTGCTAACGTTATATCCATAGGTACAATAAGTTGAGCCGTAACATCAGAGAGCTTGCTCAGAAGATACGTGATCTGGACGAGAAGGATGGCTTCAGAGCCCACAGCACAGGTCAACTACTTGAGAAACTGTGAGTATCAGTGGAACTGAATTCGAACCCCGGCCCCTGCGCCCATAGGAAACTGTCTGTCCTCTAAAAGTAATGTGGGTAACACGCACGTACTACAGAGTGATGATGGTGTCTAGCATTTTGCATCTCTTCTTAAAGGTACGGTACTGGGCTGATCCCCACCAAACAGAACCTGGCCCTTACAGAGAAAGTCACCGCCTCTTCATTCTGCAGGTGAATAAACAAACCCATTCCATCTCCCAATAACAACAGTAAAAGTAGATGTTGCATTCTATCCATCGCTTGCAATACCTCTGGCTCCATTCGGTCCTATCTCCAGCTCTCTGATTTCCAGGAGGCGGCTACCCACCATAATGGTAAGCTTACGAATGGCTCAGAACCTGAAGACAGCCATCACCTTCATCGAACAGGGACGTATCCTTCACATGGTAACAGTACTAGTGATGTAGCGCCTGTGCGCATGCTGTGGCAATGGTGGTTTTTTTTACCCTCTTGTAGGGATCATAGACTGAAATGTCAATTAGATTGTTATTCTGTGTTGGATTATCTATGTAGTGCTTTGTGGCCTTGACTGTACCTTAGATGTGCGTGTGGGACCAGAGATTGTCACAGATGCAGCTTTCCTTGTCACTAGGTAAGTGTAGGGTTTTGTCTGACTACTTTTGGTACTTTTCTTCCTTTCTGACATCTTGTCAGCCCCCCCCAAATCCTAAATGTTTTATTTCATCAGAAATATGGAAGACTTTGTAACATGGGTTGACTCTTCAAAGATCAAACAGCACGTCATGACCTACAATGATGAGGTGAGAGACCACGGTCTAAGATAAGAAGTCTGACAAAGTTCAGTTTGTTTGAATAGCTCAAAGGTCCCAGGCATATTTGTTTGGATGTAAGATGGTCTAGTCAGATGGTAAATCATGTTGTACAAATGGGGATTCTGACTGTCTCATTGGTGCCCTTTGTTTTCCAGAGGGATGACTTTGATCTTGTGGTATAGACCTACAGTATTCATCACCCATGGGAAGGACAAGAGGAATGTGCAGAGGCTTGCATGTGTGTGCATAAGAAGTATAAGCATTTGTATGGGTGAGCCCATGTTTGAACATGGTGTGTGTTTGACTGAGTGTGAATGGGACTATATTTTGAGGAGGAAAGGAGTGTTATTTCAACATGTAGTGTTCAACTTTTTATAAACATTAAGATAAATATACATTTCAACAAATCCTTTTTTTTTTTAAACAATATACAACTTTTTTGCCATGGTAAAGGGTTGTTTCACACTTAAGACCATTTGCATATAGATAGAATTGTCCTTCAGTGACATTGTAAAAAAACGAATTAAAACGGAAAAATGTAAACTATTGAGTTTTCAATCCCTTTTATATTCCAACTAATGGGATTATACCTCTACTGCGAATTCAGAAAGCTCTACTTTGCTCACATTACCAACCACAGGGCAGTATCTTTATACAGGTGTTAAAGAATTCTGTGTTTGGTTAATCATGTCACCTGGATTTTAACCTTTTATTTAAAGCATTTTCCATCAATCTGTCCCCTTATTTTTGTCAGATGGTCCAGCACCATCCTCAGACAATTGCTTTATTTTTTTGGTCTAATTCTCATTTCTAGAAAAGGCTTCAAATTAAAATCCAGGTCATTTGACATTATTAACCAAACAGTGCCCTAGGTACGAGACATGACAAAGCTGAAGAAGGCACAGTTCCATCCACTACTTACAAGGTCTCTCCCTAAGGCATCGATGTAGGAACTTAAGCTTTTCTGTTAACAGAAACCACCAATATGGCATCCTATAATGAATAGGTACCAGCGAGTTTAAATGGGAATTCAGACTGTCACCAACTTCAAAGGCCTTATGCCAATCAGATCCACCAGAAACGCATATAGACGATGATAGTAATGAAGAAGACTGCCCCTGCTGCTATCTTGGCATAGATGGATCTGGTGTTGAGGTACTTGGCGTCGCTGCGGTACTTCTTTGAAAGGCTGGACAGATCGCTGGCTTTGGTGTCGAGAGCTGGAGGGAAAAATATTAATCAAAAATTTGAGGACTAGTGTGACCAATAATAGCTGTATTAGAGTGTATTCAGACCCCTTGACTTTTTCCACATTGTTACGTTACTGCCTTATTCTAAAATTGATTTTTTTTTAAATTCCCCTGTCAATCTACACACAATGTCAAAGCTAAAACAGGTTTTTTTTTAAATTATCATATTTAGATAAGTATTCAGACCCTTTACTCAGTACTTTTGTTGAAAAACCTTTGCCAGCGATTACAGCTTCAAGTCTTTTTGAGTATCACGCTACAAGCTTGGTACACCTGTATTTGGGGAGTTCTTCCCATTCTTCTCTGCAGATCCTCAAGCTGTCAGGTTGGATGGGGAGTGTTGCTGCACAGCTATTTTCAGGTCTCTCCAGAGATGTTTGATCGTGTTCCAGGCTCTGGCTGTGCCACTCAAGGACATTGAGACTCCCAAAGCCACTCCTGCGTTGTCTTGGCTGTGTGCTTAGGGTTGTTGTCCTGTTGGAAGGTGAAGCTTTGCTCCAGTCTGAGGTCCTGAGTGCTCTAGAGCAGGTTTTCATCAAGGATCTCTCTATACTTTGCGCCATTCATCGTCCCTGCCACTGAAAAACATCCCCACAACATGATGATGCTGCCACCACCACGATTCACCGTAGGGATGGTGACAGGTTTCCTCCAGACGTGACACTTGGCATTCAGGCACAAGAGTTCCATTGTGGTTTCATCAGACCAGATAATCTTATTTCTCATGGTCTGAATCTTATTTCTCATGGTCAGAGTCCTTTAGGTGCATTTTGGCAAACTCCAAGCAAGCTCTCAGGTGCCTTTTACTGAAGAGTGGCTTCCGTCTGGCCACTCTACCATAAAGGTATGCTTGATGGAGTTCTGCAGTGATGGTTATCCTTCTGGAAGGTTCTCCCATCTCCACAGAGGAACTCCGGGGCTCTGTCAGTGACCATCGTGTTCTTGATCACTTCCCTGACCAAGGCCCTTCTCCACCCGATTGCTCAGTTTGGCCAGGTGGCCTGCTCTAGCAAGTCTTCGTGGTTCCGAACTTCTTCCATTTAAGAATGATAGAGGCCACTGTGTTCTAGGGGACCTTCAATGTTGTAGACATTTTTTGGTACCCTTCCCAGATCTGTGCCTCGACACAATCCTGACAGACCTCACAGCCTGGTTTTTGCTCTGATGTATTGTCAACTGTAGGACCTTTTATATAGACAGGTGTGCCTTTCTAAATCATGTCTAATCAATTACATTTACCACAGGTGGCCTCCCAAGTTGTAGAAAAATCTCAAGGATGATCAATGGAAACAGGATGGACCTGAGCTCAATTTCAAGTATCCTAGCAAAGGGTCTGAATACTTATGCAAATAAGTTATTTCTAAACCTGTTTTCGCTTTGTCATTATGGAGTATTGTGTG
The DNA here is from genome assembly GCF_034236695.1 of Oncorhynchus nerka. Taxonomy (NCBI): domain Eukaryota; kingdom Metazoa; phylum Chordata; class Actinopteri; order Salmoniformes; family Salmonidae; genus Oncorhynchus; species Oncorhynchus nerka. The sequence continues at coordinate 4,995,649 of NC_088424.1, read as the reverse complement.
TAGATTTAAGATTTTTATTCATTTAATCCATTTTAGAATAAGGTTCTAACTTAACAAAATGTGGAAAAGGGGAAGGGGTCTGAATACTTTCTGAATGCACTGTATGCAAGCTTCAATCTTAAATGGGAAAGATAGGCACCACTTAAAAATATGGAAATCGATGTTGCCCATCTTGTCCATTCATTTGGGATTGAGGCCTGCAGTTTTACCTTAATTGATATTGTGGTTCAACAACTGATAGCATTGAATATGGACTCAGCTCAATGTTCGACAACATCTGACAAACTTACAGTCCCAGTCAAAAGTTTGGACACCTACTCATTCAAGGGTTTTCCTTTATTTTACTATTTTCTACGTTGTATATGCGTCATTTCATAGTTTACTATTCTACAATGTAGAACATAGTAAAAAATAAAGAAAATCCCTTGAATGAGTAGGTGTCCAAACTTTTGACCAGTGCTGTAGATTTTGGACTGAACCATCCCTTTAAATTAATTAGGTGTATTTTATGTCTATGGCGGGTTTGATGATTACCAGATAAGGCCTCTCCTCGTTGCAGGACCTCTTCAATGTTTGCCACCATGATACGCTGGACGTCCTGCAGTTCTGTGTTGATGCTGCCCAGGTTCCTCCGTGCCCTGCTGTCAATGTAGTTCTTCTTTGTCTTCTGGATGTACACGTCTGAGGAAGGAATATACACAAATAACACACTACGTGTTGGTTTAGGGTGCATCTCAAGTCTAATGTGGCATCCGCTCGTCATTACTTACATTTGCGCTGAATTGAAAAACAAGGGATGGGGAAATGCAATATGGTGGACGTCTACTGGGATTTTCTTTTGCCAGTCTTATCTAGTTGTCTTTTTTACATCAGCTATGATGCACCCTTACTTCAAATATGTTTTGTTTGCCTAGGGTGTCTTGAATTGGATGTTAATGATTGAAAAGAGAAGTTCTCACCAAACTCAATGAAAGAGTACGGCCTGGAGACTGTGGGGACTTTCTTTCCGTGCTGTTCATTGAATTCTGTTTGGAGGTCTTCCAGGTACCCAAATACCAGTTTCTTGGGAAACACAGCTTCACACAAGGCCAAGTAGCACACGCCATGTTCTATTACATAGCTGGTGAGACGAACACAGATGTGAACCATTAGTGGGAGAAACACTTAATACATTAGTTTCTCAAATAGGCCGATTAAGATTTCTACATACAGCACAGCGGCCGACCAGTCACAGACTAGTCACAGTCACATTATTGAGAGTTTTTCCTGAACACGTAACCAAATCAAATGTTACTGGTCACATACACATGGTTAGCAGATGTTAATGTGAATGTAGCCAAATGCTTGTGCTTCTAGTTCTGACAGTGCAGTAATATCTAACAAGTAATCTAACAAATTCACAACAACTACCATATACACACACTGTAAAGGGATTGAAAAATAATTGGTACATAAATATATGGATGCGCAATGACCATGCAGCACAGGCAAGATGCAATAGATGGTTTAAAATACAGTATATACACATGAGAAGTAGTGTAGGATATGTAAACATTATTAAAGTGGTATTAAACCCGAGTTTTGCCTTGTTAGGAATGGAAACTCGGCACCAATGACACAGACGACTCCATAGAGCTCATACTTACTGGAAGGACATGACCCCAGCCTCCAGAGTACATCTATTGGGACTCTGGGCATTTAGTTTGCGGCACAGCTGCTTAGCCTGGCTCTGGTAATGTTGCAAGTCTCTTCCTGACTAAACATAGGGAGAGCTAAAGGGTTATGAAATCATTCTTTCAGTTAAAAAAAATACCTACACTATGTATGATAGAAGTGCCTCTAAAACAAGGCAATATAAGTGTTAGTAGTATTCATCAGAATATTATGTAATTTAGCTAGCTAAATAGTTTGTAAACCGTTAAGTTAGCAAGGCTAGCTAGGAAGAGAATGTGGTTCATTCAAACCTGCTCGTCTTCTTGCATCGATGCAGCAAGCGGCAGACCATCTGCTACTCGAGCGATCATTGTCAGTAAAATCATATTGATTGAAACCTCTACAATCCACACTACAGACTGAGTCGTAGGTTTTTGCTGGCTGTGTAAAAACTTCAAATAAACTTGGCTGCGTAGCTTCTGCTGTCAAATCTGACGGCCGAGTAGCTCGATGCGGGTGCTGATACCGCGTTCACTATTTCCGACTTGCTGATTCGTTGGAACGCGGCACGTGTGTAACTACAACCAGTTAGCAGGTCGAACATTTTAGACTTTTCGGAATTTACTTTTTCGTAGCAGGTTAGGAGACTTAGTAATGTTAGCTCAAATGCTCTCCTAACCTGCTACGAAAAGTCACTTCTGGTCGTAGCTGTACTCCAGAGATACTTTTGGGGAGATTGGAATCGTATTAATAACTCTCTTCTGTACGTTGCCCATGCGTCGGCCATGGGCCGCGCGGTGCATTCTGGGACAAGGAGAGCTCTCCTTCAGGGAGTGAATGGGAGTCAATTGGGCGCATACTCAAAAACCCAACATTAGCATGCATTTCGTCAACAATAATTACAACATTACAAATCTTTTCCGAGATGTGAGATAATTAAATTGTTCTCTATAATATCGTATAGCTTTGGAATCGTGATATGACGTACTTTTTAGGAAAATAGGCAGGTTTCTCGAATCATACACTGACGTCAAGAAGTGATTGCGATACGATTAGCTTATCAACTGGGTGACGCAGCATGACAACTTGGACACGATTGGTCGACCGTCTTCTGGGTGAGGCGTTACGTTTTTCAATTTATGGCGCAATTGGATTCCTATCTTCACATTTCTCCAATATCTCTGTGTCCTCGCTCAAGACACACAACCCCTCAATGCGCGAGGGGTCGTCACTAGTTATCATAGCCACAAATAAACCCCGCCCATTTCTACAATTTATATTTTTTAAATGTGATTTTGAAGCATACCCTAACCTTAACCACACTGCTAACCGTATGCCTCGCCCTAACCTTCAATTAAGACCAAAAATATAATATTAGGTTTAATACATTTTTAATATGTAGTCCCATTTGACTTTGTGGCTGTGGTAACTAGTGGAAGATCTTGTTGTTGCGCCCTGGAATTGGGTCCGACGACAACTCTGATAGAGAGGCCTGTAGTGGCCAAAGTCCTTTTTAGCATGAGCATGACCATTGAGTGCTTCCACCACTGTAATGTAGTCAACTGGGTGAGACGTCCAACTTCATTAGCTGAGCCCTCCTGGTGACCCTGTTGGAGTCATGCCCGACCGGGACATGAAGGGATCAGCGAATCGAGACGAAGAAAATGGACTACTTTAAAACGGAGATCGCCTCAATGGCGCTGCCCATGCTCTCACATAAATTATAATGGCACAGATACAAAGACGAGCCCTCTATCTATCTCTATGCTCTAAACTTTCTTCTTATTCTTAGTGTGGTTTTCCAGCTGCCTTTCACAGGTCAGATTGTGAATTGCACATTTGTTCAAAATTGTACCCTCTAGATTTCACAAAAAAGGGCAATGGGAAAAAGAAATGGCCCCACCATCTAACTTTACATAAACGCCACTATCCCCAACAAACCCACCACCCTTTCGGCCCTAAAAGATCCTCTCAGAACCTCCTGTAGTTCTTCACCAAAATCTGTGACACCCAAAGCTTCTCTGCTGCTGCTATTACCTCATCAATCTTCTTGGATTTTCCGTTCCATTTATGAGGTACAATGAATGACCATGGTTAATTTCCTCACTGCTTCAGCATAGCACTTTCTGCACTGCTCGAAAACTGGCAACCTCAAACGGACTCTCTTGACCCACACAGCTCTTTCCACCGAAACTAAACACAAGTCAGATGTTTTATGTGAATGTTTTTTCAGCCATAATATTAGAATATAGTTTAGTCTCATGAGGCTCGATTACATTTTTAAAAATGTTCTGGGTAATGTCTGAAAATCATCAAGAAACAACCATTCGTGTCATCAGTTTCACAAATTCTCCAGACCCGACAGTGAGCCAGGCGGATAGCATCTCGATTGCTAATGTCTGACGGTGTATTGAGAGATGCAGATGCTGTCCCCGATGCGGGCGCCTGTCGTTTGAAGCCGGTCGAAACTCCAAGAACCAATACAGGCAGAACCATGGACAGATCCTGTAAAAAATGGTAAATTTGCTAATGTTTGTACTTGGAATAACATTGGATATTTGTATTGGTCCAGTCGTTTTGTTTGTTTGTGGATGTTGCTTGGATCGTTGTGCAATGAAACCGTGCTCTATTGCACTATTACATTTTCTTTTATTATAGTCGATAGCAAACATTCGGCCTTCGTCAGTTTTTCGATGATATTCGAGTCAATATTGGTGCCGTTTTTTCAGTTTTCTGTTATTAAATGAAATAGCAATGGATGCTGCCAGCCGCCTGACTATAAATAAAGCTCAATTGATAGCATCATCGATGCACTGAAATAGCATAACACAGCCTACATTTTCATATAGCTTTCTAATGTCATCGCTCTAAGTCAGTAGAATACAGTAGAATATCGAAACGTGATGACAGTCCAATCGGTCAGCTGACACCGCAGCTGGACACAGCTCATCAGATCAGTGCGCTCAACCAGAGACCCGTCTGTCCAATAATAATCAGGTCGTCAGACCAGTCTCCATTCGAGGGCTTATGCTATGAAAATGTATCTGCTCTTGACTAACAACAACAATGCCTCAATAGCACACACAGCAAGCTATTATTTGCATACTCTCTCGGTCTACCATGTCAATACTTGGACGGTAAATTGATTGGGTCACGAACGCATAGTCCTAATTGTCACATCCCCCTCATTCGCTGGTGCCCAACAATCTAACCGGTTCGCAGTAGATTATACGGTGCCTTGGCACCATTGGCATCGCGAGCACCTTTGAATGGCCTATTGTGTGAGGTGCAGCTGGTACGATCGTGTGTTGTGATTGTAGTCTCAACTGCGCATCGCAAAACTAGGCAGGCTTAGTGAAAGGCCTTGGCCAGTGCGTTATTCTTAGATATTTATGATTAAAACACATTTAAAAAAGATTAATGATGGTGGATTGTTCATTCGGGTGGAATGCTTCTAGGCATGTTGCCACTGACACAAGGTCAGATACTCCCTCATCCTTAATACCCTTAAAATCTCCTTCTCCCTATCAAACCAACCTCTCTCCATCCCTTCCTTCCTCTAGGTCAGCCTGTGGTGTGCGTGGGTGAGGAGGAAAGCGGGTAAGGAGATGGGCTGCACCTCGGCCAAGCAGGTGTCGGCAGTGCCAAGTGGTGAGGAGGGCCGCAGTAAAGCCTACAGCAATGGGGACCTTCTTTCCGGTCAGTACACATTCACCTGTACAGGCCTATTCTGGAGGGTTAAAGAATGTTTTGAATGTTCAGACTTGCAGAACGTTCATATGGGACAATATTTTACTGTGTGGCTCATTCGCTAGAGCATGGCGCTTACCATGCTAATGGTTGTGGGTTCAATTCCCGATGGGGCCACCTGTACTTAAAATGTAGGGTTATGTGCAGATGACTGTAAGTCACTTTGGATGAAAGTGTCGTCCAAATGGAATAAACAGATATGCTTGTGTGGAAAAATAGAATGTTGAATGGTATGTTAGCTTCATTTGTTACATTTCGTACACATTTTGGCAATGTTTTGACAAAGTCAGCAAAAAAAAAAGAAATGTCCCTTTTTCAGGAACCTGTCTTTGAAAGATCATTCGTAAAAATATAAATAACTTCACAGATCTTCATTGTAAAGGGTTTAAACACAGTTTCCATGCTTGTTCAATGAACCATAAACAATTCATAAACATGCACCTGTGGAACGGTCGTTAAGACACTAACAGCTTACAGACGGTAGGCAATTAAGGTCACAATTATGAAAACCTAGGACACTAAAGAGACCTTTCTACTGACTCTGAAAAACACCAAAAGAAAAATGCCCAGAGTACCTTAGGCATGTTGCAAGGAAGCATGAGGACTGCAGATGTGGCCAGGGCAATAAATTGCAATATGAGTACTGTGAGACGCCTTCGACAGCACTACAGGGAGACAGGACGAACAGCTGATCGTCCTCGCACTGGCAGACCACGTGTAACAACCCCTGCACAGGATCGGTACATCCGAACATCACACCTGAGACCAACATAGCATACAGCAGTAAAAAAGGACTCAGTAAAACACTTGTTGTTAGGAAACTATTTTGTTTTGGTCGGTTTGTTTTTACAGGATGGCAGGTACAGGATGGCAACAACAACTGCCCGAGTTACACTAGGAACGCACAATTTTTCTTAGAAGGAATGAGCGTTACACCGACACCTGTACTCTGGAGCGAGATCGATTTGGGGTTGGAGAGTCCTTCATGGTCTGGGGTGGTGTGTCACAGCATCATGGGACTGAGCTTGTTGTCATTGCAGGCCATATCAACACTGTGCATTACAGGGAAGACATCCTCCTCCCTCATGTGGTACCCTTCCTGCAGGCTCATCCTGACATGACCCTCCAGCAATGCCACCAGCCATACTGCTCGTTCTGTGCATGATTTCCTGCAAGACAGGAATGACAGTGTTCTGCCATGGCCAGCGAAGAACCCGGATCTCAATCCCATTGTGCACATCTGGGACCTGATGGATCGGAGAGTGAGGGCTAGGGCCAATCCACTCAGAAATGTCCGGGAACCTGCAGGTGCCTTGGTGGAAGAGTGGGGTAACATCTCACAGCAAGAATGGGCAAATCTGGTGCAGTCCATGAGGAGGAGATGCACTGCAGTACTTAATGCAGCTGGTGGCCACACCAGATACTGACCCCCCCCCCCCCCTTTGTTCAGGGACACATGATTCTATTAGTCACATGTCTGTGGAACTTGTTCAGTTTATGTCTGTTGTTGAATCTTGTTATGTTCATACAAATATTTTTACATGTCAAGTTTGCTGAAAATAAACGCAGTTGACAGTGAGCGGATGTTTCTTTTTTGCTGAGTTTACAAAACACTGAGTACTAGCATACCTACCCACGTACTTTACTTAAATAGTGGCTGGTGGTGCTGCTAATGATAGTGCAGCAACCTCAGGGAGTAGCCCGAGAGGAGAGTCATACATCTAAACCATTCAGTCCCAAGCATGCTATCCACAGTTCCAAGACCGTTAACATGTACAGTGGGGCAAAAAGTATTTAGTCAGCCACCAAATGTGCAAGTTCTCCCATTTAAACAGATGAGAGGCCTGTAATTGTCATCATAGGTACACTTCAACTATGACAGACAAAATGAGGAAAAAATAATCCAGAAAATCACATTGTAGGATTTTTAATGAATTTATTTGCAAATTATGGTGGAAAATAAGTATTTGGTCAATAACAAAAGTTTATCTCAATACTTTGTTATATACCCTTTGTTGGCAATGACCGAGGTCAAACGTTTTCTGTAAGTCTTCACAAGGTTTTCACACACTGTTGCTGGTATTTTGGCCCATTCCTCCATGCAGATCTCCTCTAGAGCAGTGATGTTTTGGGGCTGTTGCTGGGCAACATTTAAATCGAATGGATCGGGAATATCATGAGTGGCTGCTCTAATTCCAGTCATGCTCTAATCCGAAGCATGGAGCTGTCAAGTAAAAATGTATTGTCACAAGCAAAAAATAAGTGGATGTCGCTGGTAGTGTTAACAACCGCATAAGAACAGAAATATAAAGGCACTCGCGTGTCGAAAAGTTAGAAAGTCTTTATTGCAACTTGGTTGCCAACGTTAATAAGACCCACCCGTTCTCACCTACACTGCGTTTAGCTTCTGCATCAGGAGTTGGACTGAAAGGGATGTGTTCAGTTGTAGTACTAGCGCCACATCCTCCTATAGCTCACTGTTTTGTTTTTGTTTTGTTTGTTTTTTACAGACGAGTACAAAAAAGGAGTGGAAAAGGTCAAGTATATCAATGGAGAAGAGGACAGACTGAACACCTGCAACCAGGACAGCACGGTGAGAACTGCCAGAATTGTGTATTTTTTTTAATGAACCCTCAAAAGTTAGTAAGGGAAGTTAGTCAAGGGTAAACCTCTACACCTACATACTGTACACTTACAAAATGATTCTGCCAGTGATGTATGATGTCCCCCTGTGTGTTTCAGGAGAAAACTGCCCTGCTCACTAGGGTCCAACGCACAGATGACACAGGATCAAATGGCAATGAGAAGACACAGTAAGTTGAACTATTTTTGTTGTCATCGTGACACAAATTAATGCAGTGTTTGTTGTCCCTTTCCATCCCTGAACTAACGGAGTTGAAATGCAACTAACCATAACCCTTTAGTGTGAATGACTCATTTCTTTCTCCACAGTATCCATTCTTCAGAGAGCCAGCAAGAGTTCTTCAGGATGCTGGATGAGAAGATAGAAAAGGTGAGGAGAGAGAGCCTAGTTCCAGATCTGTTAACTTCAGCATGACAATGACCTTAGGGTTTGGTAAGAGAGCCAAACTGATCTGGGGCAGAGCTGAAATCATGCGTGTGTGTGTGTGGGGGTCAGTGTCTGGGGGTCAGTGTCTGTCAGTGTCTGGGGACAACTCCATCTTCTGCTTTGCTTTTTCAGGGGCAGGACTACTGCTCAGAGGAAGAGGATATGACATAGCACTGATGTCCGCTATCTGCTCCCCTGAGAGGAAGGATTTGTCCAATGGAGGCTGGTGTCATTCCAGCCATTACAATAAGCCCATCCTCCAATTTCTCCCTCCACTTGCCTCCACTGGATTTTTCCAATGGCATGGACAGACTGTACCACATATACCTTACCCAATGGCCCCTCCTCCTTTTGGACTGGCCCATTTTGTGTATGGAGTGGGAGACACGTTGACCCTCAAGCACCTTTGCTTACCACACTGTCTATATCTACAACCGTCTCCCCGTAACAGATGTTTGAGTCCATTGCGACAATGCCCCCCCCCCCCCCCCCAAAGGAGCAAGGACCACTTCCATGCACCAGGCGTATAATTTTGAACAACTCTCCAAGTCTGTCGCCATGGTTACCCTGCACTCGAAGTACAGCAGCTGCTTTAGACTCTGTGACTGTGGTCCGTTAAAAGACACTGGCATTCCAGTCATTTTGAACCCATGGATTGACTAAAGCCACGATCAATAACCATGATGGTATCAGTCTCAAAGAACATTTGTCAATCCTTATCTGATTCTGATTGGATTATGAACAGTGGAGGTAATGGAGAGCAGAGGAAAATGAATCTGGGAATTATTCCAGGGGTCGTATTCATTGGGCACCAAATGGAAGAAAACGTTCTGAAACAGGGAGGGCCTTCGAATAAGAAGCGGCAGTTGACATTTTCCATAGCAAAATGTTTTTTTCTACAGTGTTCCCTAATGAATGCGATCCAGGTGGCTGAAACATTGAGCATTGCAGATAGAAACACGAATACCGCTGCTGATGCTCCTTATCATTGCATTATATCCTTATCTCTATGTAGTGTATATCTATCTGCAACATTCCAAGCGTGCCACCCCAATGAACACACCCTTGGAGGGGAAACCGGGGTTACTTACTTCCTGCATTCCAATACACTTTTTGAATCTTCTTTTCTACAGTATGTTCATATGCGATTCATAGTCTTATCTATGTCTTCTTACTTCACCACGTAGGGTATTCTTGTTTAATTTTAATGCTCAGGGTTGAAGTGTTCTAGTCATTGTCTTTTGTAGGAGAGCCTACCTCTTCATTAGGCTTTGTTGTCCCATTTGTGTACACACACACACGGTTATTTCCCTAGCACCCTACTGTCACTCTCTGTTCTTCTTACCTGTTAATAAGACCATCTCAGTGTTAAATCTACAGGCAGTATACTGTATTAGGAGCATAGATCATGCAATGGTCTTTGCATTTGTTGTCATGGTCATTTGTCTGTGCTTGTTTTTCATGTTCAAATGTTTTTTATTTTATTATAGTCAAATAAAAAACAAGAAATGTTTTCAGGTCACTGTAATATAATTTGTCCAAGAAAATGGTTGCACATACAGTTCTTGTGGTGTTACTATTACCTAATGATGCAGAGGCACAGCCAAGTTTTTTTTGTTACTATAGTCGGTATCTGTCAATGTCAAATGATGGCGTAGCAATGATCTAAATGAAGCATCCACGGTAGGTTTAATGCTGCCCTCTACAGTTTAAAAAATGCGAAGTAAATGGGTAGCGAGACATCACACAACAAAACGTCGTGTTACAGTTATTCTAGCTCGTCTTTCCCAGTGGACTGTACATGTTCTGAGTGGTGCCATTTGGTAGTGGCCTACTGCAGTCTGCTACATTAACCTGTTGCTTAATGGAGGTACTGTATGGACATTTAATTCAATTCCAGACAGCTTTATGTATCCTCTCAGGGGTAATGTCCAACTGCATTTCACAGTGTCTTTGATGATCGATTATGTGTCAATTGTCAGAGAAGTTAAAACAACAAACCCTCAGGCCCACAGAGACTGTAGCGCCTTGTGAAGGCGGTTATGGCTGTCTTAGTATTTCTGTCATATTTCATATTTTCGCAGCCTCAGTGTCTTATATTTTATGTAGGCTTTTTATTACATGTTTTAAAAGTTAACCTTTATTGAACTAGGTAAGTCAGTTAAAGAACTAATTCTTATTTACAACAACGACCTACCAGAAAGCAGAAGGCCTCCTGCGGGGATGGGGAATAAAAAATATAGGACAAAACACACATCACGACAACACAACACTACATAAAGAGAGACCTTAGACAATAGCATAGCATGGCAGCAACACATGACAACATAGCATGGCAGCAACACATGACAACATAGCATGGTAGCAACACATGACAACACAGCATGGCAGCAACACATGACAACATAGCATGGCAGCAACACATGACAACACAGCATGGCATGGTAGCAAAACAACATGGTAGCAACACAACATTGCAGGAGCAGAACATGGTACAAACATTATTGGGCACAGACAACAACACAAAGGGAAAGAAGGTAGAGACAACAATACATCACGCAAAGCAGCCACAATTGTCAGTAAGAGTGTCCATGATTGAGTCTTTGAATGAAGAGATTGAGGTAACTGTCCAGTTTAAGTTTGTTGCAGCTCGTTCCAGTCACTAGCTGCAGCGAACTGAAAAGACGAGCGACCCAGGGATGTGTGCGCTTTGGGGACCTTTAACAGAATGTGATGGGTATACACAGCTGACCAGTTTATAGAAGAGTATAGAGTGTAGTGATGTGACCTATAAGGAGCATTGGTGGAAAATCTGATGGCCGAATGGTAAAGAACATCTAGCCGCTCGAGAGCACCCTTACCTGCCGATCTATAAATTACGTCTCCGTAATCTAGGATGGTCATCTGAATCAGGGTTAGTTTGGCAGCTGGGGTGAAAGAGGAGCGATTATGATAGGAAACCAAGTCTAGATTTAACTTTAGCCCGCAGCTTTGATATGTGCTGAGAGAAAGACAGTGTACCGTCTAGCCATACTCCCAAGTACTTGTAATGAGGTGACTACCTCAAGCTCTAAACCCTCAGAGGTAGTAGTCACAACTGTGGGGAGAGGGGCATTCTTACCAAACCACATGACCTTTGTTTTGGAGGTGTTCAGAACAAGGTTAAGAGCAGAGAAAGCTTGTTGGACACTAAGAAAGCTTTGTTGTAAAGCATTTAACACAAAATCCAGGGAGGGGCCAGTTGAGTATAAGACTGTATCATCTGCATATAAATGAATGAGAGAGCTTCCTACTGCCTGAGCTATGTTGTTGATGTAAAGGTCTGGTCGGCTAGCTGTTGACCCTATCAAAGTTGCTATGCCCGGGTTCCCAAAAACAGTTCAGGTAGAGCGCAATGAAAGCTAGGCTAGGGAGGCCCTCCCTGACAAATTTGAGGTAGGGAAAACACTGGCAAATTCTCAACAATAATCTCCCAGGTGCACTTTGGTTCATCATTACGAGACCACAGCCTGCCATTCAGTCTGTGGTTCACTTCTGATCACTGCAGTGTTCATTCCCAGACCATAGCCATCTACTAACGGTCCCTGTCCCCTGTGGTTCACTTCTGATCACTGCAGTGTTCATTCCCAGACCATAGCCATCTACTAACGGTCCCTGTCCCCTGTGGTTCACTTCTGATCACTGCAGTGTTCATTCCCAGACCATAGCCATCTACTAACGGTCCCTGTCCCCTGTGGTTCATTGCAGAATGAATAATGAGAACGCAGTGGCCACTTCCATAGCCACTTTGGTTCTTCTGCGAGCGGCCCTGGTCCTGAATGCCCACGGTTAGTACAGGGGTCAGCAGGCCATCACACATCCTCTGGTACACCAGGCTGGAGTCAGGTGCCACCACACACAGCAGCATGGTCGACCCTCTGACCAGCACTGACCGCATATTGGGAGAAGGAGGAGAAGAGGTCAAAGATGGACCAAATTATGAAGAAAATACACTGTAGGCACACTCCAGTTTCAGTTTGCCTACATCCTTTGGGGGTGCGGTCATTATCCGCGGGTGTTCCGCAAGTGTTGCCAATTTTGCCATTCTCAGTATAGCTTTGCATCAGTCTTATGTTGTCTTCTTGTACATTCATTCCTTTAAACCTTCCCTGCATTTAGAGGTCTTATAACGGGGTGGTTATTCAATAAAAACACCCGGTCTTATCTCACCATCTGTGGCCCAGGCCTCTGTGTTCAGGTAGTAGGGCACCGTCTGGGCTTTTCCATCCTTCTCCCTTGACTCCGGCAACACCAATCAATCATGGTCCTGGTCTGCAGCACCAGACAGGCAGGTGCTTCTCACAGCTCTTCTCTTTAATTTGTGCGTTGGAAGACTCACTTCTTACTGAAAACCTGCAATGCTATTATACTTGCCAATTGTATTTATTGCAGTTAGTGTGCTCCCTCTTATTTGATAGTCAGTACTTATGGTTTCAGTGAAAAACAAGACACATTTGCAAGGAAGACACAACTTTAATTAACATTCTTTCTCAATGTTCAAAACACTTTCTGATAGTGTCAACTGAAAAACGTATAGGCAAATATGAAAGGCTAGCCTATAACAGTAAATGTAACACTTAAAAGGCATTTGGTACATCACAACAAACAAAAACACAGCCAACAATTACCCGGGCCAAATTGTTCCTAAGTTAACATGTTAGATATCATAGCTATTTCTACTCAAAATCCACATCGACGGCGCTGTAGTGGGAGCGGGTTGAGAGCTTCAAGTTCCTAGCTTCCACATCATAAGAGCTTAACATGCTCCACACACAACTGCACAGTCGTGAAGAGGGAACGACAACGCCTCTTCCCCCTCAGGAGGCTGAAAAGATTTGGCATGGGCCCTCAGATCCTCAAGATATTCTACAGCTGCACCATTGAGAGCATCTTGACTGGCTGCGTCACTGCTTGGTACGGCAACTGCACCGTCATCGACCGCAAGGTGCTACAGATGGTGGTGCGGACGGCCCAGTACATATCAGGCAGTGTCAGAGGAAGGGCCAAAAAATTGCCAAATATGTCAGCCACCCAAGTCATGTACTGTTCTCTCTACTACCATCAGGCAAGTGGTCCCAGAGCATAGGGTCTAGGACCAACAGTCTACGACACAGCTTTCATCCCTAAACTATAAGACTGCTGAATAGCTAATCAAGTGGTCTACCCGGATTATCTGCATTGTCTCTATTTTGCACGGACTCTATGCACAGTCACGAGACTACCCCCACACACACTTACATTGAACATCTCACACTTATACACACACGCATACTGATGACAAAAACACACACACACTCACTTTCACACATTTATACGTACACTCCTGCTACTTTGTTTTTTGCTTTTTTAAATCTTATTATTATCTATCCTGATCATCACTTTATCTCTGCCTCCATATCAACCTCATACCCCTGCACATTGATATGGTAATGGTACTACCTTTGGAAAGTATTCAGACCCCTTGACTTTTTCCACATTTTGTTAGGTAACAGCCTTACTCTAAAATTGATTCAATAGTTTTTTCCCCCTCATCAATCTACACACAATACCTCATAATCACAAAGCAAAAACTGTTTTTTAGAAATGTTTGCTAATTTATAAAAATGTAAATCTGAAATATTCCATATAAGTACCCTTTACTCAGACCCTTTACTCATTACTTTGTTGAAGCACCTTTGGCAGCGATTACAGCCTTGAGTCTTCTTGGGTATGAAGCTACAAGCTTGGCACACCTGTATGTGAGGAGTTTCTCCCATTCTTCTCTGCAGATCTTCTCAAGCTCTGTCAGTTATTTTCAGGTCTCTCCAGAGATGTTAGATCAGGTTTAAGTTCGGGCTCTGGCTGGGCCACTCAAGGACATTTAGAGACTTGTATCCGAAGCCAGTCCTGCGTCATCTTGGCTGTGTGATTGGGGTCATTGTCCGGTTGGAAGGTGAATCTTCGCCCCAGTCTGATGTCCAGAGAGCTCTGGAGCAAGTTTTCATCAAGGATTTCTCTGTACTTTGCTCCTTTCATCTTTGCCTTGATCCTGACTAGTCTCCCAAACCCTGCCGCTGAAAAACATCCCCACAACATGATTCTGCCACCATCATGCTTCACTGTAGGGATGGTGCTAGGTTTCCACCAGACGTGACGCTTGGCATTCAGGCCAAAGAGTTCAATCTTGGTTTCATCAAACCAGATAATCTTGTTTCTCATGGTCTGAGAATCTTTGGGTGCCTTTTGGCAAACTCCAAGCAGGCGGTCATGTGCCATTTACTGAGGAGTGGCTTCTGTCTGGGCACTCTACCATAAAGGCCTGATTGGTGGAGTGCTTCAGAGATGGTTGTCCTTCTGGAAGGTTCTCCCATCTCCACAGAAGAACTTTGAAGCGCTGTCAGATTGACCATCGGGTTCTTTGTCACCTACCTGACCAAGGCCCTTCTCTACTGATTGCTCAGTTTGGCCGGGCGGACAGCTCTAGGAAGAGTCATGGTGGTTCCAAACTTCTTCCATTTAAGAATGATCGAAGCCACTGTGTTCTTGGGGACCTTCAATGCTGCAGAAATTCTTTGGTGCCCTTCCCCAGATCTGTGCCTCAACACAATCCTGTCTCGGCGCTCTACGGACAAATTGCTTCGACCTCATGCCTTGGTTTTAGCTCCATCATGCACTGTCAACTGTAGGACCTTATATAGACAGGTGTGTGCCTTTCCAAAATCATGTCCAATCAATTGACTTTACCACAGGTGGACTCCAATCAAGTTGTAGAAACATCTCAAGGATGATCAATGGAAACAGGATGCACCTGAGCTCAATTTCGAGTCTCATAGCAAAGGGTCTGAATACTTATGTAAATAAGTTATTTCTGTTTTTAAGTTTGAATAAATGTGCAAACATTTGTAAAACCTGTTTTCCCTTTATCATTATGGGGTATTGTGTGTAGATTGCTGAGGATAACAAAAACACATATATTAGAATAAGGCTGTAACGTAACAAAGGCACTGTATAGCTTTATTCTTGTGTATTGTATTCCTCTTGTGTCTTTTGTTTTTTTACCCTGCATCGTTGGGTAAGAGCTTGTAAGTGAGCATTTGACAGTAAAGTCTAATCCTGTTGTAGGTTCAGCGCCTGTGATAAATAGGCCAACAATTTGATTAGATTGTCTCTAGATATAATTTGCATTTGAATTTTCTCAGCTGACATTCAATTGTTCTCCGTACCCTATTTGAAAGTTTTAAAAAATTGGAGGTACAAATAAATAACTATTTTGGTGAAAAGTTGCGGTCTTCGTTGTGTTTGTAGAGTTATGGACTGTTCATAACTTGAGAGTTCTGTACTCAAATGATTACATCCTGATTGTGACAGTCATACGAATAATATTACAATGTTCTATTTCATTATGTGAAAAGGATTCTGTGGCGACATCCTATAAAGGTTTCATTAATTCCTCCATTCCTTCATTCCTTTATTCATTGTCATCCAGGTCTGAGCTCAACAAAGTTAGGCAAATGCATTATTGTGATGAATAATTGTTTATGTAGGCTATGAGGAGTCATATGCCTACATTGGTAGCCCGACACTGCAAAGAAAATCTCCAGAAAACATGAATAATTAAAATATTTGGGCGGATGAATAGTCGGCTTACCAAGTGGTTAACCGGTTCCCTTCACATTTGTGGCTGCTTCGAGTGATGTATTGTAATTTCTACCTTCTTGTCCTTTGTGCTATTGTCTGTGCCCAATAATGTTTGCACCATGTTTTGTGCTGCTACCATGTTGTGTTGCTACCATGTTGTTGCCATGTGTTGCTATCTTGCTAGATTGTTGTCTTAGGTCTCTCTTTATGTAGTGTTGTGTTGTCTCTCTTGTCGTGAAGTGTGTTTTGTCCTACATTTATATCTATTTTTAATTTAATTTTTAATCCCAGCCCCCGTCCCCACAAGATGTCTTTTGCCACAAACTCGTCTGGCAGCATTAATTTATTCTCAGGTGCAGTGTTCAGTTGAGAGATAGAGCACATGGATAATGTCTCATTGTATATTCACCGTAAGGCATTTTTAACTACATGTTGAAGTCAATGAAAAGTAATTGTTACTTAAAATGTTTGTGGTACTGACTCAAAACTAAATGAGAAGTCACACCAACTAAATGTTTTATAAAATAGGTTAACAAATGAACTTTTTTCCCACTATGCTCTGCTGCAGGTAGCTTTTTTTGGAATTGTTTTTAATATTTGTGATTTTGCATTGAGTGATTGATTGAATTAATGTTATGCTACACAAAGATTTTTTTTAACTAATCTGAACTAATCCAATCATTACATTTTTGCACCTGAAATGGTTATACCAGTTTAAACAGCTTAGGACAGTTCTTCACACTGTTCCTAACCCTGGCAGTCATTATGAATGCAGGTTGCTGGGGTATACACATTTCAACTGTAGGATAGCCTAATGTTAGCAAGATTTCAAAAGTAATAACATGTCACTTTTGCAAGCCAACATAATCCAGAAGGCGAGGTCAGTACAGGTGCATCAAAGGTGGGACCGAGAGACTGAAAAACAGCTTCTATCTCGAGGCCATCAGACTGTTAAATAGCCATCACTAGCCAGCTACCACCAGGTTACTCAACCCTGCACCTTTTAGGCTGCTGCCCTGTATACAGTACCTAGACATGGAATCACTGGCCACTTTACAGTTTTTTACAATCTCTTTTTTTAATCTTTTTACAAACACACTAAAAGTGGTACTTGAGGCACACTCAGTGAAACCATTAACTCATGTACCTAAATTCAGACCGAGTCTGCAAAACTGCAAGCACATTATCTGCTTTACACTCAGTTTGCAATTGTAAAACAGCTCTATATTAGATACATCATTCAAATCGAACAGGTCTCGTGCTTCATTTGGAAACCACTGCTATTCCATATGCCACACTGATTTACTGGTTACCTACGCCCAGTGTTCACGTGTGAAAACACTTATAGTGTCACACCCTGATCATTCACCTGTCTTTGTGATTGTCTCCACCCACCGCCAGGTGTCTCCCATCTTCCCCATTATCCACTGTGTATTTATACTGGTGTTCTCTGTTTGTCTGTTGCCAGCTTGTCTTGTTTGTCAAGTCAACCAGCGGTTTTGTATCAGCGCCTGCTTTTCCCCAGCCTCTCTTTTCTCGTCCTCCTGGTTTTGACCCTTGCCTGTCCTGACCCTGAGCCCGCCCACCTGACCACTCTGCCTACCCCTGAGCCTGCCTGCTGTCGTTTACCTTTGCCCCATCTCTTGATTACTGACATGAGCCTGCCTGCCGTCCTGTACCTTTGCCCCTGTTGCTGTAATAAACATTATTACTTCAACATGGTCTGCATCTGGGTCTTACCTTATCCTGATATATAGCTAATTTCTTCACTTAGAAATCAGAGCTTGAGCACTATAAATAGGTTTCAGGTTGGCTTTCTTGGTTTGGACAACAAAGGAGGCCAATTTTGGAGAGAGAGTTAGAGAGAGTTACCTCTTAGGGCTAGGGGGCAATGTTTGGAAGTTTGGATGGCTGGCGTGTCCAAAGTAAACTATCTGTTACTCAGGCCCAGAAGCTAGGATATGCATCTGAAGTTTTGAAATAATGCCTGTGAGTATAACAGAACTGATATGGCAGGCAAAAAGCAGAGGAAAATCCATCCTAAAATATTTTTTGAGGTCACAGGCAATTTCAATGCTAGCCTATGGGATATACAAATAAATAGGACCCAGATTGCAGTTCCTATGGCTTCCACTAGATGTCAACAGTCTTTAGACAGGGTTTCAGGCTTGTTTCTTGAAAAAAGTAGTAGTTGTAGCTTATCCAAGATGTCCCTCATTAGAAAAGTAGTCTTGTTGCGCGCGTGAATGAGGTGCGTGCTCTTCGTTATTTATCTTCCCTGTTAAACATACTATTCTTCGTCTTAAAGTTGATCATTTATTTAGATATTAGAGTACCTGAGGATTAATTAGAAACATCGTTTGACTTGTTTGGACTAACTTTTTTTTTTCTTTTTGGATTCGTTTGTATGCATGTTGAACGAGTGGATTACTGAAATCAATGGTGCCAACTAAACAGACTTTTTTTTGCATATAAAGAAGGACTTTATCGAACAAAATGAACATTCATTGTGTAGCTGGGACCCTTGGGATTGCACACAGAGGAAGAACTTCAAAGGTAAGTGTTTTATTTTATTGTTATTTGTGATTTTTGTGACGCCTGTGCTGGTTTGAAAAAGTATTTTGATGTGGGGCGCTGTCCTCAGATAATCGCATGGTATGCTTTCGCCATAAAGCCTTTTTTAAATCTGACAACGCGGTTAGATTAACAAGAAGTTAAGCTTTAAAATGATGTAAGACACTTGTATGTTCATGAATGTTTAATATTACAATTTTGTCATTTGAATGTAGTGCGCTCCAACTTTACCGGATGTTGTCGAATTTGATCCCGGTAACGGAGCCTTTTGGTGCTAGACTTGCCGTGCGGTAGCAGAGAGAACTGTCTATGTCTTGGGTGACTGGAGTCTCTGACAATTTTATGGGCTTTCCTCTGACACCCCTTACGGTCAGATGCTGAGCAGTTGCCATACCAGGCGGTGATGCAATGGGTCAGGATGCTCTCGATGGTGCAGCTGTAAAACTTTTTGGGGATCTGGGGACCCATGCCAAATCTTTTCAGTCTCCTGTAGGGGAAAGGTTTTGTCGTGCCCTCTTCACGACTGTCTTGCTGTGTCACTTTAGTAATGTTTACATACTGCTTTACTCATTTCATGTCTATACTGTATTTTAGTCAATGCCACTCTGACGTTGCTCATCCTAATATTTATACATTTCTTAATTCCATTATTTTACTTTTAGATGTGTGTATTGTTGTGAATTGTGACATCTTACTGCACTGTTGGAGCCAGGAACACAAGCATTTCGCTACACCAGCAATAAAATCTGCTAAATATGTGTATGTGACCAATAACATTTGATTTGATCTGATTTGATTTTGATTAGAAAAGGCACGGCACACTAGGAAATTATTGCATTATTGCATTTGTACTACTAATATGAAGGTATTACTGCTCAAGTTTCTTAAAAAAAAATTTTTTTAGGTAATTGGTTTCCTCAAAATGTTTGAATAGCCAGAACGTATTCGGTTTTACAGTGTAGCCAGCTAAAATGAGGCTTTCGACATTTTCTGGGCACAGTTGAGTAGACTATAATGCGTATATGAAAATCATAAGTGGCATGCAGTTCTTAGAAATTGTAGGATCAATTGTAAATTGTCACTCATATGAAAATGGCCGACCCCCTGCTATAGGCTATATGAGGTCATCCTTGTGGAGCGGTGCATACGTGTACTACGACGGTGTCATTGTCTCGTGTGCTTCCCTCCAAAACTGTTGCTCTGCATTCAGAGATGTTCCTTACAGCTCATTTTTAAATTTGCCTGTCTGCAATATTTGTCAGGGAAGGGAAACATTCTGCGAATATCGAAGCATTGCATCAACAAGATGTTTCTGAGAATATTAAAAAATTGTATCAACAAACGATGCGGCTCGGAGAATGTTGAAACTTTTGTATAAACAAGACTAGTAAAATTGCAACATATAGTAGCCAACGCGTCGGCGGCCCGCGAAATTCCCCCCCTCCCGGCAAGCTTGTCTCTGTCTGATATTATTGTGTTGCCTACGCAGCATCTGGGTGCTTATTATATACAACAACAAAAAACAGCCCTACATCCACACTATAGCTAATTAACGTAGCAATATTTAATGACGTTTTGCCAGCAAGATTGATCTGTTAGAATATCACATTTTAATTCAGGAAGATGGAAAAGCAAGACGAATAAGAGTGAGAGGTGGAAATGCATTATACCAGAGGCAGGTACAGGATGAAGGCAGACGATGATGATGTACGCCTACAGCAATACGTTTTTTTTTTTGTCCAACTAGGTAATCATTAATTATTTACATTATCTCAATGATCATTCTGCCACTGCATGACAATGCACATGTATTATAGCCTACAATTGTTATTGTCTATGAAGCCAAAAACAAGACGCATTTTGGGGAAATGCTCTAAATAGCAAGTTGTTCAGTTGTTTATTTTCAAACCAATAAGGCTACATGAAACCAAAATTGCACTAGTCTCCTGGGCGAAATAAATTAAAATAACAATTCGGCTTTACAGCTATCACAACCTACAGTACATTCGGGAAGTAAGACCCCTTGACTTTTTCCACATTTTGTTATGTTACAGCCTTATTGTAAAATTTATTAAATAGTTGGTTGATTAAATGTTGTCTCCAAACTTCCATTTAAGAATTATGGAGACCACTGTGTTACCTTCAATGTAGAATTTTTTTTTATACCCTTCCCCAGATCTGTGTCTTGACACAATCCTGCCTCAGAGCTCTACGGACAGTTGCTTTGACCACCTTTCCAAATCATGTCCAATCAATTGAATTTACCACAGGTGGACTCCAATCAAGTTGTAGAAACATCTCAAGAATGATCAATGGAAACAGGATGCACCTGAGCTCAATTTCGAGTCTCATGCTTTGTCATTATGGGGTATTGTGTGTAGATTGATGAGATAAAAAATATATATATATTTTTAGAATAAGGCTGTAATTTAACAACATGTAGAGGAGTCTGAATACTTTCCGAATGCAATGTATATGTTAATAGCAATAAAAATTGCATTTTGGTTTCAAAGGGTCAAAAAAAAGGAGTGCTCCTCACCTCCCAATATCCAATTAAATTAACAACACCTGCCTATCAGATTACAACAAGGCTTACAAGGTCAACAACAAAAAAAGAAGACTAAAATCATTTGTTTTTTTTGGCATGCTACAAGTGGCTATGTGAACCGCTAATACAGGACTGGTAAAGGCCCAATGCACTACTTTTGTGAAATTGTCCATAAAATGCACATTTTTTTTTTTTTTTTCAGAGGCAGCACCCTCAGCGCCCCTACTTCTCGCGGCTATGCTTGAACCTGTCCTGCACAAGTTTTTGTTGCTGAAGCCCAAAGTTCTGATCAGTAGCCTATCCTGGCGCACAATGCATAGCACAGTCTTCCTTACTTCTTGGGAAGTTGTTGACAGGTTAGAGTATCCTATGGATCTTATCGCCATCTGGTAAAACGCATGAATTTGAACCTTTTGTTCCATATTGCTTTTTACTTTACAAGTTGAACCCTTTTTCAAAACCCTTAAAATGATCTCTCACATCCATGGTTAGCTAGAGTATGGATAATGTATGGAGTGATGAAGGCTAAAGCAGTCACATAATATTGTCTCATTGGTGCCCATCAGTTCCAGATGACACCACAATACGTATTTTTTGGTCAATTTGAGTTTTGAACTGAAAACAATCCTCAGTTACTTTACTGAGCTGGAGTTCATAGATTATTTATCATCCAGCCCTATAGGCTAATGGTCACTGCATTTTACCATAATAAAATATTAAAATATGTATCAATCCCGGAATGGAGGAGACTTTCATTGGGCAAAACCTATTCAATACCAGTTGCTGTCAGTGGATTAAGTTCAGCCCCTCTACTGAAATATTCAGAGATGTGAGAGGAGTAAACAGTGGTCTTAGAGCAGAGAGGGTGAGACACTGGGACGCTGTAAAGTCCATGGAGAATAAGAGCACCTCCTCCCAGCTGCTCACTGCACTGAGGCTAGGAAACAGTCACCACCGATAAATCTACGTAATCAATCATTTCAATGAGCATTTTTCTACTGCTGGCCATACTTTCCACCTGGCTACCCCTACCCCGGCCAACTGCTCTGCACCCCGCACAGAAACTTGCCCCCCGCTTCTCCTTCATCCAAATCCAGACAGCTGATGTTCTGAAAGAACTACAAAATCGGGATCCCTACAAATCAGCTGGGCTAGACAATCTGGACCCTCTCTTTCTAAAATGATCCACCGAAATTGTTGCAACCCCTATTACCAGCTTGTCTAACCTCTCTTTTGTATTGTCTGAGATCCCCAAAGATTGGAAAGCTGCCTCAGTCACTCTAGACCCAAACTGTTATAGACCTATATCCATCCTGCCCTACCTTTCTAAAATCTTCGAAAGACAAGTTAACAGATTACTGACCATTTCGAAATCCCACTGTACCTTCTCCACTATGCAATCTGGTTTCCGAGCTGGTCATGGGTGCACCTCAGCCACGCTCAAGGTCCTAAACGATATCATAACCGCCATTGATAAAAGACAGTACTGTGCAGCCGTCTTCATCGACCTGGCCAAGGCTTTCGACTCTGTCAATCACCGCATTCTTATCGGCAGACTCAACAGCCTTGGTTTCTCAAATGACTGCCTCGCCTGGTTCACCAACTATTTCTCAGATAGAGTTCAGTGTGTCAAATCAGAGGGCCTGTTGTCCGGACCTCTAGCAATCTCTATGGGGGTGCTACACGGTTCAATTCTCGGGCCGACTCTTTTCTCTGTATATATCAATGATGTCGCTCTTGCTGCTGGTGATACTCTGATCCACCTCTACGCAGACAACACCATTCTGCATACATCTGGTCCTTCTTTGGACACTGTGTTAACAAACCTCCAAACGAGCTTCAATGCCATACAACACTCCTTCCGTGGCCTCCAACTGATTTTGAATGCTAGTAAACCTAAATGCATGCTCTTCAATTGATTGCTGCCCGCAACCGCCCGTCCGACTAGCATCACTACTCTGGAAGGTTCTGACAGAATAAAGTGGGGCAAAAAAGTATTTAGTCAGCCACCAATTGTGCAAGTTCTCCCACATAAAAAGATGAGAGAGGCCTGTAATTTTCATCATAGGTACACTTAAACTATGACAGACAAAATTAGAAAAAAAAACAGAAAATCACATTGTAGGATTTTTTATGAATTTATTTGCAAATTATGGTGGAAAATAAGTATTTGGTCACCTACAAACAAGCAAGATTTCTGTCTCTCAGAGACCTGTAACTTCTTCTTTAAGAGGCTCCTCTGTCCTCCACTCATTACCTGTATTAATGGCACCTGTTTGAACTTGTTATCAGTATAAAAGATACCTGTCCACAACCTCAAACAGTCACACTCCAAACTCCACTATGGCCAAGACCAAAGAGCTGTCAAAGGACACCAGAAACAAAATTGTAGACCTGCACCAGGCTGGGAAGTGTACCTATGATGAAAATTACAGGCCTCTTTTTTGCCCCACTGTATGTAGACAACTACAAATACCTAGTTGTCTGGTTAGACTGTAAACTCTCCTTCCAGACACATTAAGCATCTCCAATCCAAAATTAAATCTAGAATCGGCTTCCTATTTCGCAACAAAGCCTCCTTCACTCATGCTGCCAAACATAACCCCGTAAAACTGATTATCCTACCGATCCTTGACTTTGGCGATGTCATTTACAAAATAGCCTCCAACACTCTACTCAGCAAATTGGATATAGTCTACCACAGTGCCATCCGTTTTGTCACCAAAGCCCCATATACTACCCACCACTGCGACCTGTATGCTCTCGTTGGCTGGCCCTTGCTACATATTTGTCGCTGAAGCTGGAGACTATTATCTTCCTCTCTAACTTTAAGCTTCAGCTTTCAGAGCAGCTTACCAATCACTGTACCTGTACACAGCCCATCTGTAAATAGCTCACCCAACTACCTCATCCCTATACTGTTCTCTTTTGTTGTTGTTGCTATTTTGCACCCCAGTATCTCTACTTGCACATCATCATCTGCACATCTATCACTCCAGTGTTAATGCTAAATTGTAATTATTTCACCTCTATGGCCTATTTATTGCCTTACCTCCCTAATTTTACTACTTTGCACACACTGTAGATAGACTTTTTCTATTGTGTTATTGACTGTACGTTTGTTTATCCCATGTCTAACTCTGTGTTGTTGTTGTTTTTACATTTACATTTACATTTAAGTCATTTAGCAGACGCTCTTATCCAGAGCGACTTTTTTGTCGCATTGCTTTGCTTTATCTTGGACAGGTCGCAGTTGTGAGTGAGAACTTGTTCTCAACTGGCCTACCTGGTTAAATAGTGGGCATCAAGATTAAATAATACAATTCATGACAGCACAGTCATTCAGGACATTCAAGATACATATATATCATATGTGGATGGGTTGGTGCCTAACTCTCGATTCATCCATATGATGAAGCTAAAGCAGGCTGCTCTCAAATCAGCCAGGGCTCTTTGGGCTCATTACATACTGGTGAGGTCACCCATAACTCAACCCAGTGGGATATCAACACTCAGTTGTCATGCACCTCTTAAATTGTGAGATTTTGGCAAAATATAGTGATATAGTGTTTAGGCTTCACTGTAAGAGTAACAACACATTTTCACAGCTGTAACTGGACGAAAGTACCACAAATAGCCAAATGTGAATTCACCTCACTTCTTTTGAACCAGCCCAGAACAACAGAACGTTCTATATTTCCACTGAGATTAATTCTACATCACCCAGTTTGTGGACACTGACAACTTGCTGACCAACCTGCGGGTGCTGACGGAGATGATGGCAGAGAATTCAACAGTTGCGACGTCCATTCAGCGCCCTCTACTTCTGGTGTGGCATGACCCCCACAGGTACATCCTTCATTCATCTTCATTTATTTCACTCATTGGCACCATTTCTACACCTCCACCTTTTTATTGGCCCACTGCTGGCCCCCTTCTCGGGAAGACAACTTTATGGTTTGTTGCCATCCGAATGTTAATTCAATCTGAAGCGTTGCACTTGTCTGTCTGTCTTGTCTGGCTCTGTTAGTGTTATGATGAGTAAGGGTATTGTCAGAGGGCAGCAAAACAGATGGAGCCAATTTCATGATTTGCCTTCTGCCATCTTGCTTCACACCACCACTCACTTCGCACTGTCCCTCAGTGTTATGTGACCGTATGGCTAGCTCTTCTGTCCTTTCCCAGTTTCATTTGAGTTTTGCTGGTTTGTTTGCCACTTCAGCGTGATTTGCATTCCGTTTTCTATCTATGACATCAGTATTAAATTCAATTAGCGAGTGTCTTTTTTTAATGTCGACGTCAACAATGTTTGTAACGCATGATAATTTATACAATTAATGCTAAATTAAATGTGTTTCCTTTTTGATTCATTGTATTACATCATGTTCTTTCATGTGTGCTCAATGCCCACCATTGTATTTGAAGACTTGAAATTTGCAAATGACCAGGGAGGATATAAAAATACAAATAAATCATTTCAAGGGCTACATAAAATGTCATAGTGGGGCCTGATTTGGCCTTTGGGCCACTTCTTAATGCTCAATTTAGTCTACTGTGTCTCTGCTTGCCCTCTCAGGCTTACTACAAGTGCACCCCAGAGTACATCCCCATCAGAAACGGGAAGAACCAGGGCTGCTTCGGTGTTCCCATGGTGCACTCTACCTTCCTGGTGGTCTTGAGGCGGGGCGCCGCCCGGGCGCTGGCCTTGCACCCGCCACACCACGACTACACCTTTCCCCTGGATGGCATCATGGTCTTCGCCTTCTCTGCGCGGCGGGTAGGTCAGACATGGAGTCGTAATGAATTGTGTTTAAATGCACCGTTCATTACTGCATATTGAATGGGGGTCAGATCTGGGCTTAAATCGCATTTCTTCCTGCTTTCATTCTGGTGCAATACCCACAACAGAATAGTCCCAAACGTGCAAACCCCACCTACAGTATCTGCCACACCAGGCATACTCAATCAAACATGCAATACATGTAACGTGTATGTGTCTAATGTATTAGGTTATATTATGACCCTGTGATTCCGTGCAGATGTACATATGCAACAGAGAGCACTATGGGTATCTGCCACGGCCCCCGAAGTAACAGCAAGGTTAGGAGGAGGTGGAGAGATTTAGCCACACCATGACTGAGGCTCTGATTGAGACGAATCCTTTCTTACATTTCTGCACAAATCTTGGAATGACATTAATGCATGATTTCCACAAACGTTCGAGCAAGGTCTGAGCATTCTGATTTAGTATAGGATATTCTCTCTCTCTCACACACACCCCCCTCACTATCTTTAAATATATCCCTCCACGCTTGCCTTCTACATCCTTTCGTGCTTTCCCCACGCCTACCGACCAGTCCCTGTGAAGCTGTTACGACTCCCCTCACTTTAACAGCCTTGTCAGAATGCCCACTCCTCTAGCTCACTAGCTATCTCTTTGTCTCCTTCATCACGCTCCGTCTCTTGAGAAAATCCCCAAAATGGTCATTAATGAGAGGCTGAGGAATTCCTATGGAAATCATAGATGGCCAATGTCTTAACACAGTGTGATCTGCTTTTATTTAATAATAAGAGTCTAATACATATATTTTTCTTCGGTCGATTGTCAAATCAAATTCAAATCAAATGTATTTCTCTAAAGCCATTTTTACATCAGCAGATGTCACAAAGTGCTTATACAGAAACCCAGCTTAAAACCCCAAACAGCAAGCAATGCAGATGTAGAAGCACGGTGGCTAGGGAAATCTCTCTAGAAAGGCAGGAGCCTAGCAAGAAACCTAGAAAGGAACCAGGCTCTGAGGGGTGGCCAGTCCTCTTCTGGCTGTGTCGGGTAGTGATTATAAAAGTGCATGGCTATATTGTTCTTCATGATGTTCAAAGGTTCATATATGACCAGCAGGGTTGAATAATAATCACAGTGGTTGTAGAGGGTGCAACAGGTCAGTACCTCAGGAGTAAATGTCAGTTGACATTTCATAGCCAAGCATTCAAAGGTTGATCATGAAGCATTACAAATACATGCACCATGCACCTAAACCTGGAAAAGATTGGATTTGATGAGGTTCTGAGAATGCCCTTACAGTACATCCACTGTATACTGTGTCTTTAGTCATCCACTGTTATTCATTTCATACGAATCATGAGAAAGGGTATAAAGGATGGAACTGTCTATTCTCCCCACCTTCATTCTATATCTTTCGGATTCAACCGAAGCGGCGCTCTGTGCGGCGGGATCGAATGCTGGGCACCCTCTCCGTTCTGGGCATCCATATTACACTGACAGTGGTGGTGGATGGCAAGTACGACACCACAACCAAAAAGCACATTACGTAACGCCTGCACCTGTTACTTCAGAAGGGAATAAAAGAAATTGCCTGCTATCCATACTGAATCCTCACTCCACTCCACTATTGCTCCAATTAGTGAAGCATGGATTCATAAAGACCGTGAAACTTAGATTTATTTAGATTTATTATCTATGTCGTAATCTTCCTTTGATATTTTCTTCAAACGTTTGTGCTACATTTTGTCTGATAAAGAACAGGTGCAAACCTGAAGTAAATCTAGACCTAAGCATCTGGGCTGGGTTTGAACATTTGGAATGATGTTTACTAATCTTTTATTTTCTTCTCTTTTGTTCGGAGCTCTGAACACCTCCCAGCTGCAGGCAATGGGCATAGACATGTTGCCTGAGTACAAAGACTCATATTCGGGGGGGGGTGTCCTGACTCGGCTGCTTCCTCAGTCACTACAACATCTGGAAACAGTTGCAGATCTAGTCTATACATGCAAATCGATTCTATACACCCGCAAAACATTGCATAAAAATCCTAATAAACATTGATAGCTGCTACTTTTATTGATTGTGTTAAGGATCTGTAACATTGCTCAAACTACTTTACTACAACTAGTTTGTTACTTGATAGATGGAAAGATACAGGATACAATACATGACCAAAGGTATGTGGACACCTGCTCGCCAAACATCTCATTACAAAATCATGAGCATTAATATGGAGTTGGTCCCCCTTTGCTGCTATAACAGCCTCCATTCTTTTGGGAATGCTTTCCACAAAATGTTGGAACATTGCTGCGGGAACTTGCTTCCATTCAGCCACAAGTGCATTGGTGAGGTCGGGCACTGATGTTGGGCGATTAGGCCTGGCTCACAGTCGGCCTTCCAATTCATATCAAAGGTGTCCGATGGGGTTGAGGTCAGGGCTCTGTGCAGGCCAGTCAAGTTCTTCCACACTAATCTCGACAAACCATTTCTGTATGGACCTCACTTTGTGCACGAGGGCATTGTCACACTGAAACAGGAAAGGGACTTCCCCAAACTGTTGTCACAAAGTTGGAAGCACAGAATCGTCTAGAATGTAATTGTATGCTGTAGCATTAAGAATTTCCTTTACTGGAACTAACAGGCCTAGCCCGAACTATGAAAAACAGCCCCAGACCATTATTCCTCCTTCACCAACCTTTACAGTTGGCACTATGCATTAGGGGAGGTAGTGTTCTCCTGCCATCTGACAAATTCAGATTCGTGAAGCGTGATTAATCACTCCAGAGAACATGTTTCCACCAGCAGACGCTTGGCATTGTGCATGGTTATCTTAGGCTTGTGTGCGGCTGCTCGGCCATGGAAACCCATTTCATGAAGCTCCCAACAAACAGTTATTGTACTGACGTTGCTTCCAGAAGCAGTTTGAAATTCGGTAGTGAGTGTCGCAACCGAGGACAGACGATTTTTACGCGCCACGCACTTCAGCACTCAGTGGTCCCGTTCTGTGGTCTACCACTTCGTGGCTGAGCCGTTGTTGCTCCATGACGCTTCCACTTCACAATAACAGCACTTACAGTTGACTGGGGCAGCTCTAGCAGGGCAGAAATTTGATGAACTGACTTGTTGGAAAGGTGGGATCCTATGACAGTGCAACGTTGAAAGTCACTTAGCTCTTCAGTAAGGCCATTCTACTGTCAATGTTTGCCTGCGGAGACTGCATAACTGTGTGCTTGATTTTATACACCTGTCAGCAACGGGTGTGGCTGAAATAGCCCAATCCACTCATTTGAAGGGGTGTCCACATACGTTCGTATATATAGTGTAGAAGGCGATGTAAATTGTTTTAATGTATAAAGCATTTGGAGATTCGAACCCTGGCTCAGTGGCCGTCCTGTGGTGAATGTCACCCTCTAGATGTTGAAACAGGGACTGCAGCATATGCTGGTGCTGGAGTACGATGTTCGGACCGAGCAGCAGTTTCGCAGCAGCCAGGTGACCATGGAGAATGTGGACCAAGAGGGACTGGATTGGGATCTGATGTGAGAGCTGATTGGCTGCACACACACACGCGAACACACCCAGATAGACAGACAGCGCAGCTCAATAGTCTAAAATGGCTTATTTTTCTAGGAATACTTAATAAAACAAATGGAACTAGGTTGAAGCGTCTCCCTCAGCTACAGTGCATTCGGAAAGTATTCTGACCCCTTCCCTTTTTCCACATTTTGTAACGTTACAGCCTTATTCTAAAATGTATTAAATTATAATTGTTTTCTCATCAATCTACACACAATACCCCATGATGACAAAGCAAAAAAACTTTTTTTGTTTGTTGTTTTTTTGTAGAAATTGTTGCAAATTTATACAAAATAAAGAACGTAAATATCTCATTAACATAAGTATTCAGACCCTTTACTCAGTACTTTGTTAAAGCACCTTTGGCAATGATTACAGCCTCGATCCTACTTGGGTATGACCCCACAAGCTTGGCACATCTGTATTTGGCGAGTTTCTCCCATTCTTCTCTTCAGATCCTCTCAAGCTTTGTCAGTTGGATGGGTTGCGTCGCTGCATAGCTATTTTCAGGTCTCTCCAGAGATGTTCGATCGGGTTCAAGTCCGGGCTCTGGCTGGGCCACTCAGGGACATTCAGAGGAGTCTGAATACTTTCCGAATGCACTGTACGTATGTGGGGCATAAGCGGCTAGGGGTGAAGCAGCCAAAGCGCTGGGTGGAGGGGGTCTGTAACCCGGTACGCCCTGTTTACTCCCACTGGATCTTGATCTATACCCTCTTTCTGTAGAGAGGCAAGGGGGCCTCCTGGGGGCCCCTTTGCAAGATGCTGCCTGTGGATGAATACCTGCCTTTCATGTTCAATAAGCACCCAAGATGAGTTCCAGTGGGTGGACAAAGTATATTTTCATACAGGCTTTTGCTTTTTTAACTGCAGTGTTCACTCTTTTTCACACTATCTTTCTCCAGCAAGCACCTTATTTAGCAAGTAGATGCTTGTTGAGTAATATTTGCCCTTGTAAACCCTGTGTTTGCTTATCTTAAAGGAAAACTTCACTCAACAACTATCTTTTGGCATTTTTGGCATTAGTCTACTGTTGCTACTGTCCCAAAATGTATTGCATGTCAGTAGTCAAGTTTTCAAGATATTGGACTATCAAGATGCAAAGTATCACCTGCCACATCATCATGGTGATGCATTTTGTGAGTGTATCAACAGTGGACGAATTATATAAATAGCAAAAGAGAGTTTTTGAGTGGATTTTTCCTTTAAGAGACCAGATAGTGACCAAAACAGTGCAAACAATATGGCATTGGTTCCAGTTGATTGTTTCCTTGCTCCACAAGGGGAAGGGGTTGTTTTCAGACCGGGCATGTCTGAAAACGACTGTCCTTGCCCTCAGAGAGGAGTAGAGGGACGTCCTATGCCCCCCGGGCGTCGCCAAAGAAGGAGGCACGCCTCCACCCTTGCCCGCCAGCATACACAGAGATGAACTCTATCCATTAGCCAGCTCTCTCTCTGTCGAACCATCTGGTTTCACAGCGCCTCAAAATGGAACTTGAATGGGAGTCTAATGGCAGGAGCTGCGAAAACAGCCGCCGGTTTTACCGTTTTTTCCCTGATTGCTTAGGCACTATCTTTGAAACTGCAGGCATTTTTTTCAAAACTCGACACACTAACCAGAAAAACATTATACAAACAAACAAACTCTTTTAGAAAATTGTGTTTTTTCCTCAATACAGGACACACAAATCATCATTTGTATAAGCACACGAAGCACCAACTAGGCACTGATAATATAAATGAAAAGCACTTGTGGCTTTTTCTTTTTCTGTGTGCAGGGCAGGGCAGTTTGCAATAAAGGTTTGTCATACATGTAGTAAACGCACATACACACAGGTATCCAAATGTGTAAAGTATGGATGTGTACTCCGAATTTAACACACTATCAATACAAAAGTAAGTATTTTTTCTCTCTCCAAAAGTTCCAACACTCCTCAAGCAACAAAAGCGCAGTAAGAAGAAAACAAAAACATTTGTGCTAGAAAAAAAAAGAACAGATTTATTTATTGTTTTTTGTTGTTGTTGCCTTTGTGGGTCCGACCGTTAAGACTTCATCCACATCACATGCGATGTTGTCTTGAGCTAGGCAGCGTGAAAAGTATCGCCTGGAGTGTCGTGCAGTGTTGTACGGGCCTAGGATCGCATGATGGTGAAGGACGCCGTTTTGACATTGTTACGTTGCCACCACGTTGTCCCGGGACGTTGATGATGACACGGTGTCCAATGATATTTCTGCCGCAGCCACTTGTATTTGCAAGGTTGAAACCTGCCTCGTCCACATATATTAGCTCATGATGCACTGCAATCTGCTTCTAGCTCCACGACTCTCTGAAAGAGACGAGACAAAACAATGTTGCACAGTACGAAAAGACAGGGATCAGTCAATATGATGTAGCATCACACACTTCTAGATCCAGTACATATTCATATCTCAGTTGATTTACAGTCAGTTTCTTTCGAAAGGGAATGTGTACAGCTGCTTCATCCTAATTCTATTGTGTTTCAGTAGACGAGACAGTGCAGAGAGACTCACTCTGTTGACGTTTTGGAATATGGTGTTATCTGCCATTATGTGGTCCTACAGTTCTCTGAGTCTGATGCAGTTATTTGCAATGACCATATTTACAATGTGGGTTTCCTGCTCTGGGCTGAACAGTCGACCTCTTCCACCAGATCATGGTTTTCTTGCACTTCTGTAAAAACATTTGAATGGTTTTAGTGATAGATCCTTCTCATTATGAAAGTACAGTACATATTACTGTACCAGTAAGACTACAGCACTTAGTTACTTACCGGTTTTCATTTTGAAATATCCGGATGATACCTGCAACAGTATAGCGGCTCAGATTTGGTTGAACCCGTTGCCCAGCCTCCCTCATGCTCATCCAATGGTTGACAACATGGTCAACCACAGTCACTCTGATTGCATCAGTTTTTGTGTTCCTGACTCCCCTTCCTCTTCCCCGCCCTACTTCACCTCTTCCTTCTCCTCCTCTAGTTCTCACCCCTCTTACTCTCTGTCCAATATTGGCCTCCATTGTTGTCCCAAACAAATGTTTACCTGTGGCCTATTTAGTGCTCAAGCTCTGATTTGTAAGTGAACTTATGATCCAAAAGGTTTTTCCCGTGTCAATGATGGAAAGGCAATTGGCGAAATAGTGTAGCAATGTAGAGACCAATGTTTACAGTTTTGCTAGAGGTATGTTATTAAATTGCAAACTGAGTGTAAAGCAGTGAGTTGAGTTTACAGCTTTGAAAAACGTGTGTTATAAATCTACAAAGCGCACTTGGTTATTGCTTTGGCTACAAGTGTTAATGGTTTCAGAGAACGTGCATTCAGTTTGGCACACTTGGTTATTGCTTTGGCTACAAGTGTTAATGGTTTCAGAGAACGTGCATTCAGTTTGGCACACTTGGTTATTGCTTTGGCTACAAGTGTTAATGGTTTCAGAGATAGTGCTTCAAGAATCACTGTTGGTGTTTAAGCATTCAGAAAATAATTGAATTGGCTGATCTCTCAGAGCATCACCATCTAGCGCAACCTCCCCCATACATTGTGGATTTCAAAGCGCAAGCGATTTAAACAAGGAAGTGGATTTGGAAAAGCTGAAAGTAGGCTTACGCATCTTAGAAATAGTTTTCACAAATAAACATTATATGCCCGAACTCAGAATCAATTGGGCTTCCCCAAAATAATATTGTGAAGTCACATCTAATGCAACTATTGCAGGCTCAATCCCTCTCCGTTGCCACTAGCTTCCACAGCCACAAAAGTCAAAATTGGCTCTGTCAAAAGTACCAAACAGTCACACATTGTTACCAGGCTCTATGCCCCCACAATCTGAGCCAGGGGCCAAGGTTAAGGTCACAAACAATCATCCCAAAATGTATTGTGTAACTCATTGAAGTTCCTTATAGATGGTGCTGAGCAATTAGTGCTTTTTGAGGTTAGTTTGATTATTAAAAAAAGAATTACGATTTTTCGATCATTTAAAAAAAAAAACATCAAATGCATCATGCAATATGTGGGTTGAGTGCTGTATCACAGAATAAAAATCATTCGTAAAAGTCCCATGATTGCTTATCACTTTAACCATCAGTTATTCACATTACTTTAATAACATATTTCAGTTGTGTATATTACATTTGTTTTATTTGATGACTTATTTAATTCCAAGTCATCTCAAAATCACTACTTTAGCAGTTCTTCTAAGTAAATAAGGCATATTTTTATGACTGCTGAATACCAATATCTTACGAGGCAACTGCTCTCTATGTATCTCCTCACAGACCGGACATATAGCAGTGGATTATGGTCAATGTAGTTAATGATCACATTTGCTGTGCTAAACTATGTACAACATTGGCCTGTTGGAAACTACAACTCCTACTACATTGCACAGTACAGGCATGATCTGATTTCTTTCTAGAGAAACTGCAGTGCAATGTGCGCATTGAGCTCACAGAAACAAACAAAGAAATGGAATACTAATAATTGAACCAATGTTCATGAATTAGTTGTTTAAAAAGCGAAAAATGACTGACATTCAGTTAATCGCTCGGCACTACTTATAGATGATTTGGACAAAGCGTAAACAATACTAATATAGGAACCATTGATTTGCATTGTGCCACAGATGCAAATAAATTAGCAGTGGCCAGGTAAACAACCAAGGCATGCATTTCTTTCATATCATACTTTGTCTATAGACCGCTTACAGGGTAAGAAACCCAATGTAATATTGTCATTTGAATTATACATTTCAAAAAGGGATTGATCAAATGTTCCTTACTTTAAATGCCATCTCAGACAACCTTCCCTTTAACAATATTGACAATAAATGTATGTCAAGTATAACTGAACATTTAAATACAGTTAAGTTAATAGCATCTGTTAAGTCACCTATTAAGAAGAACATGACCCACACAACCAAAACATTCAACTTAAGGTTTGTATTTATTATTTTTAAAAAGCACTGGCAGTTTTGTATCAAGCAAACAATGGAACCAAATTATTAGCATTGTTCCATAATCACAAAAAATAATGAGCGATAAAAAGAAATAATGAAACCACACAAATGATAAGTCATAATAAATTAATCAGCGAAATAATAGAAACACATGCTTAGACTTGGGTGTTGCGCAGGAAATATGGAAGTTCCAGCGCTCAATTCTTAAGACACCTGAGAGTATAAATATCAGAGAGCATGTCGCAGCTGTATTCAATTATTTCCACAGTTCCTCTTATCGACGTAAAACAAAGCTGTAATAAAGCTGTTTCTTAAATAATTAATTCATGTAAAAATGTAGCTTTAAAAAAATCTAAAAACATTGGTTTTGTATGCACAATACGGCTGTGCCTATTTTTATTTATTTATTAGTGTATGGTGAGAAACAATAGGCATGGTTTGCCCTAGGTGTTCAGCGAATTAAATAGTTAGAGATATGATTGTGTCCCCCCCCCAAAGCCAGTTTAAGTGGTTTGTCAAATCTCTATTGAATAATTGGTAACTTTATCTGAAGGATTACCTACATAAAGGACTTCATAACCCATACATGAAGCAGTTAATGAGTATTTCATAAATCCCTATGTTAAACGGAAAATAGGGACATAACTGAGATA
Organism: Oncorhynchus nerka; assembly: GCF_034236695.1. Classification (NCBI taxonomy): domain Eukaryota; kingdom Metazoa; phylum Chordata; class Actinopteri; order Salmoniformes; family Salmonidae; genus Oncorhynchus; species Oncorhynchus nerka. Next base: position 4,960,416 of record NC_088424.1, on the reverse strand, counting down.
TCAATTTGCGGTCGTTGACATTAGAATTGATGAAATGTATGGGTTATGAAGTTCTTATGTAGGTTACAGAACTCATCTATTGATACATCTAACGCAGTTGGTCCAAATTGAAATCTTCAATATTGTGCAGGGTAGTGATACATAACAGCACATTTGTATAAGACGCATGCCAAAACTGATGATCAGCACTACTGAACACCCTGGGGTAAGTAAAAAATACTATGAAAAAATAATAATAAAATATTAAGCACAATCAAAACTCTGTACACACAGCATACATAAGATAGACAAGACAAACTAAAGAGACGTTTTCTCTGGCGGAGTGTAGTTTTCAATTGAAGAACAGAAGAAGTTCAAACCGAAGGCTCGATTGGCTTTAGAAGCATTTTGATCCAACTACTTTCCAAGGGAAGATAAATATTACATAAAACAAATTGTGAGGTAAATTATTGTTACTCGTATGTGAAATAATCATTTTGACGAGGCAGACTTGCTTAGTCACCATGTCAGAAAATGACGAGATCCATGGAGACATTCACAATTCATTCAAAAACATAGAAGTATCTCCTAAGTAATATTGTGCCTTTGAAGTTATATAGTCCATGTGTGTTTGAGATAACTGCCAGCAGTTACCATCAGCTGTCAGATTGTAATAACTTGTGAAAACGTGTACAAATGGCAAAAGCGTTCCAACTTAAAAAGTTGAATACATCCCATTACAATGGAACGAACAGTGTTCAAATAACACAGCAAAAATGAACAATTAAAGTCAGTCTGTTAGTGGAGACATGAGAGAAGGAAGACATCGGAAGGACTCTACGAGGAGGTGCCTTAGTCATGCAATTTCAATCTTTCTGTGGACCGTTTTTAAACAAGGCTCTGAGAGCACAGGGTACAGTGTTATCGTGTCTGAGAAAAGCCAGATATGATGAGAGAGGACCGGAATGACCAGCAAACAAACAAAAATACACGTAATAAACCCCCAATCCATCCTTTATAGCACTTCCTAAAGCACTTGGACAAATGTGGCTTACTAACCATTGGTTATAATAAATATAATGAGATAACTTGTATCTTTATCAAATTCCACAGTGTGCAATTGTAGAAGCATATTAACACAGTGAATACCTATCACACAAATTAGCCAAGTAGCGTTCAAAAAACCTGTAAGAAAAAGTGTCATATTGCATATGTGTATTTGTGACGTGTCGACGAGTCGGAGTAAACCTGTAGAATTGATTCAAACTGTAAACATGGTAAAGGGGGAAAAAAAGTATGAAATTGTTTAAGGCTTTCTGAGTTTCCTGAAGTGTTGTTCACTGAGACAAAGTAAGAATGTCCATTTGCTGGACAGACAGTGGAAATAGTAGAAAGTGTCTTCTCTTTCTCTAACAAAAAGGAAATAGAGACAGACACACGCTCTCTTACACACTCACAAGCAGCGCTATCCTATCCAAGCGTATACTCCGTCACCCCTAATATAAGGACTACAATTCATCACAAGCATTACTTCCTCTAATAGAATTTAAGGATATTCTCTACAATAGAAGCTTAAAGCACTTGCATCAGTATCCGACATAATACGACATGTATCATGTGTCAACGTTTCATGGATGGTGGAAACAAAAACAAACAGTTGATCTAGAATTAATAAGGATGGCCTGCAAACTGCTAGTCTTGAGCGGTTTAAACCATTCATCATCATTACTATGAAAGTGAAGCTGGCCTGCAATTTAAATGATAATAATGCAGTAAATACAATATTGCAAAAAAAAAAAAAAGACATACCTAAAGCCAACTAAATTTATTTGAACGACAAAAATTCATACGACAAAAACACATGGAATGTGCGACCTCTAAAACTGTGGCTGTGGGATCAGCAACTCGGCTCCCCTTCCACTCGACCTCTACCTTGCTACGCCTCTAGCTAAATATAACTAAAATGGCGATAACAAAAAAAGAAAACGGGCACAGAAAAAAAAAAAAAAAAAACATGTAGCGCCATCTCTTTAAAATAAACCGAGAAAGGAGGAAAACATTTGGCTGCTGCGTGCGGAGACAGCGGACTGAAGACATTGACAATTCCCTGCATGCGTGAGTGCTTTTCGGGGAAAGGGTTGGAGAGAATTGAGGTTGTGTTGAGCATTGAGAGTAGTGTCGTCTTCGTCCATCGAGGGCGGGTGGTGGTGAATGCAACCCCATCCAAGTCCTGTTTGTGGTGAGTGCTGGACAGGCTGGGGCCTGGCTCGTGGATCTGATTGCCCTGTGACCCTTGCTGATCCCAGCCCTAGATGTGGGAGTGAACCCACTGACCCCTCCACACTACTGGCCCATGGCGGGGCTGGACACCCCCTGGCCCCCAGAGGACGAGCTCTTACGGCCCAGCATGGACGGCTGGAAGTCGGGGTGGCGGCGAGCGTGCTTGATGAGATGGTCGCTTCGCATGAAGCGCTTGTCGCACAGTGGGCACAGGAAGCGCTTCTCGCCCGTGTGGGTGCGCATGTGGCGAGCCAGCTCGTCAGAGCGGGCAAATTTCTTCTCACAGTCGGACCAGGTGCAGGGAAAGGGTCGTTCACCTGGTGAAGGAAGACAGAAAGAGTCTAGGTCTACACCAAACCTTTGAATTAAAATACTGAGTCCAGTCAGACTGGGGGTCAAGCATTGCCCTGCTTGTGCCAATCACTTGCACAAGCCATTAAAGGTAGAAACACAGAGGTTGGTAGTAAGGTAAATTCATGGGAGACCCTTATGTACCCATCAATTTAGTTTAAAAAAGTTCACAATATTATCAGCACCCTTTTTTAATGCAAGGAAATCAACCTATTTTGAAAAGAAAAACTTTAATCTATCGGGCCATGGTTCATATGGGTAGTGAAGAGTGAAATTTAAAAAAGTGAATGCAAAATGTAGACCGCAATAGATATTGACACTCATATGGTAGGCTACCTCCAACATATGGTGGGCGGCCATAGAAGAGGCCTCCCTCAACACCTCCACATGTCTCCTAGGAAAGGCTCTAACTGGGTTCAGAAATGTGAAACCTTCAAAAGGGCTGCCTTGTTTTCGAAAGTGATTAACTTGACACAAAGTTGTGAAATAGCTTTGAATTATCCACATTAAAAGTGTGAAAATGTTCATTTAAAGCAGGCATTCCCAAACTACCATTTTCCACAAATGGGTAATAGCCAGGCTAATAACCTACAGTAAAATGGTTTGAGGAGTGGTGAGGACCATTTTTACGTTGACTAATTAACGTTAGTTAAAATGATAACCCCAAGGTGAAGTCTGTAAGGCTATTTCGTGGCCCTAGAACAGTGCCGTAATTTGAGTAATAGGAGTCAAACGAGGGGGTGCCAGGGGCTATATTCAAGACCGCAAAGAGGACCAGCGTTTCGCAACACGCCCAACTCGGTCTGTGCTAGGCGGGATCCCTACCCCTCAACCCACTCCCGTTTTGTGGGCGTTCCCTGACGACTTGTTCTTTTCAATACGATTTCCTCTTCTAATCCATCTGCGCCTGTTATTTCACTGACCCTGAACCTCAAGACCGTGCGGACACCTGATGCATGTACACAAAGTAACAGCGCTAAACATACAACTTTGACGTGGAAAACGATGACAGACGTGGGTGGCTTCCAACAAAGAAAACGGCGTTTTTCTACAAAAACCTGACTCTCACCTAATGGCCACATTGACGCGAGGTGGGATTAAACGATTTGGCAGCTCGAGCTAAAAGAACCACGGTGCCTGCGCAAACGCCCCCGAACGCTACGTTTCTCTCTCGAACTCACTCGTCGTATGCAAATCTAGCCTAGATGTAACATGTTCGTCACTAGTCACTATGCTTTTTCGTCCAGCCCCATTCTTTTGTTCGTTTACTTCTTTGTTATGAGCCCTCTGGTTGGGGAGTTTTTCCCTCTTTCGGGGAGTATTGTACAAACTCGCGGGTAAACGACAACCACCCCAATGTACAGTATATATCCCTGTGACGAAAAACACCTTTCTTCAGGGGGAAACGTGATATATATGTAGAGAGGAGAGTGACAGTAAAAGGAGGAGTGTTTAGTGAGTATGGCCAAACTAGAAGTTCTGGAACAACTTGGATAGTAAAAGGGTTGTTTGTTCAGATTACATGTCCAAAACATTTTTTTTACAGTTAGAGCTAGCTACATAATTGTACCTGTATGGGTTCTGATATGGGCTTTCAGATGAGACGATTTCCCATAAACTCTGTCACAGCCGTCGAAAGTGCACTGGTGTCGTTTTACTGGGGACCGAGGCGCTCCTCCTCCCCACTGTTGCTGAGTGGCATTGTACTGTCCAGGAATTGGAGTAGCAGAGGGGGTCATGGTAGGGGTAGTTGAGTCAGACAACGTGGTGTAGCCGCTCTCCCCACACGAGGAGTTGCTGCTTTCCGAGTAGGCCGACATGGGCCGGAATTTACTGTGGAGGTCCGTGAGGATCCCGGCCACCTTCATCATGTTGGCCCCCTCGAGTCTCATTGTCTCGCGCACCTCCATGTCCTCGTTCGACCCTTCAGGCTCCCCAGGAAGAAGGGCCTGGGGAGGGGGCTGGGCTGCAACTGGGGTGGGTCGGTGTAAGACGGGACCGCTAGATATCGACACCAGACATTCGGCGGCGAAGTAATCGGAATAGTCCATCATCGACATAATGTTTTACCGTTGACTTTAGCAAGTCCTTTATCTTGTAAAATTCCGTCTTGTTTTCAGAGTCGTTTTCGAAGCGGACGAGCCAGAGATGTCGACCTCGTTTTTAGCAGACTAATTCGTTGGACCGACCTTTCTAGCTATCCCTATACCGTCAAAGTATGATAAGTATGCTCGAAAACATCCAATTATATAAAACAAAATAAGAATATATACTGCCCAAACTTGCCCGTGCCTTCAGCCCACATGCGTGCTTTACATCGTCCGACTGTTCATTGTGTCTGCCTCTGGAAAGCCGGTGAAACCTACGCCCCCCTGTACAGAGCACCACGCACAAACTTACGTTACGGACTGACGTGAACGGCGGGCGTGGTTGAAGCAAACGACCGATACAAACAGCGTGGAGTGGTGGCTGAGTTGATGGGGGGAGCCATAGCCAGTGGCGGACTGGAGCATGAATTCGGCCCTGGCATTTTATCCACACCAGCCCACATCATTGGGCACACCGCCAACTCACCCCCACCATCAGATGTACATTATAAAATCCAACATAATGACTTAGGCTTTGCAAATTAGGGCTTGTCATATTCCCCTGAATCATCACCTACCCTAGGTGTTCAAATCAAATTTTATTGGTCACATTACATGTTTAGCAGGTGTTATTGCGGGTGTAGCGAAATGCTTGTGTTTCTAGCTCCAACATTGAATTAATATCTAACAATTCACAATAATACACACAATACACACAAACCTAAAAGTAAAATAATGGAATTAAGGAATATATAAATATTAGGATGAGCAATGTTGGAGTGGCATTGACAAAAATACAGTAGAATAGAAACCAGTATATACGTATGAGATGAGTAAAGCAAAAATATGTAAACATTAAAGTGACTTGTGTTCCATTATTAAAGTGGCCAGTGATTTCAAGTCTATGTATATAGGCAGCAGCCTCTAAGGTGCAGGGTTACGTAACCGGGTGAAAACCGCCTACTGATGGCTATTTAACAGTCTGATGGCCTTAAGATAGAAGCTGTTTTTCAATCTCTTTGTCCCTGCTTTGATGCTCCTGTACTGACCTCGCCTTCTGGATGATAGCGGGGTGAACAGGCAGTGGCTCGGGTGGTTGTTGTCCTTGATTATATTTTTGGCCTTCCTGTGACATCGGGTGCTGTAGGTGTCCTGGAGGGCAGGCAGTTTGCCCCCGGTGATGCGTTGTGCAGACAGTTGCCGTACCAGGCGGTGATACAGCCGACAAGATGCTCTCAATTTTGCATCTCTAAAAGTTTGTGAGGGTTTTAGGTGCCAAGCCAAATTTCTTCAACCTCCTGAGGTTGAAGAGGCGCTGTTGTGCCTTCTTCATCACACTGTCTGTGTGAGTGGACCATTTCAGATCATCTGTGAAGTGTAGGGTGGCGCACAATTAGCCCAGCGTCGTCCGGGTTAGGGTTTGGCGGGTGTAGTCCGGCATTGTAAATTAGAATTTGTTCTTAACTGACTTGCCTAGTTAAATAAAGGTCAAATAAAATAAAAAAATACGCGAAGGAACTTGAAGCTTTCCATGTGCTCTACTGCGGTCCTGTCAATGTGGATAGGGGCATGCTCCCTCTGCTGTTTCCTGAAGTCTACGATCAGCCTGTTTCATTTTAGTAACCGAAAGGTTGCAAGTTCAAATCCCCGAGCTGACAAGGTACAAAATCTGTCGTTCTGCCCCTGAACTAGGCCGTCATTGAAAATAAGAATTTGTTCTTAACTGACTTGCCTAGTAAAATAAAGGTCAAATAAATAAAAATTGTCGACATTGAGTGAGAGGTTATTTTCCTGGTACCACACTCCCAGGGCTCTGGCACCACCTGGGGGCGGCCCTTCAGGAAGTTCTGGACCCAGTTGCACAGGGCAGGGTTCAGACCCAGAACCCGAGCTTAATGATGAGCTTGGAGGGTACTATGGTGTTGAAGGCTGAGCTATAGTCATTGAACAGCATTCTGACGTTCTTATTCCTATTGTCCAGATGGGATAGGGCAGTGTGATGGTGATTGCATCGTCTGTGGATCTATTGTGGCAGTAAGCAAATTGAAGTGGGCTAGGGTGTCAGGTAAGGTAGAGGTGATATGATCCTTAACTATCCTCTCAAAGCATTTCATGATAACAGAAGTGAGTGCTACGGGGCGATTGTCATTTTTCGTTCAGTTACCTTTGCTTTCTTGATTACAGAAACAATGGTGGACATCTTGAAGCAAGTGGGGACAGCAGATTGGGACAGGGAGAGATTGAATATGTCCGTTAACATGCCAGCTGGTCTGCTTATGCTCTGAGGACGCGGCTAGGGATGCCATCTTGGCCCGACAGCCTTGCGAGGGTTAACACGCTTAATTGTCTCACTCATGTCAGCCACGGAGAACGAGAGCCCACAGGCCTTGGGAGCGGGCTGCGTCGTTGACACTGTGTTATCCTTGAAGCGGGCGAAGAAGGTATTTAGCTTGTCTGGGAGCAAGATGTCGGTGTACACGAAGTGTCTGGTTTTCTCTTTGTTATCCGTGATTGTCTGTAGACCCTGCCACATACATCGCATGTCTGAGCCGTTGAATTGCTACTCCACTTTGTCTCTGTTTGAGGGGTGCTGAGGAGTATTTCTGTCTGTAATAAAGCCCTTTTGTGTGGAAAAATGTCATCTGATTGGCTGTGGCTGGCTCCCCAATGGGTGGGCCTGTCCCCTTCCAGGCCCACCCATGGCTGCGCCCCATTGCCCAGTCATGTGAAATCCTTACATTAGGGCCTAATTTATTTATTTAAATGGACTGTTTTGCCTCTATGAACTGCAACTCAGTAAAATCATTGAAATTGTTGCATGATGTGTTTATATTTGTGTTCAGTGTACATAGAGTACATGAAAAAAATATCTATGATATTTCAACAACCATGAAAATGTATGATGCTTTTTTTTCTTAATTCTATCCATCGTAGATCATCATTTATATGCTGTCAAAAATAATCAATGTTTTCGGTTCCTCTTTCAATTCATCTGAGAATGTCCCTATTCTATTTGAGGTCTATTACCTAAGAGATGAGGCAAGACAAGGACACTAGAGGACACTCTACTTCAGCCAATGACACCCTCCATATATACTGTAGCTTCACATAACCCAGTCACAGCCCATGTTCTCTGGCTGTCTGTTTGTGAAGCCATCTGTCACACAATAATTACTCACTAAAGCAAATCTGACCTCGATAATAGTGGATATCATGCTGTAATAGACTTATAATAGGGCATATAGGCAATAAGATTAATCGGATAGACCTTTATGTACAGTACTTTTGTCCTCATAACCCACGCATTACATTGTAAGTAAGCAAGGGTTGCCCATGTTTATTATGGGGTTCATTAGGATGGGGGATCCTAATGAACCCCATAATAAACATGGGCAACCCTTGCTTACTTACAATGTAATGCGTGGGTTATGAGGACAAAAGTGCATTGCTGTAAGACTCACAGAGAATAAGTCTACTGTATCGTATTTGCAACATTTTGACAACCAAGCTGCCATAACATCGTTGATTCTCACCAGAAAACAACAGATATAAAACGTTTAAATCCCAAAGTGTGTTGTGCTTTTCTGTCTGGAACCCGTCTTTCGCCATATGGGGGTGTATATACCATAGAGAGGCTTTGCATTGATTGGGGGCCCAATGTTATGTCAAGTGATTGGCTCAGTGGTATGTTTGTAGCTCCAGGCTGGAAGGTATTTCCTGATTGGATGTTTTGAGCAGTGCGGGTCACTGTGGTAGCAGGGACAGGCACAAGCATAGGCATTCACTGGCTGTGTGAGAACAGTGACTGTTCTTCAGCCCAACTACTTACATGTGGAGTCTTGGAAGCCTGGGCTGCTGCAGTGACTTGAGACTGCTATGGCCGTGCCCCAGCTTGGATTACTATTCTCTCTTATCTTCACAGCTCTCATTTTACTACACAGTAAGCTCTCTATGGTTTGTGACTGGATTTGTGATTTGACTTATTCACATAGTTGGTTCTCGTTTCAGACAGGGATAACTGACCGTGCTTTTCAGGTGAATAATGGACAGTAACTGATGGTCCTTTTTGAAAGCGGAGAACATGAGCAAATTCATTAGAAGTTAGACAGTGGTATGGAGTGAATTAAAAGTTATGTTGGAGATTGTCAGTGAGTTTTCAGGCTTGTTTGAAGGGTTTTGTGTGTAGATGTTGCGATTTTGATGTTTTTCTGCAGTAGGTAATTGCCTTCAGATGGATCAACAACTCTGCCGCCCAGAATGCATTGGTGAGAGCAAATAATTGAGTGATAATTCCCTATCTTATTCCAAGCTTAAGTAAATGCATATTTTCTGATATAGTCACAATGTTTTCCATGATTGGACAATAGATCAAAAGCCTTAGTAAACTATTAATAAATAATTATGTCATGATATGTAAACCTTTATAATATAAATAATTTATAATGGATTATACATGAAAGTTATTTTAAAGTGTTACCAGATAATGATTATTCAAAATAGGTATATGATTTGCTGGTTACAGCTTCCTCATCCCCTGACAAGTCGTACCAGAGAGGGGTGAGATACACGTACAGGTACAGCTCGACGATAACCACGACTCTACAAGGCTCTACCTCAGGTAGAAATGGACTGGCTCTCGACTGTGTGGTGGACATTGACGTGATTTCCAAGTGTCACCTTATGATGCAGGTCAGATATGCAGAAAAGTTACGCCAATATGGTGATTTTGGTTGTTGTCGAAAAAAGTCACTCTGCAAATCCACCAATGTAAAATCCTTTGAATTCACCTTAAAATGCTGTTTTAAAATGTTTACATGTAAAAAAAAAATTAACTTCCCAGTTCCCCCTGGTTCCTCCCCATTTCCAGCGTTGAATATCATTTTTAAAATGGGAAATGAATATGATATGGGACTTTTTAGTGATGTTCTTTTCTACGCTCCCTGTAGATCAGGAATCCACAGATAAAGCGTCTTTCTCCCCAGAAGGAACATTCTGTGCAACGCCTAAAGAGTTTGAGGTAATCTGAAATGACAGCATCAATATTGCTTGCATTGTGTGTTTTGTGTGTGTTTTATGTGTGTTTTGTGTGTATTTTTTTTACATGTGTGTGATCTTTCTTTCCCTTGCTAATGTGCGAGTTTCCCCAAAAATTTCATGAGTTTTGCTTATTCTTCGTACCTTTTGCGTCTTAGACCAAATTAAAGTTGGCATATTACAAAAAAGTTGGCATATTACAATGTGCACATCGATCATTTCTTAAGTGTTTCTGCTATCAAATCATGATTGATAATGGATGATTTGAGTTACAAAAACACAAATGATCGACAACAATGCATGATTTGATAGCACAATAGTGCAGAAATGATACAAGCACACTAGTCCCAGATCATTCCAGATTGTTATTCCTGAGAATGTGATACTCTGCTCCGACAACACCATTCATGTGTCTAGGGGTCCTGGGGGTCTTGAGGTCCTGGGGGTCTCATCTGGTGTTTTGGTTACTATCACAGGGAGTCGCTGGAGAGGAGTCGCCTCAAGTTCTCCCTCCAGGGGGGAAAGGTCACGGCCCTCTGTCCACAGGAGGGGGAGCAGCTGTGGACTCTGAACATCAAGAGAGCTCTACTGAGCATGCTCCAGACCTCCCGCACCGCCGAGAAGCAGGAAGTAGTGAAGGAGGTGAGGGGGGAATGATCCGTCTCCCAATATGAGTAATAGCAGGATAGGCCATGCATGAAACACTTAGGTTAGTATTTGCAGTAGGAGGACGACATGTTGCAGTGGTGTCCAAAGTCTGTTCTGCACGGCTACTGTGGGTGCAGGCTTTTGTTCCAGCCCAGCACTAACCCAGTTAACTAAGTCATTATGATCTGCATTGAATACCATGATTCATTAATTATTTGGATCAAGTGTGTCACAGCTGGGCTGGAACAAAAGCCTGCACATCCTGTAGCTCTCCAGAACCAAGTTTGGACACCAGGTCTTCATACCATATTGTACATTGGACAATCCTCTGCCTTTTTTCCTTCCCGTGTCAATTCTTCAGACGGATCTGTACGGGACCTGCACGAGTAAGTATGAGAGGAGAGGGCCTCTACTGGTGAAGACAAGGAACCTCAGGCAGTGTCAACAGGACCGACTGGCTTACTTCTGGCCCAATTCCACCCCTCTGAGAGAGGACACGGTGAGATCTTCTACCACCCCCCCACCAACATGGAACAGTCAATGGTTACCATAGTCACAACCAATCACTGATGTCTTTCTCTTGCATTGATATTGGGACATGCAGTGCATAATGAAATCCAGAAGTGCTAGGGACTGATGCCCATTTCTGTGACTTGGAAACCTTCTAGTGAAAGTTTGGTTCGTAACAGATCTGTTAGATTGTCAGTAGGTTTCAGATGGATCAAAAAATTGGTAGCCTGAGTCCCAGATCGTTTTGTGCTGTCTTGCCAACTCCATTGCTGTCATGGCGTGACAATGACAGCAATCGAGTAGACAGCACACACAGATATGGGACTCAGGCTGAACCATTTGTGTCAAATAAGCAAAATGCCGTACCTTCCACCAGTATCTTGTGTAACCTCAAGTCAGTTAACACTTCTACTTTTACCAAGGGGTGTTCCTATCTCTTATGTCCACTTCAGACAGTGGACTCCAAACTCCAATGTACCCAGCGGCATGGGACTACAGTGATGGAGGAGGTCAACTGCACAGAGATCATCTCCATGGTACCATTGTCAGGGTCAACAGGAGTGGTGAAGACCCAGACCGTCTCTACCCTTACGCTGCTCAGAGCCCAGAAAGGCACACCCTCAGGAGTGGGTGTGTATTCTGATTCCCTCCTCAGGACTGGCTGAGTATAGGCTATACTGTAGTATACCTGAATGACTGTGTCACTGTGTACCCGTCTGACATCAGGGTGTTGTAGTGTGTGTCTGTGTAAAAGCTAATGCTACCAAAATAAACTATTACTACTACACTTCTATTAGCTAGGAAGCAATCATATTGATGTTACTTTCATCACACTACTACGACTACTACTGCTAGTACCACTATGGCTGTTGCATATCATTCTTTGAGAATGTAATTATCTCAGCCATTCAAATTGAGAGGCTGAAAGGTCTAACTTTTATTCAAATGAATTTAACTTTGCCACTTAGGCCCCACTCTCTCAATAATATGATATTAATTTCAATGATCTTGTCCCTCCCTCAGATACACTGGGTCCAGGTGTCCTGAGTGACCTCCAGTTTGTGGAGGAGGGGGCTGAAGGCCAAGTCCGAGGCAGGACGTCCTCCCCCCAAGAGGCCACGGACACCGTTAGGAAGCTGTGTGGTCTTACCTCTGACCAGCAACAGGTAGGACCCCAATTTTCCAAGACATCATAAGGGAGTAATTCACGCTTATGACTAGTCTTACAATGCATTATAGTCAATCAATCATATTTATTTGTAAAGCCCTTTTTAAATCAGCAGATGTCACAACGTGCTTATACAGAAACCCTAGGCTAGGAAAAGCATCCTAGAAAAGGCAGGAACTCAGGAAGAAACCTAGAGAGGAACCAGGCTCTGAGGGGTGGCCAGTCCTCAAATCAAATCAAATCAAATTTTATTTGTCACATACACATGGTTAGCAGATGTTAATGCGAGTGTAGTGAAATGCTTGTGCTTCTAGTTCCGACAATGCAGTGATAACCAACAAGTAATCTAACTAACAATTCCAAAACTACTGTCTTATACACAGTGTAAGGGGATAAAGAATATGTACATAAGGATATATGAATGAGTGATGGTACAGAGCAGCATACAGTAGATGGTATCGAGTACAGTATATACATATAAGATGAGTATGTAGACAAAGTAAACAAAGTGGCATAGTTAAAGTGGCTAGTGATACATGTGTTACATAAGGATGCAGTCGATGATGTAGAGTACAGTATATACGTATGCATATGAGATGAATAATGTAGGGTAAGTAACATTATATAAGGTAGCATTGTTTAAAGTGGCTAGTGATATATTTACATCATTTCCCATCAATTCCCATTATTAAAGTGGCTGGAGTTGGGTCAGTGTCAATGACAGTGTGTTGGCAGCAGCCACTCAATGTTAGTGGTGGCTGTTTAACAGTCTGATGGCCTTGAGATAGAAGCTGTTTTTCAGTCTCTCGGTCCCAGCTTTGATGCACCTGTACTGACCTCGCCTTCTGGATGATAGCGGGGTGAACAGGCAGTGGTTCGGGTGGTTGATGTCCTTGATGATCTTTATGGCCTTCCTGTAACATCGGGTGGTGTAGGTGTCCTGGAGGGCAGGTAGTTTGCCCCCGGTGATGCGTTGTGCAGACCTCACTACCCTCTGGAGAGCCTTACGGTTGAGGGCGGAGCAGTTGCCGTACCAGGCGGTGATACAGCCCGCCAGGATGCTCTCGATTGTGCATCTGTAGAAGTTTGTGAGTGCTTTTGGTGACAAGCCAAATTTCTTCAGCCTCCTGAGGTTGAAGAGGCGCTGCTGCGCCTTCTTCACGACGCTGTCAGTGTGAGTGGACCAATTCAGTTTGTCTGTGATGTGTATGCCGAGGAACTTAAAACTTGCTACCCTCTCCACTACTGTTCCATCGATGTGGATAGGGGGGTGTTCCCTCTGCTGTTTCCTGAAGTCCACAATCCTCTTCTTGATGTGCCGGGTGGAGATTATAAGAGTACATGGCCATTACGGTCAGATTGTTCTTCAAGATGTTCAAACAGTCCTAGATGACCAGCAGGGTCAAACAATAATCACAGTGGTTGTAGAGCAGTGGTCACTAACCTTTTCTAAGTCAAGATCACTTTCGCAGTCAAAAAGCACGCTAAGATCTACTGCTCAGATTTTTTTTTTTTTTTACATTAACCTCACAGAAACAGTTTTGTAGGAATGAGGTTTGGGCTGTAGGCCTAATACATATCACATCATATTGGCTATATGATTGGCCTGCCAATGTTGTTAATCAGACCATATTGTATTTCAAAACTCGAGCTTTGATAACAAAATAGTCAGTTGGTTCAGCACTTGTGAGGCACTGTGGAGCATGAATTGAAATCGTTTGCTTTTTTATTTTGCTGGACTGATGGTACCTGCATCTGATGGTCGGCGAGGTCAAGTCACCACGTCAGTCATCTTCAGGTCAAAAAGTCGGAACAGTTTCCGTTCCGTTCCGTTCAAAACGTTTTTTCCTTGAAGATCGGCCAGTTGGAATAAATGTCAGGAATGTCAGTCAGGAATAAATGTCAGTTGGCTTAGCAAGTGTTCAGAGGCTGAGACACCAGGTGCGGTAGAGAGAGAGAGAGAGGGAGAGGGAGAGGGAGGGGGAGAGGGACGGAGAGGGAGAAGGAGAGGGAGAGGGAGAGGGAGAGAGAGAGGGAGAGGGAGAGGGAGAGGGAGGGTCGGGGTTCCATAGCCCCAGGCAGAACAGTTGAAACTGGAGCAGCAGCAATACAAGGTAGCACATCTGGTGAACAGGTCAGGGTTCCATAGCCACAGGCAAAATAGCAGAAACTGAATCAGCAGCACGACCAAGTGGACTGGAGACGGAGAAAGCCAGGAGTCCTGAGGCATAGTCCTAGGGCTCAGGTCCTCCGGGAGGGGAGCGAGAGAGAGCGAGAGAGAGAGAGAGAGATGGGAGAATTAGAGGGAGCATACTTAAGTTCACACAACACACCATATAAGACAGGAGAATTTCACCAGATAGGACAGACTGACCCTGGGCCCAGGCACATAGACTATTGGAGCATAGATACTGGAGGCTGAGACAGGGGGGGTCGGGGGACACTGTGGCCCTGTTCGACGATACACCCGGACAGGGCCAACCAGGCAGGATATAACCCCACCCACTTTGCCAAAGCAGAGCCCCCACACCACTAAAGGGATATCAACAGACCACCAACTTACTACGCTGAGACAAGGCTGAGAATAGCCCACAAAGATCTCCTCCACCGCACGAGTCCGAGGCGGCTTAAAACCAGACAGGAAGATCACGTCAGTGACTCAATCCCTCCTAGGGACGGCATGGAAAAGCACTAGTGAAACAGGGTCTCAGAGGCAGAGAATCCCAGTGCAGAGAGGGGAGCCGGCCAGGCAGAGACACCAAGGGCGGTTCGTCACTCCGGTGCCTTGCCGTTCACCTTCGCACCCCCAGGCCAGACTAAATCAAATCAAATCAAATTGATTTATATAGCCCTTCGTACATCAGCTGATATCTCAAAGTGCTGTACAGAAACCCAGCCTAAACCCCCAAACAGAAAGCAATGCAGGTGTAGAAGCACGGTGGCTAGGAAAAACTCCCTAGAAAGGCCAAAACCTAGGAAGAAACCTAGAGAGGAACCAGGCTATGTGGGGTGGCCAGTCCTCTTCTGGCTGTGACTACACTCAATCATAGGACCTACTGAAGAGATGAATCTTCAGTAAAGACTTAAAGGTCGAGACCAAGTTTGTGTCTCTCACATGGATATGCAGACCATTCCATAAAAATTGAGCTCTATAGGAGAAAGCCATGCCTCCAGCTTGTTTGCTTAGAAATTGTAGGGACAATAAGGAGTCCTGCGTCTTGTGAAAGTAGTGTACGTGTATTTACAGCATGTACCACAGGAACACATCGGAGAGATAGGAGCAAGCCCATGTAATGCTATGTAGGTTAGCAGTAAAACCTTGAAATCAGCCCTAGCCTTTACAGGAAGCCAGTATAGAGAGGCTAGCATTGGAGTAATATGATTGAAATGGTTCAAGTCAAGATTCTAGCACTAACTGAAGTTAATTTAGTGCTTTATCCGGGTAGCCTGAGAATAGAGCATTGCTGTAGTCTAATCTAGAAGTGACAAAAGCATGGATTATCTTTTCTGCATTATTTTTGGACAAAAAGTTTAGCATATTTCGCAGTGTTACGAAGATAGGAAAATGCTGCCATTGAAATATTCTTGATATGTTCGTCAAAAGAGAGATCAGAGTCCAGAGTAACGCTGAGGTCCTTCACAGTTTTATTTGAGACGACTGTACAACCATCAGATTAATTGTCAGATCAAACAGCAGATCTCTAGGGATCTAGAACTAGCATCTCTGTTTTGTCAGAGTTTAAAAGTAAAAAAAATTCCGCCATCCACTTCCTTATGTCTGAAACACAGGCTTCCAAGGGTAGACAAATTTGGGGCTTTCCCATGTTTCCTCAAAATGTACAGCTGTGTGTTGTCCTCATAGCAGTGAAAGTTGACATTGTTTTCCCGAATGACATCACCAAGATGATGAATAAGTAGTGAAAACAATAGTGGTCCTAAAACGGAACCCCGAAACGTACAATTGATTTGTCAGAGGACAAACCATCCACAGAGACGAAATGATATCTTTCCGACGAACTGATATCTTTCCGACAGATAAGATCTAAACCAGGCAAGAACTTTTCCATGTAGACCAATTAGGGTTTCTAATCTCTCCAAAAGAATGTGGTGATCGGTGGTGTCAAAAGCGGCACTAAGGTCTAAGAGCACGAGGACAGATGTAGAGCCTTGGTCTGACGCCATTAAAAGGTCATTTACTACCTTCACGAGTGCAGTCTCAGTACTATGATGGGGTCTAAAACCAGACCAGAGTGTTTCGTATACATTATCTGTCTTCAGGAAGACAGTGAGTTGCTGCGCCTTTTCAACCAAAAAAAAATGGAGGAAAGGGAGATTCGATTTAGGTGATAGTTTTTTTTTTTCAGGAGAGGCTTTCTTACTGCCACTTTTAGTGAGTTTGGTACACATTCGGAGGATAGGGAGCCATTTATTGTGTTCAACATGGGAGGGGCAAGCACAGGAAGTAGCAATTTCAGTAGTTTAGTTGGAATCGGGTCCAGTAGACAGCTGGAAGATTTAGATGCCATGACTATTTCCGTGAATGTGTCAAGGAGATACAGGATTACAAAACTTGAGTGTCTCCATTGATCCTAGGTTCTCACAGTTCGGTGCAGACTCAGGACAAGTGAGTTTTGGAGAAATACGCAGATTCAAAGAGGAGTCCTTCATTTGCTTTCTAATGACCATGATCTTTTCGTTGAATAAGTTTGTGAATTCATCACTGCTGAAGTGAAGGCCATCCTTACTTGTGGAATGCTGCTTTTTAGTTAGCTTTGCGACAGTATACATTTTGGGGCGATTGTTTTATTCTCCTCAATCAGGTTGGGAAAGTAGGCTGACCAAGCAGCCGTGAGGGCTCTTTGATTTTGCACGGTACTGTCTTTCCAAGCCAGTCGGAAGACTTCCAGTTTGGTGGAGCACCATTTACGTTCCAATTTACAGATATTTTCTGTATACCAGGGAACTAATTTCTTGTTTTTTGTTTTTAGAGGTGTGACTGCATCTACGTTATTACGCAATGTTACATTTAGATCCTCGGTTAGGTGGTTAACAGATTTTTCCTTGGGCAGGTGGAGGGAGTCTGTCAGGGCATCTAGGAGTCTTTGGGTTGTCTGAGAATTTATTTTGCGGCTTTTGATAAGTCTTGGTTGGGGTTTGAGCAGATTATTTGTTGCGATTTCAAACGTAATAAGATGATGTTATGATAGTCCAGGATTATGAGAAAAAAACCCATTTAGAACTAAACAACATTATAAATCATTATTATACCATTATTTGTCTTCATTGAGTAAAGATATATACGTTACCCTGTAAGGAACCTATGAGCGATGGTTTCATACAACGTTTCATACAAACATCTGTATTTATTTACCACAAAGTCACTAATGCTTACGCCATATGTGGTGAGGCAAGAATGACAGCTGGTCCCAAGGATAGAAGGATACACTTGTTTTCATTGATTAAATACTCTCTTTACTTTAACATTTTGGGTTACATTTATCATATAATTATGGCAATGCCAACACTGTAGCGATGTAATAAACCAAATGTAATACATATAATTAAGTACTCCAAGGTTATATTTACTTGCATAAAGGTGAAAAATCCCTTCCCAAGGTCAGAGGTCTTTCCTTCAGTAGTGTGTTCCCTGCCAAACCAAATTTGGCTTGTTTGTGTTTGTGTGCTGTGGTTTGGCTCTCCCTGGGACCTTTCCCTCTTTTTCCTCAGCTCTTACACAGGAGCTCAGTCAAACCCAATCTGGCAATCGTCATGACTACCTGTTTAGATAGGGGTGGGCATTTAAAAAGGGGCCAACCTGGCATCCTGTCAGCCCCTCTCTCTCTCTTTGAAATGATGATTACTTTTTGAATCTTTTTGGATCAATCAGATGATTGATAAGATCATTGAGTCTGGTTCTGTTTTGGGTCTGTCGCTGTCCCGCTCTTATGAAATCATAACCCTGGCTGAGGCTTCCCAAATGTAGGCATGTTAATTGGAAGTTCCCTGTCGTATGGTCATTCAGTTTCAAAAAGTTGTATTTTCATGAGATTTAGCACAAAGACATTTAAAGGAAGGAGGGATTTTTGACATGTATTAGGATGCTACATTTATGTCAATAATGCTCCAGACAATTCTTTAAGTTCAGGAAAAACATTATTATTCAGGAAAAACATTTCATATTTCATATTGTCTTCCCTGTATGTAGCTGTCGGAGCTGTTCCTGCACTTGGCCTTTCAACTGAGAGCCCTGTCCCTGCCTCAGCTCAGAACACTGTGGCACGACGCCTCCTTCAAGTGCCGTAACGACTGGTCAGTTCCTTTCAGCCACTGTTCTCTCCTAAATGTATCCTGGGTTGTGTTATGTAGGGCACACTATAAAAAAATGCTTTGCCGTGCAAAATGTACACGTGTTCTTCATGGACAGTACCTCCCGTTTTCATTCGGTTTCAAAACGTTTCCTCCCTACTGAACACGGCCCTACAATATACTGACTGGGCTGATTCTTGTCAAGCCTTGTACCAGCGTTTTAATGCAATAGAGGCAGTGGAACGCTTGTTTATGGTTTCCCTAATGAGAAAAATACACAGCTCTGGGGCAGGGTATGGACAGAGAGGAGTCTGTCTGTGGGACAGCAGCCATCTTTGCATCTATAGCTCCTCCCTGAAACAACTTGCTAGTCATCCCCAGGTTGATTGAAACTACAGGCAAAATCAAAACGGTGTCCTCTCTGCCATATTCTTCGCTGTAGCTGAGATTAGTTTTATTGTTCATTAGTCACGAAGCGCTTCCGTTATGACTCACCCAAGGACACTGGACATATTGTGTATATCAATGAAATGACGCTTTTGATGAATCATTATTTAGAATGCTTTGACACATTGCTTTTATAAAAGTTGTCCTGAAGTGGGAATATGTGACTGAATCGGTGCTGTCCATTCCCGGCAGTTGATTACTCTGTTGACTGTGCTGTCGTTGCAGGCAGCCTCTCTTGGACGGCCTACCAGCGTGTGGCTCAGAGGAATGCATCGCCCTCTTAACAGACCTCATCCGGGACGAGGAGATAGAGCAGGAGCGGGCCCACTCTTTTCTCACCACCATCGCCCTCATCCCTCACCCCTCACCACACATCGTCGGCTCCGTCAACGTACGTAGGTCTGAAGGGACGTTCTGAGGGGATATTGACTTTGGCTTTTGAACAAAAACAGAACTTTTAGATACTGTACCTATTTTATTGAATTTAATTATATGGTTGAGAATGTTCAATATAGGTCTACATATGATTCAAAATCGTCGCAGGGAACTCAACCGACACCTTTACTCCGCGACACTGTTGAGGTCACATCCAACAACGCTTTGGCGTCACCCATTAAACACATAATCAGAGATAAACATACAAATATAATGGGCCCATAATATAAGGCCGTTGTTTTTCCCCTCCTTTTATCTCAGGCGTTGCTGAAGACACCTGAGGTGTGGACCAAGGCCCTGTTGACTGGTTCTTCCCTGGTCCACCTGCTATGTCGGAGGAGCCAGTCTCCCTGCAGTCTCATCCCCCAGGTGCAGAGCTTCATACAGGCACTGAAAGACACCCTGGGAGAGGGCTGTGGAGGAGACAAAACAGAGGTACCTAGACACAGAATTAGATTTGACTTCATATACACAGATTATGATGGCGTGCTGGTATTGGAGTTTTTATCACCGTCTGGTGATTGTGCTGTATTTAAAATGTGATATTACAGTGTGTATTGCGTGGTTCATACTTAACCTGACTCCTGAACCTGAGCATCTCAATGGCTGCTGCTTCTGCTGATGATAATAAAGATAGCAGCAATAAGCAGGATGATGATGATGATGATGTAAAGTGATGATTCATCCTACAGCTGCTCTACGCATTGAAAGCAGTGGGAAATGCAGGCTTGGCTGCTTCAGCTCTCATCCCCCAGCTAAACCTCTGTATACAGAGCCATTCCACCCCTCTGGAGCTGAGACTCACTGCCCTACAAGCTTTCAGACGCATCCCCTGCAATGCTGACGTGAGTAGGATGGCAGATAATGGTCACGTTTCTAGGGATAACCTCTGGTATTGAACTGAACTTTAAAACAAAGAACTGTTTTCCCTCAGTTCAAGGTTTAGAAATAGGATTTTGTTTTCTTCTGGAGCCTGGTTTGTGTTTAATTGGAATAAGCTGAGAAACCGTGTCTCACGGAATAAAGCCTTGATTGATTTAATCATTTCAAGTAGCAGAGGTCCCATGGAAGGGATACGATACAAGACAATACGTTACTGTCCAAGAGGACTTTACAGTTCAAACATGATTTGACTTGAATACATTTGACTTGAATACATTTGACTTGAATTGTGTGAAATATCCTGTTGTACTAAAACAATTCAGTCGGTATACTGTTCATACCACAGGAGGTTGGTTGCACCTTAATTTGGGAGGATGGGCCCGTGGTAATGACTGGAGGGAAGTAAGTGAAATGGTATCAAATACATATTTTCTGTGTGTTTGGTGCCATTCCATTCGCGCCGTTCCGGACATTATTAGGAGCCGTCCTCCCCTCAGCAGCCTCCTGTGGTTCATTCTGTAATCAGAAGGATCTCTTCACGTGGATTCACACTGACGTTGTGGGGATATTGAGGTGACCTCGGGACGAGGGGTCTGTGACTGACAGCTCTTTGCTTCTCCAGAGGGGGTCTGTGCTGCGGCTCTACCGTGACCACCAGGAGGAGGTGGAGGTCAGGATCACTGCATACCAGCAGATAATGCACTGCCCTGACCCCGAAGTGCTTCGAGCAGTGAAGACGACTCTGAGCCATGAGACCTCCAGCCAAGGTTTGGAAAAAAAGGGTTCAAAAAGGGTTCTTCGGCGCTCCCCCATAGGGACTTTTTGGTTCCACGTAGAACCCTTTAGGGTTCCATGTAGAATCCTCATACGATTCTATTGTAGGTCCTAGATTGCACCAGTGCTTCATTTGTAAACTGCAAGGTGCCGGAACAAAACGTGAGCCAGAGAGGAGAGAGACTCTGTGGTCCTGGAAAGCATGAACAATAAATCACCTTTATAATAAAGCATTGCATGGATTATCATCGCGTTTGCGTACTGGCATAGAGGAGAAGCATAGAGGAGAAGCATAGAGGAGAAGCATAGAGGCGCGTGCAGAAGTTGCACACATGAGGAACATTTTTTGTAGCCTATGTTCCGGGAAAACTGTTGCCTTTTATAAACGCATTTCATGCAATTCATTTCATGCCAGGTCCTCTGGTATCACGGCTCTTGCAGCATGAACTGACATGTTGTCCACCCAATCAAAGGATCAGATAATGAATCTAGTACTGAAAGCACAAGCTACAGCTAGCTAGCCCTGCAGTGCATCAAATCTGTTGAGTAGTTGACTCAAAGAGAGAGAAAGACAATAGTTGAACAGTTTTGAATGAATTTCTTCAAAAATGAAGGTGAAGCGAGAGAAAGAGAGAGATATAGCTATATATATATATTTTGTCATGGAAGTGAAAGTATATATATATATCCATTACAAAAAAGATTGAAGTTTTGAAACTGCAGTATAAGTGAATGCTATGTTACCTAGTTGGCTCTGGCTATCCAACACTGGAACTATTCCAAGTCAAGGTAAGCTTTTGGCTTTATTAATTTATTGCCACTGGGGCCCGCCAGTGTAACTGCTACAACCATGCACTGCATGACTGTAGCTAGCGGGTTTATTAATGTGTTCGTTCTAGTAGCTATGTGGACTGACGTTAGATAATATGGTGACAACAATGTAGGCTGTGTGTTATGATAGGAAGGTTTGGCTTGGAAAGTTTTTTTCGCCTGGTCACAGATAGCTAATGTGTCCACAAGCGAAGGGAAAAGTGAGAGGAGGAGAGCACGTAGATGCGAGAAGGAATTATACAGTGCTCAAAGTGATCATGCTGTTTGTATGTGGCTGCTATGAAAGTAAACTGTGTTTGCGTGTGATCAGGGGTGTATTCATTCAGCAAATTCTGTTGAAAAACAGAATCAAACTGAAGGAAACAGGGTTAAACATACCTGAATTTGTCCAATAGAAACTCTCGTTGGACTAATAATTACACCATATGCACAAAGACCTTTCTTCTTTACTAAGATAATCTATCCACCTGACAGGAGTGGCATATCAAGAAGCTGATTAACCCTAAGGTCGATGTCAGTGCCCCCACGTAAATCTAATTAGCATAACAAAAACTTATTTTGGGGCTAATAGTGCTATGGCCAAATAACATTTTTCATCCAACATTTTTTTTTTAGATATTTTTTTGATACGGCTCTTTTTGTCCCCAGCACAAGGGCTTCAACTGTACCGGGCAGATGGCAGACAGTGTAGTATGTATAGCGTCGTGTATGGCGTTGTGTGGGTGAGCGGTTAGCTGATGTCAACATTGTCAACTGAGTACCCCATAGCAGGCATAAGCAGGCATAAGCTACGGACAATGAACACAATTGCCTTTTATTGATGGCAATTTGAATGCAAAGAGATACCGGGGTGAGATCCTGAGGCCCATTGTTGTGCCATTCATCCGCCGCCGCTCATGTCTATCAGAGCAGAGAGAGAGAGAGGGAGAGAGAGGGAGAGGGAGAGAGAGATCATAGAAAGTGAACCACGTTCTAGGTCTGTG
This sequence comes from Oncorhynchus nerka, assembly GCF_034236695.1. Taxonomy (NCBI): domain Eukaryota; kingdom Metazoa; phylum Chordata; class Actinopteri; order Salmoniformes; family Salmonidae; genus Oncorhynchus; species Oncorhynchus nerka. The sequence continues at coordinate 4,937,701 of NC_088424.1, read as the reverse complement.
AGAGATACAGGCGCGCTTTGCTCTCTCTCCACAGTAATGGCCACTCGTTGGTCTATATGGGCTACAATGTTGACCATACCATAAACCCTGGGCGGGCCCAACACGAATCAATTCTTATAATATCAGGCACATTTTCACATGACATTTTTTAGGGAGCAGCCAGTCAACTTGAATGAACTCTGATTGCTTTTATTCAAATTTTTACATTGCAAAAAGTGATAATTGTTCATGCTACAAGAGGTACCGGATTCTGGAAAATGGGTTCCTGAACTAAACAGTCCAAAACTGAGAGGTGCCAGATCCTGTTCTGGCAGGATGCTGCTCAAATTAAGAACTGGATAGCACATTTTTTTCTAAAAGTGTAGTCTAGGCCCTTCAGTTTTTGCAGATCTGTAAGGTGGAAGCAATATGTTAAAAGCTCCACCTCTACACCGCTTATACCTATACAGACCCTTCAGAACCACAAACATTGATGGTTTAGGGCCAAAGAGCAGAGATAGGGAGCAAATTGGCATCAGCCATACAGGTTCACTACTCTGAGAGATTCTAAATGACTCCACCTACACATCCTACAAGTAAGATGTTACGCTGATTGATATATTGATGATTGCTTTGAATTTCATTCTCAGTGGGCTCTTTTGTGTGGAGTCACCTGACCCAGGTCCTGAGAACTGAGGACCCCATGAAGCAGGCCCTGATGGAGGCACTGCCTGATGACATCATTACCAAAGACTTTGAGGCTGAACCCTGGAAATACTCCTCTTATTCAGACTACACTGCAGACTCAGGTAATTTACATTAAGTTCCTCTTATACAGTGCCTTCAGAAAGTATTCACACCCTTGACTTTTTCCACATTTTGTTGTGTTATAGCCTGAATTTAAAATGTGTTAAATTGAGATTTTGTGTCACTGGCCTACACACAATATCCCATAAGATCAAAGTGGAATTTTGTTTTTAGAAATGTTTACAAATGAATAAAAAATGTAAAGCTGAAATGTCTTGAGTCAATAAGTATTCAACCTCTTTGCCTTGGCAAGCCTAAATACATCCAGGAGTACAATTTTGCTTAACAAGTCACATAATAAGTTGCATGGACTCACTCTGTGTGCAATAATAGTATTTAACATGATGAATGACTACCTAATCTCTGTTATCCACACATGCAATTATCTGTAAGGTGCCTCAGTTGAGCAGTGAATTTCAAACACAGATTCAACCACAAAGACCAGGGAGGTTTTCCAACGCCTCGCAAAGAAGGGCACCTATTGGTAGATGGGTATAAAAAAAAGCAGGCATTGAATATCCCTTTGAGCATGGTGAAGTTATTAACTACACTTGGGTATGGATGGTGTATCAATACACCCAGTCACTACAAAAGATATAGGCGTCCTTCCTAACCTTCCTTGTCGGAGAGGAAGGAAACCGCTCAGGGATTTCACCACGAGGTCAATGGTGACTTTAAAACAGTTACAGAGTTTAATGGCTGTGATAGGAGAACATGGAGGATGGATCAACAACATTGTAGTTACTCCACAATACCAAACTAAATGGCAGAGTGACAAGAAGGAAGCCTGTACAGTATAAGAATATTACAAAACATGCATCCTGTTTGCAATAAGGCACTAAAGTAAAACTGCAAAAAATATGGCGAACAAATTAACTTTATGTCCTGGATCCAAAGCGTTATGTTTGGGGCAAGTACAACACAATACTTCACTGAGTACCAATCTTCATATTTTCAACATAGTGTTGGGTGTATCATGTTATGGGTATGCTTGTCATGGGCAAGGACTAGGGAGTTATTTAGGATAAAAATACATGGAATAGAGCTAAGCACTGGCAAAATCCTAGTGGAAAACCTGGTTCAGTCTGCTTTCCAACAGACACTGGGAGACAAATTCACCTTTCAGAAAGACAATAACCTAAGACACAAGGCCAAATATACACTGGAGTTGCTTACCAAGACGACATTGAATGTTCCTGAGTGGCCTAGTTACAGTTTTGACATAAATCAGCTTGAAAATCTATGTACCCAGAAAGACTCACAGCTGTAATCACTGCCAAAGGTGATTCTAACATGTATAGAGATAAAATAGAGATATTTCTCTATTTCATTTTCAATAAATTTGCAAAAATGTCTAAAAACATTATTTCACTTTGTGATTGTGGGGCATTGTGTGTAGATGGGTGAGAATATATATATATATATATATTTTTTAAATCCATTTTGAATTCAGGCTGTAACACAACAAAATGTGAATTAGGTCAAGGGGTATGAATACTTTCTGAAGGCACTGTACCTGTGTGGTAACATCAACAACATTGGATGAATGTGCTAATATGGTTCACACATATGTTATAATGTACAGCAAGTTACCCGTGAAAGGGTATCTTTGTCTTTTTAGGATAACCCTCTTCAGTTACTTGCAGTGATAGTTGTTTCAGAAGTGATTACATTTTGCACTTGGTTGTCCTTTGAAGAGCAAAATAATACAGTAAGTGTTTTTTTGTGTGTGTGTCTCAGGATTTGGAGTTGCAAATATGGAGGGAGCCTTGGTTTTCTCTTCCAAGTCCTTTGTGCCGCGCTATGCCATGGCTAACCTGACCGTCTACATCCACGGAAGAGCTTTCAATCTGCTTGAGGTGAGTAGCTCGATCATATCTCATTGTTTTCATTCTGTGAGCAACTGAATGCGTTTTTGAGGGAATCTTCTGCTTTTCCCCAATGCTCGGAAGCGTTGAATTACCGAGAGAGCATATCTGAGGACCAGGCGCTGTATGTGAATCAAATCAAATGGACAACGGGAAATCAAATTGCCTGCTCTCCTCCACAGGTCGATCTTCGTGTGGAAAACATTGAACCTCTTCTGAAACACATTTTTGGCCACAAATCAACTTCTCCTGATGAGGAGCCTACAACTCGGGAGGAAGAGGAGGATGGAAAGAAGTCTCCGAGGAAGGAGAGAAGACGAAGAAAAGCAGGGGAAGGAAATAAAGGACAGATAAAGGAGCGGAGAAGGAGAAAAGCTGGGGAAAGAGACAGCTCTGGTTGTTCACCTAGTAACTACGGTTACCTCAGCCAGGCCAGGACTATGGTGAGACTTTCACAGCAATGTTTAACCATTGCTAAATTCAATAGCCTGTCTAAGCCTAGCTAGCCTATGAGCCAATTCTATTTTTGCACGTTTAAGTTAGAGAATTACATTAGGAGATGACCAACATCTGATGGTTTCATAGTGTAGCCTAAATAATGGGTCACTTCCCATTATGTAAATAGCTTTTCAATGACCATGGATGATGATTGATGTTTTTATTGTAGTTCTCAGGAGGGAGACTGGAGGAGGCCAGACCACGTTGTTGGCTTGGTGTCAAAGTGTTTGGGAATGAGTTGAGCGTGGTGACCTGTGCTGACCTCTACTCTCAGATAAAGGAGCTGTCACTCAGTATGGCTGGGCTTGCCGTCAGACTGCTGAAGGTATGTGATTGTGACCTCTGACCTCTGCGATAGTGGTGCTGTGGGACTCATACAGGGTAGGACTCCATATGATAATCTCAGAGGAATGTAGTTTGATGAAATCCTTTGTAATATCTTTCTAGTCTGTTACCTTTAAGCAAATCTCATACACATTAGTTTCATGTTTTCCTCTTCTTGGTATAATATTGTATTGAGAAAGAATGGATGGGCTAATGCGGGTCTTCCCCCCCCCCCATCAGGGTCAGGAGGTGCAGCTCCACCACAGGGCAGTGTTGATGACAGAGGAGTTGGTCCTGCCCTCTCTGTCAGGCTTACCCATTAGATTGGGCATCAACATGACCTCCCTCCTCTCCCTGCACCTCAAGGGCAGTGCCAACTACAGAGACTGGTCCCACTTCTCACTGGCAGGTCACATCAAGCCCAAGTAAGTCGGTATCCATTTTGGATCTGACGGCCTCTTCATTTTCTTATCCCTGGTTCGTGTTTCACCAATGACTGAGTGGCATACTAAGTATTTGAAATAATAATGTCATTTTTGTGAAGATCTCTGTACTTTTTGCACACTGTGGGAATGTCCCTCAGTTTCTTTCCCATATAATGGTATTTTTCTCTTCCCACAGTGCCTATGTGGGCCTGTCAGCCCGGATGGGGGTGGATGGGGGCCTGGGTCGGGCTGGGGTGGAGTGGGCCACAGAGCTCAGGACCTCCAGCAGTCTGGATGGGAGTGTGCATCTCCAGGAGGGCCACGGCCTGAGAGTGGCCCTCAACACACCTGAAGACCTCATGGATATAGTCTCTCTCAGGTGAGAGGAGCTGTGACTAGTGTTCTTGCTGAAAGAACACTGCTGTTATTTTACATTTTCATTTTTAGACAAGCACACACATTATCTTCAGTAAATGTAACTTTTCTAGTTGTATACGTTGGTTAGGTAACTAGGTTGGGGCCAAAAGCACATTCCATTTAGCCAATTGAAATTCCAATTCAATGACTTGATTGATTTTCAATGTCTCCCTGCGTGCCACAGCTCCAGAATGTACCATGTAAACGGAGACCACCGAGAGGAGATGAGAGGCTCCAAGAGTCGTGTGGAGAGGACCACCTGCACGCCAAAGACCTGTGAGTTCATCCCAGCAAAGGTCAAGGGTGGTATCTAAGGTCAAGTCTGGAAATGTCCAAGTCCTTACTGGAAATAATTGTGTGTAATTAAACTATTTGTGCAAAGATTCTAGTGTCATGCCGTATGTGGATGTAAAGTAAATTCCTTTCGGATGAAATAACTAAACGATATTAGTTGATCTGAGACCAGTATTTATCGCCAATGCTTGCCTAGATTCTATCTTAAAGATGTCCAGTATTTTGTATATTGAAGTAAGAGGATGAGCAGCCATTTTGTCATTCTCTCCCAGGGTCTAAGATGGTGGGGTGGCAGCTGTGCTCCAATGTCTCCTACCCTTTATCCTCTACGGGGCTTACCTTCCTCCCTCCTGGCCCTGTGCACCTCTCCCTCAGGCTACTGAAGCTAGACAGAGGCCTTCATCAGTACCTACTAGAGGCAGCATACTCTCTGTTGACGCAGGTACTGTCAATCCAACCTATTAACCTGCTAAACGTCCTGCTAATTGTCCTGCTCTGTTAAAAGATAATAACACTTTGTTAACCTTGGGCACGGGTGCCATGAAAATTACACAGACCTGTGTTCAAATAGTATTTGAGATTTCTATATGTGCTTTATTGAGCTTGCCTGGCACAATGGAACAAATGGAGTAGTCCCAAAAGTAGAAACCCAGCCTATCTGGCCCACTCAAATGCAAAATATTATTTGAACCCAGGTCTGCAATTACTATACATTATTACACCACATTATTACAACACATTATTACCACAAATTATAGCATCTGTAATGGAAAGGCAATTAACATAAGTGATGAATGATCATGTTGTTCCTCTATGTTTCAGAGTGGCTCCTGGCTCCCCGGAGAGGCCTCCCTCCACCTCCTCCTGGCCACCCCCCAGTCCTCCATCCCCAGGGACATGTCTCTGGACTTGGCCCTCAGTCCCCACAGGCTGCTCCTCAAGATGACCCACCCACTTAAGACCCTCACCATCCAGGGTAGAGAACTAGATTCAGCGTATTTAAACTGATTATTGCTATTTCATCCTCTTCCAGGGTCAACCTTAGGGAACTAGTTCAGACCTGGGTTCAAGTAGTATTTGAAATATTTCAAGTACTTCAGCTTTGCTTGTTTGGCACAATCAAACTCGTAGAATGGTCGCAAAAGTGCAAATTATACCCATCTGGCAGGCTCAAGCAAACAATTAAAGTATGCAAAACATTTCCATTTCTATTTGAACCCAGTTCTGAACGAGATACAATGATCTTAAACTGACTTGACTTGCGATTGCAAAACTTGACACCAATGGGGTTGTTTTGTCAGGGCAACTTGACCATGTGAGGAACATATGGACCGGTCAACTTGAGCTTCTGATAGACAACGTTCATCAGTATTACATCATGGTAAGGAGGAGGCTGGGAGATTTTGTTGTCTTGTGGCGCATCCTGAATCAACCATTAACATTTTTTCAAGTTTCAAGTTTTAATGTCATGGGCACGAGTGCAGTGAAATGCCTTGCAAGCTCTAAACCCAACACTGCAGGTATCAAAGTAAACAATGTGGTTGTCACTATCAATGTTTATATCACATGGTACATTTGGTTACCACAGGGACTGATTGACTCCCAGACCCTCCTCTCAGAGCAAAGGCTGCGTTATCATCTAGAGGCCAAAGTGGGTGCGGAAAGCCTTCCCATGATCCTCTCTGCTAATGTCACTCGTGGACTGGGCAGAAAGACCAGCCTGTCTGCCATTCTGAAGAATGTGTTCAGAGAAGCTGCCTCCTTCTCAGGTTATAAACTATTGAATACTTGATCCAATACTGTCTATTGAGTGTTTTATAAGCCTGTTACTGTAAAGTCATAGTAAAGCCATCATTATTGGTTGGCTATCCACAGTGGTTTTGGAGAGGAGGCTGGATGATGGGCGGAGACAGTACTCAGTGGAGGCGGAGCTCCTTCTGCCTGGAGTGGTGGGCAGCAGGATTCTAGGGCTGATGGAGCAGAAGGGCCCACTGTGGAGCTCTGCACTGAGGCTCAAATACGGCCTACGAGGTGAGTGTTACTTTGCCATGCAGCCTCTCTAAGGCACACGGTGGAGCTCCACTCTGAAGCCACTATCTGTCACTTTGGGGTTTGCTGAACTTTGACCTTCCACAGAGGACTCCCGACACTTGCGTCAGGAGTGCCACACGTCCCAGAGCCTGAGGAGTGACAGGGAGCCCAACCAGACGTACCGCATGAGGGCTGAACACGAGTTCTACTGCTCTACCACAGCCCACATCAACCACAAGGTAACCATTGGTAACCGCAAGGACATGTTTAATATCATACTGTGTTTTAGGTTTGTTCGAATTGTTACCTCATAGGCTTACAGTACCTGGTTGGGCAGGACTCAAATGTTTAGGCGCTTTCATTCACTATCTGTTGTTAATGGTTTTGCAAACATTATGCTCTGACTGAGCCATTGGAGCCATGCACCATCTACTCACTAGTTACTCAAGTTGTCAAAGGATAGGAATAGAATAGAATAGATGAGAATAGAATCCTTTCCTCTCACCACTCATCCTATCCCTCTCTATTCTTCTAGGTGCAGCTGAGACACGAGGAGAGTCCCAGCCACACCAAGTCCAGTGTGGATGTGAGCTATGGGAAACACTGGGACGAGATCAACAACAAGCACCGCCTCCTCCTCAGCCAGTCCTTCAGGAACCAGTCCAGACACAACCTTACCAGCTATGCCCTGGAGGTACACACCACAGGTTTATCTCTATTGATCTACTATCTAGTACGTCTAGTTCTATGACTGTGGTATAGGATCTTGTGATATGATATCATCAGGTTTACCATAATGAATACAGCAAGTAACATACTGCATTGTTTGCGCCCTGGAGATAGAAATAGTGACAATAGAAGTTCTGCTATCTCTATCTATCATATCTATCATGTCTTTTTCTCTACCTCAATCATCAGGGGACAATTTAACGCAATTAATGACAATTGAGAGTTTCTGCCATCTAGAGTAGTCGAGTGATAAATGCCTCATGTTTTTGGTGTGTTTGTACTTTGAGATTATGAGCGGCTTGTCCTTCGGGCATGGGCAGGTCTCTTATGTACATTCAGCAATAACAAACAAACAATGTAATTCACCACTATACAATATGCCACCCAACGTTTCCTCCAGTTCAGTCTGCAGGTCCCTGACAAGCAGCTGAACTACAAGACCCAGCTCATGCACTCTCACCTGAGGCAGAGGGGGGCCGAGAGCAGCACCCACCTCAAAGTGAACTACAACGACCAGATGCCTCTGGTGGCGGGACTACACTGGAAAGACACCTCCAAAGCCATGTTCAGAAATTGGGAAGGTAATGAAAGATTGAAGGGCATTATTTGCTGTCGTATGCAATGTCATGTGTGTGTGTGTCTCAATGCGTGGCCGTCCGCATGTGTAACTGTGAGTGTGCTGTCTCCAGGTATGTTCAACATGGACACTCCCTGGCTCTACATGCACACCACGCACAAGCTGAGTCAGCCCCAGCGCCACACCTACCAGTTGACCTCTGAACTCACTGCCCGCAAGTGGCTGACTGTCCGTAGCCTCGTGCTGGAGGGCTATTACAGAGACAGAAGCAAGGACAGAGAGGCCCGCCTACACCTCTACACACCCGCTGTCACATACCTCAAAGTATGAAGCTTCCTGCTAGTCTTTGACATATTCAACAATGGCATTTATATCAAAGCAAGGGATACCTTACTGGACTGGCTACATCTCTAGACACAGTCATCAAGTTTGGGCCATACCTGTATTCACCAGTTCTTGTGGGAAAAGGTTCCATGTAGAACCCATACCCTAAGAGCGATTTTGTGCCGGTTCTGTTGTGTTCCAGGCAGTTGGCTGGGTTATGGTGGCTAAACAGGGTCTGAAGGCCTCCTGCACCATCAGCTCTGTGTGGAGCCCTGCCCTGAGGGGAGACCTCTCCCTGGAGAACAGCAAGCAGGGCAGGACCCTGCAGCTGGCCTCCAGCTATGGCAAACACAACCTCAGCCTCACCGCAGGACTCACTACCCTGGACAAGGTAGGCGGAGAGGATGAAGTGTGAGGATTAGCATGTCCTAAAATGTGCACCGTGCGTACAGTAAGTGAGTAAAGCTCGATAGTGTCATGCTAATTTGTTTTTGGCAGTTATCAACCATTCATATTTTTTGGGCAATCATTTGTTGATTTATGGTTGACGATTCAGGAGGGCAGAGGAGGCTGGTGGGCGGAGCTATAGGAGGACGGGCTCATTGTAGTGGCTGGAATGGAATGGTATCAAACACATCAAACATATGGAAACCACATTTGACTCCGCTCCCTTTATTTCATTCCAGACATTACAATGAGGCCGTCCTCCTATGCTCCTCCCACCAGCCTCCACTGAAGGAGGGGTGAGGCTTGAGGCTCAGGGTGTCCTAAAATGAACACCATATCACAGGGATTAAGTTAGCTAGTGTCATACAAGAAGAATTGACAGTCATCAACCACTCATATTTTTTAGCAATCTTTTTTTAAGCTACAGTTTTTTGGGGGCATGTCTAACATAGCATATCACCATGGCGTATGACTCATTGCAGAATTTAAGGAAGAGGATGGTGATGATGAAGATGACCTTATCAGAGCCCAAACGCCCGTCTATGGAGTTGGAGTTAGAGGGTGGAGTGGAGGAGCTCAGGAAGGACAAACAGATTTATCAGAAGAGAGCGTTGCTACTCCTTCGGTATGTATCCACTTACTGGTGCTCTTTATGAGTGGAATTGAATATAACTTGATGATAAGAATGGTGATGAGAATGAAGAATGATGGTTAAATTGCATTGTAAATCCTGACAAAAAAATAAAGTTATAATTCCCCCTCCCATCCCGTTAACAGACAGCCGTTCCAGAACTTTCTACAGAGCCTCCTTCTCCAGGAGACTTTCACCGTCGACCTCCACAAGGGCCTTTACATCCTGGAATCCAAAGCCCATCTCTATAGCAACAGAGAAATCATTCATACTCTCACCCTGGGATACCAGCAACCCAGTCCTTTTGTGAGTCCAGGACCACTTGTGTTTCTGGGCCCATATTCACAAAGGTCTCAGAGTAGAAGTGCTGATCTAGGATCAGGTCCTACTAATGTCAATATAATCATATGGTCGTTCCTGAATTTGTAGTTATTTAAATGTATTTAGGTACACCTTCCCATTCAACCAGTATTAATATTAATGACTTTAAATCATTTTGACCTTTATGATAACATTGTGTCACCAGTAGAAGTAGTAACACCAATGATGGTAACACCCATGAGAAATGTTAGGTTATTGAGGATTTTCTTAAGTGGAGGCCACAGATGGTCAAATGTAAGTGTAACAGTATAGCTTCCGTCCCTCTCCTCGCCTCAACCTGGGCTTGAACCAGGGACCCTATGCACACATCAACTGACACCCACGAAGCATCATTACCCATCGCGCCACAAAAGCCACGGCCCTTGCAGAGCAAGGGGAGCAACTACTCCAAGGCCTCAGAGCGAGTGACGTCACCGATTGGAACGCTATGAGCGCGCACCACCGCTAACTAGCTAGCCATTTCACAATCAGTTACATAAGGTCATTAACCTTTTAAAAATGATTTACTAAAGTGATATGATGAATCATTTTTGCTCACATTGTTATTTCCCTTCATTTAAATTGAGCGACACGAAAGTGACACTTTGGATTTAGACACCAAATGATCAATGGAATCCTCAATTTGAAGACATACTAAAAGGGTGTGATTAGCTAATCATTTTATTGAACATATACCCCTCCCCCGATAACAGTTTTCCACTGGAGGGAATGCTCGAGGTACTTGTGATAAGTGATTTTCAAGGCGTTGACAACGATGACATAAAACTGAGGGACAGACATTATACTAGTAAAAAATAAGTATTTTAATAGCCTTCTTTGTTTCTATTGATTTACACAATATATTAAATCATTTTGTTCACTTTCTAGCCTTCAAAATAATAAACACGGTCAGGTCCAAAATTATTGGCACTCATGATAAAGATGAGCAGAAGAGACTGTATAAAATAAATCATACAAATACTGAGGTATATTGTATGCAAAAAAAATAATAATAATTGGATCGAGGACTTTTTAACTGACCGCCCACAGAGGGTCCCCATGAATGGGGCCCTCGCTGATGAACTGACCCTGAACACAGGGGTGTGTCCCAGGGGTGTGTCCTTTCACCCTGGTTGTTCTCTATCTACACTAACGAGATGAAGACCAGAGGAAACAATGTAAGCCTTTTTAAGTACACGGATGACGTGGCTCTGGTAGGAATCTTTTTAAAAGATGCTACGTCAGACGGGGACTAAACAGACCAACAACCTTCAAGAATGGTGCCCGGTCAAGTTTCCTCCACATCAATGTGGAAAAGACAAAGGCGCTGATCATCAATGGCAACAACTGTCCCCAATCACTCTCTCTGAACAACCAACCAGTAGAGGTGGTTGATTGTTTTAAATACCTAGGGACACAAAATGATAACAGGCTGAGTTTTACAGAGAATGCAGAGTGTATATTTTAAAAAGCAAGGCAACGTCTGTTCTTAATCAGGAAATTAAAGGGGTTTGGGGTCAACCAGGATGTTCTGGAGAGGGTGTACAGCAGCATGGTGGAGAGCATCCTCATCCTCAATATGACAGTCTGGTCATCTGAGTGTGAGGAGCAAAAGCAAACTGACCAGAATAGTAAGCACAGCCGGCAAAGTAATTGGTCGACCACAGGCACATTTGAGTAGTCTGTTCCACGAGGTAACCAGAAAGAAGACACTGGCTGTCGTTGGCGACCCCCCACCCTCTACACCCTCAGTTCGAGAGGCTTCCATCTGGCCAGAGCTTCATAATGCCCATGGCCAAGAAGAACGTGTTCAAACATTCATTCGTTCCTTGTGCTGTTGGACTACTAAATGCAAGGTGAATTGTATCGGTATATGTACTAATCCATCTAGTGCAGTTGAGACTGTGTTCGTTTGTGAGTGAATGTATTAATGTCCTCTATGTTGTTAGTGTATGCAACATGATGGACTGACTGGTTTAAATGTGTATGACGTGAGAAGGTATGTGTATGTGATTCTTTTAATGGAAGGTGATGCCAAAGCAATATGTCCTTCCTGGATGGACAATGAAGTTTTATTCTATTCTATTATTTTATACTAATATAATTGCTCAGACAACGAGATTTTGTTTACCAAGTATTATATTTTTAAAGATAGGGGTCAAAATGATTGGCTCCCCTGTTTCAATATCTTGAGATGAGATGAGAGAACACATTGGGAGGGTTCTTGTACCATTCTTCCATACAGAATTTCCCCAGATCCTTGATGTCCTTCGTTTGTGCTTACAGTCTACCCTCTTTAATTCGAACCGCATGTTTTCAATGGAGGGTCATGTCCGGAGACTTGCTGATCATGTGGTCAGTTAACTTATGGCTGGCTTAGTTTCAGCCTCCTGACAGAGGCAACTAAAATGTCCTGGTACTGGGTAAAGTTCATAATGCCGTTGACCTTAGCAAGGGCCCCAGGACCAGTGGATGGCCACAGGACCAGTGGATGCAAAATATTGAAACAGGTGTGCCAATAATCTTGACCCCTATCTTTTTGAGAATTTTGTTCTATTACTTGTTAAATAAAATATATTTCTCTGAGTAATTGTATTAGCACAAAATAATATAATTTCCCCTCTTTTGGGGGGAATACAATGTAGCTGTAAGGATCGACGCTGGTAGAGACGAGAAGCAGGTACAGGGAGTGAACATATAATTATCAACGGACATGGAACAGGACAGGATAGCGTCTGGCCATTAAACACATAATGACATTAATGCAGATACAGGGAACAGACGGGGGAGCAGACAGTTATAGACGGGACAATCGACAAAGGGAAGGAGTCCATGTGAGTCCAAAGAGCGCTGCTGCGCGTAATGATGGTGACAGGTGCGCGTAATGAAGGGCAGCCTGGTGCCCTCGAGCGCCAGAGAGGGAGAGCGGGAGCAGGCGTGACAGGCGCTCAGTATTTGTATTATTTATTTTATACAGTCTTTCTTGTTCATCTTTATCAAATGTGCAAATAATTGACTGACTGACTGTAGATATCTCTAAATCCCCAAAATATCACTATAACTCTACACATCACTACTGGGACAAGCCAATTTGCCTACCCTAACAACTGCATAAACATAAAGTGTTGCAGTATAACCAACTTGGATTATTGTCATTGGTAAACCGTTCAATACAAACAGAAACATGTATGATGTGTAACTATTTGCTATTTTAAAGTGCTTTTTCATGGTTGCAAAGGCAAGGGACGCAAAATGCCGCCGCAATTCAAGAACGACCCTTATTCGTTATGATCTAAAAATCTAAACGGATTCTGGATCAGCACCCCTAGTCTAAGACGCTCTTTGAATACAAGCCCTGAATTGCTATAGGAAAGGTTAATTACAACAGTCATTAGTCAATCTTTCTCAGTGATGTTGTCTTCTATTGGTATCTTCTATTTGTATCTTCTGCAGGTGTGTTCCTCCTTGACCCACCCGTTCAGCTATGACGTCATCCCTCCAGACTCTGAAGTGTGTGTCACAATGTTTAGCAATCAGGTAGGGTGATTGATACCCATCACATTTCAAGACATCAACACAAAACCTCTGGTATAGTCTGTTTTGATCAAAACAATGGTACGTTAAATGACTAAATTGAATTTCGGTCTAACAAAACAGGCTTGTAGCAGAGCACATGTGGAGAATGAGTTGGTAGCACTGTACTTGAGTCCAATTTTATGTCTGCTATATCCATAGAGATCCTGTGGGTGAAAAAGTTCTCTATAAAATCCTATGGCCGCCATATTTCTCTACAGACGCAGAGAGAGGTGCGAGGGAGTGTTCGGATCGGGAAGAAGGACAGACTGACGTTCCTTGGACAAATTCAGTTGAACCCCTCAAATTTACCTCAGCATAGGGTCAAAGTTCGAGCCAACCTCACCCACCTACTCCAGGTAAGGTAGATTCTATAAGAGGGACATTAAATAATATAAAGAGTATAATATATAATTATAATATACAGTACCAGTCAAAGTTTGGACACACCTACTCATTGAAGGGGTTTTCTTTATTTTTACTATTTTATATATTGTAGAATAATAGTGAAGACATCAACACTATGAAATAACACATATGGAATCAGGTAGTAACCAAAAAAGTGTTAAACAAATCAAAATATATTTTATATTCTTCAAATTAGCCACCCTTTGCCTTGATGACAGCTTGGTTACTACATGATTCCATATGTGTTATTTCAAAGTTTTGATGTCTTCACAATTAGATAATAGTAAAAAAAAAAAAGAAATTTGAATGAGTAGGTGTGTCCAAACGTTTGACTGGTACTGTATTCCATTGAGCAGTGTTATTAAGGGCTCTATTTTAAAAAGGCTAGGTTTTAATGAATAAAGAAGTTGTGGGTGTGTCCAGGCTTGGCCCCTCACTGGCCAATCAGAACGTGCTCCATTGCGAAATATGTGGTTGCTTCAACTGTCTTTTATGTATTGCCGTGGAATCAACTCCAATTCCAATTTTAGTCTGTTATAGTTTGTTAAATAGCTTACAGAAACAAAATAACAAAATGTAGACCTATCTTTGCGAAATAGGTTAGCTTGAACCCATTAGCAGTCCACAATGTTCTAGGTAATTGCATGGCTTCAATAGCATTCACACTGATATAGGGTCCAGGCCTACTGTAAATTGCATTATGGCTGAGCATGGACATGCCAGACATGGTCAATAAGCAAGATTAAAGTAATTATTGATAAGCCCTAAAAAGAGAATGAATAATTCTAATGAAATGCTAAACAACAACAACAACAACTTGGCTATGTCACATCCTTTTTTTAAATTATTGGGGGGTCATGTAGTGGATCATGTAGTGACCAATAAAGTGTTAAACAAATCAAAATAGATTTTAGATTCTTCAAAGTAGTCACCCTTTGCCTTGATGACAGCTTTGCACACGCTTGGCATTCTCTCAAACAGCTTCACCTGAAATGCCTTGCCAACAGTCTTGAAGGAGTTCCCACATATGCTGAGCACTTGTTGCCTGCTTGTTCTTCACCCTGTGGTCCAACTCATCCCAAACCATCTCAATTGGGTTGAGGTCGGGTGATTGTGGAGGCCAGGCCATCTGATGCAGCACTCCATCACACTCCTTGGTCAAATAGCCCTTGGGTCATTGTCCTGTTGAAGAAAAAATGATAGTCCCACTAAGCTCAAACTAGATGGGATGGTGTATTTCTGCGGAATGCTGTGGTAGCCATGCTGGTTAAGTGTGCCTTGAATTCTAAATAAATCACAGACAGTGTCACCAGCAAAGCACCCCCACACCATAACACCTCCTCCTCCATGATTCACAGTGGGAACCACACATACAGAGATCATCAGTTCACCTACTCTGCGTCTCACGAAGACACAGCGGTTGGAAGCAAAAATCTAAAATATGAACTCATTAGACCAAAGGACTGATCTCCACTGTTCTAATGTCCATTGTTCGTGTTTCTTGGCCAAAGCAAGAATCTTCTTCTTATTGGTGTCCTTAAGTAGTGGTTTCTTTATAGCAATTCGACCACCTCAAATATTTCCACCCCACCAGTTTTCACATGACGAAATTGCAAACGAATGTCTTTTGACACGAGTGCCACCTTAACACCAGCCAAAAATAGAGCCCTATACAGAGCATTCTGAAAGGAAGGGAGACAAGGAGAGGAAAAAACTATTGTGATGGACCCATGACTTTCTTAGCTATTTCAGTTGAAGCTCCCTTCGTCGGCCATACTGGAAGGAGATGTGTCCTGGAATCCTAACAATAACAGTGTGTTTGATTACCTAGTGAGAGGCAAAGTAGGAATCAACCGGCAGGAGTGTCAGGTAAGAGTAACTATTCATTCACAACTTAAATAAAAAATATTGCTTATTTATGATTACAGCACTTATCAATCATTAACCATGTGTTTTTTTTTCTCCATCAGTTTTCTGTTCATCTGAATGGCTCATCAGACAGAATTGGTCTGTATTCCTCACTCACACATCTCTTCCAATCCAAGATCCTTAAAACATTGGAGGTGGGTTGCTAATGTGCTTTTTCAAAGGTTGACAATTTAATCCCTTAATTGACGAGGTATATAAAATAAAATAAAAAACATGTCGCTTTTTTGTTTTTTGGTCAGCGTATCTCGTGGTTTCTAATGGGTTTAGTAACTTTACTTTTTGGTATTCTCCAGGCCCGGCTCACTGCATACACTTCTATGGTGGACGGCAGAGTGAGCAGCTCTCTGTGTGTGAGGGCTGATGGGAAGGACAGAGCCCTGCTGGAGGCCCAGCTCTCCCACTCCCTACAGAGAGACACCAGAGCCCTGAGTCTACATCTGACCCTGCTCCAGACTCTATTACCTACTACAGCCACTCAGCTGCACCTCAACATGTCTGCCAACATGTCCTCAGATAGGTGAGTGCATTCTCACTAAATCAAATCAAATGTTATTGGCCACATACAGGTAACATCTGAGCTTGTGCTTCTAGCTCCGACAGTGCAGTAATATCTAACAATATATACCCAATACACACAAATCTAAGTATAGGAATGGAATTAAGAATATATAAATACTAGTCTATCAAGTAGCTACATACAGTGTGTACTTAGGACAGGTCTGTCTGGCTTAGCCACAGTTTTGCTGTATCCCTCCTCATGCTTTCTCACTCTGTATCCTAATTGTAATCGTTCATAGTACCTCCATACCTTCTCATCTCTCCCTGTCTATCTCCTTCCAGACTCTCCGTGCATGGTGCCTATGACCAGGGAGGGGAGGTCCTGCAGGCCCAGGTGGCTGGCTCATTGGAGCACTCCCCTGGTTCCCCGTGGCTCCGGATGGCTGTCAACGGCGGCCTGAGGCACTCCTTACCCAGCCTCACTGCTCTGCCTCCTGCCCTGAGTCTGGAAGGAGCCCTGGGGCAGTCAGACTGGCTCACTGAAGGTATGGATCTATTTGACATAAGAAGTGATTGAGACTCATTCATCTGGTCTTGTCTCGAGAAGTGCCATGGCGAACCCAGGTTTGTGTATTTTCCATGTTAATGCTGTATAAATGGTGAAACACGCACGCACGCACACACACACGCACGCACACACAAATGTGTTATTCAGTACTATGAAGTGTACATGTGTGTTGCAGGGCAGCTGAGAGTGACAGTGAGTAAGGCTGTGTACAGTGTGGAGCTGAGTCATCAACAGGACCAAGGAGACACCTGGGAGGAAGAGGATGGCATGCTGGGGAAAGAGCTTGACGCGGCCAGTGATTGGTTGTGCGCTCGGGCAGGGGAGGAGTCTCTGTGTGTGAATGTGAGCCGCCGATTGGGCAGTCAGGCGAGGGGTGGAGTCAACGCCCAGCTCTCTCACTCCTCCCGCTGGCTCCACACTGCAGGTGACCCCCTCCATCTGTCACATACTATAGTTACTTTGAGCCTCTACTCCCCCATTCCCTCTTCCCTCTCCTCAGATGTCCTCCTTCTATGCTCCTTTCTCCTCCACACTTTCTGTCTCCTTAGATATCCTCAATTAATATGATAATATGAAACCATAATCTGTTGTAAAAAATAATGTGTCACATGCCCTGTTTATCATAAGTCTTACATACCCTTTCAACTATTGGTAAATTACAGAAATCCGCACACATACATTGTCTGTCACCAATGTTTTAGGTATACCAGGTAACAGCAGTGCCCAGGTGAGCTGGACCCAGGAGGAGGGCAGGCTGTCAGTGCTGGCAGAACTACAGACCGGAGCTCATGGCCTGAAGGCTGAGTTTGAGAGGGCCAGGACTGGCGGGGCCTCCCCACGATGGGAGCTCCAAACCAGGTTACAGCACCAAAGCAAGGCCCTGGTCCAAAGAGGCCTGCCTAGCTCCATCCAGGCTACAGGGCACTATCAGGTGCAGCTTCATCGTCTTCTTCCTCATCCTTTCTCTTCTTTCTCGCTACTCTATTGTTGTTAAGAATGCTGCGTTGAACTTGATTTTGGACATACTCCTGGAGATAACCTATCAAGATATTGAAGAAGATGTATCAACGATGCTTCAAGCTAAGGCTTTTATAAATATAAGAATATAAATTCATTTGATTGTCAGGTTTCAAGCCATGAAAGACATTCATAATTCAGTCTTTACTTCTATGTATTGCAGTATTTTCAGTTTAATATTTACTGAGCAAAATTATTTTCATGACCTCTGACTGTAGGAGGAGACAGAGCGTTTGAGTGCAGGGCTGGCCATAGCAGTTGACGAACAGAAGAAGGTGGACGTCCTAGTGGAAGCCGGCAAGGGGAACACCGCCGCCAACCTGACTGTGTCTCTATTGCACCACCTGAGGCAACTCAAAGGAATGATACCTACATCATTGCAGGTGACTAACACATTTGAACATTGGAAAATCGCTCAAAAACACATTTACAACAAGACTCTGATATCACAGTTGTTTTCACTCCAAAGAAGAATAGGAACCGTGCGCTCCAACTCATGTGCCATACTGTCTGTGTTAAATTCCTCCACCTTCTCCCACTGCTCCCCCTTTAATAAACAAACTGTGTCGACGGGGGTCTCTGTTTTCACAGATGAGCTGCACGGGGTACGCCACCAACGGTGCCGCTAATGACCGCCTCTCGGCCCAGTGCTCCGGAAGCGTCGCCGGTCGACCTGTGGAGGTACGCGCCTTTCGCTCCGAGAGACCACACAGCAGCAGGCTCTGCTACGGCCTAGCGTTAGCCTACCCTAACATCACCGCACAGGCCAAAGGCTGCTACAGCCCCGTGGGTCAGGCCGAGCTCAGGGCTAACCTCACCCACTCCTCCCGGCTACTGCAGCTCTCCCTGGGGCTACCCTCCAACTCTAGCCTCAGGCTTCTGCTCCGGCCTGGGCCTAAGCGATGGGGCCTGGGGTTCGGGTCGGTGGTTGGCCCCTGGAGGGTGGACCTTAGTGGGGGGCTGAGGCAGGAGGCGACAGGGCTCTATGCATGGCACGGCCTGGTTGAGTATGGGACTCCTCATGTCACACACATGGCCGAGGTTAGAGGTCGTGTTAGGGCAGAGCGGTGGTGTTACCTCTGGGTGGAAGTGAGCGGGGTGTGTGACTCGGTCAGATCCAGCCTGGTGGTGTCGACACAGTGCGGGGGAGAGGTGCGGGTGGCCTGGGTGCGGATCACTGAAGGGGAAGGGGCACTAGCACCAAGCAGGACATCTATGACCATAATAGGAAGCGCTGTGAAAGACGGCCTCAGGGGTACTGTGGATCTTGAAAACAACCAGGATTCTCTCCACTGCCTGTTATCCTTGCTACTGAGAGAAAGCCAGGCTGAGCTGGGCTGGACCCTCCACCACCAATGGGCCACTCTCTCCGCCTCCTCAATCCCAGAAAGTGTTGACCTGCACGGGTCAGCCCAGCTCCGACGCGCCTCCCTCTCCGGGAACGCCCGGGTTTCCTTGGACGCCCACTCGGCCAACCTGGACGTCACGGCAACTTGGGAGCCCCTCGACCAATCCCCAAACGCCGCCCTCAGGGCCGTCCTCCAACATGACCTTGCCACCCTAAAGCATGCTGGGATACCAGAGGACGCCACCCTGAGCGTGTTTGCGGGGCCCACTCAGGCACAGGTGGAGCTGGAGAGTGATACGTGTTCCATGCTGACCTACGGGACTAGTCTACATAGAGGGGAACACAGAAGGACATGGACCCTGGTTGTCCTTCAGCGCTGTAACCTACTTAAGGTAGAGACATAGAAATAGAATTACTAGAACGGGCATACCCATTCTAATCAATGTCATTCTATTTCTATGAGTAGAGCGGTGGAAACATGGCGGGAACAGGAAATCAATCAATCAAATTGATTTTTACAAGTGACCTCAAACATGTTTCCCAGCAACAGAAAGCAGGAAGTGAGGAATCTTCACCAGAAAGATGAGCCTCTGCATTCCTTTTACAGCATGGCATATCGCTGACACATGGGGTAATGCTGTCTCACATTTAGAACCCAGGTCAAATCAAATCACATTGTATTTGTCACATGCGCCCAAATACAGCAGGTGTAGGTAGACCATACTGTGAAATGCTTACTTACATTTACATTACATTTACATTTAAGTCATTTAGCAGACGCTCTTATCCAGAGCGACTTACAAATTGGTGCGTTCACCTTAAGACATCCAGTGGAACAGCCACTTTACAATAGTGCATCTAAATCTTTTAAGGGGGAGGGGGGGTGAGAAGGATTACTTTATCCTATCCTAGGTATTCCTGAAAGAGGTGGGGTTTCAGGTGTCTCCGGAAGGTGGTGATTGACTCCGCTGTCCTGGCGTCGTGAGGGAGTTTGTTCCACCATTGGGGGGCCAGAGCAGCGAACAGTTTTGACTGGGCTGCGCGGGAACTGTACTTCCTCAGTGGTAGGGAGGCGAGCAGGCCAGAGGTGGATGAACGCAGTGCCCTTGTTTGGGTGTAGGGCCTGATCAGAGCCTGGAGGTACTGAGGTGCCGTTCCCCTCACAGCTCCGTAGGCAAGCACCATGGTCTTGTAGCGGATGCGAGCTTCAACTGGAAGCCAGTGGAGAGAGCGGAGGAGCGGGGTGACGTGAGAGAACTTGGGAAGGTTGAACACCAGACGGGCTGCGGCGTTCTGGATGAGTTGTAGGGGTTTAATGGCACAGGCAGGGAGCCCAGCCAACAGCGAGTTGCAGTAATCCAGACGGGAGATGACAAGTGCCTGGATTAGGACCTGCGCTGCTTCCTGTGTGAGGCAGGGTCGTACTCTGCGGATGTTGTAGAGCATGAACCTACAAGAACGGGCCACCGCCTTGATGTTAGTTGAGAACGACAGGGTGTTGTCCAGGATCACGCCAAGGTTCTTAGCGCTCTGGGAGGAGGACACAATGGAGTTGTCAACCGTGATGGCGAGATCATGGAACGGGCAGTCCTTCCCCGGGAGGAAGAGCAGCTCCGTCTTGTCTTACTTACAAGCCCTTAACCAACAATGCAGTTCAGGAAATAGTTAAGAAAATACTTACTGAATAAACTAAAGAAAAAATCGAATCAAAAGTAACACAATAAGATAACAAATAACGAGGCTAAATACAGGTGTGGGATGTTGTTGATGATGTGTCAGCTCATATGTATCTTTTATAATTATTTGATTTCAGCACAAAAACTCACACAACATTAGAAAGCCTGTATGCTATTGCAAATTTGACTGTCTTATTTAGCCATGAAGTGCTTTGAAAGGCTGGTAATGGCTCACATCAACACCATTATCCCAGAAACCCAAGACCCACTCCAATTGCATACCGCCCCAACAGATCCACAGATGATGCAATCTCTATTGCACTCCACACTGCCCTTTCCCACCTGGACAAAAGGAACACCTACGTGAGAATGCTATTCATTGACTACAGCTCAGCATTCAACACCATAGTACCCTCAAAGCTCATCACTAAGCTAAGGATCCTGGGACTAAACACCTCCCTCTGCAATTGGATCCTGGACTTCCTGACGGGCCGCCCCCAGGTGTTGAGGATAGGTACCAACACATCTGCCACGCTCATCCTCAACACTGGAGCCACCCAGGGGTGTGTGCTCAGTCCCCTCCTGTACTCCCTGTTCACCCACGACTGCATGGCCAGGCACGACTCCAACATCATCATTAAGTTTGCAGACGACACAACAGTGGTAGGCCTGATCACCGACAACGACGAGACAGCCTATAGGGAGGAGGTCAGAGACCTTGCCGGGTGGTGCCAGAATAACAACCTATCCCTCAACGTAACCAAGACTAAGGAGATGATTGTGGACTGCAGGAAAAGGAGGACCGAGCACGCCCCATTCTCATCGACGGGGCTGTAGTGGAGCAGGTTGAGAGCTTCAAGTTCCTTGGTGTCCACATCACCAACAAACTAGAATGGTCCTAACACAACAAGACAGTCATGAAGAGGGCACGACAAAGCCTATTTCCCCTCAGGAAACTAAAAAGATTTGGCATGGGTCCTCAGATCCTCAAAAGGTTCTACAGCTGCAACATCAAGAGCATCCTGACTGCTTACATCACTGCCTGGTACGGCAATTGCTCGGCCTCTGACCGCAAGGCACTACAGAGGGTAGTGCGTACGGCCCAGTACATCACTGAGGCCAAGCTTCCTGCCATCCAGGACCTCTACACCAGGCGGTTTCAGAGGAAGGCACTAAAAATTGTCAAAGACCCCAGCCACCCCAGTCATAGACTGTTCTCTCTACTACCGCATGGCAAGCGGTTCCGGAGTGCCAAGTCTAGGACAAAAAGGCTTCTCAACAGTTTTTACCCCCAAGCCGTAAGACTCCTGAACAGGTAATCAAATGGCTACCCACACTACTGTATATAGCCTCACTACTGTTATTTTTCACTGTCTTTTTACTGTTGTTTTTATTTCTTTACTTACCTATTGTTCACCTAATACCTTTTTTGCACTATTGGCACTATTGGAGCCTGTAAGTAAGCATTTCACTGTAAGGTCTACACCTGTTCTATTCAGCATTTCACTGTCAGGTCTACACCTGTTCTATTTGGCGCACGTGACAAATAAACTTTGATTTGATTTGATATATTGGTTGTAGTTGCTGACTTTTGGTTTCTCCTCCACAGACTCTCCTCCCTCCGTACTTCTCAGTGAACGGCTCCTTGGTCCGCTCCGGCTGCACCACGCGCCTGGACACACACCTCCACACTGGGGGAGAGGAGAGGGGGGCCGCCAGCCTGGCCTTATCCTCCTGCCTCCCCCAGCTCAGCCTCAGGAGCTCCATCCGTCACTCCCTGGCGGGGCTCCATGCCCTGGGCCTCCCCCCTCGCAGTGCCCTGGTCCTGGGTATCTCGACTGGTGAACGCCCTGGGGTAGGGGTGGAGCTGGAGCTGGGGCAGTGCCGGATCAGGGCTGATTCGGGGGAGAATAAGGCTAACTGGGTCGTCAATGTGACCCACTACTGCCCAGAACTACAGGTAAAGAACACACTGGCCAGGAGAGCACAAACAAATCTGATTCCGCTTACCGATCAGTGGAATCTGATGTGTTAATGCTGGGCTAAGTTCCATTGTGAGTGCCTGCATGTTTCTGCCTTGGCCAGCCTTTGGGGAAATGATAAACCTAGTCAGTTGCACAACGGAATGCATTCATCCAAAATGTGTCTTCCGCATTTAACCCAACCCCTCTGAATCAGAGAGGTGCGGGGGGCTGCCTTAATCAACATCATCAGCACACGCCAGGAGCAGTTGATATTGGGGGTTAACTACAGTGCTCAAGAACAGAACAGCGGATTTCTTCCACTTTGCCGGCTCTGGTATTTGAACCAGCAACCGTTCGTTTACTGGCTCAACGTTCTTAACCACTCGGCTACCTACTTGCAGAGTTGGTTTCAATTCCATTTGAATTCCAGTCAATTCAGAAAGTAAACCATTGAAAAGCATTGAAGAGAATTGGAATTGGAATTTCAGTGCGCTTCCGGAATTGACTGGAATTTCAATGGAATTGACGCCAACCCTGCTGCATCAACAAAGTCTTTCGCTCTGTCTACCGCAAATATTACGGTTTCAACCACGCCCTACAATAACATTGACTAAGCTCTTAATCACCACTATGGTACAGCCTGATATCTGAGTTATGACTACTTTGATTGTGCTAGCTGGAACCCCAGCTAAGAGATGGTTTTGATGATAATAGGGGGTTGCCTATATATTATCAACACACCCGTCTCCTTTGAAGAACTTCAGAAGGAGTCTTCATCAAAGGCAAACCTCAGGGCTGATTTTTAACTGGGTGTCGCTGTGATAGAACACCAAGGGTGCACCCCAAATGGCACCCTAACAGGGTCAAAAGTTGCGCACTATAGAGGGAATACTGGTTAACAATAGTGTCCTGAATAGGTTGTCATTTGGGACGTAGCCCATAGGATGGTTTGCGAGACCATATGTGTTCTGTCTGGATCAGTGCCCCGTGGTGTTTGTACTAGCAGCGGGAGCTCCTTGTCTCTAATTGTGAGCAGTGTGTGTGTGTGTGTGTGTGTGTGTGTGTGTGTATGTATGTATGTGTGTATGTATGTGTGCGTGTGTGTGTGTGTGTGTGTGATTGATTGACAGAGCTTTGTGGATGCAGCTGGACAGAGGGCTTCGCTTTGTTTACCGTCGAGGGATGGGGAGAGGGGGAGAGGGGGAGAGTAGAGAGGGGGAGAGAAAGGATGAGTGAAAGTGAAGGGAGAGGGGAGTGAGAGTGAAGATAGAGGGGGAGTGAGAGTGAAGAAAGAGGGGGAGCGAGAGAGGAAGTGAGAGTGAAGATGGAGGGGGAGTGAGAGTGAAGGGAGAGGGGTTGCCTTGAGTTGACAGTATGGATAGAAGAAAGGTTTTGTGTCGTTAGAATAATTTTTGGAAGTGTGCATTCATGATAGTGCTTTTATAGTGTTGGGATGTGTGGTTAGAGATAGGGTGTGTGTGTATGTACTTCGAGGGACTGCATATGTGTGTTTTACAGCGTGTGTGTATGTGCGCGCGCGTGCACATGCCTGTGTGTATACATGCACATGAGCCACGCATGCCCATGTATGTACATTTATCCACAGAGCACAGGACTCCCTGCATCCCTGGCCTTCCAGGGCCTCCTCTCATTGGTCCCTTGCCAGCTGGCCGTTCACTGTACTCTAAAGATGGACAACCGTGATCTTAATCTGGAGCTGGGCCAGTCCTGCAGTCCGGCAGCACACCTCTTTGGCTCCCTGACACACTCCTTCCCTGGGCTCCGGACCAGGGGCCTCCCCCTGAAGACCAGCATAGAGGCTTGGGCCCCTGAGGGCCCCGGACAGACTGGGGCCCTGTTGATTAAAGCTGGCTCGTGTCATATCAGAGCTAATGGAGACATGGGGTCTAATGGACGGACACAGTGGGCTACAGAGTCAGATTGTCCGTTGCTACAGGTAGGCTATCCTCTTTTTTTCAACTATTGAAATGAAACACGTTATACAGAGATTATCCTCATTGCAGGCCTATGACTTCAACAGTGAAACCCGAGTACCTTATACCATCTATTGCACCTTGCTTATATATATATTTATATGTACATATTCTTATTCCATCCCTTTAGATTTGTGTGCATTAGGTAGTTGTTGGGGAATTGTTAGATTACTTGTTAGATATTACTGCACTGTTGAAACTAGAAGCACAAGCAATTCGCTACACACGCACTAGCATCTGCCAACCATATGTATGTGACCAATAAAATTTGATTTGATTTAATGTGGAAAGTTTGTAGTCTTCATATCCAACTTACTGTATGTAGCCTAATCTAGTTAGCTGCTGCACAGCCAACACCTACAAACAGATCTGGGACAGCAAGTAAGTCACTCTCTTACTGAATATCCATGCCTGAAGAAAGCCATGCAGTTAAATCACGAAATCACACTCCTATCCACCCTTTATTTCCCCAGGGTCTTGACCTCCCCTCCCAGGTCCACCTGAATGGCTCTGTGGGAACAGATGACCACAACATCTGGGTGGCCATTTTGGATGCCAGTGTGGAGGGGCAACAGAGGGGTTCCCTGAGGCTGACCGCAGGGGCCAGGTCTGGGCTGAGGCTAGAGGGACACCTCATTCACAACCTCACGGCCCTTGAGGGGATACCGGGCCAGAGTAGGATAGTGGTGACCGGTAGTGGTAGGGCAGACTCACAGGGCTACGATACAGAGGTGGAGCTACAGCTGGGGGAATGTGCTGTGAGAGGCTCAGCGACAGTGATGACAAGGGACAACCTGAAGGGGGCAGTGGTGTACCACAACAACTGCACTGCACTACAGGTACCGGCACACATTTTGATGAAAGTATTCTATTCTATTCTATTCCACTACCAACAACTTTGACACTGTCTCGCACTGGGTACTGATTTCCCCTAAGCACAGAATTAGGATCAGCTTCCCGTCCCTATGTCGTAACCTGAACTATTTGGGTGAAAAGTTTCGAAACTGAACTTAGATCAGCTCTTAGGTGCAACTTAATCATACACTGCTATGTTAATAACTACTAACTCTTCATCCATTTTCAACCAATGTTTGATTTGCCGGTCTATAATGTTATATACCAAATATTTTATAGGAATGGGGTAGTCCAGTTAAGATGAACGTTTCTTGGTCCTTGGTCATCACCCAGACACTCCTAGACACCCATGTCTCCATGGCGATGGATGAAAAGAAACTACAGGCTTTGATGGCACTGAAAACAACAAAGGTAGGCTACTGTTTTTTCCATACATTTCATAATTACAAACATTTCAGTGTTTCGAACGGCCTCTTCCGAACAATGCATGTTCATTGACTGATAAACATAGAGATTAATGAATACATTTCAAGTACTGTGTCTACCTCTGTTTGTGTCTGCCAGGGTTGGCAGGAAGCATCAGCCCATCTCAACCACTCTGTGCCCCTGCTAGAAAGGGTGGGTCTCCCAGCCAATTCTGTCATGACGACCCGCTCAGAGAGCCATGGCAACGGCTCTTACCACTGGCTCCTCCACTGCATCGTGGGAGGCCAACAGGTAACCTGATTAACAGCAGCTGTTTAGAGAGGAAACCACAGAATTAAATATAACACTTATTTAGGGCCCTGTGCTTTGCACAATCATGTGACATATCAATATTTTATCCTGCATTTGAAGCCTTATCCAAAAATGCGAATTTCACAAAAAAAATATAGCAATTGTCTGAGGATGATACTGGACCAAAAGGGAACAGTTAGATGAAAAAGCTTGAAATAAAGGTTCAAACCCAGGCATGGCACATCACTGCGCAAAACGCAGGGCCCTAAGTATGATATTGTATCTCTACGGAGAAAACTGCCTTGTTGTATACTAGGGGGTGAGCGGGGTGCATCCCAATAGTCTAAAGTCGCTTCCTTTCCTAGACTCCTCTCCTTCATCTGCACTGGTCTGTAAACACATTGCATCTTTTTTTTTATACCACAGCGTACATCAGGGAAAGAATGCAAAATAAGCAATTTTACACTATTGAGATGTACCCTAAGATGTGTCCTTCTTTGCAGTCATCATGAATGTAATAGTGAATGCAATATCATGATTATCCACCATATTCATTTTAGCCAATTTCACGTGTCTTTGGTATGGGTATATGTCCGTCTTTATGGTAAACACTTTTATTTTTAGTTCATTGAGGAGATGACCGTAGAGAGGAGTCAAGGGATGGTGAGGGTGAAGAGCATTGTCAATCACACTATGGAACTTCTGAAGAACTGGGGACTGCCAGAGAACAACAGAATCCAGGTTAGAGACGTCAGACTGCTGATCCAAGCCAAACCAACCTGAGTCGAGCTGTAGCTGGAAAGCACAATGTGATTTTTTTTTTAATCCAAGCCAGCACAGTACGGTTCAGGTTGGCATGATAATGTGAAAAAGCGGGTTTAGAGGTGTAGATTCCTTGGCTTATATATCGATCTGTTTTTCTACTGTATCTTATTAGATAAGTATTCAGTATGATGCCTTTGCTGTGCCTCCAGCTAGAGCTTGGTTCTGGGCAGGTGAGGAACCTGACCATTCAGTCCCAATTTGGAGCTCAGCTAGCAGGACTGGGGCTTCAGCTGAAGGACAGTCCATTGGCTACTGAACTGAGAGGCAACCTGTGGCACAGTTGTCTTTGGCTTCAAGAGAGAGGTTTTCCACAGACGATGGAGGTAAAGAGCTATGCCCAGTCTGAATATCTTTGGCGATATCTTCAGTGAATTGAGTGCGTTTGGCTGTGTGGGTGTTCCTGCAGTACATTTCAATTATCTTCTACTTTACTGATGAGGGGTGAGTTTCCCGAAAACAAACAATGAACTTCATGCTTAATGATTTTCGGGAAACTTGGCCCTGAAAACAAGTGCAGATGAAGGAAAGAAGACATGGATCCTTGGTCTGATGATCCGTCCTTGGTGTAATCCAACCCGCTTTCTCTTGCTCCCCACCCCCCCGTCTTTCCTCCCCTTCCCTCTGCCCTTTTCCTCTCCTCCTCCTCCTCCTCCCTCTCTCCCAGGCCCTATGCTCCACACACAGGGTGCTGTCTCAGCTGAGGTCCAGGGCTCACCTCTCCGTGGATGGTCACAGGCTGCTGGGCTCTGGCCTGAACATCAGTTTAGCCGATGGACATCTAGCCATGCTGCTCTCTCTGACCCTTCCCTCATCACCGCGTACAGACTTGCCATATAGTCTGGACACCGCCCTGACCGCCCAATTCACAGGTTAGCACACTAACCCAGCTAACGTCACGGAATGACAGAAAGTGGCCCTATTTGTAACGTGTGCTATCGGTCAAACGTGTCCTGTGTATAACGTTCTGTCTTAAACAATCTGTGACATGTCTCCTTGAAGTTCAGTATGCACACAGTTATGCCTTTTCTCCACTAGCATACTTAGTGCCCCAATTCATTCCCCTCCATAGGGCCCATGAGGAGTGTGTCAGTGGACCTGCACTGTAAGGGGAGACGGATGCGTGTTGTTGGGGATGTGAGGGGCTGGAGAACCTATGGAGGGTCCAGGGAGGCCAGAGCCACAATACAACACAGTTTACAGGGTCAGACCAGCCCTATTCTACAGGTAGGCTGGCTGACACACACATACACACACACACACAAAATGCTTCCCTAACAGACGTACTGGTAAGGTAGACTGACACGTGTGTGTGTGTGTGTGTGTGTGTGTGTGTGTAGGTGGAGGCCTGGGGAAGACTGACTGACTCTCAGCTCAGGTGCTCTGTAGCTGTGAACCCTGAGCTCAGCTCCTCTGTGGCCCTCATCATTCAGGGCCATCATCTACCAGACAGGTATGATGACACACACACGGACACACAAACACAAAGCAACATGCGCTTGGTTGATGTTTGTGCTCGTGTCTAGTAAGGAGCTGATGGTGAAGGTGGTCCAGAATATCCCACAGTTGCTGCTCTATCTGCCCACTCAACTCAACGCCAGATCTCAGGTGTGTGGTACTGTGTGTGTGTGTGTGTGTGTGTGTGTTCTTTAATTCTCACACCTGCTGCTGCCATTTTCACCGCCGTCATGCTAGCTAGAGAGAGATTGCGTTTAGACAGTTCTGTGGTGCAACTCCAGCTAAAATCGAAACATTTCTGTCAGGCATAAGCTCAGAAATAAGGGTTTGATCAAAGAGGAAACTGTAAAAGAGTTGGTTGTTTCGGAGTCTCGACTCCCCGCTGCACATTGTAGATGGTTGACATT
This sequence comes from Oncorhynchus nerka, assembly GCF_034236695.1. NCBI lineage: Eukaryota > Metazoa > Chordata > Actinopteri > Salmoniformes > Salmonidae > Oncorhynchus > Oncorhynchus nerka. Next base: position 4,908,756 of record NC_088424.1, on the reverse strand, counting down.
TGTTTGCAAGGATGAGACCTCTTCATCAGAAACCATGTCATGTTGATTTCACCAGCGACCGCTTTAATGATTTAAATAGAGTTGAGGGGTCCTCGGCAGAAATCCTTTACTCAAGGAAGACACTTGTCCATTGAGATATCCTGCTGGCGCATCAGGAAATGGAATGGTAAGATTTTGCCGTCTGATAAATTACTAAAATGTCAATGTAAAATTCTTAATAGTATTTGGCAATAATCCTCATTGAGTGTTGTTGATGGTAGGATGCTGTTGTAGACCTAATCTTCTTCTTTTGTTTTTTAGATGAAAAGCACATATGTTGGATGCTACACTTGAAGTCCCAGAAATGACTGTTTGCCTTTGACCTGACCACCTTGTACGATCCATTTGTATGATCATCTGGACAGAGCAATTTGTATAGAGGTCCAGTTCAAATGCTTATCCTAAGCAATCCAACCCATTTGTTTAGCAGTTGCTCAAATGACACCTGTTGGCAGGCTATTGTTACTTGATGTGTTATCTTTCTATACCTGTGTGAGTGCCTACTCTGAATGGATGGCCCTTTGACCCCAGCCCAGGCATCAGCAGGGAGATGGATGCTCTTACAACAGAGCAAGACTGGAATGATTCCACATACTGGTTGTACTAGTCAGTCTACTTTATTCATTAAGACATGGTGTCATAATTATATTTGGAGGGGAAAAAACGGTGATTTGATGTATACAAACACAGAAATAAGGGTTGACATCATCTATATACAGTAGAACAACGTTAAAAACGTACAGTATTCACATGTATTTCTTTGCTCTTTCAAGCCTGCTTTGGCAAATGTCTGCCGGAGAGCCACAGCTACACCAGACTGGACAAGTGTTGCAGACATCTTGTTAGTACCCACATTAGGGTGAAGCTAGCATAGCTAGGAGAGGACCGCTTGTAGTCAACACCCCTGTGATTAGCGCGATTTATGTTGAATACACGGATGCATCAGGCTGTAAAATCAGTAATGGGAAACTGCGTATGTGGAGTGTGGAAGTTGGCCTGGCGAAAATAGTGGCAGGATCAACACAAGTGTGTGTACGAAAAGCGAATCAGCTAATTGAGCAGATTTGTTGCCACTGAAGACCGTTTTGTGTGACTGACTGGGCTACATGACAAGTCGATAAACCGGTGTGAATGACTCGTGCGGACCTGAGCTCCTTCCCACTGGGCAGGTTATCACGGTGTCGCTGGCGGTATCATTAACTAACATGGTAACGAGAGCACTGCTGTTCTATGGAGGTGCCTGCCGACCTGAGGTGTTTCCCACTGGGCAACTTTATCACGGACCTGCCGTTGGTAACATTAACTAACATGGCAACCAGAGCACTGCTGTTGCTTAGAGGTTCTTCCTACTGGGCAGCTTTATCACGGTGTCGCCGTTGGTAAATAAAATGTATTCCCCCCACCCATTATTTTATTTCAAGTAGAATAGCAGCCTACACAGGAAATACATACCATTGATAACCATCTAGATGTCACCTTGATACAGTCTACTCAATGGGGAGGGCATGAACAGACAACACCGAGACATTGTCCTTCGCTCCCGCTTGCCAATGACTGATGTTCCGCAACGGGGTGGAAATGAGCTACCTAGCGTATCCAATATCAGGGTGACAGTCACAGTAAGCACAAGCATCATTACTTTTAATAAAACATAAATAATAGTCTGTTTAGTTTTGTGAAAATTTACAATTATTTGTAACAGTGAAATACGACTGACTAATCCTCTGGCTTGAAAACAGAAGTGCAAACTAACTCTCGTGGTACGGTAGTTGCATAGCAAAAAACAAACCACTCAATCAAAACTGTCCAACCAATAACGGAGCGCTGATGTTAGACCCATCGCTGTTGATCAACCCACTTCTTTCGACACGCCCACTTTGAGACACACTCCAAGTATGCGCTTATCCATACTTGTCATTTCATAAAGTAGGCTCAACTGTTGACTTATTTATACTCGTGTGTGTGTCCTAGTGTTATTTAGTGATAATTTATAGGGTGGGGCATGAATTTATTTTAGAGGGGGCATGAAATACATGAGAATGGACGGAGGGGGGGGGTCATTTTTCATTTGTCAAACACCTGAAACAGCTTTTTGACGCAATCTAGACTCATAATCATTGTGCCTAATTTTATGTAAAAAAATCTGTCTATTTTCTGCATAGGTTATCTAAGCATACCTCTTGACCTGTTAAATTGTCATTTTAAATAACGATGCACATTGATTCTTTAAGAACTTTTATGCCTTAGGCATTTAGTACAACTGCCACAATGGTATATAGTATAATAACCCAATAATTAAAGCCATTTTTGTATTTTCTAAAGTCTAGTAACTAGTAGATAGTTAGATAAACTACTCTAAGATCAGACTCATTAGCTGAGATTGCACCAATTAGATGCCAGTAGAAATCACACCTACCATATTTGGCGGTCCATTGAAGCTGGCCGGTTCTGCTCACACATCCTGCTGCTGCTTGTTGCTACTGCTAGTATGCGTTTGCTTCTTTAGCTCCCACTACCAACCCAGACTCCACCTGTTAGGTTCTGTTTTCCTGCAGGGGGATTGGTATAGTTTACCGTACTCACTGCTTGTAGGTCATTTTATATATTGACGCTTTGCTTGGGCAATGAGCTACCCCGAAGGAGCAGAGCCTATATTGCCAATACTTGCATGATTCATTCTTTACTAAATGGTTCAACATATTTCTACGTGGTGTCTCCTGTCTGAACTTGGCTTGGTAGTTGGTTATGAGGTTGAAATATTGGGAACCTATAAAGCCGGCGAACTAAAGCCAAGTTCATAAAATTGCTAGGTGGCTAGTATTACAGAGAAACAACAAAACATTTTCATTGTATTTATTCATCATCAAGGAATCAATAGGCTACATAGCTCGATCAAAATACTGTACCTCCTGCGAGTCCTGCTCATCACCAGCAGATACAATTGAATCAAGTGCTGTGTGTGTCACTCGATACTTACTCTCTGATATTGTCTGCACGCACTACAGTATCTAGCGTCCTGCTTAGCAAACACTATATATACAAAGGTATGTGGACACCACTTCAAATTAGTGGATTCGGCTATTTCAGGCACACCCGTTGCTGACATAAAATCGAGCACTCAGCCATGCAATCGCCATAGACAAACATTAACAGTAGAATGGCATTACTGAAGAGCTTAGTGACTTTCAACGTGGCAGCCTCATAGGATGCCACCTTTCCAAAAAGTCAGTTGATTCATATTTCTGCCCTACTAGAGCTGCCCAGGTCAACTGTAAGTGCTGTTATTGTGAAGTGGAAATGTCTAGGAGCAACAATGGCTCAGCCGCAAAGTGGTAGGCCACATAAGCTCACAAAACAGGTCCGCTGAGTGCTGAAGCGTGTAAAAATCATCTTTCTTCAGTTGCAACACTCCCCACCGAGATCCAAACTGCCTCTGGAAACAATGTCAGCACAAGAACTGTTTGTCGGGAGCTTAATGAAATGGATTTCCTTGGCCAAGCAGCCACACACAAGCCTAAGATCACTATGCGCAATGCCAAGCATCGGCTGGAGTAGTGTAAAGCTCTCCGCCATTTGACTCTGGAGCAGTGGAAACACATTCTCTGGAGTAAGGAATCACGCTTCACCATCTGGCAGTCTGACAGACAAATCTGGGTCTGTTTTTCATGGTTTGGGCTAGGCCCCTTCCAGTGAAGGGAAATCTTAACGCTACAGCATACAATGAAAATCGAGACGTTTCTGTGCTTTCAACTTTGTAGCAACAGTTTGGGGAAGGCCCTTTCCTGTTTCAGTATAAAAATGCCTCTGTGCATAAAGTGAAGTCCATACAGAAATGGTTTGTCGAGATCAGTGTGGAAGAACTTGACTGGCCTGCACAGAGCCCTGACCTCAACCCCATCGAACACCTTTGGTATGAATTGGAACGCCGACTGTGACCAAGGCCTAATCGCAAATCAGTACCCGACCTCACTAATGCTCTTGTGGCTGAATGGAAGCAAGTCCCCACAACAATGTTCCAGCATCTAGTGGAAAGCCTTCCCAGAAGAGAGGCTGTTATAGCAGCAAAGGGGGGACCAACTCCATATTAATGCCCATGATTTTGGAATGAGATGTACGACAAGCAGGTGTCCACATACTCTTGGTAATGTCCTTGGTAATGTCGTGTATCTTTGCTCCTCAGTGCACTTTGGAAGGAACCACTTACTAGGGGGAATAGGGGGGTTAGGGTAAGGGTTTAGGGTAGAAAAGTCCCAAGGAATCTGGATAGCACTGTCCTTAAACACTTGGGATGCTGCAAATGTTTAGTAACGATATTATACAGCACACGCTGGCTCGTGGGTGGGTTGGTCTGGGAGGAGGGGTGTGTGTGTGTGTGGCAACGCACTGCCTTTGGTGCGCAGCACGTTGGCGGTTCCTGCTGGGACTTATAGCATAGCGTGTCGCGTGCGGCATGGAAGGCCCGTGGGGCCTTGTGTTTGACAAATGTGGTTTAGTCTAACAGAGTTCCCCTGTTTCTGTGTTCAGTTGAATCAGTCAGGCTCCAGTGTCAGGGGGATGGTGGAGCTGCAGTCGGGCAAGAGGAAGCTGTGGGCTCTGGGGGAGCTGGCTGTCACTGAGGGCGGCTACCGTCAAGCCCTGGAGCTTAACCAAACCTACCCACAGGTAGGCAATCATTCACTGTACTAGCGGTCTCCTAGTTATGAGTTCACTCACTAAACACATTGGCCACTAAACACATTGGCCAAGTCCAAAAACAAACCTATTCGGTGTTTATAGGTGTAAGCTTTTTTTTTTAAAGTCTGTTGGAAGACTAGGTTCCTTCAGATATCTAGTTCCTTCAGATCCGCAAACAATGTAATTACACAGTGAAATATTTCAAAATGATAAAGTTATGCATTCTGAATAAGCGTTCCTACCGTGCCACCAACACAGCTGTCGTACTAATACTTTGCAATGTACGTATTACCAGGGTCGAGGTCAGTTTTTATTTCAATTCAGTCAATTCAGGAGGTTAAACTGAAGTTCAAATTTACCTCTGTGTAATTGGAACCTTAAACGAAATTGGAATCGGAATTTCAGTCTAATTCCTCAATTGATACGTTTTTGACCATGCGATTGGTTGTGTTGTTAGCTGAAGCCCCTGCCCAGGAACATTGCAGCGAGGATGTCGTACGAGGCAAGGAACTGGAGCCACCAGCTGCAGCATTGGGCCATGTGGGGCAGTCAGGAGTTCAACATGGCCGGCCTCTACTCTGCCCCTCCAGGACTGCAGCAGGGAGACCGCACACTCAAAGGTACTACACACTATGGGCCAGTTTCCCAGACATGTATAACCAGCTTATAATGCCTTATAACCATGTTATAACAATACTTGACTAAATACCAGCCATTTTGAGTCTGTTGGAATATACATATAAATAATAACATCATGCCTCATTATAAGACAACATCTAGGCTCCTATATACTTATAAGAACTTAGAAAACATTATACCTGCGCTCTTTACGTTTCCTTGTCCTCAGTTCAGATTGCGTCTGTGCGTCACGGGTGCAGTCTGGATGTGGCGTTGGAGCGTTCCCTCCACGGTAGACTGGACAGTGTTGTGCTGGGCTGGAACAGACATGGAAGACAGGAGGAGGTGAGACTGGTTGCACTACCGAGCCATGAGCTGAGAGTCAACCATGTATTGGGGATCGTTGGAATGAATCGATGTGTGAATGAATGAATAAATGACTGGACGAATGAGTGAATGAATGAGTGAATGAGTATACTGTTTGATCCCCAGTAGGGGGTTTTCGAGCTGCAGGAGAACCCTCCGACTGGGACTCTTGAAATAACAGGGCATTTTTTGGAAAGCTTTGGGAATTCTGCAACCTTAATCCCCGGAGAGGATTCCCGAAGGAGACAATCACATCCTAAGTTCCTGTGTAGGATGATTGTACTACTTTTGTTTTGTCTTTCTGGAATGTGCTACTGTGGACCTGATGGCGTCTGTGTTTGTTCAGGTCCGAGCTCTCTCCTTGTGGAGGGGTCAGGGGGAGAATAGTGAGACAACACTGGAGCTGAGACAGCCATTCACCCTAACACTCTCCCAACTCTACCTCCACACGATCTCACGTGCCTCGGCCACGGAGCAAAGAAGCAACCATCAGGTACCGGCAAGATACACACGTGCACACACCACACACACGCATCAATTGAATTGATTTCTGACGCACGCGCGTGTGTGTGTCTCTCTCTTTCTCTCTCTCTCTGCGAGCTCAGACCCATGTCTCCTGGGACAGTGGCTCTCCTGTGAATGTTTCCCTCAGCCTCAGCCAGCAGTGGCTGGACAGCTTCAGCAGGGGGCAGGCCTGTGCCCGCTTCTCTCCCGCGCAGGTACAACCATAGACATACTATATCATGTCCTATTTAAGTCCGTGGGTACAAATTCCCACTCTAGTACCCATCTATTGTTGACGGTTCCCGCGGGTTAATAAAGGTGAAAGGTGAAAGGTGAAAGAGGGATTTCCCAAAACGCTAAGATTGGTAGGCAGTGGACGAACAACAAAGAGGATCTTAATGCTACACCCAAGATGTCTCCTTTTTCGACCCGTTCATCTGGAGCTCACCTGGAGTGTGTGCGCGTGTGTGACCTACAGGAAGTGGTCCCTTCCCTGGTGGCTGTTGAGGGATGTGTCTCAATGGCCAAGGAAGGGAACTCCTACTCCCAGAATGCTGAGCTGAAGTGGGGCGACAAGAGCCTCAGGCAAAGCATGAACTACCAGGTACTGAATTCAGGTCATTATTGTAATCTGGATCACATGGTTATTTGGGACGCAAATCATCGATGCCTCATGTTCCATTGAAAGTGTTGAAATGGTGTCGTCTATAGCGTGTGTGTTGTGTGTTTCCGCCAGTGGAGTGCCACAGGACTACACACCCTCCAGCTGGAGGCTGGAGCAGACAACGTATCTCCCGTCCCCTGTCCCTCACACACCCTGCTGGCCCAGTTCCACACCAACCTCAGAGACAGGATGGAGCACCACATACAGGTGGGCCTCTGTCCCCCGCACTTGGTGAGTATGTCATCGTGTTAGGTCATCGTCGACCTAACTTCATTATTATACTGTTATACAGAGACAGAGTAAGCACTTAGTACAACCAGTCAGCTTTGTGTCTGTGTGTGTGTGTCTGTGTGTGTCTGTGTGTCAGTCTCTTGGCTGGTCTGGGTACCACAGAGTGAACATAGGGACAGAGCTGCTGTACACCAAGACCCGTCTCTCTCTGGCGGGACAGCCACACTGCAGCCTCACCCTGGCTCTCACCAACTCCTCTACCGCACACAGCACCAACATATCACTGGTAACTGAGGTGAGCACTGCCATCATTGCAATATATGTACATTATGGGCATTGTATGTTTATTATATGGTAATATGCATGACTGTACTATAGCAAGGGCATGGGGCAAGGTCATGTGTTCATACCATTGGAGGTTATAGCCATCTGTGTCTGCACCGTGTCTGTGTGTGTGTGTCTGTCTGTCTATCCGCCTGTCTGTGCTGTAGTCTAAGGTGGGTAACTGGAGTGTGAAGGTAGGGGGCAGTGCCCTCACCTCCCTGCTGGGTCCTGGGCTGCAGATCCAGGTCAGACTCGACCACAGTGAGCAGGTGTGGCTGAGGGGGGCGCTAGAGGGACGCTGTCTACATGCCACAGTTGGATATGGAAACGGTATATACAGTAGGCTTGAAGATTGAGGACAAAATAAGTTGTGGCTGGTAATATAGGGCTTGCCCGTTGCATAGCTTTAATCTCAATAGATCATGTCATGATCTAAGATTTTACTTGACTTTGGTGTTCATAATTGTGTCTTTGGTGTTTGTGTGTGTGTGTGTGTGTGTGTGCAGGTATAGGACCAGATCAGGACCTCACAGTGGCACTGTGTCTGGAGGGCCGACGGAAGTTAGGCCTAACCCTTGAAGTACTGAGACGAGAGGACGGGACTCTGCTTGAGTCACTCACGTCCGTCTCCGTGGGCACAGCCAATCAGAGCCTGTGGTTACGGGCCAGGGGATGTGCAGAGAGCCTATTGGCAGTGGAGGTAAGAGATTTACACCCAATAGAAAGCGACCGTTGATCTGTCTCATGAAAACACGAGACATCCCGTCAGACTTCCTGAAACCAGTTTCTTGATTATCCCACTATTTCAATGCCGTCTTTAGGCTCAAGTCCACCATTTGGGCTCTCAGATGAGAAGGAAGATCTTGGAGAGAGTGCAGACGTTACAGCACCTCCTGACAGAATTCGGGCAGCAGGTTTGCTTTGGAAATTCATTTACTTCCTTGGTATATGACTTACTTAAATACACAGTCCCTTACTTGAATGCCCTAATGGTATTATTAAGTAGCTCAGGAAAAGAGCATCTGTCAAAATCTAATTTTAATACTCCATAGATTAATCCACAAATGTCTTAACAGCTTTCTGACAATTATGCCCTGTAATCCTCCTGCTACTAGTCTAAGGACATTGAATTGCTTCAGGAGCTGAGCGGCGCAGCCTTACGTTTTACCCAGAGAACAGAGGCCCTGCTGGGGCAGAGAGAGGGAGGAGCGTGGGGCTCTTGGAGGGCCAGCAGACTACGCCACGCTCTGACTCACAGTCTGCCACGCCTCCTCCTCCTACTACAGCACGCCTCTCAGCTTGGACAGCATGAGCTCAGGAGTGAGTGACCTTTGACCTATTGTTAGGAGTCTAACCCTGTCATAAACATATCTTTACCTAACCACTAGGGTTTATGCTATCAGTCTGGTAATGTCACTCACTTGTTTATGAAGTTTATGGAGGTTCAGTGTCGAGTGAGTGAGTGAGTGAGTGAGTGAATGAGTGTTTGTATCTGTGTGTGTGCATATGCGTGTACAGTACATACCTACACCTTCTAACTTTGCCACCTCCATTATCTCCATTCCCAGGACCACTGTCCACTATAGCCGGGGCGTACCATGATGTGACAGGCCAGAAGGTAGATTCTGTATGGAGGGAGGCTGTGTCCATGTGGACTGACAGACTGGTGGAGCTCCTACCCCCCCTACTGGAGAACCCTCATCTTAGACCAGTAGCCCAGTTCACCCTCACTACCCTCAGCACTATCCTGGATGTGGTGAGTTTATGGTGGAGAGAGACACCATACTAGATAAGGGGAATAATCAATTGGTATGGCAGCCATTTTGGAGAAAATTGTGTGGTTGTAGGAGTAACGAAGGAGTGTATTTCTGGCAATTTTCGCTTGCATATTTGTACCAGGTGAGCCATCAGACTGGCCACTGGGCAGAGTTGAGGTTGGCAGTAGCCTTGGCGGGGGTCAGAAGACGATTGGCCTCTGTGTACAAACTCTCCGCAAGGTATGAACTCTACCCGAGCTTCTATTTCTGTTTGTTTAACCATATTATTTTTGTATTCAATTAAAGAATACCCTTAAACATTTCCTGGACTGGGTTTATCATGTACTTGAGCTACACGGAACATGACTGTTGTATGTTTCTGTTGAGACAGGCAGAAGACACAGAAAGTATCTCTTTCATTCTATTCTACTCCCCTAGTGACTGCTCTGTGTCCGTAACTATACCCCTGCCCCTGGCGCGGGCCCCTTGGTCCAGGATGGAGAAGTTCGGGGTGGTAGAGGTCCTTCTGGAGGAATGGCTCCTCAGGCCCTTGCAGGCCCTCACCTCCCTCAGGCCCACCGCCGAGCTCTACCGCCTGAAACGGAAGATCACAGACAGCCCCTTCTGCCGTGAGCTAGGCCGCCATTTTGAATAGGGATTGGAGCCGTGGGCTCTTTCTCAATGTGTGTTCCCATGCATTCTCTCGCCTCATCTTCTTGCCAACCTTGGACCTTCTCCTCCAATAGCGTTGAGAAGGAGGTGAGGAGACAGGACGCGAGGGATTGAGGAAAGATTCGTTGAGAATTTGTGTATTTATTGGGCCGCTGTTTTAATACCTCTCAAATGCATCATAGGTCTCATCCATCCTTTGTGATATTGGCTGATCCCTCTCTCCGTCCCTCCCTCCTTCCACCAGATGAAGCTCTGTTGGTGGCCAACCAGTTTGTGGTGTCGTTCGACGGCCACCTATATGAGCTGCCAGGCCCGTGTCCAGTCATCCTAGCCCACGATATCACTCAGGATGACTCCTTCACTGTGCTGCTAGGTTCAGACTCCAGCTCACAGCACACTCTGGTGTTGCGGATGAATAACAGCACTGTTGCCATCCACCACAATGGAGAGGTACAGGACTTTAAAATAAACTGTTTTTACACTGTTCTCTATACAGTATTTCAAATAATTACATTTTTGAAAGTATGATTTGATAAAACATGTATTATTTTTATATTATTGTAGGTGAAATTCAATTGTCATGTCACACAGACATCCTACAGTGATAATGGACTGGTCATCAGGAAAGAGGGGAATGTTGTCGAGGTGTCCAATCAGAATGGAGTGCGGGTGTCATGTGACCCATCGCTCGACCTGTGCAGCCTGACTTTGGATGGCTGGCTACATGGTATGAACGTGATTCAAATTCAAAAGAAGACATTTGCGCACCATTAACCTTTTGTTAGGCACGCCTCTAGGAAGAGGGAACGCAACACCCCGCTACAACTCAACTCCCTGTGGAGTGAAAGAGGATGTAAGGATGACAGAAGGCAGAGAATTTACAAGGAATTTATTCCGTCACACGGTAATGTTGGGGAAAAGGGGCTGAACAGAACCAAAGCAAAGAAAGTAAATGTCAAAGCCCCCTCTCCTACCTTACCTGCCTACCCACTACTTACCTAACCTACCCTCTCCTACCTTACCTGCCTACCCACTACTTACCTAACCTCTCCTACCTTACCTGCCTACCGACTACTTACCTAACCTACCCTCTTCTACCTTACCTGCCTACCCACTACTTACCTAACCTACCCTCTTCTACCTTACCTGCCTACCCACTACTTACCTAACCTCTCCTACCTTACCTGCCTACCCACTACTTACCTAACCTACCCTCTCCTATCTTACCTGCCTACCCACTACTTACCTAACCTACCCTCTCCTACCTTACTTGCCTACCCACTACTTACCCTCTCCTACCTTACCTGCCTACCCACTACTTACCTAACTAGCACCACCTGGTGCACTAACCAAAATACAGGGGTTGGTCCGCCCAGGTCTTACCTAGTGTGCATAGACAGTGTATATACTACGGGTATACAGTGCCTTGCGAAAGTATTCGGCCCCCTTGAACTTTGCGACCTTTTGCCACATTTCAGGCTTCAAACATAAAGATATAAAACTGTATTTTTTTGTGAAGAATAAACAACAAGTAGGACACAATCATGAAGTGGAACGACATTTATTGGATATTTCAAACTTTTTTAACAAATCAAAAACTGAAGAATTGGGCGTGCAAAATTATTCAGCCCCCTTAAGTTAATACTTTGTAGCGCCACGTTTTGCTGCGATTACAGCTGTAAGTCGCTTGGGGTATGTCTCTATCAGTTTTGCCCATCGAGAGACTGAAATTTTTTCCCATTCCTCCTTGCAAAACAGCTCGAGCTCAGTGAGGTTGGATGGAGAGCATTTGTGAACAGCAGTTTTCAGTTCTTTCCACAGATTCTCGATTGGATTCAGGTCTGGACTTTGACTAGGCCATTCTAACACCTGGATATGTTTATATTTGAACCATTCCATTGTAGATTTTGCTTTATGTTTTGGATCATTGTCTTGTTGGAAGACAAATCTCCGTCCCAGTCTCAGGTCTTTTGCAGACTCCATCAGGTTTTCTTCCAGAATGGTCCTGTATTTGGCTCCATCCATCTTCCCATCAATTTTAACCATCTTCCCTGCCCCTGCTGAAGAAAAGCAGGCCCAAACCATGATGCTGCCACCACCATGTTTGACAGTGGAGATGGTGTGTTCAGGGTGATGAGCTGTGTTGCTTTTACGCCAAACATAACGTTTTGCATTGTTGCCAAAAAGTTCAATTTTGGTTTCATCTGACCAGAGCACCTTCTTCCACATGTTTGGTGTGTCTCCCAGGTGGCTTGTGGCAAACTTTAAACAACACTTTTTATGGATATCTTTAAGAAATGGCCTTCTTGCCACTCTTCCATAAAGGCCAGATTTGTGCAATATACGACTGATTGTTGTCCTATGGACAGAGTCTCCCACCTCAGCTGTAGATCTCTGCAGTTCATCCAGAGTGATCATGGGCCTCTTGGCTGCATCTCTGATCAGTCTTCTCCTTGTATGAGCTGAAAGTTTAGAGGGACGGCCAGGTTTTGGTAGATTTGCAGTGGTCTGATACTCCTTCCATTTCAATATTATCGCTTGCACAGTGCTCCTTGGGATGTTTAAAGCTTGGGAAATCTTTTTGTATCCAAATCCGGCTTTAAACTTCTTCACAACAGTATCTCGGACCTGCCTAGGTGTGTTCCTTGTTCTTCACGATGCTCTCTGCGCTTTTAACGGACCTCTGAGACTATCACAGTGCAGGTGCATTTATACGGAGACTTGATTACACACAGGTGGATTGTATTTATCATCATTAGTCATTTAGGTCAACATTGGATCATTCAGAGATCCTCACTGAACTTCTGGAGAGAGTTTGCTGCACTGAAAGTAAAGGGGCTGAATAATTTTGCACGCCCAATTTTTCAGTTTTTGATTTGTTAAAAAAGTTTGAAATATCCAATAAATGTCGTTCCACTTCATGATTGTGTCCCACTTGTTGTTGATTCTTCACAAAAAAATACAGTTTTATATCTTTATGTTTGAAGCCTGAAATGTGGCAAAAGGTCGCAAAGTTCAAGGGGGCCGAATACTTTCGCAAGGCACTGTATATATGCCCGCGAGCCTCTTGCCTAAGCACTCCCTAGGTGCCTTCCCCTTCCTCCCTGGGAACAAACTAAACAGAATATTACAAACTTTTTCTCAACAAAAACCGAGAAAAACTAACTCAGGACATTAAAGAAGCTCTGAGCAACAAACTAACGCAGAACTTAACAATCAGCTCTCTCAGCAACAACTAACACAGGGTCAGCTCTCCAATCATCAATGGGGGCCGACCAATCAGCTGCTTGGGGAGAATTTCAGGAAGCCATTTCCTGAAACACACACTCACAAATACACAAATTACAACACAGAAACTGGGGAACGTAACACCTTTTGATAACAATAATGACTGTTTTGGTTTACTGAGAATCGCATGTCATATTTATTCCGGTGTATGGTAGAAGTAATTAGTGACTCCTTCACTGTCTCCATGTTGTTCATTGTCTTTGATTGTCTATGCAGGTGTGTCCACTGGTGTCCTAGGGACCAATGACAATGAAGCAGGAAATGACTTCCCTCTTCCTGATGGCTCACAAGCTGACAACATGGCTGACTTTATGCACAGCTGGCAGGTAGGACAAGACACATTTGACACATTATGGCTTTACAGTTATAGCAGCCTACATAAATAATAAAATGTATGAATGTGCTTTTCATTCTCATTCCCATGTGTTTGTGCTGACAGATCAGTCCTGAGTGTGGCAGTGTACCACAGATAGCAGAGCCCTGTTCTAAGACGACTGCCGATACTCTGGGCTGTGACTTTCTCTTCTCTGCCCGTGACTCTCCACTGGGCTCCTGCTTCAGAGTGGTGAGGACAGCTTTACACAAACACTTTAATCAGACAGGGTCCGGGCGAAGGTGGGCACTGCTGCCCTGTAGAGGTGGACCTGGTCATAAAGGCTGTTCAAGTTCAGGGTGGAGTGGTGGGCCAGGTATTTGGTTTTGAGGCACAGTCACGGGAAATACTTGTTTACCCACTGTTTGGTAGCAGGGTGGAAGTCTTTTCGTGGTAGCAAGGTGTAGATAACCACTTGTGCGTTGGGGAAAGTAGAATAAGCTTTTTTAATCACTCCCTTCAGTGCTGTGGCCACCCTTTCCTGCTGTGCTCTCAGGTTGTTTGTGCCTGTGTGTATTATTATGTGGCTGGGTGACCCTAGTTGGTCCTCAGACAGAAGGTCTAGGGTGCACTGGGCGAACCTAGTTGGTCTTCAGACAGAAGGCCTAGGGCTCGCTGGGTGAACCTAGTTGGTCCTCAGACAGAAGGTCTAGGGCGCACTGGGTGTTTGGACACCAGAGTTTAGACACTGTTTATTTTCTTGTATATATTTCCTGTTTGAGTCTATAAGGAGTACAATCTGTGGCTTGTGAATGTCCTCCGTGGGTGGGTGGGTGTTGTCAGGAGCGCTATCAGGGTGGCTGACGGGGGTGGGGGGGTGCTCAGATGGGGTGGGATCCCTTGGGCTTGGGGTTCTTCATTTGTCTGTCCTGCTGCGATGTCGACGCTATAGTCAGGGTCTGGGGGTGGACTGTTCTGCTGTGGTGTCGAGACTTTCGTCGGGAGCTGAGGTGGGCTGTTCTGCAGGCTTCTCTGCTGTGGTGGCCACCTCTAATGGGTGGTTCTCTGTCACACACCATCCCACCTCACCCTCTCCTCCAGCAATCTGATCCTTTCATCTAGTGTTCTGTTCTTCTCCTGCTCTTTCTCCTGTTGATGTTGTCTTACCACAGTCCAGAGTGCAGATATGTCTCTCTCCGTGTCTGGTTGATGGGGTGTTGTTGAGCTGGAGAAATTTTTGTGCTGACTGAAGTGTGTTCACCTCCTGTTCTAGCTCCACCTGCCTTACCCCCAGCTGAGTGAATGTATCCTTCATTTCAATGAGGGAGTAGTACTCAGTGCTGGAAGGTTGACATTCTGCTTGAGGTTGCTCGTCTGTGGGGTTGTTTAATGAAGAGGTCTGGTCTGACACGCTCGGGGTATCTTTCTCAAGAGAGATCCTGTTGAGCTATCTCTTTGATAATGTGAAAGTCCAGCTGAAAGTGTTTGGGGTTTCCCTGTACCATTACTGTTCCAGATTTGTACACGTTCACATTTTTTGACTCCGAGTCCTCGTTGTCTAGTATCCTGAGTTTCCACCCATCGGAAACACCCGCCCTCTTAACAGATGGGTAGTGTGTTAATATAGTACTGTGCCATGACAGTGGATGGTCTGTGTGGAAGATGAATTTGCTTATGTTCCAATTGTTATAACAGTCAGCAAAAAGTGTCTCTTGATTTTCCATAAGGAGCTTCATTTTGTACTCTTTTCGTGCCTTATCATATATATATATTTTTTTACAATTTGAGGGTACTGTATTTTAATTACCTCTGAACACCAGGAGGCGGCTTCAAAGCTCTCTGCATTTGGTTGGTGTAGACTGTGACTCTTCTGCCATTGTTGGGCTCAAGGGCTTTGACACCTCTCATTTCACACGTCAGTGCTAATTGAAGTTGTATCTCTTTGTCCTAGCAAGCTTGGTAGCGTTAACGTAGCATTCAGTCCTTATAAAGTAAAACATGTCATTGTAATGTATTTGTCTTGGCTTTTAAAAATGAAAAAAAAAAAAAAAGCTTCAGATTGAACATTACTTACTCAGTTCCAGGTTGGATGGTGTTTTCAGGTTTCTGTTTGTTTGCCAGAACATTTGCTGTATAGATTGGGAATAATAATCCTCCGTAGTAGCAATGCTTCCAGGTAATTCCGTCCAATTCAGGCTGTAGGTTTGAAGTTTTGATTTGGAGTGAAGGTTACGTTGTATAGGGTAGCATCCTGTATATGACCCTGCCGAAGAATCCAAGTTTATATATATTTTAAAACATGCTGAAAAATGCAGGAGCTCATCTGCTCTCTCTCGCTCTCTCTCTCTCGCGCTCTCTCTCTCTCAGGTGGACCCAGGCCAGTTCTTATCAGTGTGTGAGAGAAGCCATTGTGGCTCTGTCTCGGGCCACTCCGGCGCATCGTGTAAGCTAGCTGCTGCTTTTGTATACCTCTGCCAGAGAAACTACGTCCCCTTAGAGCTCCCTGTCCAATGCAGTAAGTATGACGTACAGCTAACTCCATAGAGTTGCAGTGACGAGGGATTGGAGTAACCTGGCTACCACGGTCTTATGACAATACATAACATACATAATAACCTTATATTGCGAAATGCTATTCTTAGCTTGTGTTTCTTTTCTCTTTTTTTCAGTTCGAGTATGAGGCACTTCCATAATGTTACGATTGAGTTTAGGAATCATTGCACGCGCGATAGTACACCAGAATATGTGTGAGGCTCCACTCCTCCGCTTAGGCAACAAAATAATAACGGCAGCGGGGCAGACGCCACTGCGGCGTCCATCTTTAACAGTACTGCAGATATGTTTGTTGCTTTTTGTAGGGTGTCCAGAGTGGGTGAAAATGCACTTGTGATGAAATTTCACTTCATTATGTCATAAAAATGCATTTTACCAAGACAAATATGATTATTCATGTTCTGAATCATTCAGTGGATTCTTTCTCTAACATATCATTATATCCCAAAAGTCCGATTTTGTAACCTAATACACCTGACATAGCGATGTACGTTTCTCTTAACATCTTTTGAGGATTTAACATTTTGTGGGCGTCGTCTTCAAAGTTGTCTACGCGACGGCACAAAAAAATAAATGAGCATGCCACGAGCTAAAGTAAATATAAAAGGCTTGATTGACATTTCACCGAGATACACTTATTTTTGTGAGAAATCTTTTTTTTTTTAAAGAACAAAAATAGATATCCATCTCAGTTATTTAACAGACTCTCTTAACCAGAGTGACTTACAGGAGCAGTTAAAGTTTAGTGCCTTGCTCAAGTGCACATTTTTCACAGAGTCGACTCTGAGTTTCTAACCAGCGCTCTCTGGGTTACTGTCCCAGCGCTCTCTGGGTTACTGTCCCAGCGCTCTCTGGGTTACTGTCCCAGCGCTCTCTGGGTTACTGTCAAAGCGCTCTTAACTGCTAGGCTACCTGCCACCTCTATAGTGGTTTATGTCCTGCGGATTTCAGAAGAGAGATGACAAGTTTAACGTGAAAGTGAGCCTTTCAGGTAGCCAGTAGCCTTAATTCTTGCACAGAATCCAGCCTAGCTAACGCAAAGCAATTTTCCAGATTTTTGACCACTGTTTTCCCTCTGGCCTCCATTGATTTAGGCACACTAATTCTGGCCATCCTACAAGAGTAAAAACTCCAATAACTTTGAATGGATTATGATAGAGACATGGGGTTTGGACCATTGGTACACAATAACATCATTTTACCCATTGGTCGAAATATGTTTTTGATTGGACACCCCACTTGAACATCCTTTAAGCAATTGTGTTTTGGATTGATTTTTTTTACTATGTTATTTTGCCTTGTAAAACTGCTGATGTTTTTGTGTACCTTTGATAATTAATATGTACAGTCATTTTTGTTTAGATAGTAACATTTATGAAACCTTTGTCAATGTGAGAATAAAGTGGACAATCCTAAAGGAGTATTAAACATTGTTCCTTAAAGGGCCAATCATCAGTTGAAACAATAACAAAGTGTTCTATGTAACGGCTGTTGGAAGGAGAGGACCAAGGTGCAACGTGGTATGCGTCCATATTTATTTAATGAACACAGCAATAACAAAGAGAACGACCGAAACAGTTCTGGCTGGTGCAGACACACAACAGAAAACAACTACCCACAAATCATAGTGGGGACACAGGCTACCTAAGTATGGTTCTCAATCGGAGACAACGATTGACAGCTGCCTCTGATTGGCTTAGATGGAAGGGGCTTGTGGAGGGTATGCAATTCCCCTTAAATAAAAGGGCAAAAAGCATACCCCTTGTTAGTTTAAGATTTTGAAGAGGAAAAATTGGCTCCTGATAATATAAAGCATGTTACTGATGCTTAACGCTACAATGCGCTAGGCTAGAGAAAGACGATAAAGATTCTTATGCACACGGGGATATCTTTGGTTCATCTCTATGACGTTCTGAGGATGAGATACGACCTAAAGACGACGAGTAAAAAAACAAACATAGGAAGCAATCAATTGAGCTAATTAGGCCGCAATGCACACAATGAGTTAGATAAAATATTACAATGTACATCTCTGTCTCGGTTAACAGCTCAGCCTATAGGTCTACACTTAGCCTACTTGTAAAGCTTTGTGCATGACCTAGGTTCTAGAGCCATGTTGAAAAAGTAAACAACAGACGGTTCATGCACAGTTTGGAACGGCTGAAAATGTCCTTTGGGAAGATTCTGGAAGAATGGTAAAGAGAAATGAAAAAAAAGCCAAGTCTAATTTCGAGCTCTGCTTCACGTTTGGGTCATACGTCATGGACACGCTGTTGTACGATTGTCCTAAATCTCAATCATGTGATTACCTCAGTGGTTGAGAAATCGAACAATATAGTCAACACGTAACTTTCGCACAGATAAAAACAAACACTTTTGTTTTATTTCAGAAGCTGGGAAGGGCTGTAATATGTCCCAGGATTTCCCCCACAGGTTAGAAATTATCTGGGATTGGGACTGCTGAGAAGTAGGTGTGCTTTAAAAACGAAATTGGAACCAGTTCCTACATCTGTTACAATTAACCTATTTACAGCGAAAGTACTGTTCTCCTCACTCTGAGAGAGTGTCTTTTAGTCTCTTTAGAGTCACATTAATGCAGCGCTAGGAAATCAGCTTCCTCTACTGTTTTGATGAGTGGTCTTCCTAAAGCACTCACACCCTCAGATCTTGCAACATGTTTTACAGTGCGTTTGGGTTTCACCAGAGCCTCAAAGGTGTCTTTACAGTCAAACATCACATTTTCCATAATTTATTTCCTGTAAAGTGGTAGTGCCTTCTCCAACCACAATGATTTGCACATTTTCATGGGCATGTCCGGAGTGCTTTTAATCATATTAACCAAGTTACTGTTGTATGCTTCAAAAACAAAAGCTTAATGGGCCCACAATAAGACCCTGTTCCTCACATTCTGAGCCAGATGAAGGCAGATACGGATATTGAATGACACATTCTCTATGTACCCAGGCATTTCGTGGTACTTACTATTAACCCACAGCGACATCATAGTTCTTGCCACTCCAAGAAGAACTGAGTGTATGTAATCGGACACGCAAAACAGACAGCCCCTTAACACCCATTACAGGAGCGCTTTGTCTGAATTTCAGTTCTGGGTTCAAAACCTGACTGGTAGGAATACACACGAGAGGGGCCGACTCTTTTCTCTGTATATATCAATGATGTCGCTCTTGCTGCGGGCGATTCCCTGATCCACCTCTACGCAGACGACACCATTCTATATACTTTCGGCCCGTCATTGGACACTGTGCTATCTAACCTCCAAACGAGCTTCAATGCCATACAGCACTCCTTCCGTGGCCTCCAACTGCTCTTAAACGCGAGTAAAACCAAATGCATGCTTTTCAACCGATCGCTGCCTGCACCCGCATGCCCGACTAGCATCACCACCCTGGATGGTTCCGACCTTGAATATGTGGACATCTATAAGTACCTAGGTGTCTGGCTAGACTGCAAACTCTCCTTCCAGACTCACATCAAACATCTCCAATCGAAAATCAAATCAAGAGTCGGCTTTCTATTCCGCAACCAAGCCTCCTTCACTCACGCCGCCAAGCTTACCCTAGTAAAACTGACTATCCTACCGATCCTCGACTTCGGCGATGTCATCTACAAAATGGCTTCCAACACTCTACTCAGCAAACTGGATGCAGTCTATCACAGTGCCATCCGTTTTGTCACCAAAGCACCTTATACCACCCACCACTGCGACTTGTATGCGCTAGTCGGCTGGCCCTCGCTACATATTCGTCGCCAGACCCACTGGCTCCAGGTCATCTACAAGTCCATGCTAGGTAAAGCTCCGCCTTATCTCAGTTCACTGGTCACGATGGCAACACCCATCCGTAGCACGCGCTCCAGCAGGTGTATCTCACTGATCATCCCTAAAGCCAACACCTCATTTGGCCGCCTTTCGTTCCAGTACTCTGCTGCCTGTGACTGGAACGAACTGCAAAAATCGCTGAAGTTGGAGACTTTTATCTCCCTCACCAACTTCAAACATCAGCTAACCGAGCAGCTAACCGATCGCTGCAGCTGTACATAGTCTATTGGTAAATAGCCCACCCATTTTCACCTACCTCATTCCCATACTGTTTTTATACTGTTTTTTATTTATTTACTTTTCTGCTCTTTTGCACACCAATATCTCTACCTGTACATGACCATCTGATCATTTATCACTCCAGTGTTCATCTGCAAAATTGTATTATACGCCTACCTCCTCATGCCTTTTGCACACATTGTATATAGACTCCCCCTTTTTTTTCTACTGTGTTATTGACTTGTTAATTGTTTACTCCATGTGTAACTCTGTGTTGTCTGTTCACACTGCTATGCTTTATCTTGGCCAGGTCGCAGTTGCAAATGAGAACTTGTTCTCAACTAGCCTACCTGGTTAAATAAAGGTGAAATAAAAAATAAAATAAAAAATTGACCTGTCTCCACAGCTGTGTCCTTTGGGAACACAGAAACAAGCACCCATATCCCCCAGTATATTGTATTAAGATAATTAACATAGGTCGGGCAATGGAATCACAAACTACTACCAAGGGACAAATATGTAGAATAGCATTCATAAAACAGAGGGAAGAATATTTTTTTGTGGGGAAGTTTTTAACAATTAGTCCACCTTCATACAGCAGAATTACAGTATGTCGCCATTTTAACGTGACCCATTAAAAGCACTATCCAAATCCATTGGATGTAGTGTCTTGGTATGAAGGGATCGGGAGACTGGCGCAGGAATGCGTAATAGGGTTTTTTATTGACCCAAATTACAGCGTGCCATTTAAAGGCATGGGGACGAAGACCAAACAAACACAGGGTTGAAACGCAAACAAAAGAGCGAGGAAGAGCGGTGTAATATTGTTGTGTGGTGGTACTATACATTTTGTATTGTAGATATGTAGTGGTGTAATATTGTTGTGTGGTGGTACTATACATTTTGTATTGTAGATATGTAGTGGTGTAATATTGTTGTGTGGTGGTACTATACATTTTGTATTGTAGATATGTAGTGGTGTAATATTGTTGTGTGGTGGTACTATAGATTTTGTATTGTAGATATGTAGTGGTGTAATATTGTTGTGTGGTGGTACTATAGATTTTGTATTGTAGATATGTAGTGGTGTAATATTGTTGTGTGGTGGTACTATACATTTTGTATTGTAGATATGTAGTGGTGTAATATTGTTGTGTGGTGGTACTATACATTTTGTATTGTAGATATGTAGTGGTGTAATATTGTTGTGTGGTGGTACTATACATTTTGTATTGTAGATATGTAGTGGTGTAATATTGTTGTGTGGTGGTACTATACATTTTGTATTGTAGATATGTAGTGGTGTAATATTGGAACTAATGGGGATCCCTAACAAATACAAATGGTGAAGGTGGACGGGAGATTGTGAGTGGGTGGTTACAAATTCTAATGGGGAGCTAGTTGGATAGATAGTTATTTTTTACTGATTTATTCAATTATGCCCACATGTATATGAAAATGAGTTGATATTATTCTATCAATATAAAAACAAACATATAAAAGGGCCCTATCTGCAGTGGTGTAAAGTACTTAGGGAAAAATACTTTAAAGCACTACTTAAGTAGTGGGTATTTTGGGGTATCTGTACTTTACTATTTATGTTTTTGACAACTTTTACTTTTACTTCACTACATTCCTAAAGAACATGTACTTTTTACTCCATACATTTCCCCTGACACCCAAAAGTACTCGTTAAGTACTTATTAGCAGGACAGGAAAATGTTCCAATTCACGCACCTATCAAGAGAACACATGGTCATCCCTACTGCCTCTGGTCTGGCAGACTCACTAAATACAAATGCATCGTTTGTAAATTATGTCTGAGCGTTGGAGTGTACCCCTGGCTATCCGTACATTTTAAAAACAAGAAAATGGTGCCATCTGCTTTGCCTAATATAAGGAATTTGAAATGTTTTATACTTTTACTTTTGGTACTTAATTATATTTGACCAATTCCATTTACTTTGATACTTAAGTATATTTACAAACAAATACTTTTAGACTTTTACTCAAGTAGTATTTTACTGGGAGACTTTCACTTTTACTTGATTAACTTTCTATTAAGGCATCTGTACTTTTACTCAAGTATGACAACTGGGTACTTTTTCCACCACTGCATATCTGTCATTTCAAAAAACACTAAGCTCAAGACCCTCGACATGAACACCTCCCTCTGCAACTGCATCCGGGTCAAACGCTTCAAGTTCCTTGGGGTTGCACATCACAGATGACCTGACATGGTCCAATCACACCACCGTGGTGAATAAGGCGCAACTGCACCTCTTCAACCTCCAGGCGACTGAAGAAATTAGGCATGGGCCCTCGGGTCCTCAAGAAGTGCTACAGCTCCGCAAACGAAAGCATCTTGACCGGCTGCATTACCACCTGGTACGGCACCTGCGTTGTCTTTAACCGAAAGGCTCTACAGAAGATGGTGCAGACGGCCCAATACATTACTAGGGGTGAGCTCCTAGCCCTCCAAGACATCTACACGGTATCTGAGGAAGGTGTGAAAGATCGTCAAGGACTCCACCCGAGCTAGCCGAGACTGTTCACTTTGTTACCATCTGACAAGCGGTATCGGATTATCAGGTCTCGGACCAACAGGCTCCAAGACAGCTACTACCACCAGGCCATCAGACTGCCGAGCTAACCCTAGCTGTCTCCCTGGACAGACCTACACCTTAGAGACCATCTACACCTAGATATTATTGACACCGGCTACCCACACATCCAACCCTTACACACAAACGTACTAACGTACTGCATTGTTGAGGGAGTTAGGACAAAAGGATTTCACTGCACCTTTTATACCTGCCGTAAACTGTGTACGTGACAATTACAATTTGATTGGATTTGAGAATTTTTTTTTTTTTTTATATATTTGACATGCAATTGTACACCTAAAGTCCCACCAAAATGTCTGGATTCCATAGATTGTTCTGTCTCTCGTTATACAATTGTTCATGTGCTATAATACGGTCAATATTTGAAGCCTTTTGTTTATAAAAAATAAAAAGTTGAGTACCTATGCAGCTGTTACATTGATCAGAACTGTATTTTTTTAACCTGTTATCAATTTTGACAACCGTTGCTAATATTACTCCTACTACAAAAAAAGGTGTGTAACCGCTCCAACAGACAGTGTGTTCGTCCTTTAGAAGATGGGGATGTAGTTGTCGATCTTAGACTTTTGTCTCTGTGTGACACACTCTGCGATCCAGACGATGTTGCGAGCCTCCTGCTCCTTCAGCTTGAGGTAGGAGTAGAACACGCCCAAATGGAACTGCTCCAGAAAGGCCAGCGTGTTCAGCTTCACCTGAGAGAGAGAATCATGGCGAATGTACACTACCTTTCAAACGTTTGGGGTCACTTAAGAGATGTCCTTGTTTTCCCGTGAAATGAGTTGCAAAATGAATAGGAAGTATAGTCAAGACGTTGACAAGGTAATAAATAATGATTTTTAATTGAAATAATAATTGTGTCCTTCAAAACTTTGCTTTCGTCAAAGAATCCTCCATTTGCAGCAATTACTGGCCCACAGACCTTTGGCGTTCTAGCTGTCAATTTGTTGAGGAAATCTGAATAGATTTCACCCCATGCTTCCTGAAGCACCTCCCACAAGTTGGATTGGCTTGATGGGCACTTCTACTACCCTGTGAGGTCAATAGGGTTGAGATCCAGTGACTGTGCTGGCCACTCCATTATAGACAGAATACCAGCTGACTGCTTCTTCCCTAAATAGTTCTTGCATAGTTTGGAGCTGTGCTTTGGGTCATTGTCCTGTTGTTGGAGGAAACTGGCTCCAATTAAGCTCCGTCCACAGGGTATGACATGGCGTTGCAAAATGGAGTGATAGCCTTCCTTCTTCAAGATCCCTTTTACCCTGTACAAATCTCCCACTTTACCACCACCAAAGCACCCCCAGACCATCACATTTCCTCCAACAACAGGACAATGACCCATTCCTCCAGCATCTTTTCATTTTTTCTGCATCTCACGAATGTTATTCTTTGTGATCTGAACACCTCAAATTTAGAGTAAAAAAGGTCCATAACACCTTTTTCCAATCTTCCTCTTGTGTGTCTGTGTTATTTTGCCCATCTTAATCTTTTATTTTTACGGACCGGTCTGAGATATGGCTTTTTCTTTGCGACTCTGTCTAGAAAGCCAGCATCCCGGAGTCGCCTCTTCACTGTTGACGTTGAGACTGGTGTTTTGCGGGTACCATTTAATGAAGCTGCCAGTTGAGGACCTGTGAGGTGTCTGTTTCTCAAACTAGACACTCTAATGTACTTGTCCTCTTGCTATAATGAGGCCTCTGTACGTCTATGTAGATATTCCATAAGAAATCAGCCGTTTCCAGCTACAATAGTCATTTACAACATTAACAATGTCTGTCTTTCTGATCAATTTGATGTTATTTTAATGGACAAAATGGGCTTTTCTTTAAAAAACAAGGTCATTTCTAAGTGACCCCAAACTTTTGAACGGTAGTGTAGAATGTGCATATAGACCACATCCTCAGTCTGAATGTATTGCATGAGATGAATCTTACCTCCCGCTCAAAGAATCTGTCCTCCAGGGTTCTGGAGGATCCTGCCTCAGGTTCATCAAATATGAGTTTATAGTCCTGGAGGATATCAAAATCATATCAACTAATAAGACATAATAACTATAAGACATGATGTATCTAATACAACAGTATCAGACTGTAGTCAGCTTAGACCATGCTGCAGTAGTCTGATTCACTGCATAAACAGAGTGTAGTCAGCTTAGACCATGCTGCAGTAGTCTGATTCACTGCATAAACAGAGTGTAGTCAGCTTAGACCATGCTGCAGTAGTCTGATTCACTGCATAAACAGAGTGTAGTCAGCTTAGACCATGCTGCAGTAGTCTGATTCACTGCATAAACAGAGTGTAGTCAGCTTAGACCATGCTGCAGTAGTCTGATTCACTGCATAAACAGAGTGTAGTCAGCTTAGACCATGCTGCAGTAGTCTGATTCACTGCATAAACAGAGTGTAGTCAGCTTAGACCATGCTGCAGTAGTCTGATTCACTGCATAAACAGAGTGTAGTCAGCTTAGACCATGCTGCAGTAGTCTGATTCACTGCATAAACAGAGTGTAGTCAGCTTAGACCATGCTGCAGTAGTCTGATTCACTGCATAAACAGAGTGTAGTCAGCTTAGACCATGCTGCAGTAGTCTGATTCACTGCATAAACAGAGTGTAGTCAGCTTAGACCATGCTGCAGTAGTCTGATTCACTGCATAAACAGGGTGTAGTCAGCTTAGACCATGCTGCAGTAGTCTGATTCACTGCATAAACAGGGTGTAGTCAGCTTAGACCATGCTGCAGTAGTCTGATTCACTGCATAAACAGGGTGTAGTCAGCTTAGACCATGCTGCAGTAGTCTGATTCACTGCATAAACAGGGTGTAGTCATACAAAACGCAGCAGCACAGAGAGTATAGAAATAAAACAAATATTCAGAAGGTGTAATTCTCGAGTTAAGTTAAACCCTGCATTATAAATCTTACTTTCATTATACAGTAGTAGTCCAACTGATGGGGGTTGCGTTCATTAGGCACCGAACAGAAGAACCCCGAAACACGGAGGGACTGCCTAGAGTTGTCCTATATGTAATGCCTAGTTTGGGTTGCCATTGTCATTTTATTGACATTCTTCCATTGCTTTGAAACTCACAGGGTAGTAGTCGGCCACAGCTTTGACCTGCTCGTAGTCCTCTGCCCTGGCCAAGAGACGGAGCCCCTCGGGGTACAGTCTCCCACAGGAGGGGTACAGGGCGCTCCTCCCCACCCCACTCAGGTCTGTCCCGAACGAGTTCACTGTGATGATGAACGCACGCCGGTCGGCCTCAAACTGCAACATACACACAGGAAGTAAACCACAAATCCCCACAGAGGGGTAACACATAGAAGCTCACTGGCAAACACACACACACATATAAAACACAGACAGCGAGAGAGAGAAAATAGAAAGGGTCACATGTAAAGGTTAAACAAATAGACCGCAGACAAATAGAGAGGGTAAACACATGCAGTATAAGTTTACAGTACATATACACTCTCAAAACACACACAGACACACACCATAAAACGGCTCATTCAAACTGTAACTGGTGATGTCTCGGGTAAGAGGAACGAATGGTTTAGAATACCTCCAGGATAGGACACATGATGTTCTTTGTGGCTCCTCCACTCTCCTGACAGAATTTGTAGAATGCCTCCAAATAAGCCTGTTTAAAAAGAAAAGACACCCTAGAAACAGACGTTTCTGTTTCACTTTTCTAAAGGATGATGATAAACATGATCACCGTCGGGAAAATAAGCTCAAGAGCAATCACCATTTTAGCCGTGCTTGACTATAAATCAAATCAACGTTTAGGATCGACACAGTAAAATCGCAAGAGTTCATTTAACCCCCATGGAGTCAAATGTAACACTATTTTGGGGTTTATATGGTCCCACCCCCATTTTGTGTTTACTCTGGTAATGAGTTAAAGGTACTACACCTAGAATTTCCTAGAATGTGGAAGCTAGGTGAATTGCAACAGCAAACACTTCCCCGTAACATAGCAAAGACTAGCCTTTTACTTTTGGCCCACCAGCATCACTTTGTTAGTAAAAAGACACAGTATTTCACATCGATTTAGATGGTACAATGATTCCTTACACTATTCAGTGCTTGTTTTATCACATAAACTGAAATTGAGCGAACAGTGTATCATTTTTGCAACCAAGAAGTGACAGAGTGATGATCACTGAAGATCACTGACGTGGTGACTTGACCTCGCCGACCATCAGATGCAGGTACCATCAGTCCAGCAAAATAAAAAGGCAAATGATTTCAATTCATGCTCCACAGTGCCTCACAAGTGCTGAACCAACTGACTATTTTGTTATCAAAGCTCGAGTTCTGAAATATAATATGGTCTGATTAACAACATTGGCAGGCCAATCATATAGCCAATATGCTGCGATATGTATTAGGCCTACAGTCCAAACCTCATTCCTATAAAAAGGTTTCTGTGAGGTTAACAGTAAAAAAAAAAAAATTAAAAATCTGTACAGCAGATCTCTGCTTGCTTTTTGACTGCGAAAGTGATCTTGACTTAGAAAAGGTTGGTGACCACTGACCTACACTGTGTTAATTGAAACAACTTTTCCAACCACTTACAATCAATGCGAAAACACAGATATTGAAACAAACAATTCTAAAAATCAACCTGCAACAAAGCATGCTGGGAAATATAAACACTGAGGCCCCTCCCACATCGGTGGATGACTCCATAGATTTAACTCCCTGTCTGGTTAAAAGTATTCCGCCTCAGTGAACTCCAGTTATCAACATTAACTCCAGGGTGTGTATCACTCTCTTGAGGGTCAAGATAACTCGCAGTAGAGTCAATTTAACTCAATGATCTTTAACACTGGGATTTAAACGATCCTTGATTTACTGGCGAAGCTAGTGTGTGACCTCTGTTATTTAGTTGAGTGTATGCTTAAAAAAATGTCTTTGCTTCAACTTTGATTTTGTTGTATAAACACATGCAGCATACACACACACACACACACAGATTTCTCTACTAGGTTACTGTAGGTTTTTGAATTGAAAATGTTATGATGTGACAACAGGACCTTATTAAATAGTTTGTTTGGCAGCATGTTTTTAGAGGGAACAGACTCATTCCTAGCCCTGTATAAAGGTTAAGATTGTGTGAAACATTTCTGTCTATTAGTGTATTTTAGAGTATTTTGTATTTTGCCACATTTGTTTATTTTAGATCCACCCCAACAAAGTTTGTCTATTCTATTCTGTTATGTTTGTTTAAAAATATATATATTTAAAAAAATGTATTGATAGTTATTGCTTTCTCAGATCTCACAGACACTTTCACTGTGATGTTATGACCTTAGAAGTCAAAGACAGAATTGGGACCCTGATGCCATGACCCACTGATTATGACATCAACACACATACATTGGAATACTGAGCTCTCTCATTACAGTTAGCTAGGACAGCCTGGCTAAGACAGCCAGCAACCATCTACCCTGGTAGAGGAAAAGCAGACTCTGGACCAATCATCTCCACAGGGCAACAAGACTCAGACTCCAGACCAGCCAGCTACTTAGACTCTGGCCCAAGAACATCTACAGGTTCCTGTTGTTTTGATCCCCTTGGAGGAAGTTGTTCTGCTGGCAGATGAGATCCCGGCCTTGTTCGAGGACACAGCTCCAGTTGTGGGTGTCATCCAGACCTCCCTCAAACAACATGCTCCCCTGGTAGACCAACCATCTTGACAGGACAACCAAACTCTGGAACATGGAATCCCAGCCAGTGGAAGACATTTGGACCTCCTTGCTCCCTGCTCCACTGGTAGACAACCCTCTGACCTCCTTGCTCCCTGCTCCACTGGTAGACAACCCTCTGACCTCCTTGCTCCCTGCTCCACTGGTAGACAACCCTCTGACCTCCTTGCTCCCTGCTCCACTGGTAGACAACCCTCTGACCTCCTTGCTCCCTGCTCCACTGGTAGACAACCCTCTGACCTCCTTGCTCCCTGCTCCACTGGTAGACAACCCTCTGACCTCCTTGCTCCCTGCTCCACTGGTAGACAACCCTCTGACCTCCTTGCTCCCTGCTCCACTGGTAGACAACCCTCTGACCTCCTTGCTCCCTGCTCCACTGGTAGACAACCCTCTGACCTCTTTGGACAATAGTACCATGAAAGATGACCAATGGACCTCCCAGCAACAAGGGTATCGAACCTCCTGCAAGCATGATGGTCACATTTCAACCTGTCTGAAACCAACAGATGACATGAGGTCCCTCCTAGAAGCAGCTGCTCAACAGGTCAATGGCCTTGTGATCTCCCTGGACCAAAATGGCTAACGGAAGCCGAAATGACTATTTTACCTAAGATGAAAGTTGGCCCTTCCTAGAGCAAAATACTACGATATCCAGACCCCAATGGGGAAAAGTCCTCTACCCAGGGACCATTTTCCAATGTACTCCTTTACAACTGCTCCATCCCTCAACAGTACATTGACCACCTCAATTAGAACCTCCACAATGGTATGTACGCATTCAAATATCATACAATATGCATTTACATACGGTAAATACATTGTGTTCATTCTACACTCTTCCAGCATTGTATCACAGTTGTATTGTATCAGTCAACAGTACCATTTAAGTCTCGATTAAATGTACTCTGTACCAGAACCCCCCCGTATATAGCCTCGCTACTGATATTTTATTGTTGCTCCTTAATTATTTGTTATTTCTATTTGTTTTTCTTAAAACTGC
The DNA here is from genome assembly GCF_034236695.1 of Oncorhynchus nerka. Classification (NCBI taxonomy): domain Eukaryota; kingdom Metazoa; phylum Chordata; class Actinopteri; order Salmoniformes; family Salmonidae; genus Oncorhynchus; species Oncorhynchus nerka. The sequence continues at coordinate 4,879,359 of NC_088424.1, read as the reverse complement.
ATTGTTGGTTAAGTAAGCATTTCACTGTAAGCTATTGTTGTATTCGGCACATGTAACAAATAACATTTGATTTGATTTACATGACATTTTGGAGACCAGCTTCAATCCATGCCTGTGTATGGTGGTGCTCAAACTGTGAGGAAATGCAGAGATGTTTTTACATTCAATTGATTTGACATCACCTTGTACAGTTTGTTTCTCATGATCTCAGCCCCCATCTCGTCCAAGTTGGCCTCAGACACAGCATCCTGGAAGAACAGAGCTGAAAAGACAAAGTAGCACATATTTTTTTTATTTGACCTTTATTTAACTAGGCAAGACAGTTAAGAACAAATTCTTATTTTCAATGACGGCCTAGGAACAGTGGGTTAACTGCCTGTTCAGGGGCAGAACGAAAGATGTGTACCTTGTCAGCTCGGGGGTTTGAACTTGCAACCTTCCGGTTACTAGTCCAACGCTCTAACCACTAGGCTACACTCTTAGAAATAAAAAGGTGCCATCTAGAACCTGAAATGGTTCTCCGGCTGTCCACATAGGAGAACCCTTTGTAGAACCTTTTTTTGTGACTAGGTAGAACCCTTTTGTGTTCCATGTAGAACCCTTTCCACAGAGGGTTTGACATAGAAACCAAAAGGGTTCTCCCATGGGGACAGCCGAAGAACCCTTTTGTTTCTGAGAGTGTATAGATGAGAGTGTAATAAACCCAGACCCAGAACACTGACACGTCCATAAACCTTCAATAGCAATAGGAGAAGTTGCAGCCACAGGGTTGATACTGGTGAGCAGCAGGAGGCAATGTTAAGCCATCCTCTGAGTTATTACGTACCCTCTTCAGGGGAAGCCTACTCGCTTCTAAATAGTGCAAGCATGATGCCTTTTAGTGCACTGCTTGCGGTAAGCTCTAGAAAACTAGGTGAGTGGACATTCTGGTCAATAAATGACTTATAGCTTATTAATAAGGAAGCCTAACGATAAAGATTCCAAAAACAAGCAAAAAGCTTGACGTATTTTGTCAACATAATATTCATGAAGCATGTTTTGGATTTCATATTCATATTACACTAGATTTTCAAAGGTTTTCATAGATATTTACGTTATAGATAGTCAATCTGATATTTATTAGTCAGTCCCACTGGCACAGATGCCCACTGATGCCCACAGAATATGCCCACTGTAGTGATTACCCAGAGGTGTGTCCACCAGGATGGCACAGTAGAGCTCAGCAGGTGTGCGGGCGATGCCAACCGCTGCCATTTGGTCAAACATTCCCAGTGGGTGGCACCGTGGCAGAAGCTCTGCCACGTCCCTCTGCTTCAGGGCACCGGTGATCAACATCACCACGTTGTCAATCATGTAACTGTAGCTGCAACAGGGAGGAGATAAGGACAGACAGGGGAGAGAATGTGGACCTAGTTCCATTTCTTTTCAAATTATTCATTTTCCTCCTTTCGTAATTCCATCCAACATCCCAACACTTTATGTTTTTGTTCAGTTTCTCAATGGTTCACTGGAAAATATTCATTGACGGCCAAATAGATTGCAAGAAGAGGAAGGAGAGGAGGAAAAGGGGAGAAATGAACTTGGTGAGATAAAGTATAGAACAAGTAAAAAAGTTGACCCTCTAGTACTTGTGTTTCGCATATCTCAGATTTGTAAAAATGTGTAATACATTTGGAGCTGTAAGATTACTGGCATACAAGCAAGGTACTTAGTCAAGGAAGGTGTATAGATTACTGGCATACAAGGAAGGTACTTAGTCAAGGAAGGTGTATAGATTACTGGCATACAAGGAAGGTACTTAGTCAAGGAGGGTGTATAGATTACTGGCATACAAGGAAGGTACTTAGTCAAGGAGGGTGTATAGATTACTGGCATACAAGGAAGGTACTTAGTCAAGGAAGGTGTATAGATTACTGGCATACAAGGAAGGTACTTAGTCAAGGAGGGTGTATAGATTACTGGCATACAAGGAAGGTACTTAGTCAAGGAGGGTGTATAGATTACTGGCATACAAGGAAGGTACTTAGTCAAGGAAGGTGTATAGATTACTGGCATACAAGGAAGGTACTTAGTCAAGGAGGGTGTATAGATTACTGGCATACAAGGAAGGTACTTAGTCAAGGAGGGTGTATAGATTACTGGCATACAAGGAAGGTACTTAGTCAAGGAGGGTGTATAGATTACTGGCATACAAGGAAGGTACTTAGTCAAGGAAGGTGTATAGATTACTGGCATACAAGGAAGGTACTTAGTCAAGGAAGGTGTATAGATTACTGGCATACAAGGAAGGTACTTAGTCAAGGAAGGTGTATAGATTACTGGCATACAAGGAAGGTACTTAGTCAAGGAAGGTGTATAGATTCCGTCAGACAGACAGGCAGGCCTACAGAGATGGACAGACAGATAGCCAGACAGAAGTGATTTATCAGAACACTCCTACGTGATGTAGTCGAGGAAGGTGGAGAGGGTCGGTAGGGAGTGAGCGCGTAGGCAGCGGAACTCAGTCAGAATGTTCTCTTTCAGTCTGTGGTCAATGAGAGACACGGTCAGGTCCTCGTTCCCAGCGGTCAGGAGGCTGCCGTAGTCTGTACTCTGCAGGTGGAGCTTCATGTCTACATTGAGATATTGTTAAAAGACACAAGTCATACGTGGACAGGAGATTGAACCATTGATTCCATGAGGGTGCCTTGTGGTGCTGGCAACTCCAATAACAATCTGAGTACCCCTAGGTGTAGCAATATTAATTATAGCAGCCTAAGTGTTGAAAATACTATTTTGGTCCAGTTCACTATTTTAGAGCCAATTCAATAGTGAATGTTGGTGAATGATAACAAACCCAAAAGTGAATATTGCAGAACGATAACACGTTTCGTCAACGACAAAGACAGAATTTGAAATATTTTCGAGACACATAAAAAAAGTATGCATTTCTATTTGTCTGTAAAACTGTGAAATGATGTTTTATGTCTTTCATAAGTCACATAGAATTTTGCTTGACCAAATCTGTAATTCCAGTCAGTCCCAGTTGTTGACTGGAAGTTAACCTTTAAAGTTATGGGTCATTATCACTCTATTTTAAAGACTATAATTGACCCCGGTCAAACTGCCCATAACTCGCTTCCATTGTTTGGTGAGGATGACGACGACTAACGAGGAGTACACACACACTTGCTCCCATGTACACACGCATCCACGCGCACACACATTTCAGCCACAGTTTAGGCCGGAATTCAAGCAAACCACATTGTGCAAAAAAATCGCATTGCACTAACTTACTCAATATATGGATATCTGTGTAATTGCAAACTATACGTAAAGCCAAATACTGCAAATTACACAGTGGGTTATAGACCGTAATTGGTAAACAAAATATTCCACAATACAAAAACCTCAGCTTACCCTCTAGTGTGTCACATTGGGCCAGGTTGTGATAGTCGGACCGAGTCAGTATCCCGGCCTTCAGTCCTCGTACCAGCCCCTCCAAGTAACCATGGTCCACATTGAAGCTAAGCTCTGGATACAGCGACATTCTCCAAAACGACAAGTTAGTTCATCGGCCCTCTCTTGTTGTTCTACAAAGCTTTGGCTTTGTCTCTCCTCCAACTTCCCTCTTTTCTGTCAATGACTAATGCTCATACAATCCTTCCCTTCCTATGTGACACTTGTAAGAATTTCCATGGCTTTTGACTATTTACATAAGTCCTATATCCAGCATCTGGGTTTTCTCCCTGACTCAAATCATTGGACTAAATTGTAATCCGGAGAATCTGTTCTTCTATTGTTTATTTGCAAATGTTCATGCAGGTTAACTTTAACTGCAGAGAAATGTGAGCAAGAGATAAGAGTGACGTTTTTTAAAGATGCTTTACAGAAATGTTGCTTCTGAGAATTGTTGCCCAAAAGGGACAGAAATCTTGCACATAAAGTACCTCATTGGACAGAAAGGGACACCCCTCCCCTTAGTAAATATATTGTTTGCCTAAAACTAAGGATGCGTGTGGTTTGCAATACCAGAAAACTGAACAACAACAAAACAGCCACAGTGCTGAAGTAAAAAAATAAATCCGATGGCCCGTGTGAACTCTGGGGTCGATCAAGGGGAAAACACTGTTTTCACCACCAGACAGCCGATTAGCACTCATACAATGGCCTCTGACCGCAAAGCTAAACAACAGCAGAAAGGAGAACATTATTCATCTTCTCTAGATTCATAAACCTCTCCCATAAAACATGCATGGACTTCATTTTCAATGGCAAACATTTTTTGGGCCAAAATGCCAGCCACACACACAGATCCACAGGGTTCTCCAGTTAGCATTCGTCCTGAGAGAGCAGATGACACCATTTGACACAAGTCAAGAGTAAATCAATCTTAACGTCAACGTATATGGGGGTGGGGAATTAGAGTTATGGTGTGGAGCCCGTGGTCTCTGTCCCCTTGGTGAATGTATATATCACAGTGTGAATGAAGCCTCGGAGAGGGATGTGGGACTACGTCAGACCAGCTCGAACAAAAAGGGGAATCAGGTGCTCAACTGAGAGACTTAATCATGTGTGACTGTGTGCGTCTCATGTCTATTAGACAACACTTTGCTTATTTTCCACAGAAGTAAGGTGTGTGTATGTGTGTGTGTGAAGGTCTGATGGAAATTTCCTAAACAATAGGGGAACATCTTGGGTCTATACTTGCGAACGTTAGAAAACGTTTTTCTCCATCTCAAAATGCGCATCAGCCAATTGAAATTGTCAACATTGTTGCAGGTGATAATACGCTACATGTTAGCTGTTCCCATGACATAACCTGGCACATTTAGCTCTATGCTAACCTGAAAAGGGGGCAGTGTTTATTTCCTGTAACATATTTCGCATCAGCCTATCAAATATCTTAGACTTATATCCACCAACCAATGGCATTTCTTAAAATAGATCAACTTGGCTACCAGGGTGATATTTAAAACCTGCAAATTCAAGGTTTACTTTTGTTAAACTTGGGGCTCTATTTTAACAAACGTAAAGCAAATGGTACATCTAAGTGCTGGTGGTAGCTCTATAGGTTAGGGGCGTGTCAGAAATATTGTTGCTATTTTCACAGCCATAATTATGGGCTCAGTTGCTGGCCGGAGTTTTGATGAATAAACAAGTTGTGGGAGGGTCGAGGCTTAGCCTCTCATTGACCAATCAGAACCTGCTCCAGGGCTAAATATATGGTTGCTTCAAGTTGTGTATTTAAGGTCTTTCATGTATTGTGTTCAATGAGTTGTCATTACTGCTGTTAGCCCATACAAACGCATTGAATAACATATTCACTATATGTAACAACAGTCCCAAAATAAATAATCTAGAGGTAGTTTGTTCTGAAGTATCTGTCCTTTAATTTACAGATATAAGAAAGATCAGAATTGATTTTGTATTTCTCTTTTTTTAATCTTATTTTTGTCACTCTACAGTCTCCTTATATACTTCCATACATTTTTTCAACTGGTACTGGGGGCCCTTCAGATGAGTCTTGTGAGGCCTAGAGGGGTCATAATAGTTTATAGTTCAAAATGTTCGGACTCTACAGATGACTTTGTGAGAAGACCGATTTTCGGGATGTCGCATGGTCTGACAAACAGCGCTCTACCTCCATCACCTTTCACCGCAGATGTGGAAGTGCGACATAGGCCGGATGCACTGGATTGAGATGCATCCAATGCAAATAAACATATCTCTATCTTAAACTGACAGATTTTGGTAGGGATATTTTTAATTGTGCTCATTCGATTTTTGCAGGGGCGTGGACATCGACCTTAAATAGCTTGCCCCCATTTTTTGCAAAATATGTTGAACAATGTCGACTGCAAAAATGTTCTAGTTGCATTGCTTAAGTATGGAAAGAAAGAAATGGTTAAACATAGGCTATAGCATTCACACTGATATAGGGGCCTGCTGTAAATTGCAGTTTGGACATGCCAAACGTAGTCAATAAGCAAGATTAAATTCACTAGGCTATTGATGAGGCCTAAAAAAGACGTATAATTCCAATCAAATTATAATAAAAACGAAACAACAAATTGTTTTAAACAGGCTATGTCTCAATAGAGTTAGGCTCCAGGCACCATAATTGCTCCCCGTGGGCGTATAATACTGTCACGGCCATCAAAAGAACTGGACCAAGGTGTAGCGTGGTGAGCGTAAATTTGATATTTTATTCGAAATGACGCCAACAAAAAAATAAACAAAACGTGATGCTTAAGGCTCTGTGCCATCAAACAACGTTAACCTCCCACAAACACAGGTGGGCAAAAAGGGTACCTAAGTATGGTTCCCAATCAGAGACAACGATAGACAGCTGTCCCCGATTGAGAACCATATCCGGCCAAAACATAGAAATAGAAAATCATAGAAACACAAAACATAGAATGCCCACCCCAACTCACGCCCTGACCAAACCAAAATAGTGACGCGAAAAGGATCTCTAAGGTCAGGGCGTGACAAATACAGAAAAGGCAATGTAGACTATGGAGGGTTGTTCACAGGAGCTGGATAAAGATCCAATATGAAGGGAAAGGGGGAATGTCCACTCTGTTAAACTGCTGCCGATTACGACGTTTTATAAACACATAAACACACTTTTCTAGAAGTTGAATTGTTGGCACGCCACGGACGTTCTCGCCATAAAACCAGGATGGTGAATAATTCGAATAGGTTTGCTGGTTTTCATTTAATTGTATTAAAACCAATCTGTTTTTTTATACATGGAAAATGTAATGATATCATAAAATTGTCAGGATAAAAAAAAGACAACGCTTTGCTGTTGTACCAGCCTTCCTTAGAGTAGGCCTAGGGTAAAGGGTAGCCTGCGGAGGGCATGGGTTTTGAACATATGAAACAGAGGAAAAGAGGAAAAGAACTTTTAAATACGAGGTTCACTGGTATTCACAGAGGTTCTTATCTCTCGTATCATGATGGGCATGGATACATGTGGCCTACATCAAGGCTACATGTCTCCATGTATCTCTGTTCGTTAAGAATGACCTTGTCATCCTTCTCTGTTTCTAGGGGTGCTGGCAACCTAGTTTTGAGTTTCCTGTTGAACAACACCTCTGCATGAGACAGACCATGTTTTAGTGGAGTAGCCCTGTAGTTTAACAAAGCTAGATTCGGATCTGTCCTCGAGTCGAGAGCTTTCTTAAGCAGTAGTTTTATTGTTTTGGCACCTTTCTCGACTAACTCATTGCACTGTGGGTACAGTGGGCTGGATGTGACATGCTTCAACCCGTACAGTTTAGCAAAAGCTGAACAGCTGAACTGTGAGGAGTCCGTACGGACTACGCCCACAACTCCATGGCGAGCAAAGAATGACCTAATGTGAGTTATCACCTGACTAGCAGTAGTGTCCTTCAGCAAAGCTCTCTGGGTAATGAGAGTAATAGTCCATCAGTAGAACATAGTTCTTGCAAAGAGATCTTTGCCCCATGGTTTCAACACATTGTTTTCCTCAACCCACATTGGCTCTTTGCTCTGTTTTGACCTGTAGAACATGTAGGCATGTTTCACAGTCTCCGATTGTCTGCTCTATATCATCATTCACCTTGGGGCCCGAATAACACGTTGTTTTTGCACGTCGTTTTGACTTTTCCATGCCTAGATGGCCCTTGAGCATTTTAATCAGCATGTTTTCTGTAACACTTGGTATCACAATTGTTTTAACCCTTAAACAGAATTCCATCAAGTACAGATAGCTCATCCCTGTATTGACATCAAGGGTGTGGGATAGCTTGTAGAGACCACCCGCATGTTATGGCTTGAATCACCTTCTGCAAGCACTCATCTTCTGCAGTAGCACGTGAAATAACTGTCCACATTTCATCTGAGACTGAGCAACTCTTTCTGATAAGGTTTACATGTATGGTCTGGTCCTGCTCGTATATCTGGGTTGGTTCTGAGCTGTCAAAACCTCTGGACAATGTGTCTGCTACTAACAATTCCTTCCCTGGCCTGTGGCCTGTCATGTTTCAGAAGTTTCAGAAACAGTCTCTGTACCCTTGGTGGTGTGTATGCTAGACCCTTCTTTGCAATAGTAACCAAAGGGTTATGACCGGTTTCAGCCCCACACTGTCTTACCATAGATAAACAAATGGAATTTCTCACATGCATACATCAGTCAAAATGCCTTTCTCAATCTGAGCAGAGCCCTTGAGGCATATGCGACTGGGCGCCATCTAGTGCCATACTGATGTAACAACACTTCCCCTCAACCTGCTTTAGAGGCATCTGCTGAGCTTTTGGCTTTGCGCTTTTCATCACACTGTCGAACCCTCAGTATTGGAGCCGTTATGATTAATGCCTTGAGCTCCTCAAACTCTTTCTGGTGGTTACTGTTCCAACACCGCTCCAACATAGTCTTCTCATCAGTGTGTGAGTTGCCTGATTAGATACACATTTGCCCACATAGTTAACCATACTGAAGAACCTTTGTACACCCTCTTTGTCGGTAGACGGGGGTATGTTCTTGATGCCTGTCACTTTGCTCGGGTCTATCTGAACACCTTCACATGTTAGTTTTCACCCAAGTAGGTTATTTCTGAATTCACATTTGTCCGCGTTTAGCTTTAGCCCATTAGCTCTGGCTAGATCAAATGCTGCTTTCAACCTTGTGTTGTGTATTCAAGGGTCTGACCCCATATTTGTGCACACTCACACTGTTGGACTGTCCTATGAACGCCTTCTGGTGCTGAAGTGAGACCAAACTGGAGCCTTTTTAAATAAGTACTTAGCAAAAGGAGTGTTGAAAGTACAAAGTACTCTCCTTGTCTAGATTGATCTGCCAAAACCCTGAGGAGGGATCTAGCTTGAGAAGAATTTAGCCCCTGCTATGTCCCTGAATATCTCCCCCTGGTAGGCAGCTGAAACACTTCCCTTTTCACATGCTTGTTTAGCTCAACTACTACTTGTGAGTGGACCCATTCAGTAGGTTCTTCTACTTTGTCTATCTAAGGACTCTAGCCTTAGTAGCTCGTAGCTCTGCTGTTAGCTTGTCTCTTAATAATAATGGTACCTTTCGACAGTGTCTACAGCTTTAATTTTTCCCCCACATTTTATTGTGTTACAGCCTGAATTTAAAATGGATGAATAGAGATGTTTTGTCACTGATCAACACATAATACCCCATAATGTCAAAGTGGAATTATGTTTTTTGTTTTTTTATTTAACTTTTTAAAACATTTTTTTTTTATTTTATTTTTTTACAAATGAATGAAAAATGTAAAGCTGAAATGTCTTGAGTCAATAAGTATTCAACCACTTTGTTATTTGATTTGATTTATTAGGATCCCCATTAGCCGACGCCGATGTTGACAGCTAGTCTTACTGGGGTCCGACACATAAGGAAAAAGACATTACAGACAAAATACTTCACAATTTACATACACGTAAAAACATGAACATGTAGTGTGTGTGCTTGTGCATCTATCAGTTACACATACATGTGAGTATGGTGTTGTACCGTGAGGTGTTGCTTTATTTGTTTTTTTGAAACCAGGTCTGCTGTTCACTTGTGCTTTATAAAATGAAAGGGAGCTCCATGCACTGCAGTCATGGCTCTGTATAATACTGTACGTTTCCTTGAATTTGTTCTGGTCCTGGAGACTGTGAAAAGACCCCTGGTGGCATGTCTGGTGGTGTAAGTGTGTGTGTCAGTGCTGTGAGTAAGTTGACTATGTAAACAATTTGGAATTTCCAACACAATGTTTCTGACAAAAACAAGAAGTGACACAGTCAGTCTTTCCTCAACTCTTAGCCAAGAGAGACTGAAATGCATAGTATTAATAGTATCCCTCTAATTACAATGAAGAGCAAGATGTGCTGCTCGGTTCTGAAGGACTTGTGAAGTGTGGTGTCAAAAAAGCAGAGCATCTCTTTATTACATACAGACCTCTCTCCATCTTTACAACCATTGCATCTATCTAGGGTAACACCAAGTAATTTAGTCTCCCCAACTTGTTCAACAGCCACACCATTCATTAGCAGATTCAGCTGAGGTCTAGAATTTAGGGAATTATTTGTACCAAATACATTGCTCTTGGTTTTAGAGATGATCAGTACCAGTTTGTTACTGGACACCCATTCCAAAACAGACTGCAACTCTTTGATAAGGGTTTCAGTGACTTCGCTGTGGTTGCTGATGCATATATAGTTGAATCATCAGCATACATGGACACACATGTTTTGTTTAATGCCAGTGGCAGTTAATTGGTAAAAAAAATAGAAAAGAGGGCCAAGAGAGCTGCCTTGCAGTACACCACACTTTACATGTTCGACATTAGAGAGGCTTCCATTTAAAAAAAACTTTGAGTTCTATTAGATAGATAGCTCTGAATCCACAATATGGCAGGGATTGAAAAGCCATAACACATATGTTTTCTCAACAACAGGTAATGGTCAATAATATCAAAGGCTGCACTGAAATCTAACAGTACAGCTCCCACAATCATCTTATTATCAATTGCTTTCAAACCAATCATTAGTCATTTGTGTCAGTGCGGTACATGTTGAGTGCCCATCTCTAGAAGCATGCTGAAAGTCTGTTGTTAATTTGTAATACATTTTTCCAAAAGTTTGCTAAGCGCTGGCAGCAAGCTGATAGGTCTGCTGTTAGAACCAATAAAGGCCGCTTTACCACTCTTGGGTAGCGGAATGACTTTGGCTTCCCTCCAGGCCTGAGGACAAAAACTTTCCTCTAGGCTCAGATTAAAGATATGACAGATAGGAGTGGCTATAGAGTCAGTGTCAAGTTTGTTATTATTGATTGATAACAATATTTTTTATCCACCTCTCCCACACTAATCAAACTTGCAATGATTACATTTTTTATAGTGTACGTGAAGTAAACAGAGAGGTCTACTTTCTTGGGGACCTGAATATTGACTGGTTTTCATTAAGCTGTCCACTCAAGGAGAAGCGTCTTACTGTAACCATTGCCTGTAATCTGGTTCAGGTTATTAATCAATTTACCAGGGTGTTTACAAACAATACATGAACAAAATCATCCACATGTATTGATCACATTTTTACTAATACTGTAGAACTTTTTCTAAAGCTGTATCCGTACACGTTGGATGCAGTGATCACAATATAGTGGCTATATCCAGGAAAGACAAAGTTCCAAAAGCTGGGCCTAAAATCGTGTATAAGAGATCATACAAAAGATTTTGCTGGTGACTCTTATGTGGATGATGTTAAAAATATTTGTTGGTCTGATGTGATTAATGAGTAGCATCCAGACGCTGCACGTTATACATTCATAAAATTGCTTCTTCCAAATATTGATAAACATGCACCTGTTAAGAAACGGACTGTTAGAACTGGAATTGAAAAACGGGATGGTTGAAAGAGACGGGGCAAAAGGGGTGACTAATAAGTCTGGCTGCAAATCTTACTGGCTGACTTACTGCAAATTGAGAAATGAGAAACAAAAATTTGAATAAACTGTATTATGAAGCCAAGATCCATGATAGAAAGAATGATAGAAAAAAACGGAGTACTTTAAATGAAATCTCCATCTTTCATCAACTCAGATGGCTTATTCATGAAAAAAACATTTGATGTTGCCATTATTTTAATGATTACTTAATTCGCTAAGTGGGTAATCTTAGGCAGGAAGTGCCAACAACAAACAGTGAGCCATTGTACTCAAGCATAAAAAAAAATAAAAAATAATGAAAGAAAAGCATTACAAGTTTGAATTTTGTTAAGTTAGTGTGGGAGAGGTGGAGAAAAATATTGTTAACAATCAATAATGACAGAGAGGCTAGCTGCTATGCCAAACAGCTCCTCAGACCTGGACAGATAGTAATGGTCCCAGCAACTGATGCCAACCACGTCACGGGATCCAAACTCAAAAAGTAGCTAGTAACCAAATGTTTTCAATAGACATGCAAAACATTCCAAAACAACTAACTTTCCAAAACAACAAACCGAGCTCTGTCTCGTTCTGCGTATAAGTACTGGAAGATGTGGTAATGATATAGCAAGCCAAAATACGTTTAGGAGTAAAAATGTCCATAATAAGTTGTATGGACTCATCTCTGTACCCCACACATACAATTATCTGTAAGTTCCCTCAGTCGAGCAGTGAATGTCAAACACAGATTCAACAACAAAGACCAGAGAGATTTTCCATTGCCTCGCAAAGAAGGGCACCAATTGGTAGATTGTAAACAAACAAAAAAGTAGATATTGAATATTACTTTGAGTACATAGTTGTAATTAAGTTATTAATTACAACTTGGATGGTGTATCAATACACCCAGTCACTACAAAGATACAGGCATCCTTCTAAACTCAGAGGAAGGAAACCGCTCATAGGTTTCACCATGAGGCTAATGGTGACTTTAAAACAGTTACAGAGTTTAATGCAAGAAATGTGGTGATTCTAACATGTATTGACTCAGGGGCTTGAATACTTAAGTGCAATAGTATCACCCCATTGCAAGTCTAGATGCAAATGCAAACAAGCTGAAGTGTGGTTTTCATATAAGCCCGTGGGCTTCCAACCACACCTGCAGTTTTTTCTCCGTTTGATTTTGTTTTTATCCGTATTGTTGTCTATCACTTGTTTTCTTTGGTGCAAATAAAAACAAAAAAACGAAGTGTTCCTCAAGTGTGTGACACTTAGTAGGCATGCCATTAAAGAAAGAGTGATTTTAGTAATTACATTATTGTTTTAAGTTATTACACTATTGCAGTTTTTTTTTACCACTTTATAATGTAACGCATAATGTCATAATAATTGGATTATTACGTTATGTGCAGAAACTTCATCACGTAATACTTTCAGTATACTTATTTAATTATAGGCAATGTATTATTATCCACTATTACATTATTGGCAGTTATTACATTATTCACCACTATTACATTATTGGCAGTTATTACATTATTAGCCACTATTACATTATTGGCAGTTATTACATTATTAGCAACTATTACCTTATTGGCAGGTATTACATTATTAGCCACTATTACATCATTGGCCATTATTACATTATTGGCAACTATTACATTATTAGCCACTATTACAGTATTGGCAGTTATTACATTATCAGTTGCAACAGGGTGCCCTCCACCAACTGCTGTTGTCAGCTCTCGCCACATGATATGGATGTGAATCAGATCTGGTGTCTTTGCTGGCCACTCCAGGACAGTCCAGCGTTTCTTCTTGAACCATTCCAGGGTGCTTTCGAGGTGTGCTTGGGGTTGTTGTTATGTTCACTTGGAACACATTTCTGTGGGTTGTTCTCCATTATTACTACTCATTGTCTGCATTCTTAACTGTTATTTTTCCTCGCCCCAAGCTCTCACTACCTCTTATCCACCTTAATCCACCGGGGAGTTTGCTAGTCATTTAAAAATATATGTAACCACAGCGGCAAAAGCTATTATTGAGCAGAGAGCAATGTTTTTGCCAGCAGGGATAACTGGTGAGAATAGCAATACAAAGAGGATGAGTGAGGCTAACAAACATTCAAGAGGAAGAAAATATGGAGAGGATGTTTGTCACAAGTTTATGTTTTCTTTTTTTGTGGTTAGCATTGGATCAACATGACCCAGAATCTAGCAGAGGTGCATAGTTATACAAACGCAGACTGAATATAGTTATGTCGGAAAGGACATGAAACAGATACTGTTTCATGTCCACAATGAATTCATACAACGTCTAGATACACACGTGGAAATTATTGTGGGCCTTACAATATGTAATCTGTCATTCATGAGGTCGAAATGAATTTTGCATGAATATCTGTGAAGTAAGTCACTCTGTGTGATCTCTTCCAGCCTCTATGAGAGAGATACACTGAGTGTACAAAACATTAGGAACACCTTCCTAATATTGAGTTGCACGCCCTTTTGCCCTCAGAACAGCCTCAATTAGTCGGGGCATGGACTCCACAAGGTGTAGCAAGCGTTCCACAGGGATGCATGTTGACTCCAATGCTTCCCACAGTTGTGTCAAATTGGCTGGATGTCCTTTGCATGGTGGACCATTCTTGATACACATGGGAAACTGTTGAAAGTGAAAAAACCCAGCAGCGTTGCAGTTCTTGACACACTCAAACCGGTGCGCCTGGCAACTACTATCATACCCCGTTCAAAGGCACAAATCTTTCACCCTCTGAATGGCACTCATACACAATCCATGTCTCAACTGTCTCGGGGCTTAAAAGTCCTTCTTTAACCTGTCTCCCCCCCTTCATCTACACTGATTCAAGTGGATTTAACAAATTACATCAATAATGGATCATACCTTTCACCTGGTATGAGCAGGGGAGCAGGGGGTCTTCTTGGGGACAGTTCAGTGGTAGTTTGTGTGCGTGTGTGTGTGTGTGTGTGTGCGTGTATATATTTGTGGTGAATAGTTGTGTGTGTGTGTATGTGTGTGTGTGTGTGTGTGTGTGTGTGTGTGTGTGTGTGTGTGTGTGTGTGTGTGTCTAGGTCATCTTGGGACAGTGTAGGCCCAGTCTCAAGCAGTGGCAGACGGTGTTGAAGAGGCGACAGCGGCAAGAGGCGCAGGGGTCACAGCAGGGGGTATGATAGAGACAGCTCTCCATCAGACGACCACACCGCTGGGCAGGAGCTGCAGGCTCAGGCTTGTGTTTCTGAAACATCGCCCACAGGGCAAAATATGTTTGAACACCCCGTATCAGTAAATGAGGCCTTATTACTGGGGGACCTGTATTGTGAGACTTTTGTTTTTGATAGCGAATGCTCTGGCTCTAGTATAAAGAATAGGGTTTGCTGGGAGTTGTTCAGTTTAGAGTTCGTGCCAGGTTTTTCGCTCTTTCATTTTATTTGTCCCCGTGAGTGTAATATTGACGTCACAGTGTCCACGGATCTATTCTTTAGTCTGCCTTACATTTGGTGCCAGCAGTGGGATTTGAAGCCACACCTCTTGTGCCTCGCTCTCTGCTCATATGATTTGACTGTTTATCTGATTTGTCCCCTCAAAGAACATTGTTCCTGCTATAGTTTTAAAGGGGGTAGAGATTTAGGGTCAGCAGGTAGCCTAGTGGTTAGAGCGTTGGGACAGTAACCGAAAGGTCGCTAGATTGAATCCCCGAGCTGAAAATGTAAAAATATGTTGTTCTGCCCCTGAACAAGGTAGTTAACCCACTGCTCCTAGGCCGTCATTGTAAATAAGAATTTGTATGTAACTGACTTGCCTAGTTAAACAACGGTTTACATTTTTAAAATACAAAATGTACAACTTACTGCAACACAGTGTTGTTCCTGGCGGGGTGAAATCTTTCTCCTGGCAAACAGTCTCCTGGGTTTCCCTTGGCTCCAAACTATAGTTGGAAATATGAAACAAGCATGCATTAGACCAGGTGATTTTGGACATTTGAAAAGGTCCTGAGAACGTCTGTGCAAGTTGTTCAGTAGAACAGCCCATTAATAAAAGTGTGCAACATTTCCTGGTGTTTTTTCCTCACACACCCCCCCCCCAAAAAAAAATTGGCTGGTGGTTCCAGTCCGAACCTGCATGAATCCATATTATGAAGTATATTTGTAATTCAGGTGAACTATCCCTTTAAGAATGCAACATTTTACTCTAAATGTCGTAATGCCAAAATAGTTCCATCATAAAGAGCTCATCTGATGCAGTACATACACAGCATCGGGTGGTGGAGGCTGGATGAAAAAGTTTCACTTTTCAGTCCAACCTTGGGATGAATGGTACTTGTTATTTATGACTGCCAGAATGTTGTATGTAGACGAACACAATTTACTATGCTTTATGATACGAAACAGTACAGCCCTATCATACATCATCTTAATATTTCCTCCTATCATGAGCCCAAAATCCCAAAGAGAGAACTAAATGGCCATTAATGTTAATGACAAATTATTCAAATAATTGTGTGCACATATCTTGCCAAAGTAAACCAACCCTGATTCATAAACTCAATGGAGACTTTGTCCCCAGAAGGCTTCCAAAGCATTGACTGTTTTTAGAGATTTAATCTCTTTTAAACAAACTCAGATGCAATAACTCATATGACGATGGCTTAAAGGCCCCCACCAGAGGGCAATGCGGCCCCTATTTCAACATAATTCCTGTTCTATAGCAGAAATGGTCCTTTAGGTTCCACCGAAGAAGAAGGACGCAGGCTGCTTATACAGTGAGCACCATAATTCATTGGACAGTGCCCATTATTTTGGTTCTGTACTATAGCACTTTTAGTTTGAAAGGATACAATGACAAGAAGGGTGAAGTGCAGACAGTTAGCTTTTATTTGAGGGTATTTTCATACATATCGGATGAACCGTGTATAAATTCTAGAAGCTTTAATACATAGTCCCCCCCATTTTCGGGCATCAAAAAACACTGGACAGTTTGACATAATGTAGAATAAAGTAATCATTGTTTAAATATTTGGTCGCATATCCCTTGCATGCAATGATGAATGACTGCTTGAAGTCTGCGATGCATCGACATCACCAGATGCTGGGTATCTTCCCTGGTGATGCTCTGCCAGGCCTGTACTGCAGCCCTCTTCAGTTCCTGCTTGTTTCGGGGACTTATTGCCTTCAGTCTCTTCTTCAGCATGTAAAATGCATGTTTAATTAGATTCAGATCTGGTGATTGACTCGGCCAGTCAAGGATTTTCCACTTTTTGGTCATCAAAAACCCCTTCGATGCTCTAGCAGTATGTTTAGGGTCATTGTCTTGTTGCATGATGAAGTGCCGTCCAATGAGTTTTGAGGCATTTGGTTTTATCTGAGCAGATAAAATATTTCTGTAGACTTCAGAATTCATTGTTCTACTTCTGTCTGTAGTCATATCATCGATGAAGACAAGTGAGCCTGTTCCACTGGCAGCCATTACAGGCACAAGCCATAACACCCCCTCCACCATGTTTCACGGATGAGGTGGTATGCTTTGGATCATGGGCATGTCTTCTTTTCCTCCACTTTCCTCTTTCTATCACTCGGGTACATGTTAATCTTTGTCTCATCTGTCCACAATACTTTTTCCAGAACTCTTTAGGCTCTTTTAGGTGCTTTTTTTTACCTAACTGTAATCTGGCCTTTCTGTTCTTCAGGCTTATCAGTGGTTTGCATCTTGTAGTGTACCCTCTGTAGTCCTGCTGGTGTAGTCTTCTACGTATGGTAGACTTTGACACATCTACACCTGCATCCAGGAGAGTGTTTCTGATCTGTTTGGCTGTTGTCAGGGGGGTTTTCTTCACCATAGAGACTATTCTCCGGTCATCCACTACAGTGGTCTTCCTCAGTCTACCGGGTCTTTTGACATAATTGAGTTCACCGGTTGTTTTTTTCTTGTTAATGATGAACCAAACCGTTGACTCGGGCCCAGGGTTTTTGCAATGTTCCTGATTGATTGATATTCATTTCTGAGCCTTATGACGGCCAGCTTAATTTGCATTGACAATTCTGTCTTCATCATGTTGTCACACCCCAACAACAACCTCCAAAGGCAATAGCAGTCTAGAATCAATACTATTCATCAACAGCTCTCCTGCATTCACTAACGACACAAATGAATACACCTGTCTAATGACACACATCTGTGAATCCAATTCAACAAATACTTGTAGTACCTTAAAATGGGGGGACCATGTACAAAAGGTGCTGTCATTTCTAAAAGGTTCATCTGATATGTATGAAAATACCCTCAAATTAAAGCTGAAAGTCTGCACTTCATTGTCATTGTATCATTTCAAACTCAAAGTGCTAGAGTACAGAACCAAAATAACAAAACAATTTTCACTGTCCAATTAATTATGGTGCTCACTGTCCATATTCACGAATTGGAGGTGGGATTGTGGAGGGTAGAAATAACAAGTAGGCCACTGACAGCTGTCAGTGTAGCTAGCTAGCATGCTAACATTATCTAGCCAACGAATGTTATCTGTTGTTGCTACACCTTATTCAAAAGATGAGTCAGCTAGCCTATGGCTGGTTCTGAAGCTGGATGTCTCATAAGCATGTAGGGAAAACTTCGCCACAGATGGATAGGGGAAACCAGTATCATTGACTTTGCCAACTATTGTTATCTTCAAAGTTTTGTCATCTTCCAGAAATTGCAGCCGCGAATCCGCCATAGAAATAGAAAGAATAAGATGAAGTTCCGGTAATATGGATAGCATGGTTCTCACAGTTAGGGGAAGTGAAATGATAGGCTACAATGACTTTGCTCATGATGCAAGCTACAAATGATTTGTAATAACACCCTGAAAGCATTGCACACGAAACACCAAAACTTGATGTAAAAACAGCACAAAATAGATAAAAAAGTTTTTGGAATCTCCTTTTACGGGGGCAAAAAGAGATTCAACGGACAACAACGGACATGGACAACAACAACGGACATGGACAACAACAACGGACATGGACAACAACAACGGACATGGACAACAACAACGGACAACAACAACGGACATGGACAACAACAACGGACATGGACAACAACAACGGACATGGACAACAACAACGGACATGGACAACAACAACGGACATGGACAACAACAACGGACATGGACAACAACAACGGACATGAAACAGAACAGGAACAGTGTCTGGACAGTGGAAAAATAACGACATCATCGCTGACACAGGGATCAAACTGAGGTGCAGACAACTATAGAGGGTGTGATCAAAAAGTAATGGAGTTCAATATTGCGCAGCTGCGTGTAATGATGATGACAGATGCGTGAGAGCTTTTGTCCCGAACCCATTACGGTGTTTCATTTATCAAGCTTATGGTCATGTGGCAGCAGTGTGTAAGAGGGAGATTCCTAGATGTGAGAAGTGTTTAGGAGGACATGAGACAAGGGAATGTGTAGTATCAGTGGGAAAATGTGTATGTTTAAACTGTAGGGGTACCGATGGTGCTGCAGATCACAAGTGTCCGGTGAGAGAAAAGCAGGTTGAGGTTGCTAGGTAGAAGATAGTAGTAGAGGAAGATGGGTCCAGCGTGAAGGATCCTGTGACTAGGCCAAGGTCAATAGAGAGTGATAGGAAAAACATGCACTTCTGTAAGGTTGTTTTGTTGGCATTTATGACCATGGTTGTCAACTGTACCGCAGGAATGGAACATAATAAGGATGGATGTTGTGGTGGTAGATGCAGAGAACGATAGCGTCCCGTCCTCCCAGGCTGCTGGTCTGGTGCAGGATCAGAAAGGGCTAAAGTAGTGGAATAGTGATGAGGTTTTAATTGGTGTTGGGTTAGTTGGTAGTTTATCACAAAGTGTAATGAATTCAAACTACAAAATAGTAGGCTGACACACAGCCAATGCAGAAGGTGGCGGCATGCACCTATGGCATTTGTTTGCAGACCGACATAATACCAAAGAAGAAGAAGACCTTTACAAGCCATATTGAACTTGAAATGTAAATGTGATATTGAACGTGAACGTTGAAAGCAGTATTGTATTTTGTCCAGTCCTAGAAGCTGTTTGTGGTCACAAAGGAAAATGGGAGCAATTTAGAAGTAGGCTATGTATGGGACATGAATGACAATCATTTTCATTACAGTTTTAGTAATAAAGGTAGGCTATACAAAGGTATCCCATTCAGTGGCGGATGGTGGGAGGAGCTATAGGAGCACGGGCTCATTGTAATGGCTGGAATGGAATCAATATGTCAATAGTCAAATATGTGGTTTCCATATGTTTGATACCTTTTCATTTCTTTAATTCCAGCTATGACAATGAGCCCGTCCTCCTATAGCTCCTCCCACCAGCCTCTACTGATTCCATTCCATATGTTATGCACAGCAATTACAATTTTATTAGTCTACATGGTGGGAACTGCATGCATGGTCGGGTGAGATTGTATAATGATGATATTGTAAAAATCGCATGTCTATATTATAGTGCTGAGCATTAACTGCAATTTCGGCGACTAATTGAGAGTTGTAGGTTCAATTATTCTATTTCCTTAGGTTTTTTTCTGTGAGCTGAGGTGCGCAGTGGCAGTTTCTCTAGAGATAAATCAGATCAAGCCCGAACTGTGTGATGTAGTTTCAACGGGCCAATATGCTGCAGGAAATGTGGTAATTAACTACAATGACCATAATCCCTTGTACGCCTACTTGTCTGGTCTGTGTTTCTTTTATGCTTGCTACATAAAAGACAGATGACTGTTCAAGAGGAGAATGTGCAAGAGGGACAGAGATTCGAGAGCAGTTGGCATGTGAGGTGTCTCTACATGATCTAAATGATTGATAGTTGGTATTCAGCAGCCATAAAAGCATGGTCTTATTTACTGTGAAGAACTACAAAATAGAGATTTGAAAGAGAGCATAGGCAGCAGCTCTTTATAGATGAGATGATGACTTAGAATGAAATAATAAAGTCATCAAATGAAACAAATGTACTATACACAACAACTGAAATATTTTATTAAAGTCATGTGAATAAATTATGGTTAAATAAATAAATGGTCAATCACTACCATCACGGAACTTGTATTAATTGTTTTATTCTGTGTTACAATGTTATAATAGTTAAATGCACGGTGCATTTATTGTTTAAAACAATATTTGAAACCGATTACTTTGATAATTTATTAATCGAACTGAAATCAAACCAACCTCAAAAAGCACTAATCGCTCATCACTACTATTTAATCTCATCACTACTATTTAATCTCATCACTACTATTTAATCTCATCACTACTATTTAATCTCATCAATATTATTGTCATATATAGAGTGTGCGACTCTCTTTATTTGTATAGTTTATTTGCTATTAGTCATCATCTCCACATAAAATCATTTTTCTGGGTGTGCGCCAGCTGATGTTTTTTTATTCACAATGAAATAATGGAAATAGTTTGCCATATACTTCCTTTAAACAAATGCAAAATGTACCACATAAACCATCACCCTAGCAATCTGTCAATAATTATATATAAAAAATATACAGTGTCTTCGGAAAGTATTCAGACCCCTAAACTTTTTCTACATTTTGTTATATTACAGCTTTATTCTAATATATATTAATTTGTTTGTTTTTTCACCAATCTACACACAATACCCCATAATGACAAAGCAAAAACAGGTTTGTAGAAATTTTAGCAAATGTATTAAAAATAAAAATATAACATATCACATTTACATAAGAATTCAGACCCTTTACTCAGTACTTTGTTGAAGCACCTCTTGGCAGTGATTACAGCAATGAGTCTTCTTGTGTATTACGCTACAAGCTTGGCACACCTGTATTTGGGGAGTTTCTCCCATTCTTCTCTGCAGATCGTCTCAAGCTCTGTCAGGTTGGATGGGGAGCGTTGCTGTATAACTATTGTCAGGTCTCTCCAGAGATGTTTGATTGGGTTCAAGTCCGGGCTCTGGCTGGGCCACTCAAGGACATTCAGAAACTTGTCCCGAAGCCACTCTTGCATTGTCTTGGCTGTGTGTTTATGGTTGTTGTCCTGTTGGAAGGTGAACCTTCGCCCCAGTCTGATGTCCTGAGGGCTCTGGAGCATGTTTTCAGCAAGGATCTCTCTGTACTTTGTTCTTTTCATCTATCCCTCGATCCTTACTTGTCTCCCAGTCCCTGTCGCTGAAAAACATCCCCACAGCATGATGCCTCCACCACTATGCTTCACCATAGGGATGGTGCCAGGTTTCCTCCAGACGTGATGCTTGGCATTCAGGCCAATGTGCTCAATCTTGGTTTCATCAGACCAGAGAATCTTGTTTCTCATGGTCCGAGAGTCTTTAGGTGCCTTTTGGCAAACTCCAAGCGGGCTGTCATGTGCCTGTCATGTTCTTAAATACTTTTTCGCCAGCAGCATACTACTCTGCATCCCACTGCTGGCTTTTTAAAAAAAAATATATATTTCACCTTTATTTAACCAGGTAGGCTAGTTGAGAACAAGTTCTCATTTGCAACTGCGACCTGGCCAAGATAAAGCATAGCAGTGTGAACAGACAACACAGAGTTACACATGGAGTAAACAATTAACAAGTCAATAACACAGTAGAAAAAAAAAAATGGGCAGTCTATATACAATGTGTGCAAAAGGCATGAGGAGGTAGGCGAATAATACAATTTTGCAGATTAACACTGGGGTGATAAATGATCAGATGGTCATGTACAGGTAGAGATATTGGTGTGCAAAAGAGCAGAAAAGTATTTTTTTTTTTTTTTTAAAACAGTATAAAAACAGTATGGGAATGAGGTAGGTGAAAATGGGTGGGCTATTTACCAATAGACTATGTACAGCTGCAGCGATCGGTTGCTTCTGAAGCTAAGCAGGATTGGTTCTGGTCAGTCCCTGGATGGGAGACCAGATGCTGCTGGAAGGGGTGTTGGAGGGCCAGTAGGAGGCACCCTTTCCTCTTGTCTAAAAAAAGATCCCAATGCCCCAGGGCAGTGATTGGGGACATTGCCCTGTGTAGGGTGTTGTGTTAAATGGGTGTCCTGACTCTCTGTGGTCACTAAAGATCCCATGGCACTTATTGTAAGAGTAGGGGTGTTAATCCTGGTGTCCTGGCTAAAATTCCCAATGTGGCCCTCATATCATCATGGTCACCTAATCATCCCCAGTTTACAATTGGCTCATTCATCTCCTCTCTCCTGTAACTACTCCCCAGGTTGTTGCTGTAAATGAGAATATGTTCTCATTCAACTTACCTGCTTAAATAAATACCATAAAAATGACTGAGAAGTGGCTTCTGTTTGGCCACTCTACCATAAAGGCCTGATTGGTAGAGTGCTGTAGAGATGTGAGAACCTTCCAGAAGGACAACCATCTCCACAGAGGAACTCTAGAGCTCTGTCAGAGTGACCATTGGGTTCTTGTCACCTCCCTGACCAAGGCCTTTCTCCCCTGTTTGGCTGGGGGCCAGCTCTAGCAAGAGTTTTGGTGGTTCCAAACTTCTTCCATGTAAGAATGATGGAGGCCACTGTGTTCTTGGGGACCTTCAATGACACATACATTTTTTTGGTACCCTTCCCCAGATCTGTGACCCCAAACAATCCTGTCTCGGAGCTCTACGGACAGTTCCTTTGACCTCATGGCTTGTTTTTTCTCTGACATGCACTGTCAACTGTGGTACCTTATATAGAACAGGTGTGTGCCTTTCCAAATCATGTCCAATCAAGTTGTAGAAACAAGGATGATGAATGGAAACAGGATGCATCTGAGCTCAATTTCAAGTCTCATAGCAAAGGGTCTGAATATTTATGTAAATGAGGTATTTCTAAGGTATTTTTGATTTTTTTAAAATAAATTTGCAAATATAACAAAAAAAACGTCACTTTGTCATTATGGGGTATTTATTTATTGTGTGTAGATTGCTGAGGATTTTAATTTATTTAATACATTTTAGAATAAGGCTGTAACATTACAAAATGTGGAAAAAGTCAAGGTGTCTGAATACTATCCTTAGACACTCTGTGTGTGTGTGTATATATATATATATATATATATATACACTGCTCAAAAAAATAAAAGGGAACACTAAAATAACACATCCTAGATCTGAATGAATGAAATATTCTTCTTAAAAACTTTTTTCTTTACATAGTTGAATGTGCTGACAACAAAATCACAATTATCAATGGAAATCAAATGTATCAACCCATGGAGGTCTGGATTTGGAGTCACACTCAAAATTAAAGTGGAAAACCACACTACAGGCTGATCCAACTTTGATGTAATGTCCTTAAAACAAGTCAAAATGAGGCTCAGTAGTTTGTGTGGCCTCCACGTGCCTGTATGGCCTCCCTACAACGCCTGGGCATGCTCCTGATGAGGTGACGGATGGTCTCCTGAGCGATCTCCTCCCAGACCTGGACTAAAGCATCCGCCAACTCCTGGACAGTCTGTGGTGCAACGTGGCATTGGTGGATGGAGCGAGACATGATGTCCCAGATGTGCTCAATTGGATTCAGGTCTGGGGAATGGGCGGGCCAGTCCATAGCATCAATGCCTTCCTCTTGCAGGAACTGCTGACACACTC
Source organism: Oncorhynchus nerka (assembly GCF_034236695.1). Lineage (NCBI taxonomy): Eukaryota > Metazoa > Chordata > Actinopteri > Salmoniformes > Salmonidae > Oncorhynchus > Oncorhynchus nerka. The sequence continues at coordinate 4,855,373 of NC_088424.1, read as the reverse complement.
CAGCCACATGAGGTCTAGCATTGTCTTGCATTAGGAGGAACCCAGGGCCAACCGCACCAGTATATGGTCTCACAAGGGGTCTGAGGATCTCATCTCGGTACCTAATGGTAGTCAGGCTACCTCTGGCGAGCACATGGAGGGCTGTGCGACCCCCCAAAGAAATGCCACCCCACACCATGACTGACCAACCGCCAAACCGGTCATGCTGGAGGATGTTGCAGGCAGCAGAACGTTCTCCACAGCGTCTCCAGACTCTGTCACGTCTGTCACATGTGCTCAGTGTGAACCTGCTTTCATCTGTGAAGAGCACAGGGCGCCAGTGGCGAATTTGCCAATCTTGGTGTTCTCTGGCAAATGCCAAATGTCCTGCACGGTGTTGGGCTGTAAGCACAACCCCCACCTGTGGACGTCGGGCCCTCATACCACTCTCATGGAGTCTGTTTCTGACCGTTTGAGCAGACACATGCACATTTGTGGCCTGATGGAGGTCATTTTGCAGGGCTCTGGCAGGGCTCCTCCTGCTCCTCCTTGCACAAAGGCGGAGGTAGCGGCCCTGCTGCTGGTTTGTTGCCCTCCTACGGCCTCCTCCACGTCTCCTGATATACTGGCTGTCTCCTGGTAGCGCCTCCATGCTCTGAACACTACGCTGACAGACACAGCAAACCTTCTTGCCACAGCTCGCATTGATGTGCCATCCTGGATGAGATGCACTACCTGAGCCACTTGTGTGGGTTGTAGACTCCGTCTCATGCTACCACTAGAGTGAAAGCACCGCCAGCATTCAAAAGTGACCAAAACATCAGCCAGGAAGCATAGGAACTGAGAAGTGGTCTGTGGTCACCACCTGCAGAACCACTCCTTTATTGGGGGTGTCTTGCTAATTGCCTATAATTTTCACCTGTTGTCTATTCCATTTGCACAACAGCATGTGAAATTCATCAGTGTTGCTTCCTAAGTGGACAGTTTGATTTCACAGAAGTGTGATTGACTTGGAGTTACATTGTGTTGTTTAAGTGTTCCCTTTATTTTTTTGAGCAGTGTATATACACAGTGCCTTCAGATAGCATTCAGACCCCATGACTTTTTCCACATTTTGTTACAGAATATATATATAAAAACAGTTGAAGTCAGAAGTTTACGTACACCTTAGCCAAATACACCAAATATCACCTCCACCCTACCTGACACCCTAGACCCACTCCAATTTGCTTACCGCCCAAATAGGTCCACAGACGATGCAATCTCAACATTTACATTTACATTTAAGTCATTTAGCAGACGCTCTTATCCAGAGCGACTTACAAATTGGTGCGTTCACCTTAAGACATCCAGTGGAACAGCCACTTTACAATAGTGCATCTAAATCTTTTAAGGGGGGGGGGGGTGAGAAGGATTACTTTATCCTATCCTAGGTATTCCTGAAAGAGGTGGGGTTTCAGGTGTCTCCGGAAGGTGGTGTATGACTCCGCTGTCCTGGCGTCGTGAGGGAGTTTGTTCCACCATTGGGGGGCCAGAGCAGCAAACAGTTTTGACTGGGCTGCGCGGGAACTGTACTTCCTCAGTGGTAGGGAGGCGAGCAGGCCAGAGGTGGATGAACGCAGTGCCCTTGTTTGGGTGTAGGGCCTGATCAGAGCCTGGAGGTACTGAGGTGCCGTTCCCCTCACAGCTCCGTAGGCAAGCACCATGGTCTTGTAGCGGATGCGAGCTTCAACTGGAAGCCAGTGGAGAGAGCGGAGGAGCGGGGTGACGTGAGAGAACTTGGGAAGGTTGAACACCAGACGGGCTGCGGCGTTCTGGATGAGTTGTAGGGGTTTAATGGCACAGGCAGGGAGCCCAGCCAACAGCGAGTTGCAGTAATCCAGACGGGATTCAACCACACTGCACACTGCCCTAACCCATCTGGACAAGAGGAATACCTATGTGAGAATGCTGTTCATCGACTACAGCTCGGCATTTAACACCATAGTGCCCTCCAAGCTCGTCATCAAGCTCGAGACCCTGGGTCTCGACCCCGCCCTGTGCAACTGGGTACTGGACTTCCTGACGGGCCGCCCCCAGGTGGTGAGGGTAGGCAACAACATTTCCACCCCGCTGATCCTCAACACTGGGGCCCCACAAGGGTGCGTTCTGAGCCCTCTTCTGTACTCCCTGTACACCCACGACTGCGTGGCCACGCACGCCTCCAGCTCAATCATCAAGTTTGCAGACAACACAACAGTGGTAGGCTTGATTACCAACAACGACGAGACGGCCTACAGGGAGGAGGTGAGGGCCCTCGGAGTGTGGTGTCAGGAAAATAACCTCACACTCAACGCCAACAAAACTAAGGAGATGATTGTGGACTTCAGGAAACAGCAGAGGGAACACCCCCCTATCCACATTGATGGGACAGTAGTGGAAAGGGTAGTAAGTTTTAAGTTCCTCGGCGTACACATCACAGACAAACTGAATTGGTCCACCCACACAGACAGCATCGTGAAGAAGGCGCAGCAGCGCCTCTTCAACCTCAGGAGGCTGAAGAAATTCGGCTTGTCACCAAAAGCACTCACAAACTTCTACAGATGCACAATCGAGAGCGTCCTGTCGGGCTGTATCACCGCCTGGTACGGCAACTGCTCCGCCCACAACCGTAAGGCTCTCCAGAGGGTAGTGAGGTCTGCACAACGCATCACTGGGGGCAAACTACCTGCCCTCCAGGACACCTACACCACCCGATGTCACAGGAAGGCCATAAAGATCATCAAGGACAACAACCACCCGAGCCACTGCCTGTTCACCCCGCTATCATCCAGAAGGCGAGGTCAGTACAGGTGCATCAAAGCTGGGACCGAGAGACTGAAAAACATCTTCTATCTCAAGGCCATCAGACTGTTAAACAGCCACCACTAACATTGAGTGGCTGCTGCCAACACACTGACTCAACTCCAGCCACTTTAATAATGGGAATTGATGGGAAATGATGTAAAATATATCACTAGCCACTTTAAACAATGCTACTTAATATAATGTTTACATACCCTACATTATTCATCTCATATGTATATGTATATACTGTATTCTATATCATCTACTGCATCTTTATGTAATACATGTATCACTAGCCACTTTAACTATGCCACTTTGTTTACATACTCATCTCATATGTATATACTGCACTCAATACCATCTACTGTATCTTGCCTATGCCGCTCTGTACCATCACTCACTCATATATCTTTATGTACATATTCTTATCCCCTTACACTTGTGTCTATAAGGTAGTAGTTTTGGAATTGTTAGCTAGATTACTTGTTGGTTATTACTGCATTGTCGGAACTAGAAGCACAAGCATTTCGCTACACTCGCATTAACATATGCTAACCATGTGTATGTGACAAATACAATTTGATTTGTGGACACCTGCTTGTTGAACTTCTCATTCCAAAATCATGAACATTAATATGGAGTTGGTCCCCCCTTTGCTGCTATAACAGCCACCACTCTTCTGGGAAGGTTTCCACTAGATGTTGGAACATTGCTGCGGGAACTTGCTTCCATTCAGCCACAAGCATTTATGAGGTCGGGCACTAATGTTGGCCAATTAGGCCTGGCTCGCAGTTGGCATTCCAATGTATCCCAAAGGTGTTTGATGGGGTTGAGGTCAGGGGTCTGTGCATGCCGGTCAAGTACTTCCACACCAATCTCGACAAAATATTTCTGTATCGACCTCGCTTTGTGCATGGAGGCATTGTCATGCTGAAACAGGAAAGGGTCTTCCCCAAATTGTTGGCACAAAGTTGGAAGCACAGAATTGTCTAGAATGCCATTGTATGCTGTAGCATTAAGATTTCCCTTCACTGGAACTAAGGAGCCATAACCATGAACAACAGCCCCAGACCATTATTCCTCCTCCACCAAACTTTACAGTTGCACTATGCATTCGGGCAGTGAGCGTTCTCCTGGCATCCACCAAACTTAGATTCGTCCATTGGTCTGCCAGATGGTGAAGCGTGATTCATCATTGCAGAGAACGCGTTTCCACTGCTCCAGAGTCCACCACTCCGGCTGACGCTTGGCATTGCGAATGGTGATCTTAGGTTTTGTGTGCGGCTGCTCGGCCATGGAAGCCCATTTCATGAAGCTTCCGATTGACGGCGAGTTTACAAGCTCTCGATGAACAGATCTTGTGCTGACGTTGCTTCCAGAGGCAGTTTGGAACTTGGTAGTGAGTGTTGCAACCAAGGACAGACTGGTTTTACACACTACTCACTTCAGAACTTGGCGGTCCCATTCTGTGAGCTTCTTTGGCCTACCAATTCGCGACTGAGCCGTTGTTACTCCTAAACGTTTCCACTTCACAGTAACAGCACTTACAGTTGACCGGGCCAGCTCAAGAAGGGCAGAAATGTGACAAACTGAATTTTTGGAAAGGTGCCATCCTATGATGGTGCCACGTTGAAAGTCACTGAGCTCTTCATTAAGGCCATTCTACTGCCAATGTTTGCCTATGGAGATGTTATACACCTGTCAGCAAGGGGTGTGGCTGAAATAGACTAATCCACTCATTTGAAGGGGCGTCCACATACTTTTGTATATACACTGCCCTCAGAAAGTGTTCATACCCCTTGACTTATTCCACATTTTGCTGTTACAGCCTGAATTCAATTGATTACGTTAGGGTTTTTTCTCACCCATTTACACACAATACCCCATAATGACAAAGTGAAAACATGTTTTTAAACATTTTTGCAAATGTATTGAAAATGAACTCCAGAAATATCTAATTTACAGTACCAGTCAAATGTTTGGACACACCTACTTATTCAAGGGTTTTTCTTTATTTTTCTCTCAACCAGCTTCATGAGGAATGCTTTTCAAACAGTCTTGAAGGTGTTCCCACATATGCTGAGCACTTGTTGGCTGCTTTTCCTTCACTCTGTGGTCCAACTCATCCCAATCCATCTCAATTGGGTTGAGGTCGGGTGATTGTGGAGGCCAGGTCATCTGATGCAGCACTCCATCACTCTCCTTCTTGTTCAAATATCCCTTACACAGCTTGGAGGTGTGTTTTGGGTCATTGTCCAGTTCAAAAACAAATGATAGTCCCAGATGGGATGGCTTATCGCTGCAGAATGCTGTGGTAGCCATGCTGGTTAAGTGTGCCTTGAATCTTAAATAAATCACTGACAGTGTCACCAGCAAAGCACCCCCACACCTCCTCCTCCATGCTTCATGGTGGGAACCACACATGCAGAGATCATCCTTTCACATACTTTGCATCTCACAAAGACATGGTGGCCCAAAAAAGTATCTTCTTATTATTGGTGTCCTTTAGTAGTGGTTTCTTTAGTTTCTTTGTTACTTGAACTCTGTGAAGCAATTATTTGGGCTGCAATTTCCGAGGATGGTAACTCTAATGAACGTATCCTCTGTAGCAGAGGTAAATCTGGGTCTTCCTTTCCTGTGGCGGTCCTCATGAAAGCCAGTTTCATCATAGCGCTTGATGGTTTTAGCGACTGCACTTAAAGAACATTTCAAACTTCTCAACATTTTCCAGATCCTGACCTTCATGCATGTCCTAAAATAATGATGGACTGTCATTTATCTTTGCTTATTTGAGCTATTCTTGCCATAAAATGGACTTGGTCCCATTATTCTTTCCAACATTTTTCAAGCTCTGTCAAATTGGTTGCTGCTAGACAACCATTTTCAAGTCTTGCCATAGATTTTCATGCAGATTTAAGTCAAAACTGTAACTCGGCCACTCAGGAACATTCACTGTCGTCTTGGTAAGCAACTCCAGTGTAGATTTGGCCTTGTGTCTTAGGTTATTGTCCTGCTGACAGGTGAATTCATCTCCCAGTGTCTGGTGGAAAGCAGACTGAACCAGGTTTTCCTCCAGGATTTTGCCTGTGCTCCATTTTTGTTTATTTTTTATTTTGAAAAAAAAAAAAGAGTCCTTAACAATTACATGCATACACATAACATGATGCAGCCACCATTATGCTTGAAAATATGCAGTGGTACTCAGTAATGTTGTATTGGATTTGCCCCAAATATAACACTTTGTATTCAGGACAAAAGGTTAATTGCTTTGCCAAATTCTTTGCGGTATTGCTTTAGTGCCTTGTTGCAAACAGGATGCATGTTTTTTTTCCCACTCTGTCAATTATGTTAGTATTGTGGAGTAACTACAATGTTGTTGATTCATCCTCAGTTTTATCCTATCACAGCCATTAAACTCAGGAACTGTTTTTACCATTGGCCTCATGGTGCAATCCCTAAGCGGTTTCCATCAACTCCGGCAAGTGAGTTAGGAAGGACGCCTGTGTCTTTGTAGTGACTGGGTGTATTGACTACACCATCCAAAGTGTAATTTATAACTTCACCATGCTCAAAGGGATATTCAATGTCTGCTTTAAAAAAAAAAAACGTTTTATTACAATCTACCAATAGGTTCCCTTCTTTGCCAAGGCATTGGAAAATCTCTCTGGTCATTGTGGTTGAATCTGTGTTTGAAATTGACTGAGTGACCTTAAAATGATCTGTATGTGGTACAGAGATGACATACTCATAAAAAAAATATGTTAAATGATATTATTGCACACAGAGTGAGTCCATGCAACTTATTATGTAACTTGTTAAGGACCATTTTACTTCTGAACTTATTCAGGCTTGACAAAACAAAGGGGTTGAATACTTATTGACTCAAGGCATTTCAGATGTTAATTTTTCATGAATGAGTAAAAAGGCCTCCCGGGGACCCAGAGACTCTGGGTTCGCGCCCAGGCTCACCGGTGGTGCGTCACAAAAAAAATCCCAATTCAATCAATTTTAAATTAAGGCTGGAACACAAGAAAATGTGGAAAAATGAAAGGAATACTTTCCAAAGACTCTGGATAGATGAAAAGATGTGAGTTATTTAAGGAGCTGAGAATAAAAACACAGCTGCCACTTCATTAAAGTAGTTATACGCAGGCAGCTGCACTGTGCTTTATTATGGGTGACAATTTTAGTACTCACCACTGCATTCTCTACCAAAAAGTTGGTTGGCCCTCTTTGATGTCACATGTCACATAGGTTGATACATTGCAATGTTTTACAAAAATTCCCACTGACTGTACCTAACATCTTTACTAAACTTTAGACATAGGAGTTGCCACACTCGGTTTCAAGGATGGCTAACTCTGGAAATTAATTTGGTCTTTAAACTGAGTTAGGTAAATCAGCTTAAAGTGTTCTTGAACCTTATTTGTGGAACAATCTTCAAAATGTTCATGAATTTGATGTTTTGGTGCCTAGGGCAATTCAGAAGGTTGAGGACCTTATTACTGATGAATGTGTTCGTTTTTTATGACCATGTTGTTCTTTCTGCTAGCATTTATATTGTATGTACTTTCTGTAATGTATGTAATTCAGGGCGCATCTGTAAAATAGACCTTGTCTCAGTATGACTCCCTGATAAAATAAAGGTTAAATAAATTACAAATGTGCCATTTTAGTGCAAAAGGTATGACTACTTGCCCGGAGTAGGCTAGCTAGTCTAGGCACTCAAGTAACGTTACATCGTTTCACTCAGCAACACGCGCAAACAACCCAGTTTAATCAAAACAGAAAACATGCAAAAGTGCTTCACCTGAATCATTTTCATGTTGTTTATGTCCATCCCTCTTCAGCTCTTCAGTGAAAAATAACGTAAAAGACACCGAAATGAGATAAACCCAGAGAAAATGTTTTCCCAACATCTCCACCTCCAATGCTTGGAATAAGCTGTGAATCCGGGTGTAATAACAATGATAATAATGTTATAGGCTCAGGCAGCTGCACTGTTCAGGCAAGAGCACACTAATTACATTTATTTGACACGTTGGGATAGGCTATTTACAGGTAACTTTTTTTATCCTCAGGGGGTAAATGAATATATTTATTTGCCTAAAAATGTCTTTATGCTATCAATATCGTAACTCAGAAGGTTCTCGCTCTTGTGGAGGGTTGTTGTACAATTGGGGTTAAGTGTAGCCATGTCTTCCACGCCCACAATGTATTTCAGACTTTGAAGTAGACTGTTGACCAACCCAATTTGGGTTTCATTATGTTTTCCATAATTTAACCTAACTATAAGGTCTAGATTCAATCAGATCAAGAGTTAACCGGAGCTGTCAAATCTGGGGGCAGCTGATTTTTGCGATTATTGTTAAGAAGTAGGGCCGGCTCCATGCACAAGCAACACAAACTGGGTCCAAGCATACACGACATAATTATTTTTTTCAGTCTGGGTCTCAATTTACTGTTGAGAGTTAGAATAGTAGAATAGACAAGGTGTACATTCTGGCTGTATTACTCGCTGTATCACATCCGGCCGTAATTTGTAGTCACATAGGGTGGCGCACAGTTGACCCAACGTTGGCCGGGGTAGGTCGTTATTGTAAATAAGAATGTGTTCGTAACTGACTTGCCTAGGTAAAAGGTAAAAAATAATGTTAAACTTCAAAATGTGGTTGTGCATCAGCAGATTTGCTATTGTTTTATCAGTCACTCAATTAGCCATGTCAGCTAACATTTTTTAGATCAGTAAATTAGTGTAGCCAGTTATCTAAACTTGTAGTAATCATGGCTGAATATGAGAAAGTGCGGGCTATATAAATAATTACGCTGAAATTGAAAAGTCATTAAACTAAATAATGATTGAGCCTGGTGTAGATTACATCTCACATTCCTTCCAGTGTTCGAACTTGTAAACTGCAGGGTTGCATGGGATTTCTGTTAATGAGACTCCATGCAGCTAATGGCAATGTCCACTTCAGGTATGGCCTAATCATTGCCAGGAGCTGCTTGTGGATTTGACAGCTTTAACGCAGTTGGGTCATTCTATGAAAATTATGGCTTTCCAGTTCTCTGCCTTAACCACAAGGAAAAACACTTAAAATGTCAAATAATGACACAACATGTTTTTGTTTTAATTGAATGATTTTTTTTGTTTATAAAAGACATGTAAGACAGTTCAATTGCAAACTATTTTATATATATTGTAGAACACCATGAAAATAGCTTGTATGATTGGGTCAGGAGTCGTGGTTTAGTTATTTTGAGTTATATATATTTTTTTCCCTCCATTTAAATGTCATAATACAAAGGAATACATTATAGTTATTTAGTGGATTATTTCACTAAAATAGCAACTAAATATTATAGTAATGTACAGGGAATAGTTGTCCCTCAATTTAATGTCACTGAATTACCCCCTTATAAATACCAACTTCTTACTGGGTCAAAGGTTCATTGGAAGCAGGGCTGTTTTGAAAAGCACATGGTGTCACGTTCGTTGAATGGAAGAGACCAAGGCTCAGCGTGATGTGAATACATTCTTCTTTTTAATGAAACGAAGAACACTTGAAGAACACTTAAACTTTACAAAACAAACGTGACGCCATATATAAACAAGTGCAGACACAGGCAACTAACCATAGACAATAACCCATGAAATACCCAAGGAATATGGCTGCCTAAATATGGTTCCCAATCAAAGACAACGATAAACAGCTGCCTCTAATTGAGAACCAATCTAGGCAACAATAGACATACATAACACCTAGACTAGTAAACACCCATAGACAGGACCAAAAACACATACATCACCCATGTCACACCCTGACCTAACCAAAATAATAAAGAAAACAGAGAATACTAAGGTCAGGGCATGACACATGGCGAGTCTGCGCTCTCTTCAAATGTTAGCAATTTGATGATTAATTTTGTAATTACATGCAAAGCCTTAATATGTGTCATTGATATTACACAGTTTATTGTAAGGGGAAAAGGAAATTTGATTAAAATAATTGATCACATGATTAAGTGATTTATTTACAATTTAAGAAGTGTGTTTTGAGCTACTTTCTGCAGATTTGTTACTGGTGTTACAGTAACTAGTGTTACTGTTCCTACTGGTTTTAATCACAGGAGGTTGGTTGCACCTTAGTGGGGGAGAACGGGCTCATGGTAATGACTGGAGCGGGATAAGTGGAATGATATCAAATACATCAAGTAGTGGTTTCCAGGTGTTTTGATGCCATTCCATTCTCGCGTCATTCTGGCCATTATTATGACCTGTTCTCCCCCCCCCCAGCAGCCTCCTATGGTTTTAATATAAGTTGTCTGGGTACTGTAACTGCCGTTGGTGGAAGAAGGTGAGGACCAAAGTGCAGCACGTGTTCGTCATTTTAATAATGGAACTGAACACTGATTAACAAAACAACAGTGAGCACAACCGAAACAGTTCTGTCTGGTGCAGACACAAAAACAGAAAGCAACTACCCACAAAACCCATGTGGGCAAGAGCAACTTAAGTATGGTTCTCAATCAGAGACAACGATTGACAGCTGCCTCTGATTGGGAACCATACCAGGCCAAACACATAGAAATACAACACATAGAACAAAACATAGAATGAAAAACATAGAATGCCCACCTCAACTCACGCCCTGACCAAACCAAAATAGAGACATAAAAAAGGAACTTGTCACGTTCTGACCTTTATTTCCTTTGTTTTGTCATTATTTAGTATGGTCAGGGCGTGAGTTGGGGTGGGCAGTCTGTGTTTGTTTTTCTATGATTTGGGTATTTCTATGTTTCGGCCCAGTATGGTTCTCAATCAGAGGCAGGTGTCATCAGTTGTCTCTGAGAATCATACTTTTAAATTTATTTTTTATTTAATTTGACCCCTTTTTCTCCCCAATGTTGTGGTATCCAATTGTTGTTGTAGTAGCTACTATCTTGTCTCATCGCTACAACTCCCGTACGGGCTCGGGAGAGACGAAGGTTGAAAGTCATGCGTCCTCCGATACACAACCCAGCCAGCCGTACTGCTTCTTTAACACAGCGTGCATCCAACCCGGAAGCCAGCCGCACCAATGTGTCGGAGGGTACACCGTGCACCTGGCAACCTTGGTTAGCGCGCACTGCTGTCTCTGTGTTTGCACCAGATAGGGCTGTTTTGGGTTTTCACGTTTCTTGTTTTGTTAGTTTGTTCATGTGTAGAGTCTTTATTAAAGAACCATGAATAGAAACCACGCTGCATTTTGGTCCACCTCTCCTCCAAGTCAAGATAACCGTTACAGAATCACCCACCACAACAGGACCAAGCGGCGTGGTAACGGGCAGCAGCAGGAACAGCGAAAAAAAGACTTCTGGACTTGGGAAGAAATCCTCGACGGGAGAGGACCCTGGGCAAAGCCAGGGGAGTGTCGCCGCCCCAAGGTGCAGCAGGAGAAGCGGCAGCAGGAGCAGCGTGAGGAGGAATGGACATGGGAGGACGAATTGGACGGAAAAGGACCCTGGGCACAGCCTGGAGAATATCGCCGCCCCAAAGAAGAGCTGGAGGCGGCGAAGGCAGAGAGGCGCTGGTTTGAGGAGGCAGCACGGCGGCGTGGATGGAAGCCCGAGAGTCAGCCCCAAAAATGTATTGGGGGGTGGCACACAGGAAGTGTGGCAAAGCCAGGTAGGAGACCTGCGCCAACTTCCTGTGCTTACCGGGGGGCGAGAGAGACCGGGCAGGCACCGTGTTATGCGGTGGAGCGCACGGTGTCCCCAGTGCGGGTGCATAGCCCGGTGCGGTACATACCAGCTCCGCGTATCGGCCGGGCTAGAGTGAGCATCGAGCCAAGTGACATGAAGCCGGCTCTACGCATCTGGTCCCCAGTGCGTCTCCTTGGGCCGGCTTACATGGCACCAGCCTTGCGCACAGTGTCCCCGGTTCGCCTGCATAGCCCAGTGCGGGCTATTCCACCTCGCTGCATTGGCAGGGCGACCAGGAGCATTCAACCGGGTAAGGTTGGGCAGGCTCGGTGCTCAAGAGCTCCAGTGCGCCTGCACGGTCCGGTCTATCCGGTACCACCTCCGGTCCGGTCTATCCGGTGGCAGCCCCCGCACCAGGCTGTCTCTCCGCCTCATCCCTACAGGTGCTCCCACCTGTCCAGTGCTGCCGGAGCCTTCCTCCTCTCCAGCGCAGCCGGAGTCTCCCGCCCGTTCAGCGCTGCCGGAGTCTCCCGCCTGTCCAGCGCTGCTAGAGCCTTCCTCTCCAGCGCTGCCGGAGTCTCCCGCCTCTTCGGCGCTGCCAGAGCTCCCGCCCCTCATTCCAGAGGCGCTAGAGCCCCTCATTCCAGAGGCGCCAGAGCTACTCAGTCCAGCGCTGCCAGAGCCTTCCTCTCCAGCATTGCCGGAGCTTCCCGTCTGCCCAGCGCCATCAGAGTCGCCAGTCTGCCCAGCGCCATCTGAGCTACCCGTCTGCCCAGCGCTATCAGAGTTGCCGGTCTGCCCAGCGCCACCTGAGCCACCCGTCTGCCCAGTGCCGCCAGTCTGCCCAGCGCCGCCAGCGCCGCCAGTCTACCCAGTGCCGCCAGTCTGCCCAGCGCCGCCAGTGCCGCCAGTCTGCCCAGTGCCGCCAGTCTGCAAGGAGCCGCCAGTGCCACCAGTCAGCCAGGGGCCGCCAGTGCCGCCAGTCAGCCAGGGGCCGCCAGTCAGCCAGGGGCCGCCAGTGCCGCCAGTCAGCCCAGTGCCGCCAGTCAGCCCAGTGCCGCCAGTCAGCCCAGAGCCGCCAGAGCCCCTCAGCCCAGAGGCGCCAGAGCCCCTCAGCCCAGAGGCCCTGCCCCTCTGCCCAGAGCTTCCGCCCCTCTGTCCAGTGGGGTCATTGAGAAGGGTTGCCATGGTTAGAAAGCCACGGAGGCAGACAATAAGGCGGACTAAGACGATGGTGAAGTGGGGTCCGCGTCCCGCGCCAGAGCTGCCACCGCGGACAGACGCCCGCGCCAGAGCCGCCACCGCGGACAGACGCCCACCCAGACCCTCCCCTATAGGTTAAGGTTTTGCGGCCGGAGTCCGCACCTTTGGGGGGGGGGGGGGGTACTGTCACGTTCTGACCTTTATTTCCTTTGTTTTGTCATTATTTAGTATGGTCAGGGCGTGAGTTGGGGTGGGCAGTCTATGTTTGTTTTTCTATTATTTGGGTATTTCTATGTTTTCGGCCCAGTATGGTTCTCAGTCAGAGGCAGGTGTCATTAGTTGTCTCTGATTGAGAATCATACTTAGGTAGCCTGGGTTTCACTGTGTGTTTGTGGGTGATTGTTCCTGTCTCTGTGTTTGCAACAGATAGGGCTGTTTTGGGTTTTCACGTTTCTTGTTTTGTTATGGGTTTTCACGTTTCTTGTTTTGTTAGTTTGTTCACGTGTAGAGTCTTTATTAAAGAACCATGAATAGAAACCACGCTGCATTTTGGTCCGCCTCTCCTTCAAGTCAAGAAAACCGTTACAGAACTAACGTCAGGACGTCGTGACAGGTACTGTTATTACTATCACTGATGTTATTATAGAAACGTGTTTTGTTTAAAGAAAATTATTACTAATCAAAACCATTTCTTAATATTATCATGAATGATCCCTTTCTATCTTTGATTATATATGTCAATGAAATTGTAAAATTACATTCTGGAAAGCCTGAATTCTCATTAAAATATAGGTAACACATTTTCTTTATGTAGTAAAAATATAAAAATATATTAAGCTGTCATTTATGTTGATATACATTGTTAAGGGGTTATTAATAACTATCTGGCGAAGTTGTGGTTACAAAAAAAAACTATGTTTTCTTTTTTTTTTAAATAGCTGGTCAATAATTCATAGGATGACCCAGGTCCACCTCTGACACCACTACGCGGATGTCGACTAAAGCGGATCTGATTGAATAGAGCCCTAAGTCAAGCAGTAGCAAGCAGCCTTTCCCTGATACTAACAAAGTGCAGCTCAGCAGTTCATGAATTTTTGCTGTAAAAGCCGATGGGTTCTGTATGCAGGATCAACTTGAGATCTACATCTTGATTGATGATGTGCTGTTGCACTCAGCTGCACTGCGCTTCCCATGTTAATATGGCCCTCTGTGAGGGGCAATCTTTAACTTTGTAATGTTATTTACTGCCACAGCACTGAACCCACGTGCAGGTATGTTCAGAGCGTTATGGTATTTGGGTCACGGGTTGGTCTGAATGTGACATCAAGAAACAGGATGTTCTCGACATGTATGCCCTCCCCCACGCTAGACTTGGCTAAGGACATGTGGGGTCAATTGGCACAACAACAGCTGGGAGCCTTCCATCCTTCTTGCCAAACACCACCCATTCCTCTTTAGAGGGCTCTAGGCTATGTACAGTGCACAACCTGCAGCCTACATTTATTTATTTAAAAGCTCCCACCAATAGAAACCAATTTTCTTTCGAGCTGAGAGACGATGGCCAGAGCATTTAAGGATTTTAACGATTTAAGTCAATATGTCATCGTTTTAGTCCAAAGTATGATATGTTTGGGCTGCCACTTCGTGCAAAACCGTGTGAATGCGGTGTCTTTTCCTGATGAAACAGTATGACATAAATTATTTTCAGCCTGCGTTTCTTTTCAAGCCTGGGCTTTATTTGAATGTTACCACCCACCAGCATGGCATTGTTTATTAATCAGAAACGGCTGCAAAGCTATTCCTGTGACTGAGATGATCCAAACAGCCTTGTGTCCACTTGGCCGCATGAGCCATGGTGCAAATTAAAATAGGGAGTGCAAATTTGTTTTAGCACCTCCACTTTTTTTTTTTTTTTTTTTTACACGAAAATGATCATAATCCATTGGATAATTTGTAAATGTTCACTTTTTTTTTTTTAGCTTATTTTTCACATTTTATTGGTCACATACACATGGTTATCAGATGTTATTGTGAGTGTAGCGAAAGGCCTGTGCTTCTACTTAGACAGTGCAGGAATATCTAAGAATTCCACCACACCTACCTAATACACACATATCTAAGTAAAGGGCTGGAGTTAGAATATATACATTTAAATACATGGATGAGCGATGACTGAGCGGCATAGGCAAGATGCAGTAGATGGTATAAAATACAGTATATACATATGGGATGAGTAACGCAATATATGTAAACATTATTAAAGTGGCATTATTAAAGTGACTAGTGATCTATTTATTAAAGTGGCCAATGATTTCAAGTCTGTATATATAGGCAGCAGCCTCTCTGTGTTAGTGACGGCTGTTTAACAGTCTGATGGCCTTGAAATAGAAGCTGTTTTTCAATCTCTCGGGTCCCAGCATTGATGCACCTGTACTGACCTCGCCTTCTGGATGGTAGTGCAGTGAACAGGCAGTGGCTCAGGTGGTTGTTGTCCTTGATCTTTTTGGCCTTCCTGTGACAACGGGTGCAGTAAGTGTCCTGGAGGGCATGTACTTTGCCCCCGGTGATGCGTTGTGCAGACCGCACCACCCTCTGGAGAGCCCTGTCGTTTTGGACGGTGCAGTTGTGATACATCCTGACAGGATGCTCTCAATTGTACATCTGTAAACGTTTGTGAGGGTCTTAGGGGCCAAGACAAATTTCTTCAGCCTCCTGAGGTTGAATCAGCGCTGTTGCGCCTTCTTCACCACACTGTCTGTGTGGGTGGACCTTTTCAGTTTGTCTGTGATGTGTACACCAAGGAATTATAACATTCCACCTTCTCCACTGCTGTTCTGTTGATGTGGATAGGGGAGTGTTCCCTCTGTTGTTTCCTTAAGTCCACGATCATCTCCTTTTGTTTTGTTGACATTGAGTGAGATGTTGTTTTCCTGACACCACACTCCGAGTGCCCTCACCTCCTGCCTATAATCTGTCTCGTCGTTGTTGGTGATCAAGCCCACTACTGCTGTGTCGTCTGCAAACTTGATGATTGAGTTGGAGGCGAGCATGGCCACGCAGTCGTGGGTGAACATTTTATAAATGGTATAAATTGCGTGATATATTAGAGAGACATGAGTAAAAGAGACTTGAAGTAGTGTCTCCTGTCTATCATGAATTGATCTATATTTTAAAGGATCTCTTACAATTTTGCGCTGATTTGCTTCATTCTGCTACACTCACTGTGCTCTTCCAGTGGTTGGCATGCTAGTTTCAAGTGCCTTTGACTAGGGTTTGAGTCCCAGCCATACAGGGATGGAACTCATATATTACATGGCTACTTTGCAGCCCATGTGAAAGTGACCCTTCACATGTGGCTTGTCTTCACAAGTGGCTTGTCATTTTTATACTGAAACAGCAAATTCTTACACTGTTCGAATACCAATACTTACGTCCTAAAAATTAGGCAACAGCTGATTAATTAGATGCAGTGTATTTGGAAAGTACTCAGACCCCTTCCCCTTTTCCACATTTTGTTATGTTACAGCCCTATTCTAAAATGTATTAAATAAATAAATGTCCTCATCAATCTACACACAATGCCCCATAATGACAAAGCAAAAACAGTTTAGACATTTCTTTTGACAAATATATTAAAAATAAAAAAACAGAAATATCTTATTTACATAAGTATTCAGACCATTTGCTATGAGACTCGAAATTGAGCTCAGGTGCATCCTGTTTCCATTGATCGTCCTTGATGTTTCTACAACTTGACTGGAGTCCACCCGTGGTAAATTCAATTGATTGGACATGATTTGGAAAGACACATCTGTCTAAATAAGGTCCCACAGTTGACAGTGCATGTTAGAGCAAAAACCAAGCCATGAGGTCGAAGGCAAGATTCTCTGGCCTGAATACCAAGCGTCATGTCTGGAGGAAACCTGGCACTGTCCCTACAGTGAAGCATGGTGGTGGCAGCATCATGCTGTGGGGGTGTTTTTTAGTGACAGGGACTGTGAGACTAGTCAGGATCGAAGGAAAGATGAACGGAGCAAAGTACAGAGAGAACCTTGATGAAAACCTGCTCCAGAGCGCTCAGGACCGCAGACTGGGGCGAAGGATCACCATCCAACAGGAAGTCTCTGATTGTCCTTGAGTGGCCCAGCCAGATCCCAGACTTGAACCAGATCAAACATCTCTGGAGAGACCTGAAAATAGCTGTGCAGCGATGCTCCTCATCCAACCTGACAGAGCTTGAGCGGATCTGCAGAGAAGAATGGGAGAAACTCCTCAAATACAGGTGTGCCAAGCTTGTAGCGTAATACCCAAGAAGACTCAAGGCTGTAATCGCTGCCAAAGATACTTCAACAAAGTACTGAATAAAGGGTCTGAATACTTATGTACATTTAATATGTGTATATATATTTTTATACATTTGCAAACATTTATAAAACCTGTTTTTGCTTTGTAATTATGTGGTATTGTGTGTGCAGATTGATGAGGGGGAAAGAACAATTTAATCAATTTTAGAATAAGGCTGTAACGTAACAAAATGTGGAAAAGTGACATCCTGACCTTAGTTCCTTTTTTATGTCTCTATTTTGGTTTGGCCAGGGCGTGAGTTGGGGTGGGCATTCTATATTTTGTTCTGTGTGTTGTATTTCTATGTGTTTGGCTTGGTATGGTTCCCAATCAGAGGCAGCTGTTAATCGTTGTCTCTGATTGAGAACCATACTTAGGTAGCCTGTTCCCACCTGTGTTTGTGGGTAGTTGTTTTCTGTTTTTGTGGTCAGTACCAGACAGGACTGTTTGTTTCATTCTCTTGTTGTTTTTCCATTCAGTGTTCAATTCATAATAAATGATGAACACGTACCACGCTGCACCTTGGTCCTCACCTTCAACCCACGACAGCCGTTACAGGTCCGAATACTTTCCGAATGCACTGTACATAAAAAGGGGCAAAGTTATGTGCACAGACACAAAACATCCACAAATTCAATATTTTTCTTGGTCAAATAACATACACATTACTGTATCGTACAAATTCTGGTCATCTAGGTTTGGTACCTGTAGACTTTCCATCACCATTAAGAAAAACAATGCACAGTACAGTAATTTAGTACATTGTGACATCATGTGGTGATGATGTTACGGTTTTCTTCGGGTGAAAGAGAGGAGGACCAAAATGCAGCGTGGTTATCTTTATACATCTTTAATGAAAGATGAACCATATACAAACCAAGAAACCAAAACAGCCCTATCTGGTGCAACAGAGACAGGAACAATCACCCACGAAATACCCAAAGAATATGACTGCCTAAATATGGTTCCCAATCAGAGACAACGATAAACACCTGCCTCTGATTGAGAACCACTCTAGGCAACCATATACTTACCTAGAATACTATACTACACACAACCCCATCAATCTACAAAACCCCTAGACAAGACAAACACATAATTACCCATGTCACACCCTGGCCTGACCAAAATAATAAAGAAAACACAAAATACTAAGGCCACGGCGTGACAGATGAGGCTCAGTTAGTAGAGCATGGTGCTTGCAACACTAGGGTTATGAGTTTGATTCCTAAGGTGGACCAGTATGAAAAAGTATGAAAATGTGTTGTAGTCACTACTGTCAGTTGCTCTGGATAACAACATCTACTAAAATGTCAAAGGAAGCAATAGACCATTTCCGTTTACACATAGAAATAAGTTGCATTTGCAAAGTATTTCAAGAAAATGTAAAACATATATCAAGCAAGTATTATTAAATTCCACAAGTATTATCAGATTAACTGATTTTTTTACAGATAATTATCAGACTCAAGTTGCAAATGCTGGTAAACACTCAAATACAAATACACTTTGGTTTTTCACCAAAGTACTGCATTGGGAATTTACTAGTCCTGTATTAGTGGACCCCGCAGTGGAGAAAAAAATCACAACACCCCCACCCTCAAACTACTTTTTGTACTGCACTTTTTTTTAAACCAGAAAATTATCACGATCCATTGGGTAATTTGTCATTTTCAATGATTAGCAGTGTTTTGAGCTAGTATGTATTTTTTATTTACGATATATTAACAGATTGCATCAAGATTAAAGGTGTTGACCACTCAAAGTTTTGCTTCACCCCCTCACACCCCACGACGGGCTTAGTGATTTGCAGGCACCCGCATAGAGGCCAGTCTAAGCAGATTTAAGTAAACTATTACTTGGCCACTCAGGAACATTCACTGTCTTTTTGGTTAGCAAATTCAGTGTACATTTGACTTTGTACCTGGGGTTATTGTCCTGCTGGAAGGTGAATTCCTCTAATATTATTTGGTGTAAAGCATACTGAAGCATGTTTTCCTCGAGGATTGTATTTGTGCGTAGCTCCCGTTTCTTTTCATTCTGAAAACTCCCTTTTCCTTACTGTACCACGATGCAGCCACAACCATGCTTGAAAAATAAGGAGGCAGCTACTCAGTGATGTGTTTGATTTCCCAAAAATATATGGCTTTGCATTTAGGCCAAAAAGTATTCATTTTCCATGTTTTCTTGCAGTATTTCTTTAGTGCTTTTTTGCATACAGTTATTTTGAAATGTTTTTTATCTGTATATTTTTATTCTTCATTTGGTCATTATTATGGAGTCACAACAATGTTGTTGATCCATCCTCAGTTTTCTCCCATCACAGCCATTTATTTGGGCTGCAATTTCTGAGGCTGGTAACTCCAATGAACTTATCCTCTGCAGCAGAGGTAACTCTGGATCTTCCTTTCCTGTGGCGGTCCTCATGAGAACCAGTTTCATCATAACACTTGATGGTTTTTGCGACTGCACATTGAAGAAACTTTCAAAGTTCTTGAACTTTTTTTCGGATTGACTGACATTCATGTCTTAAAGTAATGATGGTTAGCAATATACAAGGGGTACCGGTACAGAGTCAAGGTGCGGCGGCACCGGTTAGTTGAGGTAATTGAGGTAAAATGTACATACAGGTAGAGCTAAAGTGACTGTGCATAGATAATAAACAGAGTAGCAGCAGTGTAAACAAAGTGTCTGGGTAGCCCTTTGATTAGCTGTTCAGGAGTCTTATGGCTTTTGGGTAGAAGCTGTTAAAACCTCTTGATTCTAGCCATCCCGGATCCGGGATCGTGAATACAGCCTCAAGCTCATTACCATAACGCAACGTTAACTATTCATGAAAATCGAAAATGAAATGAAATAAATATGCTAGTTCTCAAGCTTAGCCTTTTGTTAACAACACTGTCATCTCAGATTTTCAAAATATGCTTTTCAACCATAGCAAAACAAGCATTTGTGTAAGATTATTGATAGCTAGCGTAGCATTTAGCGTAGCATTCAGCATGCAATGTTTTCACAAAAACAAGAAAAGCATTCAAATAAAATCATTTACCTTTGAAGAACTTCAGATGTTTTCAATGAGGAGACTCTCAGATAGCAAATGTTCAGTTTTTCCAAAAAGATTATTTGTTTAGGACAAATCGCTACGTTTTGTTCATCACGTTTAGCTACGAAAAAAACCTGTATCCAGGAGTGTAATTATCCCCGCAAGCTCATTAGCATAACACAACTATTTCGGTTTGGTCAGGGTGCGATTTGGGTGGGCATTCTATGTTTTTTTTTTAGGTTTGTGCTTCTATGTTTTAGCCGGGTATGGTTCTCAATCAGGGATAGCTTGTTGTTTTGTTGGCGACATTTTAATTAAAAGGAAAATGTACGCTCAACACGCTGCACTTTGGTCCACTTCTTATGACGCCTGTGACAGTTGATGTGTTTTACTTTCAACATATCAACATAAAAGAATGCACTGGCACATTTGAGCTAACTTGTTGCAGGTGCATGGTAATGTTAAAGGAATTTGATTCCTATATGTTCATCAACCAATTCAAATAAAACACTCTGCCCATTTCTAAGAATTTGTAAGATACTTATTTGCATAAAATGGACAGAGACCAGTCTCAAAATCAATCAATAGCGTTTATTCTCGGGAGTACTGATCATGGTACAATTTACAATAGGTTATATACTAAAAATGACGTCACAGGTTTTATTCTGTCCTTCCTCCACTCCGATACAATAGCAGTATAGTTCACAAGCCTTCCCACATTGTCCACCACCTGTTAAATAATCTACTACTAGCCCAAAGTCTCTCCTCTCCCTGTGTAGAGACAGGATGTCCTGTAAGGAACACAGCATTCCAGCCAGTTTGACGATAGCTCCATTAATTTCTAACAAGGAACAGACAGCCGTTCTAATTCTGGACGAAAACTACACACATTACATTCAGCATTATGATTATAATAAGATTCATACATCCATACAGTAACATAGTAGTATTCTGTTTAGTCATAGTTCTGATTGAAATGTATACATAATTGAGTCATTATTCATAAAAATCCCTAACAGGTAACAATTAGATAAGTTGAAAGAAAAAAGAAACCCACACACTGCTCTTGCTCATATCACTTTTTTATTGAAGCTTACATGTTGGCCTCTTGGCCTTCGTCAGAGTTCTTTGCTCTACTACACTAAATAAACAATTTCATGTAAAATAATAATAATTTATTACATTTCTATAGCGCTTTTCATCACAATCTCATCAAAAGCACACAACCAAAAAAAGCAAGATCAAGGTTAGGTCACAAGGTCAAGTCTTTGAGCGCATGCATCCTCCAAAGATGGAGAGGGACAGTTTATGGCGGCTTGACCAGAGGAAGGTGGTCAGGGAGATGGTTGATGAGGAGATGGAGTCTGGTGACGATCTTGTAGAGGGCTAGCTACTCTGGGAACCAGCCCGAGTTGTGTAGCCAATGGATTTCTCCTTCATAATGTATGGTACATGGGTATTGCCTCAGCACCTCTGTGTGCCAGAAAGCTCACCACTCACTGTTCAGGATAGTAGCTAGCCAGTTGACATCATTACGAGCCCTCTGCCTCAGCCCTCATTCCTCTATTGCATCTCCCATTTCTCTCAAGCTTCAGGTGACTCTTCAATTAATGTTGTGTTTTGTGTTCTAGGTTTGTGTTTCTATGTATGGTTCTCAAGCAGGGACAGCTGTGTATCGTAGGCAGCCTTCTTTCCCTGTTGTTTTGTGGGTAGTTGACTTTTGTTAGTTGCACTATAGCCCTGTGAGCTCACGGTTGTTTCTTTGTTTGTTGTTTTGTTGGCGACATTTTAATTAAAAGGAAAATGTACGCTCACCACGCTGCACTTTGGTCCACTGCTTATGACGCCTGTGACAGTTGATGTGTTTTACTTTCAACATATCAACATAAAAGAATGCACTGGCACATTTGAGCTAACTTGTTGCAGGTGCATGGTAATGTTAAAGGAATTTCATTCCTATATGTTCATCAACCGATTCAAATAAAACACTGCCCATTTCTAAGAATTTGTAAGATACTTATTTGCATAAAATGGACAGAGACCAGTCTCAAAATCAATCAATAGCGTTTATTCTCGGGAGTACTGATCATGGTACAATTTACAACAGGTTATATACTAAAAATGACGTCACAGGTTTTATTCTGTCCTTCCTCCACTCCGATACAATAGCAGTATAGTTCACAAGCCTTCCCACATTGTCCACCACCTGTTAAATAATCTACTACTAGCCCAAAGTCTCTCCTCTCCCTGTGTAGAGACAGGATGTCCTGTAAGGAACACAGCATTCCAGCCAGTTTGACGATAGCTCCATTAATTTCTAACAAGGAACAGACAGCCGTTCTAATTCTGGACGAAAACTACACACATTACATTCAGCATTATGATTATAATAAGATTCATACATCCATACAGTAACATAGTAGTATTCTGTTTAGTCATAGTTCTGATTGAAATGTATACATAATTGAGTCATTATTCATAAAAATCCCTAACAGGTAACAATTAGATAAGTTGAAAGAAAAAAAGAAACCCACACACTGCTCTTGCTCATATCACTTTTTTATTGAAGCTTACATGTTGGCCTCTTGGCCTTCGTCAGAGTTCTTTGCTCTACTACACTAAATAAACAATTTCATGTAAAATAATAATAATTTATTACATTTCTATAGCGCTTTTCATCACAATCTCATCAAAAGCACACAACCAAAAAAAAGCAAGATCAAGGTTAGGTCACAAGGTCAAGTCTTTGAGCGCATGCATCCTCCAAAGATGGAGAGGGACAGTTTATGGCGGCTTGACCAGAGGAAGGTGGTCAGGGAGATGGTTGATGAGGAGATGGAGTCTGGTGACGATCTTGTAGAGGGCTAGCTACTCTGGGAACCAGCCCGAGTTGTGTAGCCAATGGATTTCTCCTTCATAATGTATGGTACATGGGTATTGCCTCAGCACCTCTGTGTGCCAGAAAGCTCACCACTCACTGTTCAGGATAGTAGCTAGCCAGTTGACATCATTACGAGCCCTCTGCCTCAGCCCTCATTCCTCTATTGCATCTCCCATTTCTCTCAAGCTTCAGGTGACTCTTCAATTAATGTTGTGTTTTGTGTTCTAGGTTTGTGTTTCTATGTATGGTTCTCAAGCAGGGACAGCTGTGTATCGTAGGCAGCCTTCTTTCCCTGTTGTTTTGTGGGTAGTTGACTTTTGTTAGTTGCACTATAGCCCTGTGAGCTCACGGTTGTTTCTTTGTTTGTTGTTTTGTTGGCGACATTTTAATTAAAAGGAAAATGTACGCTCACCACGCTGCACTTTGGTCCACTGCTTATGACGCCTGTGACAGTTGATGTGTTTTACTTTCAACATATCAACATAAAAGAATGCACTGGCACATTTGAGCTAACTTGTTGCAGGTGCATGGTAATGTTAAAGGAATTTCATTCCTATATGTTCATCAACCGATTCAAATAAAACACTCTGCCCATTTCTAAGAATTTGTAAGATACTTATTTGCATAAAATGGACAGAGACCAGTCTCAAAATCAATCAATAGCGTTTATTCTCGGGAGTACTGATCATGGTACAATTTACAACAGGTTATATACTAAAAATGACGTCACAGGTTTTATTCTGTCCTTCCTCCACTCCGATACAATAGCAGTATAGTTCACAAGCCTTCCCACATTGTCCACCACCTGTTAAATAATCTACTACTAGCCCAAAGTCTCTCCTCTCCCTGTGTAGAGACAGGATGTCCTGTAAGGAACACAGCATTCCAGCCAGTTTGACGATAGCTCCATTAATTTCTAACAAGGAACAGACAGCCGTTCTAATTCTGGACGAAAACTACACACATTACATTCAGCATTATGATTATAATAAGATTCATACATCCATACAGTAACATAGTAGTATTCTGTTTAGTCATAGTTCTGATTGAAATGTATACATAATTGAGTCATTATTCATAAAAATCCCTAACAGGTAACAATTAGATAAGTTGAAAGAAAAAAAGAAACCCACACACTGCTCTTGCTCATATCACTTTTTTATTGAAGCTTACATGTTGGCCTCTTGGCCTTCGTCAGAGTTCTTTGCTCTACTACACTAAATAAACAATTTCATGTAAAATAATAATAATTTATTACATTTCTATAGCGCTTTTCATCACAATCTCATCAAAAGCACACAACCAAAAAAAAGCAAGATCAAGGTTAGGTCACAAGGTCAAGTCTTTGAGCGCATGCATCCTCCAAAGATGGAAAGGGACAGTTTATGGCGGCTTGACCAGAGGAAGGTGGTCAGGGAGATGGTTGATGAGGAGATGGAGTCTGGTGACGATCTTGTAGAGGGCTAGCTACTCTGGGAACCAGCCCGAGTTGTGTAGCCAATGGATTTCTCCTTCATAATGTATGGTACATGGGTATTGCCTCAGCACCTCTGTGTGCCAGAAAGCTCACCACTCACTGTTCAGAATAGTAGCTAGCCAGTTGACATCATTACGAGCCCTCTGCCTCAGCCCTCATTCCTCTATTGCATCTCCCATTTCTGTCAAGCTTCAGGTGACTCTTCAATTAATACATGCTTAGTCCTATAGTTAACTCAAGTTTACTCCAAATACATCATTCTAAATGCTAGCTACTTAGCCAGCTAATGTTTGCACAAAACGACAACAGTCCGGCACTCCGCTGTTGGGAAAGTTCACTGGGTGGGGCTACAGACAATCCTTTTTCACTTCATCTGCGAAGCCGTAACTGATGGTTTGTTCAAGACAGCAGGGAACTCTGAAAAAGAAACGCACTCCAACTGGGAATAATCTTTTTAAACGGTCATCCATCTCGGAATTACAAGTCGAAAACACTGGCATCATCCTACTGTACATGCCGTCATGAAATGGATTAGCGCAAACCCTACCCTTGTAATGAAGGTAGGCCTTAAGGACATGCACAGGAGAAAGCCATTTATTAGCAAATATCACTATCATGAGGGTGTGCAGAAAGGAATATATTAAGGTTCATGTGATTTAATTTCAAAATACATTGCCAAATTTGCTGCTTGAAATTAAGTTACAATTTGTTTGTTTCATGTTATGTATCATCCTAGTATAATGTAATGCAGTTCAACATTATCACCACAAGGTGTCAGTGCTAGAATTTGTTTAGTCTAGCTTTACTGTAAACAAACGACTAGCTTGTCACGCCCTGACTATAGAGAGCCCTTGGTTCTCTATGGTGTTGTAGGTCAGGGAGTGACTAGGGGGTGTTCTAGTCGAATATTTCCATGTTTGGGTATTAGTATGGTTCCCAATTAGAGGCAGCTGATTATCGTTGTCTCTAATTGGGGATCATACTTAAGGTCTCCCTGTACCCACCTGCATTTGTGGGATATTGTTTTGAGTGAGTGCATTCAGCACCTCGTAGTTCACGTTCGTTGTAGTTTGTTTATTGTTTTGTTTAAGTTTCACTGAAATAAAAGATGTGGAACCCAACTCACGCTGCGCCTTGGTCCGTCCTTCAAAACGATTGTGACATAGCTAGGTCTCGTAAACATGAGGTTGATTAATAAATGACTTGCACAAGTCGGCGGTTCATTAAAACTGCAGGATGTTTCTTAATCAAAACTAAGTGGGCTGTCACGTTCTGTCCATCGTTCGTATGTGTTTTCCTTGTTTTAGTGTTGGTCAGGACGTGAGCTGGGTGGGCATTCTATGTTGTGTGTCTGGTTTGTCTATTTCTATGTTTGGCCTGATATGGTTCTCAATCAGAGGCAGGTGTTAGTCATTGTCTCTGATTGGGAACCATATTTAGGTAGCCTGTTTTGTGTTGGGTTTTGTGGGTGATTGTTCCTGTCTCTGTGTTTGCACCAGATAGGACTGTTTAGGTTTTCACTTTTCTTGTTTTGTATAGTCTGTTCATGTATAGTCGTCTTTATTAAAAACATGAATAACCACCACGCTGCATTTTGGTCCGCCTCTCTTTCACCAGAAGAAAACCCTTACAGAATCACCCACCAACCAAGGACCAAGCGGCGTGGTAAACAGAGGCAGCAGCAACAGCAGCAGCAGGAGAAGCGACAGGTGCAGCAGGAGCAACAGCAGCAGCAGCAAAGGCAGCAGCAGGAGAAGCAACAGAGGCAGCAGCAGCAGTGGGAGAGGCTGCACTATTTGGATAAATGGACTTGGGAGGAGATCCTTGACGGAAAAGGACCCTGGGCAGAGCCAGGGGAATATTGCAGCCCCAAAGCCGAGCTGGAGGCAGCAAAAGCATTATGAGGAGCTAGCATGGCAGAGCGGCTGGAAGCCCGAGAGGCACCCCCAAAAATTTCTTGGGGGGAGGCACAGGGAGAGTGTGGCAGAGTCAGGAGACCTGAGCCAACTCCCCCTGTTTACCGTAAGGAGCCATGGATGGAATTGGAGCTGTCGGCGAAGCAGAGTGCTGAGTCTGAGAGTGTGGA
The DNA here is from genome assembly GCF_034236695.1 of Oncorhynchus nerka. Taxonomy (NCBI): domain Eukaryota; kingdom Metazoa; phylum Chordata; class Actinopteri; order Salmoniformes; family Salmonidae; genus Oncorhynchus; species Oncorhynchus nerka. Next base: position 4,828,849 of record NC_088424.1, on the reverse strand, counting down.
GGATGTATTGGACAGAGTAGAAAGAAAGCTGTTGGTTTGGCATAGTATGCACGGCATACCAGTGCCAGCACCACGCATCAGGCCTACAGTGCGTCCCGCCTGTCCAGCGCTGCCGGAGCCTTCCTCCTCTCCAGCGCAGCCAGAGTCTCCCGCCTGTCCGGCGCTGTCAGAGCTACCGCCCCTTATGCCAGAGCCCCTCATTCCAGAGGCACCAGTGCTCCTCAGTCCAGCGCTGCCAGAGCCTTTTTCTCCAGTCTGCCTAGCACCGTCTGAGCTACCCGTCTGCCCAGCGCCGCCAGTCTGCCCAGCGCCGTCTGAGCTACCCGTCTGCCCAGCGCCGTCTGAGCTACCAGTCTGTCCAGCGCCGCCAGTCTGCCCAGCGCCGCCAGTGCCGCCAGTCAGCCAGGATCCGCCAGTCTGCCAGGATCCGCCAGTCTGCCAGGATCTGCCAGTCAGCCAGGATCTGCCAGTCTGCCCAGCGCCGTCTGAGCTACCCGTCTGCCCAGCGCCGCCAGTGCCGCCAGTCTGCCCAGCACCGCCAGTGCCGCCAGTCTGCCCAGCGCCGCCAGTGCCGCCAGTCTGCCCAGCGCCGCCAGTGCCGCCAGTCTGCCCAGCGCCGTCTGAGCTACCCGTCTGCCCAGCGCCGTCTGAGCTACCAGTCTGTCCAGCGCCGCCAGTCTGCCCAGCGCCGCCAGTGCCGCCAGTCAGCCAGGATCCGCCAGTCTGCCAGGATCCGCCAGTCTGCCAGGATCTGCCAGTCAGCCAGGATCTGCCAGTCTGCCCAGCGCCGTCTGAGCTACCCGTCTGCCCAGCGCCGCCAGTGCCGCCAGTCTGCCCAGCACCGCCAGTGCCGCCAGTCTGCCCAGCGCCGCCAGTGCCGCCAGTCTGCCCAGCGCCGCCAGTGCCGCCAGTCTGCCAGGATCCGCCAGTCTGCCAGGATCCGCCAGTCTGCCAGGATCCGCCAGTCTGCCAGGATCCGCCAGTCTGCCAGGATCCGCCAGTCGGCCAGGATCCGCCAGAACTGCCAGTCGGCCAGGATCTGCCAGTCGGCCAGGATCAGTTAGATCCGCCATTCATCAGGATCCGCCAGTCTGCCAGGATCCACCAGTCAGCCAGGATCCGCCAGAAGTGTCAGTCAGCCAGGATCTGCCAGATCCGCTAGTCAGCCAGGATCCGCCTCACCCAATGTGGTATGTGTCTGCTATTTTCTAGTATTTTTCTTTACTTTCGAACCGGAATCCCCTAACAGAAGCTAGCCAGCTAACTAGCTACTAGTTAGTAGTCAGCTAACCACTGCTAGTGGTCATAAGCTAACCTCTAGCTCGGAAGTTTGCACAACGTGATTCAAACCAGAGCATACCGAACTTATTTTCTCTCCATATCCCCAGATTACTACCGCAAGCTCTGAACCTTTTCAACTGAATCATCACAGCTAGCTCGCTGCAATCCGAGTGGCTACTCCTGTCTCTGTCCCGAAGCATGCACCAATTAGCCTGGAGCTAGCCCACGCTAGGCCCATCTCCCGGCTAGCTGAAGAGGTCCATCAGCCACTCCTTGGGCTACAATACCAATTTTGCCAATTGGCCTGGACCCCTTTTACTACACGAAAAACTGCTAATCCAGCACGACTGGACTACCGACGTAATCTGCCAGAGGGTTCTTTTTCCAACAGGCCCCTCCGTCGCGACGTCCCCTGAATGCCCAACTGCTAGCCTGCTATCCACGGCCTGCTAGCTAGCAGGACTGTTATCGGACTGTTAGCTGAATAGGTCCATCGGCCAATGTCTTGGGACACTATACCTATTTTGCCAATTTGACTGGGCCCCTTTACTACACGGAACCCTACAAATCCATCACGGCTGGTCTGCCGACGGAACCGCACAAGGAGGCACCACACGAGGAGGCAACAACAGACTTCTTCCGTTGCGACATCTCTCTAAGGCCCTTCTGCTAGCTTGCTAGCCCCGGCCCGCTAGCTGTCTGAATCACCGTGTCTCCAGTCAGCTTAACTACTCCCTGGACCCCTATGATCACTTGGCTACGCATACCTCTCCCTTATGTCAATATGCCTTGTCCATGGCTGTTCTGGTTAGTTATTATTGTCTTATTTCACTGTAGAGCCTCTAGCCCTGCTCAATATGCCGTAGCTAACCCTTCAGTTCCACCTCCCACACATGCGGTGACATCACCTGGTTTAAATGATGTTTCTAGAGACAATATCTCTCTCATCGTCACTCTATGCCTAGGTTTACCTCCACTGTATTCACATCCTACCATACCTTTGTCTGTACATTATGCCTTGAATCTATTCTATAGAGCCCAGAAACTTGTTCCTTTTACTCTCTGTTCCAAACGTACTAGACGACCAGTTCGTATAGCCTTTAGCCGTACCCGTATCCTACACCTCCTATGTTCCTCTGGTGATGTAGAGATTAATCCAGGCCCCTCAGTGCCTAGCTACACTCCATTCCCCAGAAGCTCTCATTTGTTGACTTCTGTAACTGTAAAAGCCTTGGTTTCATGCATGTTAACATTAGAAGCCTCCTCCCCAAGTTTGTTTTATTCACTGCTTTAGCACACTCTGCCAACCCGGATGTCCTAGCCGTGTCTGAATCCTGGCTTAGGAAGACCACCAAAACCCCTGAAATTTCCATTGCTAACTAACATTTTCCGACAAGACAGAACTGCCAAAGGGGGCGGAGTGGCAATCTACTGCAGAGAGAGCCTACAGAGTTCTGTCATACTATCCAGGTCTGTGCCCAAACAATTCGAGCTTCTGCTTCTAAAAATCCACCTTTCCAGAAACAAGTCTCTCACTGTTGCCACTTGCTATAGACCACCCTCTGCCCCCCAGCTGTGCCCTGGACACCATATGTGAATTTGATTGCACCTCCTCCTATCTTCATAGCTCGTGCTGCTATGGGGACCAAAGGAGACTGGGAGATGTTTAACACCCCGGCCTTCCTACAATCTAAGCTTGATGCCCTCAATCTCACACAAATGATCAATGAACCTACCAGGTCAAAATCCGTAAAACACGGGCACCCTCATAGATATCATCCTAACCAACTTGTCCTCCAAATACACCTCTGCTGTCTTCAACCAAGATCTCAGCAATCACTGCCTCATTGCCTGCATCCGTAATACGTCTGCGGTCAAACGACCACCCCTCATTACTGTCAAACACTCCCTAAAACACTTCAGCGAGCAGGCCTTTCTAATCGACCTGGCCCGGATATCCTGGAAGGATATTGACCTCATCCCGTCAGTAGAGGATGCCTGGTTATTCTTTAAAAGTGCCTTCCTCACCATCTTAAATAAGCGTGCCCCATTCAAAAAAATGTATAACCAGGAACAGATATAGCCCTTGGTTCACTCCAGACCTGACTGCCATGTGGCGTACTGCATTAGCATCAAATAGCCCCCGTGATATGCAACTTTTCAGGGAAGTTAGGACCCAATATACACAGGCAGTTAGGGAAAGCAAAGGCTAGCTTTGTCAAACAGAAATGTGCATCCTGTAGCACAAACAAACTCAAAAATGTTCTGGGACACTAAAATCCATGGAGAATAAGAGCACTTCCTCCCAGCTGCCCACTGCACTGAGGCTAGGATACACTGTCACCACCGATAAATCCACGATAATTGAGAATTTCAATAAGCATTTTTCTACAGCTGGCCATGTTTTCCACCTGGCTATCCCTACCCAGGACAACTGCCCTGCACCCTCCACAGCAACTCGCCTAAGCCTCCCCATTTCTCATTCACTCAAATCCAGATAGCTGATGTTCTGACAGAGCTGCACAATCTGGACCCCTACAAATCAGCCGGACTGGACAATCTGGACACTCTCTTTCTTAAACTATCTGCCACAATTGTTGCAACCCCTATTACTAGCCTGTTCAACCTCTCGTATCGTCTGAGATCCCCAAAGATTGGAAAGCTGCCTCGGTCATCCCCCTCTTCAAAGGGGGAGACACTCTAGACCCAAACTGCTACAGACCTATATCTATGCTACCCTACCTTTCTAAGGTCTTCGAAAGCCAAGTTAATAACAAACAGATCACCGACCATTTCGAATCCCACCGTACCTCCTCCGCTATGCAATCTGGTAGGCAATCTGGTAGACATTCTTATAGGCAGATTCAACAGCCTTGGTTTCGCAAATGACTACCTCGCCTGGTTCACCAACTACTTCTCTGATAGAGTTCAGTGTGTCAAATCGGATGGCCTGTTGTCCGGACCTCTGGCAGTCTCTATGTAGGGTGCCACAGGGTTCAATTCTTGGGCCGACTCTCTTCTCTGTATACATCAATGATGTCGCTGATGCTGCTGGTGATTCTCTGATCCACCTATACATAGACTGTATACCATTCTGTATACTTCTGGCCCTTCTTTGGACACTGTGCTAACTGACCTCCAGACTAGCTTCAATGCCATACAACTCTCCTTCCGTGGTCTCCAACTGCTCTTAAATACAAGTAAAACTAAATGTATGCTCTTCAACCGATCGCACCTGCCCGCCCGTCCAGCATCACTACTCTGGACGGTTCTGACTTAGACTATGTGGACAACTACAAATACCTAGGTGTCTGGTTAGACTGTAAACTCTCCTTCCAGACCCACATTAAGCATCTCCAATCCAAAATTAAATCTAGAATTGGCTTCCTATTTCGCAACAACGCATCCTTCACTCTGCCAAACATACCCTCGTAAAACTGACCATCCTACCGAGTCCATCCTACCGATCCTCGACTTTGGCGATGTCATTTACAAAATAGCCTCCAACACTCTACTCAACCAATTGGATGCAGTCTATCATAGTGCCATCTGTTTTGTCACCAAAGCCCCATATACAACCCACCACTGCGACCTGTACTCTCTCATTGGCTGGCCCTCACTTCACTCTCGTCACCAAAACCACTGGCTCCAGGTCATCTACAAGTCTTTGCTAGGTAAAGCCCCGCTTTATCTCAGTTCACTGATCACCAGAGCAGCACCCACCCGCAGCACGCGCTCCAGCAGGTATAATTCACTGGTCACTCCCCAAAGCCAATTCCTCCATTGGCTGCCTTTCCTTCCAGTTCTCTGCTGCCAATGACTGGAATGAACTGCAAAAATCACTGAAGCTGGGGACTCATATCTCCCTCACTAACTTCAAGCACCAGCTGTCAGAGCAGCTCACAAATCATTGCACCTGTACATAGCCCATCTGTAAATAGCCCATCCAACTACCTCATCCCCATACTGTATTTATTTATTTTGCTCCTTTGCACCCCAGTAGCTCTACTTGCACATTCATCTTCTGCGAGAGGTCCCGGGTTCAAATCCCGGATGAGCCCCTTTTTGTGGTGGATCTCCAAATTATAATTCTGTACAATAAGCGCCCAACGCATAAGGCGCTGGTTCTGGTTGTACATCCGGTGGAGAAACACTAAGGGGTTATGATCAGTATATAGAATCACTGGTAGGGCACTGGAACCAATATATACCTCAAAGTATTGTAGAGCCAACAACAAAGCAAGAGCTTCTTGTTCTATTGTGGCATAATTTGTTTGACATTTATTAAATGTACGTGAAAAATAACAAACAGGATGATCCACTTGTAACGGCGTTCTTCGTTTGTTGAAAGAGAGTCGGACCGAAATGCAGAGTGGTGGTTACTCATGTTACTTTAATGAAAGAAAACGGAACGATACATGAAATAACTGTGAATACAAAACAACAAACAGAACGTGAAACTATTTACAGCCTATCTGGTGAATACACAAAGACAGGAACAATCACCCACGAAATACAAAGCGAACTCAGGCTACCTAAATACGGTTCCCAATCAGAGACAACGAGATTCACCTGACTCTGATTGAGAATCGCCTCAGGCAGCCAAGCCTATACAACACCCCTAATCAACCGCGATCCCAAATACTACAAACCCCAATACGAAAAACAACATATAAACCCATGTCACACCCTGGCCTACCCAAACATATAATGAAAACACAAAATACAATGACCAAGGCGTGACAGAACCCCCCCCCCCTAAGGTGCGGACTCCCGGACGCACCTCAAAACCATAGGGAGGGTCCGGGTGGGCGTCTGTCCATGGTGGCGGCTCCGGCTCGGGACGTGGACCCCACTCCCTTAATGTCCTAGTTCCTCCCCTTCGCGTACTGGGATAATCCACCCTCGCCGCCGACCATGGCCTAATAGTCCTCACCCAGATCCCCACTGGACTGAGGGGCAGCTCGTGTCTGAGGGGCTGCTCGGGACAGAGGGGCTGCTCGGGACAGAGGGGCTGCTCGGGACAGAGGGGCAGCTCGGGACAGAGGGGCAGCTCGGGACAGAGGGGCAGCTCGGGACTGAGGGGCAGCTCGGGACTGAGGGGCAGCCCGGAACTGAGGGGAAGCCCAGTACTGAGAGGAAGCCCAGTACTGAGAGGAAGCCCAGTACTGAGAGGAAGCCCCGTACTGATAGGAAGCCCAGGCAGGTAGTAGGCTCCGGTAGATCCTGGCTGGCTGGCGGATCTGGAAGATTCTGGTTGACTAGCAGATCTGGAAGAGACTGGTTGACTGGCAGATCTGGAAGATTCTGGTTGACTGGCAGATCTGGAAGAGACTGGTTGACTGGCAGATCTGGAAGAATCTGGTTGACTGGCGGATCTAGCTGCTCTATGCAGACTGACAGCTCTGACTGCTCCATGCAGGCTGACAGCACCCTGCAGACTGGCAGCTCTTTGCAGACTGGCAGCTCTGGCTGCTTCATGCAGGCTGACAGCACCCTGCAGACTGGCAGCTCTCTGCAGACTGGCAGCTCAGGCTGCTTCATGCAGACTGACAGCTCTGACTGCTCCATGCAGGCTGACAGCACCCTGCAGACTGACAGCTCTCTGCAGACTGGCAGCTCAGGCTGCTTCATGCAGACTGACAGCTCTTTGCAGACTGACAGCTCCTTGCAGACTGGCAGCTCTTTGCAGACTGACAGCTCTGGCTGCTTCATGCAGACTGACAGCTCCTCTGGCAGATCCTGGCAGACTGGTGACGCTGGGCAGACTGGCGGCGCTGGGCAGACTGGCGGCGCTGGGCAGACTGTCGACGCTGGGCAGACTGGGAGCACTAGGGGCGCTGGGCAGACTGGCGGCGCTGGGCAGACTGGAGACTCCGGCAGCGCAGGAGAGGAGACAGGCTCTGGCTGCGCTAAACAGGAGGGAGACTCCGACAGCGTAGGAGAGGAGAAAAGCGCTGGCTGCGCTGAACAGGCGAGGCGCACTGAAGGCCTGGTGCGTGGTGCTGGAACTGGTGGTACTGGATCGAGAACACGCACAGGAAGCCTGGTGCGGGGAGCTGCTACCGGAGGACTGGTGAGTGGAGGTGGCTCTGGATAGACCGGACCGTGCAGGCGCACTGGAGCTCTTGAGCACCGAGCCTGCCCGAGCTTACCTGGCTCGATGCCCACTCTAGCCCGGCCAATAGGAAGGGCTGGTATGTGCCGCACCGGGCTATGCTCCCGCACTGGAAACACCGTGCGCTCCATAGCATAACACGGTGCCTGCCCGGTCTCTCTAGCCCAACGGTGAGCACAGGGAGTTTGCGCAGGTCTCCTACCTGGCATAGCCATACTCCCTTCTAGCCCCCCCACAATATTTTTTTTGGGCTGCTTTACGGGCTTCCTTGCCAACCGTGTTCCCTCGTATCGTCGGCTCCTATCTCCTGCTGCCTCTGCTTCCTCCTTGGGGCGGCGATATTCACCAGGCTGAGCCCAGGGTCCTCTTCCGTCTAATATCATCTCCCAAGACCAGAAGTCCTTATATTGCTGCTCCTCACAATTAACAGGGAGAGTAGGCTCAGGTCTGACTCCTGACTCAGCCACTCTCTCTCTGCGCACTCCCCCAATAAATATTTGGGGTTTACTTTCGGTTTTCGCTCTGCGCCGCCGTGTCTGTTTCTCTAACTCCATTCGCCTATAGCCCTCTTCGCACTGCTCTAGCGAATCCCAGGCGGGCTCCTGCACTCTCTCTGGGTCGGCCGCCCACCTGTCGATTTCTTCCCACGTCGTATACTCCATGCTTCTACCTTCCATAACGTCCTCCTTTCGCTGCTCCTGCTGTCGCTGCCTGTAACCACGCCACTCGGTCCGTGAGTGGTGGGTGATTCTGTAACTGCATTCTTCGTTTGTTGAAAGAGAGTCGGACCGAAATGCAGAGTGGTGGTTACTCATGTTACATTAATGAAAGAAAACGGAACGATACATGAAATAACTGTGAATACAAAACAACAAACGGAACGTGAAACTATTTACAGCCTATCTGGTGAATACACAAAGACAGGAACAATCAACCACGAAATACAAAGCGAACTCAGGCTACCTAAATACGTTTCCCAATCAGAGACAACGAGATTCACCTGACTCTGATTGAGAATCGCCTCAGGCAGCCAAGCCTATACAACACCCCTAATCAACCGCAATCCCAAATACTACAAACCCCAATACGAAAAACAACATATAAACCCATGTCACACCCTGGCCTACCCAAACATAGAATGAAAACACAAAATACAATGACCAAGGCGTGACACCACTCCACTCTTGTCCTGCTGCAGTAGAACAGCACCAGCACCTCTGGCACTAGCATCTACGTTTGAACGGTTGTTCAAAATCCGGAGCAGCAAGTACAGGGGTATTACATAAGAGTGCAGATTCAAAAGCTCTCTTACAATCAGGGGACCACACAAATGACCTATCGGCAAATCGGTTAGTGGAGCAACTACCGCAGAGAAGTTCTTACAGAAACTACGGTAGTAGCCAACCATCCCTAAAAAGCAGCGTAGCTCGTCTGGTGGTAGGTGCGGGAAAAGCAGTTATAGCCAAGACCTTGGCATCAACAGGGCGACCTGTCCATGGCCGACCTCTTTACAGAGATAGGTAACAGTAGCCTTCCCAAACTCACACTTTGCCAAGTTCAGGGTTAGAGAAGCAGCTGCCAACCGTTCACATACTACCCTTAGAGAGTCAACATGATCTGACCACTCAGATGAATAAATTACTAGGTCATCAAGGTATGCACTACAATTAGGAACGCCAGCTAATACAGAGTTAACCAGTCGTTGGAAAGTGGCTGGTGCATTTCGCATCCCAAAAGCCATGACTGAGTACTGTAGGAAGTTGTAGGGCGTCACAAAGGCAGAAATCTCAGAAGCACGTGAAGTTAACGGAACCTGCCAGTAACCTTTTAAGAGGTCCAACTTAGTTACATACTTAGCAGCACCAATAGTGTCGATACAGTCGTCCAGTCTGGGTAACGGGTATGAATCTGGCATTGTAACAGAATGTACCTTTCGATAATCCGTACCATCAGGTTTAGGAACCAGAATGCAAGGAGAACTCCAAGGGCTGGAACTTGGCGTAGCCAGGTCATTCTCCAACAAATATCTCACCTCATCCCTCATTATCTTCCTCGTGGAAGCGTTGATACGATATGGGTGTTGCTTGATAGGTGTAGCATTTCCAACATTAATGTCATGTTCCAACACGTGCGTGCGAATAGGAACGTCATTAAAGAGACATGGAAAACTGTGTAGTAGCCTCACAATATCGTTGGACTGTCCGTCCGTTAAATGAACCAGACCGGATTGGATAGACAGCAGCATTTCTGAGTTGGGCAATCTAACACACTGCTGTTGAGTATTGCGCAACTCCAATCCATCAACATCATCAATATGACAGTCCACTATCATAGCAGTAGTAGCAAAGGAGACAGCAGTACCTTCCTCTGTTTTTGAACTATCTAACTGTGTGATGGGTCGGGTGTGGTATGCATTCAACATGTTAATGTGACACACACGAGATTGGCGTTGTCTATCAGGAGGTTGAAGCACATAGTCAGTTTCACTTATTTTCTTCTCTATGAAATAAGGACCAGAGAAACGAGCTGACAGTGAAGATCCTGGAACAGGTAATAACACCAGTACTTGGCCACCTGGCTGTAGTGGACGAGAAACAGCCTCTTTATCATAGTGTCTTTTCATGCTCCTCTGTGAGGAAGACAGAGCTTCCTTTGCGAGAGCACAAGCTTGGTGTAGGCGCTCACGAAAGCGACTAACGTAGTCCAACACATTCTCATCTCCTGTACACAACTCTTGGGACAAGAACTGTTCTTTAAGGACTTTCATTGGTCCTCTCACTGTGTGACCAAACGTTAGTTCAGCCGGGCTGAAACCTAGGGACTCCTGCACAGTTTCACGAGCAGCAAACAAAACTAGAGGAACTCCCTCATCCCAATCTTTCTCAGATTCCAAACAATATTTACGTAGCATAGACTTCAGTGTCTGATGCCAACGTTCAAGCGCTCCCTGAGACTCTGGGTGATAGGCGCTTGACACACGGTGCGTAATTGATAAGGATTTTAACAACTGCTTGAAGAGCTTGGATAGGAAATTGGTACCTTGATCACTTTGTACAACCTTAGGTAACCCGAATGTCGTGAATCATTTTATTAAGGCTTTACTCACTATCGGGGCTGTAATCCTTCGCAGAGGAATGGCCTCGGGGTATCTTGTAGCCATACACATAATCGTTAACAGAAACTGGTTACCCGATTTTGTCTTCGGTAACGGTCCGACACAATCAACCACCACATGCTCGAATGGTTCACATATGACAGGTATGGGACAAAGAGGAGCGGGAGGAATAACCTGATTTGGTTTTCCTGTTATCTGACATGTGGCATGTCCTACAGAACTGAGCCAGATCTTGTTTTAAACCCGGCCAAAAGAAATGTCGAAGGATCCGATCATAAGTCTTTGTGATTCCTAAATGACCAGACCACTGGTGATCATGAGCAAGGGATAACACATTTTTTCAAAAGGATGTAGGAATCACTATTTGGTAAACAGCATTCCAATCTCCACCCGCGTCAACATGGGATTTCCATTTACGCACGAGGAGATTACCATCAATGAAGTAAGCCACGTTCTTCTTCTTCACATCTTCCAATGAGACAACACTAGAAAAACATTTAGCAAGCTTGTTGTCAACCTTTTGGTTAGCAATCAGCTGCTCACGAGTTGCTGGTAACTGTATTCCATCAGCAATAAGTTCAACATTCTTTAATTCTTTCCTGGGCTGTTTGTCAGAGGAGATCAGCTTCCCAGAGATATCACACAAACCATCCTCTTGATCAACCTCTTTGAACAGAACACTCTGTGCCAGCTCATACGAGAGAGAGTGGTCACTTTTATCCAATACTTCCAATACGGGTACTACCTTTCCTCCGGCAATATTGTTACCCATTATAAAGGTCACACCTTTCACTGGCAACATAGGACGTACCCCCACTCTGAATATTCCACTGATTAACTCAGTGTACTTTCACAAAGTGCAATGGCACTGGGACAAAACCCATTTCAATACCCTGCGCTAACACACTGGAACCACAGTATGTATCGTCGGATAAGGGCAACACATCAAATAATATAAACGACTGCGCTGCACCAGTATCTCTAAGGATTTTAACCGGACGCTGAGACGCTTCGTCATTCGTTAGCGACAGAAACCCCTCGAAAATGAACTACAGTTACCCTGAGGCACCGGTTTCGTTTCAGACCTCACAACCGTACGAATTAGACCAACACCTGTTGGCGGCTTGGCACGAAGAGGCATCCTTTGTTTGCGTTTTAGCAGGAAGCAATCATTAATCATATGTCCCACTTTATGACAATAGAAACAGGGATGCTCATTCTTCTGGCGTGCTTGATATATACTATTGCTGGCCGACTAGGGCTAAAAGTAGGCAACTCTGTGGCTCTACTATCAGTTTGAGCCGAAAACACACTCGTGCGTCAACACAAACTCGTCTGCCAACACAGACGCTTCTGCCAGGGAGGATACTTTCTGTTCGTTTAGGTAAACTACAATGCATTCGGGTAAGCAATTTTTAAACTCTTCCAACAAGATTAACTACCGGAGAGAGTTGAAATCAGTTACCTTAATAGTAGCATGCCATTTATCAAACAGATTTCCCTTGTCTCTAGCAAATTCCACATAAGTCTTACTAAAATACTTTCTATGAGACCTAAATCTCTGTCGGTATGCCTCAGGCACAAGCTCATAGGCACGAAGAACAGTAGCTTTGACCACTTCATAATTCAAACTGTCCTCCAGAGGTAGCGCTGACAAAACCGCTTGGGCTTTACCAGTTAATTTACACTGAAGCAATATGCACCATATGTCTTCAGGCCATTTCAATGCAACAGCTATACGTTCAAATACACAAAAATAGGAGTCAACCTCCGACTCTCTGAACAAAGGTATTAAGGCAATCTGCCTACTAATGTCAAACGTGTTTGAGGACACAGCTGGTGAGGACGACTCACTAACAGTGACAGCAGGACTGAAGGCCTTGTTGTCTCTGCCTCCAGCTCCATCTGGCGCATTTTGAACTCCATCTGGCGTTGTTCTTTATCTGCCTCAATTTTACACATCTCCAAATCTAACTGCCGCTGTTCTTGTTCTTTTTCTGCCTCAATTCTACACATCTCCAAATGCCGTTGTTCTGTTTCTTTATCTGCCTCAATTTTACACATCTCCAAATGCCGTTGTTCGCTTTCTTTATCTGCCTCAATTTTACACATCTCCAAATGCCGTTGTTCTGTTTCTTTATCTGCCTCAATTTTACACATCTCCAAATGCCGTTGTTCTCTTTCTTTTTCTGCCTCAATTTTACACATCTCCAACTGGAGAGTCTCTCGCCTAATTTGGGCTCTCTTCCGCCTCCAGTTGGAACTGTGTTGAGCGGACATCCCTCCTGGCATCACCGGTTGACAGTGGATCAAAACGGGGCAATGTGGCTGGAGCTTTAGCCTCAGACACCAATGGGCTTACAGGAGCAGCAACATCCGCTACAGGGGTAGTAGGCTCAGGCAGCGGTAACACAAGCACCTGCTCTTCCAACAATACATTTAACACTAGCTGTTTAACCTCTGCTTTAACTACATTCTGTGGAATCGATACTGAATAATGGTCAGCCAAGGTCTGTAAATCAACTCTACGACATTTATCAAAAACCTCCCACGAAGGGTTATCCAAAAAGGACTTCAAATCAAAAGTAGCCATCTTAAACTACTTCACAAGAGCCAACAAAAATAGCAAACACTAATGCTACATCAGCTATAACGCTCAACACTGAACTATACCACTACAACAATCTGCACGAGCGGCATGGGTGTCAGTAATGACAAATCCCGGACGAGCCCCCACTTATGTTACGAATCCCTTTTGGCCCGACAGTCTAGGGGAGATGGTAACGAGACCCGTAACATAACTCATGCAAATTATAATAGTGAAAAAGTAAGTACGAAATAACCACAGACAACTAAATTACCGTCAAACACACGGTTTATTAGAAAACACACGGTAATGGGGGGGAAGCAGGAAAAGGGGCTGAGCTGGACCCAAGGAAAGAAATAATAAGTATGCAAAAACACCCCTAAGCTAGACTAGCCTATTTTAACAACAACTAACTAACCAAAAAGAAAAGTGGGTGGTCCGCCCAGTTCTAACTAGTGTATTTAACAAAGTTTACCTACGGGTAGTGTATGCCCATGGGTGACTTGTCTTGGTTCCCCCTTTTCCCACCAGCAAACAAACACAAACACCATAACCAAAAACAATACTCACAGGTGAGGACAAAGTGATATGGAGGTGCTCAAACAAAAGAGAGCTCAATACATAAAGAGAGACAGAGACATAGTAGAGAGTGAAAGAGAGATCTACAGACATGGCATTTACAGAGAGATTGCACTCCAGAGCATACAACTGACAGGGTTTTTAAACCAAGGGAAAGGAACTGTGATTGGGTAGGAAACAGGAGGAGGTGTGTCTTCTGATTGATGATTGATTGGTGACTGATTGGGGAGTGATGATTTTCACCTGTGAGGGGAGAAGGAGAGAAAAGAACACAGGATACCTGTATCCGTAACAACATCTATCACTCCAATGTTTAATTGCTATAACGTAATTACCTCGCCACTATGGCCTATTTATTGCCTTTACGTCCCTTATCTTACCCTATTTCCACACACTGTATATAGACTTTTTTCCTACTTTATTATTGACTGTATGTTTCTTTATTCCATGTGTAACTCTGTGTTGTTGTATGTGTCGAACTGCTTTGCTTTAACTTGGCCAGGTCGCAGATGTAAATGAGAACTTGTTCTCAACTAGCCTACCTGGTTAAATAAAAAATTAATAAAAAATGTTGGAGGACGTCGTTTTGACTAATAGCCACACACGTTGTTATGTTGCCACCACGTTGTCCCGGGACGTTGATGATGGCAAGGTGTCCGATGACATTTCTGTTTTTTGTAAGTTTGAAACCTGCCTCGTCCACATATATTAGCTCATGATACACAGCATCTGCTTCTAGCTCCACGACTCTGAAATAGACGAGACAAAACCATGTTGCACAGTACGAAAAGACAGGGATCAGTCAATATGATGTAGCACCATACACTTCCAGATCCAGTACCAATGATAGGATAGTATAGCTTACCTGAACATATTCATATCTCAGTTGATTTACACAGTCTGAGTTTCTTTCGAAAGGGAATCTGTACAGCTGCTTCATCCTAATTCTATTGTGTTTCAGTAGACGAGACAGTGCAGAGAGACTCACTCTGTTGACGTTTAGGAATATGGTGTTATCTGCCATTATGTGGTCCTACAGTTCTCCGAGTCTGATGCAGTTATTTGCAATGACCATATTTACAATGTGGGTTTCCTGCTCTGGGCTGAACAGTCAACCTCTTCCACCAGATCATGGTTTTCTTGCACTTCTGTAAAAACATTTGAATGGTTTTAGTGATAGATCCTTCTCATTATGAAAGTACAGTACATATTACTGTACCAGTAAGACTACAGCACTTAGTTACTTACCGGTTTTCATTTCGAAATATCCAGATGATACCTGCAACAGTATAGCGGCTCAGATTTGGTTGAACCCGTTGCCCAGCCTCCCTCATGCTCATCCAATGGTTGACAACATGGTCAACGACAGTCACTCTGATTGCATCAGTTTTTGTGTTCCTGACTCCCCTCCTCCTTCTCCCCCGTCCTACTTCACCACTTCCTCCTCCTCCTCTTACTACTTCACGTCCTCATCCTCCTCTTCCTCCTCTAGTTCTCATCTCTCTTACTCTCTGACCAATATTGGCCTCCATTGTTGTCCAAACCTTATGTTTACCTGTGGCTTATTTATAGAGCTCAAGCTCTGATTTGTAAGTGAACTCATTATCTAAGTGTTTTCACATGTGTCAATGTGGAAAGGCAATTGGCGAAATAGTGTAGCAATGTGTTATAAAATGACAAACTGAGTGTTAAAGCAGAAAATGTGCACTCAGTTTGGCACACTTGCTAAATGCATTGGCTGCAAGTTTTAATGGTTTCAGAGATGGCTTCAAGAATCATTGTTAGTGTTTATGCATTCAGAGAAAACTGTAACTGCCATTTCCCCGAAAGTCAGACTTCCCACACGCCAACACATATTTCTCAGCCTAGGAAGCATTGGCTTTCACCAAATTGTGTGTGGTTATCCTTAGATATTTGTTTCTTTTTTATTTATTTAACTCGGCACGTCAGTTAAGAACAAATTCTTATTTTCAATGATGGCCTAGGAACAGCAGGTTAACTGCCTTGTTCAGGGGCAGAACGACAGATTTTTACCTTGTCAGCTCAGTGATTCAATCTTGCAACCTTTCAGTTACCAGTCCAACGCTCTAACCACTAGGCTACCTGCCACTCCCAGATATATTCTCCAGACTTATAAATAGGGAATTGTTGATATGTTGTCAAATTTTTATTATAGATTACATTTTGTTCTGAAAAAATGCATTTTTCTTTTTACCTTTGTTTAGTCAAATCAAATGTTATTGGTCACATACACATGGTTAGCAGATGTTATTGGTCACATACACATGGTTAGCAGATGTTATTGGTCACATATACACATGGTTAGCAGATGTTATTGGTCACATACACATGGTTAGCAGATGTTATTGGTCACATACACATGGTTAGCAGATGGTATTGGTCACATACACATGGTTAGCAGATGTTATTGTGGGTGTAGCGAAATGCTTGTGCTTCTAGTTCCGACAGTGCAGCAATATCTAACAAGTCATCCAAAACCTAATACACACAATCTAACTAAAGGAATGGAATAAGAATATATACTACCGTTCAAAAGTTTGGGGTCACTTAGAACTGTCCTTGTTTTTGAAAGAAAATCGCATTTTTCGTCCATTAAAATAACTTAAAATTGATCAGAAATACAGTGTAGACATTGTTAATGTTGTAAATGACTATTGTAGCTGGAAACAGCCGGCTTCTAATGGAATATCTACATAGGCGTACAGAGGCCCAATATCAGCAGCCATCACTCCTGTGTTCCAATGGCACGTTGTGTTAGCTAATCCAAGTTTATAATTTTAAAAGGCTAATTGATCATTAGAATATACTTTTGCAAATATGTTAGCACAGCTGAAAACTTTTGGACCATTTTAGTTTGTCCGTGAAATGTACACCGAGGAACTTAACTTTCCACCTTCTCCACCAAGGTCCCTTCGATGTGGATAGGGGGGTGCTCCCTCTGCTGTTTCCTGAAGTCCACGTTCATCTCCTTTGTATTGTTGACGTTGAGTGAGTGGTTGTTTTCCTGTCACCACACTCCGAGTGCCCTCACCTCTTCCCTATAGGTTCTCATCATTGTTAGCAATCAAGCCTACTACTGTTGTGTCATCTGCAAACTTGATGATTAAGTTGAGGGTGTGCATGACCACGCAGTCCTGGGTGAACAAGGGGTGTATGTGGGGTGTATGTGTACTCCCTGTTCACCCATGACTGTGTGGCCATGCACACCTCCAACTCAATAATCAAGTTTGCAGATGACACAACAGTAGGAGGCCTGATTACCAACAATGACGAGAAAGCCTGCAGAGAGGAGGGGAGAGCCTGGGAGTGTGGTGCCAGGAAAATAACCTCTCACTCAATGTCGACAAAACAAAGGAGCTGATCGTGGACTTATGGAAACAGCAGAGGTAGTATGCCCCATCCTCATCAACAGTGAAGAAGGTGGAAAGCTTCAAGTTCCTCAATGTACACATAACTGACAATCTGAAATGGTCCACCCAGACAGACAGTGTGGTGAAGAAGGCGCAACAGTGCCTCTTAAACCTCAGGAGGCTGAAGAAATTTGGCTTGGCACCTAAAACCCTCACAATGTTACAGCTGCACAATTGAGAGCATCCTGTCGGGCTGTATCACTGCCTGGTATGGCAACCACAGGGCTCTCTAGAGGGTGGTGTGTTCTGCCCATTGCATCACCGGGGGCAAACTACATGCCCTCCAGGACACCTACAGCACCCGATGTCACAGGAAGGTCGAAAAGATAATCAAGGATGACAACCACCCAAGCCACTGCCTGTTCACCCTGCTATCATCCAGAAGGTGAGGTCAGTACAGGTGCATCAAAGCTGGGACCAAGAGACTGAAAAACAGCTTATATCTCAAGGTTATCAGACTGTTAAATAGCCATCACTAGGCAGCTTCCACCTGGTTACGTAACCCTGCAACTTAGAGGCTGCTGCCTCATATACATAGACTTGATATCACTGGCCACTGAAATAATGGAACACTAGTCACTTTAATAATGCTTACATATTTTTGCTTTCCTCATCTCATATGTACATACTGTATTCTATTCTACTGTATTTTAGTCTATGCCACTCCAACATTGTTCATCCTAATATTTATATATTCCTTAATTCCATTCTTTTACTTTTAGGTTGTGTGCATTGTTGTGCATTTTTAGATATCACTGCACTGTTGGAGCTAGAAACACAAGCATTTCGCTACACCCACAATAACATCTCCTAAACATGTGTATGTGACAAATACAATATGATTTGATCTCAGTTAAACCCTCCGAGAGAGCGAAAGCTCCTCTCTGTCTCAGTTTGTGTAGATTCTGATGCTGTGGAACAAAAGAGTATGGCATGTCATACTATTTCTGACCAGACATCAGATGCATGGGATAAATATAGAGGGGCGCTGTTTTCTCCGGTGACATAGTTTCAGCAGAGAATAATTATTTATTTGAATTAATAGGATCCCCATTAGTTAAAACCAATGGCGAAAGCTAGTCTTACTGGCGTCCGACACATAATTTACATTTACATTTACATTTAAGTCATTTAGCAGACGCTCTTATCCAGAGCGACTTACAAATTGGTGCTTTCACCTTATGACATCCAGTGGAACAGCCACTTTACAATAGTGCATCTAGGTCTTTTAAGGGGGGAGGGAGGGGGGGAGAAGGATTACTTTATCCTATCCTAGGTATTCCTTAAAGAGGTGGGGTTTCAGGTGTCTCCGGAAGGTGGTGATTGACTCCGCTGTCCTGGCGTCGTGAGGGAGTTTGTTCCACCATTGGGGGCCAGAGCAGCGAACAGTTTTGACTGGGCTGAGCGGGAACTGTACTTCCTCAGTGGTAGGGAGGCGAGCAGGCCAGAGGTGGATGAACGCAGTGCCCTTGTTTGGGTGTAGGGCCTGATCAGAGCCTGGAGGTACTGAGGTGCCGTTCCCCTCACAGCTCCGTAGGCAAGCACCATGGTCTTGTAGCGGATGCGAGCTTCAACTGGAAGCCAGTGGAGAGAGCGGAGGAGCGGGGTGACGTGAGAGAACTTGGGAAGGTTGAACACCAGACAGGCTGCGGCGTTCTGGATGAGTTGTAGGGGTTTAATGGCACAGGCAGGGAGCCCAGCCAACAGCGAGTTGCAGTAATCCAGACGGGAGATGACAAGTGCCTGGATTAGGACCTGCGCCGCTTCCTGTGTGAGGCAGGGTCGTACTCTGCGGATGTTGTAGAGCATGAACCTACAGGAACGGGCCACCGCCTTGATGTTATTTGAGAACGACAGGGTGTTGTCCAGGATCACGCCAAGGTTCTTAGCGCTCTGGGACGAGGACACAATGGAGTTGTCAACCGTGATGGCGAGATCATGGAACGGGCAGTCCTTCCCCGGGAGGAAGAGCAGCTCCGTCTTGCCGAGGTTCAGCTTGAGGTGATGATCCGTCATCCACACTGATATGTCTGCCAGACATGCAGAGATGCGATTCGCCACCTGGTCGTCAGAAGGGGAAAGGAGAAGATTAATTGTGTGTCGTCTGCATAGCAATGATAGGAGAGACCATGTGAGGTTATGACAGAGCCAAGTGACTTGGTGTATAGCGAGAATAGGAGAGGGCCTAGAACAGAGCCCTGGGGGACACCAGTGGTGAGAGCACGTGGTGAGGAGACGGATTCTCGCCACGCCACCTGGTAGGAGCGACCTGTCAGGTAGGACGCAATCCAAGCGTGGGCCGCGCCGGAGATGCCCAACTCGGAGAGGGTGGAGAGGAGGATCTGATGGTTCACAGTATCGAAGGCAGCCGATAGGTCTAGAAGGATGAGAGCAGAGGAGAGAGAGTTAGCTTTAGCAGTGCGGAGCGCCTCCGTGATACAGAGAAGAGCAGTCTCAGTTGAATGACTAGTCTTGAAACCTGACTGATTTGGATCAAGAAGGTCATTCTGAGAGAGATAGCGGGAGAGCTGGCCAAGGACGGCACGTTCAAGAGTTTTGGAGAGAAAAGAAAGAAGGGATACTGGTCTGTAGTTGTTGACATCGGAGGGATCGAGTGTAGGTTTTTTCAGAAGGGGTGCAACTCTCGCTCTCTTGAAGACAGGAGGGACGTAGCCAGCGGTCAGGGATGAGTTGATGAGCGAGGTGAGGTAAGGGAGAAGGTCACCGGAGATGGTCTGGAGAAGAGAGGAGGGGATAGGGTCAAGCGGGCAGGTTGTTGGGCGGCCGGCCGTCACAAGACGCGAGATGTCATCTGGAGAGAGAGGGGAGAAAGAGGTCAGAGCACAGGGTAGGGCAGTGTGAGCAGAACCAGCGGTGTCGTTTGACTTAGCAAACGAGGATCGGATGATGATAATGAAAAATACACTAGATAAAAGACTTTACAATTGACATACATTTAAAAACATTAACATGTAGTGTGTGTGTGTGTGTGTGACGAAGCAAGAGGGCACACATCAAAATCAGTCCAGAATAAACCCAATACGTTTCTATGGGCATATTATGCAGATCTAAGCTTGTCACCTGCATTCCCTCCTTTGGGACAAAGACTCCCATTGTTAGGGTGGAGACATGAGTATCTCGCCATTATATACATATTTCTGGTTTCAGCCTCTTGCGAATTGGAATGTTGGAGTGTGCACAGTGCACGGTCAGGATGCTGGATTGTCTTAAAGTTGAACCGTTATTCGTTGTCTGAAGAAGACAACGAGGAATCATCAGACCAAAGCGCAGCGTGGTAAGTGTTCATGCTTTTTATTGGAACTGAACACTATAACAAAAATAACCAAGAGAATAACCGAAACTGTCCTGTAAGGTGCAAAACACTAAACAGAAATGAACTACCCACAAAAAACATGTGGGAAAAAGCTACCTAAGTATGTTCAGAGACAACGATAGACAGCTGTCCCTGATTGAGAACCATACCCGGCCAAAACAAAAACATTGAAAAAAGAACATAGAATGCCCACCCAAATCACACCCTGACCAAACCAAAATAGAGACATAAAAAGCTCTATTGTCAGGGCGTGACAAGTAAATAGATGTTTCGCCAAAATTATATAATTACTCCCGTCTAAATAAAGACATTCAAAACATTTCCCCAAGGAGCATGAGATAGACACAGAGTGTCACGAGTCCGACCGAGGGTGTTTCCCCTTCCCGGGCGGGTGGCGCTCGGCGGTCGTCGTCACCGGCCTATTAGCTGCCACTGATTGTTTTTCCTCCCCCTCCTTGTATGTTTAGTGGTAGCACCTGTTCATGTTTAATTCGTTTGTCTTTATTAGACAGCCGGCCCGCCTGGTTGTTTTGCGGGATTATTTCTATGTAACCTTCGGCTCTGTTGTAGAGGTACGTGTTAGTGCCTAGTCGTGATTTTTTCCATTGTACTTTTTGATTCCCTGTGGTTGGGAACGTAACTTTTGTGAGCACCCTGTGGTGCGTTGGTGCTATTAAAAGACGCACAGCATTGAACTCTGTCTCCTGCATTTGACTCCACACCCACGACACCCGGAGCATTACACAGAGGATCATTACCTTCTTTTAAAAATATAACAGGACTGTTTCGAACCACAAGTGTGTAGACCTATGCCTATTTACGAAGCCCGCAATTTGGGAAGTGTGCGTAAACGGTCTAGCTGATTGAGTTGCGGCTGTCAGTGAAAAGCATCTAACATATGTGTGAAGATAATGTGTCTTGAGTATAAATTGATGCATCAAGAAGAAGAGGGGTGTGTGGTGAAGATATGGTTCCTCTACAGAATACATGCATATGCACGAAAGCGCCCATTTTGGCAACGTCTGATTTCTGATTGTATTAACTCACCATACGTTGAGCTTCTCACACAGTTAGTCAATTAAATCTGTATCGAAAGATAGTTCATCTATATTTGATCAATCTTTCCAACACTCCCGGCCTCGATAATCACCAAACCTTGGTGTGAAAGAGCAAAATATTCAGATTTTATGATTCCATATATACAGTGAAAACATCATAAAAATAGCTGTCTGTCCAGAGCTCACTGGCCCAGGAAACTCTGGGGGCCAGGATTAGGCAATATGTAATGGTTTTCTTCTGGGGAAAGAGAGGTGGACCAAAATGCAGCGTGGTGGTTATTCATGTTCTTTAATTTATAAAGAAACTACACATGAGATAACTAACAAAAACAACAAACGCGAGAACCTAAAACAGTCCCATCTGGTACAAAGACAGGAACAATCACCCACAAAACCCAACACAAAACAGGCTACCTAAATATGGTTCCCAATCAGAGACAATGACTAACACCTGCCTCTGATTGAGAACCATATATAGGCCAAACATAGAAATAGACAAACCAGACACACAACATAGAATGCCCACCCAGCTCACGTTCTGACCAACACTAAAACAAGGAAAACACACACAAACGATGGTCAGAACGTGACACTATAGTTGATACAATGTTGCAAGTTCGTTAGCCACAGCTCAAGACAAATAGAAAGGGAGGCAGACAGGCGGAGTAGAGAGATGGATATTTTCTATAGTTTTTATTTGTCGGCTTTAGGCCTGTATAGTTGACTTAGTTGATGATTGAAGTTAGGCCTACTGCTGCATTGGCTGTAGGCTATATCTCAGAGTTCTATATGTTCTCATTTCTTTAGCTGCCAATTTTTTTATATTTTTTTATTTAACCTTTATGTAACCAGGTAGGCCAGTTCTCAATTACAACTGCGACCTGGCCAAGATAAAGCAAAGCAGTGCGACAAAAACAACAACAGAGTTACACATAAACAAACATGCAGTGAATTTTATTTATTTTACCTTAACTAGGCAAGTCAGTTAAGAACAAATTCTTATTTTCAATGAAGGCCTAGGAACAGTGGAACTTGTTCAGGGGCAGGGAACAACAGATTTTTACCCTGTCAGCTCAGGGATTTGATCTTGCAACCTTTCGGTTACAAGCCCACCACTCTAACCACTAGGCTACCTGCCAATAACACGATAGAAAAATCTATGTACAGTGTGTGCAAATATAGAAGAGTAGGGAGGTGAGGCAATTGTCACGCCCTGACCACAGAGAGCCCTCGGGGTTCTCTATGGTGTTGTAGGTCAGGGCGTGACTAGGGGGTGTTCTAGTCGATGACATTTCTATGTTTGGGTTTGAGTGTGGTTCCCAATTAGGGGCGGGTGATTATCGTTGTATCTAATTGGGGATCATACTTAAGGTGTCCCTGTTCCCACCTGCATTTGTGGGATATCATCAAGGACAACAACCACCCGAGCCACTGCCTGTTCACCCCGCTATCATCCAGAAGGCGAGGTCAGTACAGGTGCATCAAAGCTGGGACCGAGAGACTGAAAAACAGCTTCTATCTCAAGGCCATCAGACTGTTAAACAGCCACCACTAACATTGAGTGGCTGCTGCCAACACACTGACTCAACTCCAGCCACTTTAATAATGGGAATTGATGGGAAATGATGTAAAATATATCACTAGCCACTTTAAACAATGCTACCTAATATAATGTTTACATACCCTACATTATTCATCTCATATGTATACGTATATACTGTACTCTATCATCTACTGCATCCTTATGTAATACATGTATCACTAGCCACTTTAACTATGCCACTTTGTTTACATACTCATCTCATATGTATATACTGTACTCTATACCATCTACTGTATCTTGCCTATGCTGCTCTGTACCATCACTCATTCATATATCTTTATGTACATATTCTTTATCCCCTTACACTGTGTATAAGACAGTCGTTTTGGAATTGTTAGTTAGATTACTTGTTGGTTATTACTGCATTGTCGGAACTAGAAGCACAAGCATTTCGTTACACTCGCATTAACATCTGCTAACCATGTGTATGTGACAAATAACATTTGATTTGATTTTTGTGCTTGTTGCACAACGTAGGTCACGTTTCATTGTTTGTTTATTGTTTTGTTGGAAGTTTCACTGTAAATAAAGATGTGGAACTCTAATCACGCTGCGCCTTGGTCCGTCCATTCTAACAACTGTGACAGCAACAAATAGGCAATAGAGGTGAAATAATTACAATTTAGCATGAACACTGGAGTGATAGATGTGCAGATGATGATGTGCAAGTAGAGAGCGTCTCTGAGATCTGCAGATCCTCTGAGCTGGTGAAAGAACAAGGCCTCTGGCTTATTAAAGTCATGACAGGGAGACTCTGCATCGTGGCCACATCCGTTCCCTCTGAGAGGGTCTTCTCGAAAACGGGACAAATAATTACTGAGAGAAGAAACCCCATCAGCCCCTCAAGTGAGGCAACTTGCATTTCTGAATGCAAATCTCTCATAAAAACAAAATATGGTCAGCATTGCTGTGTGCTTGTTATAACATGGCAATAAAGAAGAGACAGAACAGAGGGATCAGTTTAATGTTTTAAGTGGGATGCTGCAGTTTTGCACATTGTTATTTATTTTTCTTTGACATGGTGCAATATTCTATTATGTTGTTCAGATTGTATTTGTTTTGAATTGTTACATTATTATACTTATATTATAAAAGTTATAATTTAAATGCACGTGTAATAGTATCTTTTTTACATTTATTTCAATTTGTGGGATGCTGCAATTTTGCAAATTATGTATTTTTCTTTGATATGGTACAATATTCTATTATGCTGTTCAGATTGTATTCATTTTGTATGGTTAGATTCATATGCACTTTGTTAATATACATTAAAGATATACTTTACATGTTTAATAGCATTCTTTTTCGTAACAAACCAATGCATTTTTATATACATCGTGGTTAAGGTAGAGTAGGATTTAATTTAATAATTTAATTAGAATTGTATTAACACCAATCATAGTCAAACTATCGCAAACTGTTTGACTTGAAAAAATAGAAAACATTTTTTTAAAAGAGCCATTTGGGAGCCAAAAGAGACTGCTCTTTTTTGTTACGTGTTAGTTGTTGACGCGCCAGACTGGTTTGTTTTTTCTGTGGTATTTCACAAAGATGTTTATTGTTAAACATAATTCTTGTGACTGTTTTGTGCGTTTTGCACTTTTGTCTCAATAAAGTGTGCGCTTGTTTCACAAAATCACAGAATCTTACACCTACCATGGAGTCAGCAGGAGCAGGTACCCCGATCAGAGGAGTCGAGGAACGCGTCCAAGAACACGCGGCAATGCTACATCATCTCGGTGCCATGATGGATTGCTTTGTCCAGACCATGGACCGCTGGGAGAGACAGGAAGTCTCTACCCATCCCGTCCGGATCCAGCTCCAGTGGGATGCGTCTCTCCCTTCCCAGGGAGTATGGTGGGACGGCCGCACAGTGCCAGGGGTTCCTTTTACAACTGGACCTATACCTGGCCACCATTCACCCAGCTCCCTCAGGAAGGGAGAGAGTATCCGCCCTCGTCTCATGCCTCTCGGGGAGAGCTCTGGAGTGGGCAAACACTGTGTGGGGAGAGGAAGACGCGGCGTTAGACCACTTTGAGGAGTTCACCCGCCGCTTCCGGGCCATCTTTGACCATCCGCCCGAAGGTAGAGCGGCAGGGGAACGACTCTTCCATTTGAGGCAGGGGACGAGGAGCGCACAGGATTTCATGCTGGAGTTCCGGACTTTGGCCGCCGGAGCAGGATGGAACGACAGGGCCCTCATCGACCAGTATCGATGCAGCCAACATGAGGACGTCTGACGGGAGTTGGCCTGCAGGGATACCACCATCACCTTTGACCAACTGGTGGATCTGTCCACCCGGTTGGATAACCTGCTGATCATCCGTGGACGTCCTGAGGGGGCTCTGTCGGGTTCCATCTCCCAGCACTCCCGCTCCGGTGCCCATGGAGTTGGGAGGGGCTGCGCATTGGAAGGCTGGAGGAGGGGCCTTCACATGCACCATCTGTGGCCGCAGAGGGCGCACTGCCGGTCGGTGCCGGGTTGGTCCCTCTGGGAGTCGAGGCAGCAGGCAGGGCACTCTGGCGTCACCCCAGGTGAGTCTGCACCACTCTCATCCAGAGTCCTCTGTTGTCCACCTGTTTGTACCTGTTTGTTTCCCTGAGTTCTCCCCGCATTCCCAGCATAAGGCACTTGTCGATTCAGGCGCAGCTGGGAATTTTATCGACAGAGCATTAGCTCTTAGTTTAGGGATCCCCATTATTCCTGTGGATAGACCTTTCCCGGTTCACGCTCTGGATAGTCAACCATTAGGGTCCAGGCTAATCAGGGAGGCCACCATCTCCCTGGCCATGGAGACGCAGGGGGGTCACGAGGAGAGAATCAGTCTCTTTCTCATTGACTCTCCTGCGTTTCCTGTGGTACTAGGTCTTCCCTGGTTGGCTCGTCATAACCCCACATTCCTGGCAACAGAGGGCTCTCACAGGGTGGTCGCGAGAGTGCTCGGGGAGGTGTGTAGGGGTTTCCGTTGGTGCTACCACGGTGGAAAGTCAAGACCAGGTCTCCACCGTGCACCATCCCCCAGAATATGCCGATTTGGCTCTCGCCTTCTGTAAAATTAAGACGACCCAATTACCACCCCATCGACGGTGGGATTGTGTGACAAATCTCCTGGTAGACGCTGCACTTCCCAGGAGTCATGTGTATCCCCTGTCACAAGTGGAGACGGTGGCTATGGAGACATGTCTCCGAATCCCTGCATCAGGGGTACATTTGGTCCTCCCACCTCCTCGAGTTTCTTTTTTGTGAAGAAAAAGGATGGAGGTCTGCGCCTGGGCATTGACTATAGAGGTCTCAATCAAATCACGGTGAGGTACAGTAACCCGCTACCTCTTATCGCCATGGCGATTGAGTCAATGCACGGGGCGCGCTTCTTCACTAAACTGGATCTCAGGAGTGCGTACAATCTGGTGCGTATCCGGGAGGGAGACGAGTGGAAGACGCGTTTAGTACCACCTCAGGGCATTATGAGTACCTCGTCTGAGGAAATGCATCATCTCTCAACAGCACGCATGGAGCTTCCTGATCTGCAACAAGGCTTTGGCCCCAGCAATGCTGAAACGACCAGAGTGTAAAACATCCCCAAACATTCAACCAACTACTCTAAAACTTTCACGCACACAAACACACACAAAGTTGGGCAATAAATTGGGTGTATTCAGGAGTGGGCTCTATGTTCGACTTCACCAACACACTTCCATTTCAAGGCTGAACTCAACAACCCGGTCGCATTCCGCCTCGCTCCACAGGTAGTATCACAGTTTCATTTCATTACAGTACAACGGTTTGATTTGTTTGATCGTAGCTAGCTACATAGCTAGCTACATAGCCGTCTCTGTATCAAAGATAATTGTGTAGTCTAGAGCGATTTTCTAGGTTACCTAGCCAGCTATTGTCGTTCTTTTAACGCAACGTAACAAAATCAACACTGCTAGCTAGCCAGCTAGCCCCCGAATCAACATCGCAGCCACTGCCAGCTAGCCTACAAAGTCAACAACGCAGCCACTGCCAGCTAGCCTACTTCAGCAGTACTGTATCATTTTTAATAATTTTAGTCAATAAGATTCTTGCTACGTAAGCTCAACTTTCTGAACATTCGAGACGTGTAGTCCACTTGTCATTCCAATCTCCTTTGCATTAGCGTAGCCTCTTCTGTAGCCTGTCAACTATGTGTCTGTCTATCCCTGTTCTCTCCTCTCTGCACAGACCATACAAACGCTCCACACCGCGTGGCCGCGGCCACCCTAATCTGGTGGTCCCAGCGCGCACGACCCACGTGGAGTTCCAGGTCTCCGGTAGCCTCCGATCTGCGGCCAACAAGGCAGAGTTCATCTCAGCCTATGCCTCCCTCCAGTCCCTCGACTTCTTGGCACTGACGGAAACATGGATCACCACAGATAACACTGCTACTCCTACTGCTCTCTCTTCGTCCGCCCACGTGTTCTCGCACACCCCGAGAGCTTCTGGTCAGCGGGGTGGTGGCACCGGGATCCTCATCTCTCCCAAGTGGTCATTCTCTCTTTCTCCCCTTACCCATCTGTCTATCGCCTCCTTTGAATTCCATGCTGTCACAGTTACCAGCCCTTTCAAGCTTAACATCCTTATCATTTATCGCCCTCCAGGTTCCCTCGGAGAGTTCATCAATGAGCTTGATGCCTTGATAAGCTCCTTTCCTGAGGACGGCTCACCTCTCACAGTTCTGGGCGACTTTAACCTCCCCACGTCTACCTTTGACTCTTTCCTCTCTGCCTCCTTCTTTCCACTCCTCTCCTCTTTTGACCTCTCCCTCTCACCTTCCCCCTACTCACAAGGCAGGCAATACGCTCGACCTCATCTTTACTAGATGCTGTTCTTCCACTAACCTCATTGCAACTCCCCTCCAAGTCTCCGACCACTACCTTGTATCCTTTTCCCTCTCGCTCTCATCCAACACTTCCCACACTGCCCCTACTCGGATGGTATCGCGCCGTCCCAACCTTCGCTCTCTCTCCCCCGCTACTCTCTCCTCTTCCATCCTATCATCTCTTCCCTCTGCTCAATCCTTCTCCAACCTATCTCCTGATTCTGCCTCCTCAACCCTCCTCTCCTCCCTTTCTGCATCCTTTGACGCTCTATGTCCCCTATCCTCCAGGCCGGCTCGGTCCTCCCCTCCCGCTCCGTGGCTCGACGACTCATTGCGAGCTCACAGAACAGGGCTCCGGGCAGCCGAGCGGAAATGGAGGAAAACTCGCCTCCCTGCGGACCTGGCATCCTTTCACTCCCTCCTCTCTACATTTTCCTCTTCTGTCGCTGCTGCTAAAGCCACTTTCTACCACTCTAAATTCCAAGCATCTGCCTCTAACCCTAGGAAGCTCTTTGCCACCTTCTCCTCCCTCCTGAATCCCCCTCCCCTCCCCCCTCCTCCCTCTCTGCAGATGACTTCGTCAACCATTTTGAAAAGAAGGTCGACGACATCCGATCCTCGTTTGCTAAGTCAAACGACACCGCTGGTTCTGCTCACACTGCCCTACCCTGTGCTCTGACCTCTTTCTCCCCTCTCTCCAGATGAAATCTCGCGTCTTGTGACGGCCGGCCGCCCAACAACCTGCCCGCTTGACCCTATCCCCTCCTCTCTTCTCCAGACCATTTCCGGAGACCTTCTCCCTTACCTCACCTCGCTTATCAACTCATCCCTGACCGCTGGCTACGTCCCTTCCGTCTTCAAGAGAGCGAGAGTTGCACCCCTTCTGAAAAACCTACACTCGATCCCTCCGATGTCAACAACTACAGACCAGTATCCCTTCTTTCTTTTCTCTCCAAAACCCTTGAACGTGCCGTCCTTGGCCAGCTCTCCCGCTATCTCTCTCAGAATGACCTTCTTGATCCAAATCAGTCAGGTTTCAAGACTAGTCATTCAACTGAGACTGCTCTTCTCTGTATCACGGAGGCGCTCCGCACTGCTAAAGCTAACTCTCTCTCCTCTGCTCTCATCCTTCTAGACCTATCGGCTGCCTTCGATACTGTGAACCATCAGATCCTCCTCTCCACCCTCTCCGAGTTGGGCATCTCCGGCGCGGCCCACGCTTGGATTGCGTCCTACCTGACAGGTCGCTCCTACCAGGTGGCGTGGCGAGAATCCGTCTCCTCACCACGTGCTCTCACCACTGGTGTCCCCCAGGGCTCTGTTCTAGGCCCTCTCCTATTCTCGCTATACACCAAGTCACTTGGCTCTGTCATAACCTCACATGGTCTCTCCTATCATTGCTATGCAGACGACACACAATTAATCTTCTCCTTTCCCCCTTCTGATGACCAGGTGGCGAATCGCATCTCTGCATGTCTGGCAGACATATCAGTGTGGATGACGGATCACCACCTCAAGCTGAACCTCGGCAAGACGGAGCTGCTCTTCTTCCCGGGGAAGGACTGCCCGTTCCATGATCTCGCCATCACTGTTGACAACTCCATTGTGTCCTCGTCCCAGAGCGCTAAGAACCTTGGCGTGATCCTGGACAACACCCTGTCGTTCTCAAATAACATCAAGGCGGTGGCCCGTTCCTGTAGGTTCATGCTCTACAACATCCGCAGAGTACGACCCTGCCTCACACAGGAAGCGGCGCAGGTCCTAATCCAGGCACTTGTCATCTCCCGTCTGGATTACTGCAACTCGCTGTTGGCTGGGCTCCCTGCCTGTGCCATTAAACCCCTACAACTCATCCAGAACGCCGCAGCCCGTCTGGTGTTCAACCTTCCCAAGTTCTCTCACGTCACCCCGCTCCTCCGCTCTCTCCACTGGCTTCCAGTTGAAGCTCGCATCCGCTACAAGACCATGGTGCTTGCCTACGGAGCTGTGAGGGGAACGGCACCTCAGTACCTCCAGGCTCTGATCAGGCCCTACACCCAAACAAGGGCACTGCGTTCATCCACCTCTGGCCTGATCGCCTCCCTACCACTGAGGAAGTACAGTTCCCGCTCAGCCCAGTCAAAACTGTTCGCTGCTCTGGCCCCCCAATGGTGGAACAAACTCCCTCATGACGCCAGGACAGCGGAGTCAATCACCACCTTCCGGAGACACCTGAAACCCCACCTCTTTAAGGAATACCTAGGATAGGATAAAGTAATCCTTCTCACCCCCCTTAGATGCACTATTGTAAAGTGGCTGCTCCACTGGATGTCATAAGGTGAATGCACCAATTTGTAAGTCGCTCTGGATAAGAGCGTCTGCTAAATGACTTAAATGTAAATGTAATGTTAAATGTCATGCCGTACGGGTTGATGAATGCTCCATCAGTCTTCCAATCCTTCGTAGACGAGATTTTCAGGGACCTGCAGGGGCAGGGTGTAGTGGTATATATCGACGACATTCTGATATACTCAGCTACACGCGCTAAGCATGTGTCCTTGGTGCTCAAGGTACTTGGACTACTGTTGGAGCATGACCTGTACGTCAAGGCTGAGAAATGCCTGTTCTTTCAGCAGGCCGTCTCCTTCCTAGGGTATCGCATTTCCACATCAGGGGTGGAGATGGAGAGTGACCTCATAGCAGCTGTGCGTCATTGGCGGCGATTCTTAGGGTTTGCCAATTACTACCTGATATTTATCCGGGGTTTTGGCCAGGTGGCTGCTCCCATTACCTCACTGCTGAAGGGGGGTCCTGTACGTCTGCAGTGGTTGGTTGAGGCGGACAGGGATTTTGGGCAGCTAAGAGCTCTGTTTACCTCAGCTCCCATGCTGGCCCATCCGGATCCCTCCTTGGCATTCATAGTGGGGGTGGACGCGTCAGAGGCTGGGATCTCTCAGCGCTCGAGCACGCCACCGAAGCTCCGCCTCTGTTTTTTCTTCTCCAAGAGGCTTAGCCCGGCGGAACAGAATTATGATGTGGGGGACCGGGAGCTGTGGTTAAGGCTTTGAAGGCGTGGCTACATTGGCTTGAGGGGGCTAAACACCCTTTCCTCATCTGGACTGACCACCGCAACCTGGAGTACATCCGGGCAGCTAGGAGACTGAATCCTCATCAGGCAAGGTGGGCCTTGCTCAATGTCAAAGGTTCTTTGTAGATCCTTTTGAAAACCATGCAGGGTTTTTTATTCTGGTTATTTACTTTTTTAATTTTACCTTTATTTTACTAGGCAAGTCAGTTAAGAACAAATTCTTATTTTCAATGACGGCCTAGTGGGTTAACAGTGGGTTAACTGCCTGTTCAGGGCAGAACGGCAGATTTGTACCTTGTCAGCTCGGGGATTCGAACTTGCAACCTTTCGGTTACTAGTCCAACGCTCTAACCACTAGGCTACCCTGCCGCCCCATGCTGTTATCCATATAATATTGTTAAAATTCTTTGTTTTATTATTATGTTAATTGACAAGTTGAATTAGATGTTCCAGCTCTGGTGAAGAAAGCGTTGGGTAAATTAAAATCGGCGAAGATCACAAGAAGTGGGCTTGTTTTGATTTCGTGTGTTTCTGACAATCAGGAGTCATTTCTGGTGTTTCGTAAGAAGTTCGTAAGAAGTTGACATTGAAATGTTAAAATACATTTCTGGAGTGATTGATGTACGCTGGAAGAATCATGTGGTTAATGGTAGGAAAGAGAAGACATTGTCTGTCTTTGTGTTTTTTTTTATGTGGAGTGCAGCTGGGATATGTGTACTATCCAGTCAGGGCCTTCGTATCCAGACCTTTGCAGTGTAAGCGATGTAAAACGTTTAGACATGTAGAAAGTGTCTGCAGCTGGAAGGAGCTGATAAATGAAACGTGTGGGGGAAAATCCCTGTGATGGAGACTGTTTAGCAGAAGAGAGTGGCCAAGGAGTAACGTGTTGTAACTGTGGTGGAGAATATGAGGAGACATCCTTCGAATGGCCAAATCTCCTACACAGAGGAGGTAAAAAGGGTAGAAAGGTCAGAAGGTCGGAAGGTCGGATGGTAGTGAATGCAAGTAGATCTATATTGCAACACACACATTGTTTCTAAATGACTTAAATGTAAATGTAAATGTAAATGTTTCATTGAGTGAAATGTTTGCCCTTTGATTGTTTACTTTTATCAATTAACCATTACTTATGTCACCAGTAGGCCTAGTAAATTAACCTTGATATCTGTCATTTGGTTACATAAATTTCTGTTAATGCGTGTATTAATTACAGTCATTACATTTACATGCCCACTAATAATTCAATATTCAACCGATTACGGCAGTAGGCAGACTATGTAATATCAAATCAAATCAAATCAAATCAAATCATAATAGTAATAGTCATGTAAACTTAATAATAGTCATGTAAACACCTTTTTTTTCTTACCTTAAATCGGCGTGAGGTCAAAATCAAAGTAAGCATACGCTGATTAAAACACCTGGTTTTCTGAGCAATCTTTTGCATTATTAGGACATGTAAACATCTTAAATCAGTGTTCCAGCGGTGCATTTGATCTGCATGTTTTAGCACCAACCGAGCGAGCCTCCCTTTTTAGTGCGAGTGAAGTGTCGTTTGGGACCAGCAGCAGATTTCCCAGAAGGGCGTTCGGGGCGGCGCCCCACTTGTGATTGGTAAAAAATAAATAAAATACAATTGTATTTTAAAAATATATATACACTTAACAAAAATTTTTTTTTAAAAATGTAAGTAAATTCATTATGCCCTAATCTATGGATTTCACAAGACTTGGAATTACTATCTGGTGCCGTGACTTTACTGTCATCTATACTGTCATTTATGTTTGATTGTTTCCCAATTTAAATTAATCATGTAACAATTAACTCATTAGGATTCGGGGCACCATGAGAGCGGTTCTTTAAAGAGTTACCATCTCCCGCATTAAACTCTAAAAGGTCTTTACCTATCACTGACAACAATACGGCAGCTTGGAGTCGAGAGAGAGAGAGAGAGAGAGAGAGAGAGAGAGAGAGAGAGAGAGAGAGAGAGAGAGAGAGAGAGAGAGAGAGAGAGAGAGAGAGAGAGAGAGAGAGAGAGAGAGAGAGAGAGAGAGAGAGAGAGAGAGAGGTGTATACTTTACACTTTACACATGAACCGCTTGGAGTAAGAAATCATGTATTTACATGAATATCCTTGGTTTCTCACCGCTTGGAGTAAGAAATCATGTATTTACATGAATATCCTTGGTTTCTCGCGGTAGACAGGGCCTTCTCGGAAAGAGTGTTGAGCCTTTTCCAGGCACGCTTGTAAGGCTCTGATTGTCCAAAAGGGGTTGACCCGTCTTCTACTGTTGTTCTCCTCTGCCGTCGTCCGGTATCCAGTGACTTCTCGTGTAGTCCTGAACAGAACTACAGAGTTTATTCTACTTCCATTCAAAGATACTTCTTTGAAGATAAGCTTTCTAGCCTTGTCGATGGTTCCCACTGGAGTGATAAGAGTAGCGTACCATGGTGATTTTAGAATAGTAATTTCTCTACCGTAACCCGCCGCCAACGTTGTTTTAGGGAATTTGGCAGTATGTACAACCAGCCTCACAACCGCAGACCTCAACATCCGGCTTCTTCACCTGCAGGATCGTCTGAGACCAACCAACCAGAGAGCTGATGAAGCTGTGGGTTTGCACAACCGAATCATTTCTTCACAAACTGTCAGAAACCATCTCAGGGAAGCTCATCTGTGTGCTCACTGTCCTCACCAGGGTCTTGACCTGACTGCAGTTCGGCATTGTAACCGACTTCAGTGGGCAAATGCTCACCTTCGATGGCCACTTGCATGCTGAAGAAGTGTGCTCTTCACGGATGAATCCCGGCTTCAAATGTACCGGGCAGATGACAGACAGAGTGTGTGGTGTCGTGTGGGCGAGTGGTTTGCTGATGTAAACATTTTGAACAGAGTGCCCCATGGTGGCTGGCGGTGGTGTTATGGTATGGGCAGGCATAAGCTACGACCACCGTAGACAATTGCATTTTATCGATGGAAATTTGAATGCACAGAGATACCGGGATGACATTCTGAGGCCCATTGTTGTGTCGTTCAACCACCGCCATTACCTCATGTTTCAGCATGATAATACACGGCCCCATCTTGCAAGGATCTGTACACAATTCCTGGAACCTGAAAATATCCCAGTTCTTCCATGGCTTGCATAATCACCAGACATGTCACCCATTGAGCATGTTTGGGATGCTCTGGATCGACGTTTACGACAGCGTGTTCCAGTTCCTGCCAATATCCAGCAACTTCGCACAGCCATTGAAGGGGAGTGGGACATCATTCCACAGACCACAATCAACAGCCTGATTAAATCTATAAGGAGATGTGTCACGCTGCATGATGCAAATGGTGGTCACACCCGATACTGGTAGGCTGTGACAAAAGATGCATATCTATTTTCCCAGTCATGTGAAACCCATAGATTAGGGCCTAATGAATGTATTTAAATTGACTATTTTCCTTATATGAACTGTAACTTTCTTTTAAATTGTTGCCTGTAGTGTTTATATTTTTGTTCAGTGTAATTACAGAATACAGCTTCTTCACAATAATTCGTAAAGCCGGAGTCACCTTAGAAGCTCAGATATAAGGGAATGTACACAACCATTCAAAAGTTTGGGGTCACGAAGAAATGTCCTTATTTTTGCCCATTAAAATAACATCAAATTGATCTGAAATACAGTGTAGACATTGTTAATGTTGTAAATTACTATTGTAGCTGAAAACGGCAGATGATTTTTTATGGAATATCTACATAGGTGTACAGAAGCCCATTATCAGCAACCATCACTCCTGTGTTCCAATGGCACATTGTGTTAGCTAATCCAAGTTTATCCTTTTAAAAGGCTAATTGATCATTAGAAAGCCCTTTTGCAATTGTGTTAGCACAGCTGAAAACTGTTGTTCTGATTAAAGAAGCAATAAAACTGTCCTTCTTTAGGCTAGTTGAGTATCTGGAGCATCAGCATTTGTGGGTTCAAATTATAGGCTCAAAATGGCCAGAAACAAAGAACTTGCATCTGAAACTCGTCAGTCTATTCTTGTTCTGAGAAATGAAGGCTATTCCATGCGAGAAATTGACAAGAAACTGAAGATCTCGTATAACGCTGTGTAATACTCCCTTCACAGAACTGCGCAAACTGGCTAAATTCACTAACCATAATAGAAAGATGAGTGGGAGGCCCCGGTGCACAACTGAGCAAGAGGACAAGTACATTAGAGTGTCTAGTTTGAGAAACAGACGCCTCACAAGTCCTCAACTGGCAGCTTCATTAAATAGTACCCACAAAACACTCAACGTCAGCAGTGAAGAGGCCACTCCAGGATGCTGTCCTTCTAGGCAGAGTTCCTCTGTCCAATGGCTGTGTTCTTTTGCCCATCTTAAATCTTTAAAAAAAAATTATATGGCTTTTTCTTTGTAACTCTGCCTAGAAGGCCAGCATCCCGGAGTCGCCTCTTCAGTAATAATAAGTTGCATAGACTCACTCTGTGTGCAATAATAGTTTAACATGATTTTTGAATGACTACCTGTCACGCCCTGACCTTAGAGAGCCATTTTATTTCTCTATTTGGTTAGGTCAGGGTGTGATGTTGGGTGGGCATTCTGTTTTGTTTTTCTATGATTTTGTATTTCTAAGTTTTGGCCGGGTATGGTTCTCAATCAGGGACAGCTGTCTATCATTGTCTCTGATTGGGAACCATACTTAGGTAGCCCTTTCCCTCCTTTCAGTGTGGGAGGTAAACTTTTTTGTGGCACATAGCCCTTAAGCTTCACGGTTGTTTTTGTAATAGTTTTTGTCCGCGTCATTTCTAATAAAGGGAATATGTACGCTCACCACGCTGCACCTTGGTCCACTTCCTTTGACGGCTGTGACACTACCTCACCTCTGTACCCCACACATACAATTATCTGGAAGGTTCCTCAGTAGAGCAGTGAATTTCAAACACAGATTGGTAGATGGGTAAAAAAAATAAGCAGACATTGAATTAACTTACACTTTGGATGGTGTATCAATACACCCAGTCACTACAAAGAAACAGGCGTCCTTCCTAAATCAGTTGCTGGAGAGTAAGGAAACCGCTCAAGGATTTCACCAGTAGGCCAATGGTGACTTTCAAACAATTACAGAGTTTAATGGCTGTGGAGAAACCTGAGGATGTATCAACAACATTGTAGTTACTCCACAATACTACCCTAATTGACAGAGTGAAAAGGAGGAAGCCTGAACAGAATATAAATATTCCAAAACATGCATCATGTTTGCCACCACTCACTAAAGTTATACTGCAAAAAATGTCCTGAATACAAAGTGTTATGTTTGCGGCAAATCCAATACAACACATTACTGAGCACCACTCTCCATATTTTCAAGCATAGGGGTGGCTGCATCATGTTATGGATATCAAATCCAATTTCAAATCAAATCAGATATATTAATAAATCCCTTTTTACATCAGCAGATGTCACAAAGTGCTATGTAGAAACTCAGCCTAAAAGCCCAAACAGCAAGCAATGCAGATGTAGAAGCACGGTGGCTAGGAAAAACTCCCTACAAAAGGTAGGAACCTAGGAAGAAACCTAGAGAGGAACCAGGCTCTGAAGGGTGGCCAGTCTTCTTCTGGCTGGGGGGGGGGGGGGATGCTGAGTACCAACTATGAACAGGTTTCATCCAAATATCGAATTAGATGATAAACACGATTTTCACTGTTCATGACTTTTAACTTGTTTTTAGCAACCAGAGAAATATGTCTTAATCCGGTTGTAATCTAGTTAGATAACAACCAAAATATGAGGTGTATCCACTTATGTCTTGACCTCGGCATGAAAAATACATCTTTACCTGGTTATAACCAACTTCACAAGCAGAAAATGACGGCAATAAGAGGTTCGCGTGTCATATGTTTACCGCTTGGTTACTTGTGCAGGTTAGAAAAGCCCCACATACAGTACTAGAAGAATCAGACCGTAATTCAAATCATGGCACATAATGGAATTTCTGCACTGGGTTTCAGAAGTGAGTTTCAAAGACTTTAAAATGAAGGTTCAAAAGTTCTGCAAAAAGACTGGTGGGGCTAATGCATCTAAAACAAACACTGAGAACAAATGGAAAACTGCCTCTACTGATGTAGGAACTTCATTTTTATCTGATTTTTCCACTCAGTCCAGGTGTTCTTGAGATCAGATTCAATAACCACCAGCCAACCATAACTGCCCTGCAATTACTACAAAGTGTATTGGACAGCAATAATCAAACAAACTGTTGGTGTGAATAGCCAATCCACTGTAAATGTGGAACCTTGAACATGTGAAGAGACATTTTTGTTGGTGCTTTTGCCCAACATCTTTCCTCCCTGCCCTTGCCTCTCTCTCTCTCTCTCTCTTAATGTGTCAAATCAAACACAAATCTGACCCAATCAGGACTCTGCTCTCAAGCACTGTATAGGGCCGGAAAGCTATAGGAGAACAATATAATATATGTCCAGGACATTGAGTATCCATTTGTAGTCGCTCTGGAAAGAGCGTGGAAGAAAATATAAATATAAAATATATCTTTCCTCCCTGCCCTTGTTCCTCTCTTCAAATGAAAAAGACACCAAGAGGAGTTTGGAAATTGAAATTGATGTTTATAACACAGTCAAATCTGTGTACTTTTTTTTAACACAGTCAAATCGCATATGCACATCTTGGGAGTAATTCTTCTTGGCAAAGTATTTGTACTTTGTGCTTATTTATGTACAAGTACTTCACTCAGCAAACATTTAAAATCATTAAGAGTGTATTTGACACACAGTAATATAATAAAAAATCCACATCAAAATCCGTCAATTTCAGCCAGAGAGAGATCTGTTTTTTTTGTTGCATGGGCTGGGTCTCAATCCACCTCATCCGCCTATATCGGCCTTCCGCATCTGTGGTGGAAGGTGGCCGAGTTATGGGTCTTCTCACTCTATGGAAAGGGGAGACTCACAAACACAATGGCGTTCTCCGTTTTGCTCTATGACCCCAACAAGTGTCACGGGACTCAACCGAAGATAACCCATGGTAACATTGTGCGAAGAATTATAACGGGTTAAATACAAATATTTCCTGAGCATTCTTATATCTCCTAGACATAGACCGTACTCAATTCAATTACATTTACTTTATTACCTTACTCCCTGTGATACATTGTTTTACTTTTATGAATGTGTTATTCAATGCGTTTCTATGGCCTTTAGTAGTAAAGGCCAAATTCAATATTTTATTTAAAAAATAGTTTTATATATATATTTTTTATACCTAAAGGGGTCCTAAAATTCTAAATCAAATAGCTAAATGACCCTTGGTATGACCATCTTAAAACAATTCCATATGCTAGCTTAGTACCACCCCAACGGCTTAGACTTTTAGAGGTTAATCAATCACACCCTTTCCCTTTTTCGCCTCTCTCGGAGTAGTGTTTCCTGTTCTTAAGACCATGCTGAGACTTCATGGGAAGCATATGGAGCTTTAGCTATCTGTTAGATGGAAGAATAATAGGAAAATGGAAAGAATATGTATATCTGAATATGAATATCTGGGGGGGCAGGTAGCCTAGTGGTTAGAGCATTAGGCCAGTAACCGAAAGATTGCTAGATTGAATCCCAGAGCTGACAATGTAAAAATCTGTCGTTCTGAGCAAGGCAGTTAACGCACTGTTCCTAGGCTGTCATTGTAAACAATATTTTTTTTCTTAACTGACTCACACATCCCAAAACATGCCGACAGATCTACCATCTACCAAATATGTTTAGTCTGTCCACGAGAGATTATATAAAGTGGAATATTGGAATGTAAACTGAAAGTTAAATACATTTCAACTCAATATCTAACATGGTACATAACAGTTCAGCCTAGAGTTAACTGTAAGAAAGTGTGTTTACAGTACCACCTTGTGGTTAAGCAGGGGAAGTTACGTTATTCCCATTTGCCTACCGGTACCATCTGGCTTTTGCTCCCATGTTTACGTAGATGATGATCCTTTTGGCTGAAGGAAGAATTGAAGAAATAAAGTTTATTCCTTGATTTTTCGATTCATGTCACTTCAAGAGTTTGTGTTGTGTGTGACTCGATTAAAAGATCGATCAAGTTTATTTGGATGGCTTTTTGCAGGGAGGTATGCACCTAAATAAAGTACTACAGTACTTGGCTTTGTCGAAAATATATTGATGTAAAACAGCTAGAGAAAGATAAATATTGCGGCATATTTCCACTTGATAATTATACCTCGCGGCATTAGATAAGAACAGAACAAGTTTCGGAAATCTAAAGGCCGCCTACCCATAGACAATGTAATCTCATGTCGGACTTCTTCTGCAGGGTCAAGAAGAACATGCCCCGATGCCGTGACCAATCATTTATATTTACACTAGATTACTTTTATGGGGCACTGTTTTGAAGACACCGTGCATCCATCTTGTCACTCGTTTTTGCCAAATGTATTATATTACAGACGCCTTAATGTATACTTTTAAAATATATCATGTGAGCGAAACAGTAAAGAGATGACCAATGTTACTATCCCCAATACAACATAAACATATTTAAATGCATTTTTTCGTGATTTTGTCCTTTAAACATGTCATTTAAATACTGTAGAATACCATTAATTCCTATGGAGGACTGCGAAAACTGGGGAGTGACAAATATGGCCGACCCGTGGATTCAAAAGCCCTCAATGGCCAATGCATAGTATCAGCAATGCATTATACACTTCTCGAAAAAATAAAGGGAACACTTAAACAACACAATGTAACTCCAAGTCAATCACACTTCTGTGAAATCAAACTGTCCACTTAGGAAGCAACACTGATTGACAATAAATTGCACATGCTGTTGTGCAAATGGAATAGACAACAGGTGGAAATTATAGGCAATCAAGCAAGACACCCCCAATAAAGGAGTGGTTCTGCAGGTGGTGACCACAGACCACTTCTCAGTTCCTATGCTTCCTGGCTGATGTTTTGGTCACTTTTGAATGCTGGTGGTGCTTTCACTCTAGTGGTAGCATGAGACGGAGTGGCTCAGGTAGTGCAGCTCATCCAGGATGGCACATCAATGCGAGCTGTGGCAAGAATGTTTGCTGTGTCTGTCAGCGTAGTGTCCAGAGCATGGAGGCGCCAGTACCAGGAGAAAGGCCAGTACATCAGGAGACGTGGAGGAGGCCATAGGAGGGCAACAACCCAGCAGCAGGACCGCTACCTCCGCCTTTGTGCAAGGAGGAGCAGAAGGAGCACTGCCAGAGCCCTGCAAAATGACCTCCAGCAGGCTACAAATGTGCATGTGTCTGCTCAAACAGTCAGAAACAGACTCCATGAGGGTGGTATGAGGGCCCGACGTCCACAGGTGGTGGGGGTTGTGCTTACAGCCCAACACTGTGCAGGACATTTGGCATTTGCCAGAGAACACCAAGATTGCCAAATTCGCCCTGTGCTCTTCACAGATGAAAGCAGGTTCACACTGAGCACATGTGACAGACGTGACAGAGTCTGGAGACGCCGTGGAGAACGTTCTGCTGCCTGCAACATCCTCCAGCATGACCGGTTTGGCGGTGGGTCAGTCATGATGTGGGGTGGCATTTCTTTGGGGAGCCGCACAGCCCTCCATGTGCTCGCCAGAGGTAGCCTGACTACCATTAGGTACCGAGATGAGATCCTCAGACCCCTTGTGAGACCATATGCTGGTGCGGTTGGCCCTGGGTTCCTCCTAATGCAAGACAATGCTAGACCTCATGTGGCTGGAGTGTGTCAGCAGTTCCTGCAAGAGGAAAGCATTGATGCTATGGACTGGCCCGCCCTTTCCCCAGACCTGAATCCAATTGAGCACATCTGGGACATCATGTATCGCTCCATCCACCAACGCCACGTTGCACCACAGACTGTCCAGGAGTTGGTGGATGCTTTAGTCCAGGTCTGGGAGGAGATCCCTCAGGAGACCATCCGCCACCTCATCAGGAGCATGCCCAGGCGTTGTAGGGAGGTCATACAGGCACGTGGAGGCCACACACACTACTGAGCCTCATTTTGACTTGTTTTAAGGACATCACATCAAAGTTGGATCAGCCTGTAGTGTGGTTTTCCACTTTAATTTTGAGTGTGACTCCAAATCCAGACCTCCATGGGTTGATCAATTTGATTTCCATTGATAATTTTTGTGTGATTTTGTTGTCAGCACATTCAACTATGTAAAGAAAAAATGATTTAATAAGAATATTTTATTCATTCAGATCTAGGATGTGTTATTTTAGTGTTCCCTTTATTTTTTTGAGCAGTGTATGAACTGGTGACAGCGTCCAAGATGGTCAACCGTTGTTTTCAATGTAATCTTCTCACATTCGCGTACACCGTTTCATGGTTGTTGCCATCGTTCTAGAGAGCTGATAACACCTGCACTCAGTGCTCACTGGAGCAGCGCAAGCAGCGATGACGTCATCCAGAAACATGACAGATAGTGGATTCATATAAAAACATATCATCTTTCGCAAAAAAATGTTTTAGCAGCCTTTAAGACACTTACGTGAATAATTTAATGGATCTTTTGTGAACAAAGGTGATGTATTATTGGAAATGTTCAAATTTGACTTATCTATGAGGCCGTCTATAGACGGGTTGGTTGTTTAGCAACAAAACCAATGCGGGCACAACTATGGGGCAAAACAGACGTGGTTGGCATGTGAGTCAAACGTCATCAAGTGAGGTGGCTATTGTACCTAAACTGAATGGAGAATTTATCAATCGATGCTCTGCTCTGTCACTCCACCAATGGGCTTTTTCGTTTCGTCGGGAAACAGGAACCCCCAATTCCCCTTTCTCTTTTAGGCAACGGACCTTGAAAGAGTTCCTTTTTTCTAGGCTCACAATAATTATGGAGCAGCACCACACGGGCTGTGTGAACCTTTGTAGTCTCACGAGCAATCTACCGGTGATCTCCTATCAAAAGCTGACGGATTTACATTACCTGAGCAAAGGTGGGTTCGGAAGCGTGTTCAAGGCACAGCATTCCGATTGGCGGACCACCGTTGCCATCAAGTGCCTGAAAATGGATTCTCCTGTTGGTGAAAGGTATTTTTGTTCAAGTCATTCTACCAGATTAAGTAGGACTATGCCATTAGGTTTTATCTGGCTAGAATCAGTCATTGCCTACTCAAATTAGATGTTGATTCATTTATCCAGAGACCCCTACGATTGCCTTACAGAATGCTGCTGCTGTCTACATTTTGGACTGACAATATTTTGGACTGACAATGACGCTATGTCAACAATCAGTAACAGCAACAGAGTGGAAGAGACCTTGATTTCTTCTCATGCCCCTATGAATGGGAGACTGTACTTTCTCTATACACATGAGAAAGCAACAGGAATGTTAATCCATGTGCCATCATGACACCATGACAGTAATGCCAAAAGGTGATCTAATCCAGGACTGTGTTTGCAGGGAGAGGAATTGCCTGCTGGAGGAGGCGGA
Organism: Oncorhynchus nerka; assembly: GCF_034236695.1. NCBI lineage: Eukaryota > Metazoa > Chordata > Actinopteri > Salmoniformes > Salmonidae > Oncorhynchus > Oncorhynchus nerka. Next base: position 4,786,358 of record NC_088424.1, on the reverse strand, counting down.
AGTGCTCCACAAGGCCAGATTCAACTACATCATCCAGATCTTTGGCGTGTGCAACGAGCCTGAGTTCTTCTGCATCATCACCGAGTACATGAGCAATGGCTCGCTGGATCAGCTGCTTCACGAGGTAGGCCTACATACACTTAGTAAGAACAGTGTACGTGCATAAACAAGGGAGTCGGGACTGAGTCTCTTGCCATATCAGTCTATGGGGTGGAATATTTTTCTCCAACTGTTTCAAACAGAGTTATAGTATGAGTTCAATCATTTTCAATGGAGAAGCAGCCACTGAAGCGGTCAGCAGCATACCACCCTGCTTGTTTCTGAAGCTAAGCAGGGTCATGATTAGATAACCTTTTGGCATTCCTGGTCGGTCCCTAGATGGGAGATCAGATGCTGCTGGAAGTGGGGTTGGAGGGCCAGTAGGAGGCACTCTTTTCTCGGGTCTAAAAAAAGATCCCAATGCCCCAGGGAAGTGATTGGGGACACTGCCCTGCGTAGTGTGCTGTCTTTAGGATGGGATGTTAAACAGGTGTCCTGACTCTCTGTGGTTACTAAAGATCCCATGGCACTTATCGTAAGAGTAGGGTTGTTAACCCCGGTGTCCTGGCTAAATTCCCAAGCTGTCCCTCATACCATCACTGTCACCTAATCATCCCCAGCTTACAATTGGCTCACTCATCCCCCTCCTCTCCCCTGTAACTATTCCCCCAGGTAGTTGCTGTAAATGAGAATGTGTTCTCAGTCAACTTACCTTAGTTAAATAAAAAATTAAAACGGACAATTCAGGCTTTGGTATCAGAATACTGCTATGCTCCTACTAGGACGGGAAATGTGAGTGCTGCAATGTTGGTACAAAGTGTTTATGGCTCTTTAGCCATAATCAGGATATTTTTGACTAACCTTTTCTTGGCAACACTTTCTTCATTCTCAATGCAGAAGAAACCTGTCCATTTATAAGAGGCTGTGGTACTCCAAAAACCTGTTATTATTGTATATGGCGGCGAACCGTCATTCAGGGTAGGTGGGGCCATCTGTTTTGAGCCCCACATTTTTTTTGCCAAACCCCCCCCCAAAACAAATGTTTAAAAAATCATTTTAAATAAATAAAATAATAATAATATATATATATATACTACCGTTCAAAAGTTTGGGGTCACGAAGAAATGTCCTTGTTTTTGAAAGAAAAGCACATTTTTTGGTCCTTTAAAATAACATAAAATTGATCAGAAATACAGTGTAGATATTGTTAATTTTGTAAATGACTATTGTAGCTGGAAACGGCAGATTTTTTAAAGGGAATATCAACATAGGTGTACAAAGGCCAATTTCAGCAACCATCACTCCTGGGTTCCAATAGCATGTTGTGTTGGCTAATCCAAGTTAATAATTTTAAAAGGATAATTGATCATTAGAAAACCCTTTTCCAATTATGTTAGCACAGCAATAAACTGTTGTGCTGATTTCAAAGAAGCAATAAAACTGGCCTTCTTTTGAGTATCTGGAGCATCAGCATTTGTGGGTTCGATTACAGGCTCAAAATGGCCAGAAACAATTAACTTTCTTCTGAAATCAGTCTATTCTTGTTCTGAGAAATAAAGGCTATTCCATGCAAGAAATTGCCAAGAAACTGAAGATCTCGTACAACGCTGTGTACTACTCCCTTCACAGAACAGCGTAAATTGGATCTAACCAGAATAGAAAGAGGAGTGAGAGAACCCGGTGCACAACTGAGCAAGAGGACAAGTACATTAGAGTGTCTAGTTTGAGAAACAGACACCTCACAAATCCTCAACTGGCAGCTTCATTAAATATTACACGCAAAACACCAGTCTCAAGGTCAACAATGAAGAGGCCACTCCGGGATGCTGACCTTCAAGGCAGAGTTCCTCTGTCCAGTGTCTGTGTTCTTTTGCACATCTTATCTTTTCTTTTTGTTGGCCAGTCTGAGAGATGGCTTTTTCTTTGCAATTCTGCCTAGAAGGCCAGCATCCCGGAGTCGCCTCTTCACTGTAGTATCAAAGCCAATGACGAATTTTCGAACCAAAACATTCTGCTTCACTTTCTCGTTCTCTCCCTACTATTTCCACTCTACCTTCTGTGTATACTTTTTGTTCACATGTACTCTTTCCCCTTGTCTCCTCCCACACTCTGTAGAATAACCTTTACCCCCTGCTGGCCTGGTCGTTGAGGCTGCGTGTCCTGTACGAGATAGCTCTGGGGGTGAACTTCCTACACAACATGACCCCCCCCCTCCTGCACCACGACCTCAAGACACAGAACATTCTGCTGGATGGAGAGTTTCATATCAAGGTGTGTGTGTGTGTGTGTGTGTGTGTGTGTGTGTGTGTGTGTGTGTGTGTGTGTGTGTGTGTGTGTGTGTGTGTGTGTGTGTGTGTGTGTGTGTGTGTGTGTGTGTGTGTGTGTGTGTCAACCTCAGTCTTATTAAGCTTGGACTCACATCTAATTCCTGTTTGCAAAGGCAATTTGTTACATTTTAAATTACATTTAGTATGACAGTTGTCTTCATGGTTTCAATTAGTGATGCACCGATATTACATTTTTGGTCGATAGCGATATTCCGATATTTTCCTTGCCATAGAAACTGATAACCATTATTTAAAAATTTATGCAGGCTTTTAAGCATTCTACTACAGTTAACGCACACACACATGGACACAGCGGTCTAAGGCACTGCATCTCAGTGCAAGAGGCGTCACTACAGTCCCTGGTTTGAATCCAGGCTGTATCACATCCAGCCGTGATTGGGAATCCCGTAGGGCAGTGCATTATTTCACTGTATCACAATTCCAGTGGGTCAGAAGTTTACATACAGTAAGTTGACGGTGACTTTAAACAGCTTGGAAAATTCCAGAAAATGATGTCATGGCTTTAGAAGCTTCTGGCTAATTGACATCATTTGAGTCAATTGAAGGTGTACCTGTGGATGTATTTCAAGGCCTACCTTCACACTCAGTTCCTCTTTGCGTGACATCATGGGAAAATCAAAAGAAATCAGCCAAGACCTCAGAAAATAAATGTTTGACCTCCACAAGTCTGGTTCATCCTTGGGAGCAATTTCCAAACGCTTGAAGGTACCATGTTCATCTGTACAAACAATAGTATACAAGTTTAAACACCACGGGACCACGCAGCCGTCATACCGCTCAGGAAGGAGAAGCGTTCTCCTAGAGATGAACGTACTTTGGTGCGAGAAGTGCAAATCAATCCCAGAACAACAGTAAAGGACCTTGTGAAGATGCTGGAGGAAATGGGTACAAAAGTATCTATATCCATAGTAAAACAGGTCCAATATCGACATAACCTGAAAGGCCACTCGGCAAGGAAGAAGCCACTGCTCCAAAACCGCCACAAAAAAGCCAGACTAAGGTTTGCAACTGCACATGGGGACAAAGATCATACTTTTTGTAGAAATATCCTCCGGTCTGATGAAACAGAAATAGAACTGTTTGGCCATGATGACCATCGTTATGTTTGGAGGAAAAAGGGGGAGGCTTGCAAGCCGAAGAACATCATCCCTACCATGAAGCACGGGGGTGGCAGCATCATGTTGTGGGGGTGCTTTGCTGCAGGAGGGACTGGTGCACTTCACAAAATAGATGGCATCATGAGATAGGAAAATAATGTGGATATATTGAAGCAAAATCTCAAGACATCAATCAGGAAGTTAAAGCTTGGTCGCAAATGGGTCTTCCAAATGGACAATGACCCCAAGCATATTTCCAAAGTTGTGGCAAAATGGCTTAAGGACAACAAAGTCAAGGTATTGGAGTGGCCATCACAAAGCCCTGACCTCAATCTTATAGAAAATTTGTGGGCAGAACTGAAAAAGCGTGTGCGAGCAAGGAGGCCTACAAACCTGACTCGGTTACACCAGCTCTGTCAGGAGGAATGGCTACCCGAAACGTTTGACCCAAGTTAAGCAATTTAAAGGCAATACACTCAATTAGTGTTTGGGAGCATGTAAACTTCTGACCCACTGGGAATGTGATGAAAGAAATAAAACCTGAAATAAATTATTCTCTCTACTATTATTCTGACATTTCACATTCTTAAAATAAAGTGGTGATCTTCACTGACCTAAGACAGGGAGTTTTTACTAGGGTTAAATGTCAGAAATGGTGAAAAAGTGAGTTTAAATGAATTTGGCTAAGGTGTATGTAAACTTCCAACTTCAACTGTACGACCTCATTTACCAGTAAAACATAATCAGAACTTATTTCTTTCACTTACTTTCTGTGCTGTTTCATTTGTTCAGTTGTTTCATTCTCAACCAGGATTTCACTGCTTTACATGAAGTTTCAGCTCTGTCTGTCCATGGCCTCTCTTCCTCAGTGCATACTGTCACTTTGTCCGTTTCCATCCTGTCCAGCTGTGTATTTAACACTTCACGTAAACCCTGTTTCTTGTCTGCATCGAAGTAGTGGTCCTTGTACATAGCATCGAGCATGGTGGCGACACAGTAAAGAGAATGCGACTGAATCGCTTGTTCACAGCCTGTGTCTGCAGTTTTGTTGAGCAGGTCTTTCAACGCCATGACAGCGGGTATCGCGTCTGCTGCAGGCGCAGTAGATGTGCTTATTTCTCGAGTCAGTTGTTCGAATGGAGCTAGCTAGTGTGTTCATGTTTCAAACATGTTCTCAAATGCCATTGAAGTGGCAGCAGCGGTATGACAACCAGCACATTCATGAGCGTGCAATACGACCCACTCTGCTGTCCGACTCGGCATGCTCATGGGGCAGATATCGCTGGTCCAAAAATGTCAGTCGTGAAGCTAAGAGCAGTGACTCTATTACTGTGGAACTCCGGTAGAGCAACATCTGAACCGGTGCTTGACCAGTCGGCGAAAGCCAGTGGGGGTCAGGGTTAGAGGGTTAGAATATGAATGAATCGGCACTCCATTATCCAAAGCAACCATCCTGCATCAACCAATTGGATCTTAATTTGTCCTTATTTTCATGCTAGTTGCCTAATGTGTCTTAACTTGGCCCAGATTTAATTTGGTTGTGCACCAACTCCACTTTCCAATGTCACTGAGAAATACTCAATGAACAATGAACAAGCTCTTCCCTGTTCTGGCATCCCAATGGTATAACCAGTTTCCACCTGATGCTAGGATAGCAGAGAGTCCATGCCCATCTTCTGGAAACGTCTGAAACCCAACTCTTATTCTTCAGAGTCTTATTCTCATAAGTTTAGACTTGTCTTTTCCTACCTGTACTGACTTTGTTGACAACATCTTTATTGAGGAAACATGTACCTAGGGCTACGACTCTGATACGCGGTTGTCTCACCTAGCTATCTTAAGATGAATGCACTAACTGTAAGTCTATCTGGGTAGGAGCATCTGCTAAATGACTAAAATGTAATGTAAATGTCTGTCCAGATAGCAGACTTTGGCCTGTCTAAGTGGCGCCAGCTGTCGACCAGTAAAGGCTCGGGATCCAAGCCACCTGAGATGGGAGGCACCATCATCTACATGCCCCCAGAGGAGTACGAACCCTCCAAAAACCGCTGTGCAGTCTTCAAACACGACATCTACAGGTGAGCCAGCCAACCAGAACCAGGGTTTGAGTTCTAGCTATGTTGACAGATCTCTTTGTGCTTTACAGAGCATCTCTGGCATGACAATGAAAATCCGTGCACTCGGCTAAAGTATGAAGTGATATGACATCCGGGCTACCGAGGAAGAATATTAACATTTCTTCAGACCACTGTCTTAAAGGTGCCTTCACGATTCAATGTGAAATATAAAACCTACCCAGATCTACTCAATGATTTACATTTTTTTTGTTTTGCAGTAATAATGACTGACAATAACTCCCTTAACCAAATCCTATGTGAGTCAAATGCAATTTGAAATGTGGGTGAAATTTGAATAGAAAATATGTTTCTCTGGAAGTTGAGCAGTCTTTCTGTGGTGACCCACCACTTTACAACACAACTACAACATTCTCAGTGTATATTTTTAAAGGGAGAGGAGCAGAAGTGTGTCAGCCAGCTAAGGATTTTTGACATAACTTTCTAAGAGAAGTCTCTGTACCGCAAGGCACGTTTATTATTTAACCTACGGTAAAACTACAAGGCACGTCTATTACTTAGCCGACGGTAAATCGGACCACATTCCTCACAAACAGTGAGGTACTTTGTGTTAAGCTCCAATTTCAATTTCTTCTCAGTGATTGACTATAGGGAGCTTGCCCTTTCTAGATGAACGCCCCCTTAAATTAATCCTTTGTTAGAGTGAATATGTCAAAAAGGAAACGTAGAAAAAAAGATATGACACTAGCCCTTCAACTTCCCCTAACCTCTGATTTACATTCACTGGGGCTTTTGGGACTTGAACAGATGTCATTATGACTGAGTCATTTTGTCACTGAAAATTGTGTTGGTGTAAGACTGAGGAAATTAAATGTGTGACTTCCTCCCTTTAAGGGAAGGCCAACTCATCTGACATAAGTGTTTTTTTGTCCCCAGAGGCTGCTATTCTAACTGTGGGCCAAATAATGTGATGTTCCTGTTTTTCGTGATGTTCCTGTTTTTAGTTACGCTATCATTATGTGGGAGGTGCTATCCAGGAGGATACCATTTGAAGGTAAGTCATTGTGTAGATTCTTTCTTTACTGTTAGAATGCATTGCATTTGCCAACATTAGTTCTGTATAAGAATCATGGATGTTAATGACCTCACTTTTGTGGAAGCATATACTGTAGCTTCATTCAAAAAATAGAATTTTGTCAGCTATATGCTTCCATACATATAGATTAGCCACATGACCTCACTGTGTTTGTAGTCAGTGACGTATACCAAACTCATGAGTTGACGTTTCTGGTCCTCTGCATGCTCGAAAAAAGGAAAAACAAAGACCAAATATAGTTGGTGGCAGCGGTGGGATTTCCAGCCTCAAGTGATATTAAACCTTCATTCAGAACTAAAACGCTGAGTGAGAATTGGTATGTTTTCTGTACAGAGGCAACCAACCCCATGCAGGTCATGTTCAGCGTACTGCGTGGGATACGTCCCGACATAGGCCTGGACTGTCTACCAGGGGACATCCCCAGCAGGGAGACACTCATCAACCTCATGACCTGCGGCTGGACCGCCAACCCTGACGAACGGCCCTGCTTTCTCAGTAAGAGACATAATAATAATAATAATAATAGTATATTTATTTTCTATAGTGTTTTTCATTACAAGTAGAATCTCAAAGTCACTTAAGTCAAATAAGGGAGTTCTTGGACAATAGTCTTCCACAACTTCAGATGCAGTTTGGAAAAGCAGTATCTTAAAGGGAGAGAGCATTGATGGTGCAGCCAGGCAGGGAGGTAGAGATCCTCTGACAGACAGGTCCCAGAGTGCTTCATCGGGCACCTCGTCGTCTTCGACGTTCACAGCTCTTCCTTTGTAGTTAGGCTGGATCGTCCACCACAAGAAGTGTAGCACCCACCTGGGTGATACTTCGGCGGCAGTAAGACCACCACACCTCGGCAGTAGTCCGGAGAAGCTCCCTATGAGGCGAGCCTCTCCATCCCCTCACACCCAGTCCACTTCCCTCCAGGAACCTGGGCAGGCCAACAAGCTGATGCTGCTGATCGGTATTGCTGCATCGTTCAAATCATATTTTAGCTTGCGAGCTCTAACCTTTGACCTCAATTCATTTGTAAGAGCCATGACCTCCAACTCATTACCTTAACGTAGGATGAAGTTGCCCCTAGACACAGATCTCAGATCAGTTTGGTGCTTTCCTAACCCAAATGGTTAGTTAAGGTTCTGTCTGATTCTGGATCTGCCCCTGTCACCTTACCTTGTTACTTGGAGCTGAAACCGTCCTTGATCAACATGTCTAGCGCAATATTTCAATGTATTATCAATGTATTATCTATGTAGGTGTTGCAAGTATACATTTGACCCTGAAAGCTACAGAGTCATAACCACTTCTCCCTGTCTTGTGCAGTGTGTGTGATAGAGCTGGAGCCAATGCTGAGGAGGTTTGATGAAATTGACATCCTGGAGGCCGTGCTGGAGGTCAAGAAGTCAAAGGTCAGTCAGTGCGAGACTGCACAGGACACAGGTCACAAGGAAAATAATTTGGCAGGATATGTTTGGCAGTGCAAACACGTTTGTCAATATATATACAGAGTTCCAAGTCATTCAGTGTGACTCAAGTAACACTGTATGTGTGTATTGCGAAAGGTTTTCGTTGCACAAATTTGATGACATCAGACCTGACCAGGGTTTGCAGCGTCGTGTTTCGTGATATGGCTTGAAATAGATGACTCGACAAATGACGAACAGAGAGACAAATGGATGACTTGACGTTTCGGTACAAATATTCCGGCACCGCCTACTTTTACTTTATTCTTCAACATTAGGAGGTGGAAGAAAATGTACACAGTGATTTGCATCTGTTTGTGGCATCGTATATCATATTCCCTCTCTTTCTCGTCCCCCTCTCTCTCTAGCTGATGAGGAGGGCAGGCTGCTACTCTGCCACACCCGTGGCGGGTGAGAAGGGGAGGGAGGAGAAGATTTTAAACATTCTGAAGGACAACCCCAGTCCTTGGCAAGTGAGTACACTGACCATTGAAACAGCACCATCCACAGGGGATAAAGTTCTGTCACTGCAATGGATTTCCGTCATATAGATTCTGGAGAGGACGTTTATGAGATCGGTGTAGATCAATAAAAATCTCTTGGGGGGGTCTGGTTTGGTTTGAGATGACACAGCTTAATGCAGACAGAATACAAATGTATTCTCAAATATTAGATTTTCTCAGTTATGCCGTGAGCACAGAACTGACATGCATGATTGTTGCTGAAATGCCAATGTTCAGATGAAGGAAATTTAAATAGTTTATAATGTACTTCACAGCGGCGCTCAACTCAGACAGCTGTATGTTGCGTACTCTAGCTGCTGGATAAGTCATTCAAAGCCTCTACTTTATCACTCAGGATATAACTTTCCAGTACTACTACATTTGCCATGTAACATTGTTAAAAGAACATCAGACAACACCATAGTAGAATAGTTTACCTAGTCGGCTTGAGGTTGTGTGTTTTATGCGAGATAAATATTCCTCTCGAGGCGCATTCAAGTTGTGACAGCCATAGGAGGGAAACGTATTCTGAAAGCAGTCAATGCACTACAAAGCACCCCCACACCTCCTCCCCCATGCTTCACCGGTGAGAAACACACATGCAGAGATCATCCGTTCACCTACTCTGTGTCTCACAAAGACACGGTGGTTGGAACCAAAAATCTCACATTTGGACTGATCAGAGCAAAGGACAGATTTCCACCGGTCTAATGTTCATTGCTCGTGTTTCTTGGCCCAAGCAAGTCTCTTCTTATTGGTGTCCTTTAGTAATGGTTTCTTTGCAGCAGTTTGACCATGAAGGCCTGATTTCACGCAGTCTCCTCTGAACAGTTGATGTTGAGATGTCTGTTACTTGAACTCTGTGAAGCATTTATTTGTGCTGCAATCTGAGGTGCAGTTAACTCTACTGAACTTATCCTCTGCAGCAGAGGTAACTCTGGGTCTTCCTTTCCTGTGGCGATCCTCATGAGAGCCAGTTTCATCATAGCGCTTGATGGTTTTTGCGAATGCACTTGAAGAGACTTTCAAAGTTCTTGAAATTTTCCGAATTGACTGACCTTCATGTCTTAAAGTAATGATGGACTGTCGTTTCTCTTTGCTTATTTGAGCTTTTCTTGCCATAATATGGACTTGGTCTTTTACCAATTAGGGCTATGTTCTGTATACCCCCCTACCTTGTCACAACACAACTGATTGGTTCTAGCGCATTAAGAAGTTAAGAAATTCCACAAATGAACTTTTAACAAGGCACACCTGTTAACTGAAACGCAGTACAGCTCACGATCTCATGGAAGCTGGTTGAGAGAATGCCAAGAGTGTGCAAAGCTGTCATCAAGGCAAAGGGTGGCTACTTTAAAGAATCTTTTGTTTAACACTTTTTTGTTTACTACATGATTCCATATATTTTAAAATGTAAAAAATAAAGAAAAGACCTGGAATGAGTAGGTGTGTTCAATCTATTGACGGGTACTGTGTATATTATACTGAATAAAAATATAATCGCAACAATTTCAATGATTTTATGAGTTTCATTTCATATCAGGAAATCAGTCAATTTAATTAAATTCATAAGGCCCTAATCTATGAATTTCACATGACTGGGCAGGGGTGCTGGATCCGTGTGGCTCAGTTAGTAGAGCATGGCACTTGCAACACCAGGGTTGTGGGTTCGATTCCCACAGGGAACCAGTATGAAAATGTAGGCACTCACTCTGGATATGGGCATTGTCGCTCTGGATATGGGCATCTCGTAAATTGCAGTCATGAGTGATCCTTGAAGGGCATAGGCCCACCCACTAGGGAGCCAGCCCTAGCCATTCAGAGTTTTTCCCCATCAAAGGGTTTTATTACAGACAGAAATACTCCTCAGCACCCCCCATCAGACGATCCCGCAGGTGAAGAAGCCGTTTGGACGTACTGGCAAATTCTCTAAAACGATCTTGGAGGCAGCTTATGGTAGAAAAATAAACATTCAATTCTCTGGCGACAGCTCTGGTGGACATTAAACCTTGAGACATCTGTGGCATTATGTTGTGTGAAAAACTGCACATTTTAAAGTGGCCTTTTATTGTCCCTAGTCAGGTGGATGGATTATCTTGGCAAAGGAGAAATGCTCACTAATAGGGATGTAAATACATTTCTGCACAACATTTGAGGGAAAGAAGCTAATTTTAGCAAATGTATACAAATATAAAATCTGAAATACATTATTTACCTAAGTATTCAGACCCTTTGCTATGAGACTCAAAATCGAGTTCAGGTGCATCTTGTGGTAAATTGATTGATTGAACATGATTTGGAAAGACCCCTGTCTATATGAGGTCCCACAGTTGACAGTGCATGTCAGAGCAAAAACCAAGGCATGAAATCGAAAGAATTGTCTGTAGAGCTCAGAGAGAGGGTTGTATCGAGGCACAGATCTGGGGAAGGGTTCCAAAAAATGTCTGCAGCATTGAAGGTTCCCAAGAACACAGTGGCCTCCATCATTCTAAAAAGGAAGAAGCTTGGAACCATCAAGACTATTTCTAGAGCTGGTTGCCCGGCCAAACTGAGCAATCGCGGGAGAAGGGCCTTGGTCAGGGAGGTGACCAAGAAACCGATGGTCACTCTGACAGAGCTCCAGAGTTCCTCTGTAGAGATGGGAGAACCTTCCAGAAAGACAACCATCTCTGCAGATCCCAACAATCAGGCATTTATGGTAGAGTGGCCAGACGGAAGCCACTCTTCAGTAAAAGGCACATGACTCCCTGCTTGGTGTTTGCCAAAAGGCACCTAAAGACTCTCAGACCAAGATTCTCTGATCTGATGAAACCAAGCCTGAATGCCAAACGTCACGTCTGGAGGAAACATGGCATCATCCCTAAAGCATGGTGGTGGCAGCATCATGCTGTGATGATGTTTTTCAGTGGCAGGGACTGGGAGACTAGTCAGGATCAAGGGAAAGATGAAATTAGCAAAGTACAGAGAGATCCTTGATGAAAACCTGCTCAGGACCTCAGACTGGGGTGGAGGTTCACCTTCCAACAGGACCACAACCCTAAGCACAGACCCAAGACAATGCTGAAGTTTCTTTGGGACAAGTCTCTGAATGTCCTTGAGTGGCCCAGCCAGAGCCCGGACTTGTACCCGATCGAACATCTCTGGAGAGACCTGAAAATAGCTGTGCAGCAACGCTCCACATCCAACCTGACAGAGCTTGAGAGGATCTGCAGCGAAGAATGGGAGAAACTCACCAAATACAGGTGTGCCAAGCTTGTAGTGTCATACTCAAGAAGACTCGAGGCTGTAATCGCTGCCAACGGTGCTTCAACAAAGTACTGAGAACACTTATGTCAGAACACTTATGTCAATGTAATATTTCTGTTTTTAATTTTGAATACATTTGCACACAAAAATGTACTAAATGTCACTAAATCAAACTTTTTAAATGCACTTCAAATGAAGTTTGATTTGATTTATTCATATTCTTCAACTTCATTCAACTTGTAGATAAAATGTGAAATCAACCAACATCCTTCATATAAAAGACAATATCAAAAGATAAAAGTGTATTATTAATATCGTGAATTTGGCATCCTATTTATAAGGCAAATAGTAATTACTTCTAAACTTCCAAAGATCCAGTCAATGAATGACAGTATACCCTAGCTACTCGATAAAATTATGGTGTCCTTTGTTGGACACATCAGATGTCAATGTAGCCTACATAAACCCAAACTCACTCCACATACAGCTTGTGTAAGAAACGTTTGTTACTTTCAACTATTCAATGTTATTTTGGTAGAATACGCAAATTAATATGGAAGCTGATCAATGTCAAAATGTGTTGACATGATAGCTAAAACTGAAACATACACAGTTTGTTTGTTACCAAAGCTAAGCAGGTTTTTATAGAGGTAGGCATCTGGATGGTACACTCCTGGATGGTAGACAAATTCTAACTTAAGTGCATTACCCCTCCTAACAGTAGGAGTCACTGTTCAGGCAGGAATCGTTGGACTGTGCCTTCTCCTTTCATTTCAATATACAGTACGTCTTTATTTAGATTGATGGCATGGCGTTGAAACAATGACATTGATTTAAACATTCCATTGCACTATCAACATTGAAACAAGACCAAATAACATGTGTCTAAATCAAGTCTTAAATCCAACATAATTTCAACCAATAATACAAGCATTTGGAACACCTGCTCTTTCCATGACATAGATTGACAAGGTGAATCCAGGTGAAAGCTATGATTCCTTATTGATGTCACTTGTTAAATCCACTTCGAATCAGTGTAGATGAAGGGGTGGAGACAGGATAAAATACACTGCTCAAAAAAATAAAGGGAACACTTAAACAACACAATGTAACTCCAAGTCAATCAAACTGTCCACTTAGGAAGCAACACTGATTGACAATAAATTGCACATGCTGTTGTGCAAATGGAATAGACAACAGGTGGAAATTATAGGCAATTAGCAAGACACCCCCAATAAAGGAGTGGTTCTGCAGGTGGTAGCCACAGACCACTTCTCAGTTCCTATGCTTCCTGGCTGATGTTTTGGTCACTTTTGAATGCTCGCGGTGCTTTCACTCTAGTGGTAGCATGAGACGGAGTCTACAACCCACACAAGTGGATCAGGTAGTGCAGCTCATCCAGGATGGCACATCAATGCGAGCTGTGGCAAGAAGGTTTGCTGTGTCTGTCAGCGTAGTGTCCAGAGTATGGAGGCGCTACCAGGAGACAGGCCAGTACATCAGGAGACGTGGAGGAGACCGTAGGAGGGCAACAACCCAGCAGCAGGACCGCTACCTCCCCTTTTGTGCAAGGAGGAGCAGGAGGAGCACTGCCAGAGCCCTGCTAAATGACCTCCAGCAGGCCACAAATGTGCATGTGTCTGCTCAAACGGTCAGAAACAGACTCCATGAGGGTGGTATGAGGGCCCGATGTCCACAGGTGGGGGTTGTGCTTACAGCCCAACACCGTGCAGGACGTTTGGCATTGCCAGAGAACACCAAGATTGGCAAATTCGCCACTGGCGCCCTGTGCTCTTCACAGATGAAAGCGGGTTCACACTGAGCACGTGACAGACGTGACAGAGTCTGGAGACGCCGTGGAGAACGTTCTGCTACCTCCAACATCCTCCAGCATGATCGATTTGGCAGTCATGGTGTGGGGTGGCAATTCTTTGGGAGGCCGCACAGCCCTCCATGTGCTCGCCAGAGGTAGCCTGACTGCCATTAGGTACCGAGATGAGATCCTCAGACCCCTTGTGAGACCATATGCTGGTGCGGTTGGCCCTGGGTTCCTCCTAATGCAAGACAATGCTAGACCTCATGTGGCTGGAGTGTGTCAGCAGTTCCTGCAAGAGGAAGGCATTGATCCTATGGACTGGCCCGCCCGTTCCCCAGACCTGAATCCAATTGAGCACATCTGGGACATCATGTCTCGCTCCATTCACCAACGCCACGTTGCACCACAGACTGTCCAGGAGTTGGCGGATGCTTTAGTCCAGGTCTGGGAGGAGATCCCTCAGGAGACCATCCGCCACCTCATCAGGAGCATGCCCAGGCATTGTAGGGAGGTCATACAGGCACGTGGAGGCCACACACACTACTGAGCCTCATTTTGACTTGTTTTAAGGACATTACATCAAAGTTGGATCAGCCTGTAATGTGGTTTTCCACTTTAATTTGAGTGTGACTCCAAATCCAGACCTCCATGGGTTGATAAATTTGATTTCCATTGATCATTTTTGTGTGATTTTGTTGTCAGCACATTCAACTATGTAAAGAAAAAAGTATTAAATAAGAATATTTAATTCATTCAGATCTAGGATGTGTTATTTTAGTGTTCCCTTTATTTTTTTGAGCAGTGTAATACTTTTTAAGCCTTGAGACAATTCAGAAATGGATTGTGTATGTATGCCATTCAGAGGGTGAATAGGCAAGACAAAATATTTAAGTGCCTTTGAACGGGACACGGTAGTAGGTGCCAGACACACCGGTTTGAGTGTGTCAAGAACTACAATGCTGCTGGTTTTTCACGCTCAACAGTTTTCCGTGTGTATCAAGAATGGTCCACCATCAAAAGGACATCCAGACAACTTAACACAACTGTGAGCATTTGAGTCAACTTGGGCCAGCATCCCTATGGAATGCATCCCTACGGACACCTTGTAGAGTCCATTCCAAAACAAATTGAGGCTGTTCTGAGGGCAAAAGGGGGAACAACTCAATATTAGGAAGGTGTAGTAGATTGGAGCGGTAACCAGATTTTCTTACCGTCCTTCTCTCACTGCCATAGGGAAGCTCTGGCTCTGGGTCTTACTCCTCCCAGGACACGGACATCTCCCGACCGAGCTCCCTCACTAGCACCAATGCCCCACCTTTTAAAGGTAAGCCTACCTCCTTTCCTGTACTGTGATTGACAGCTGCAAATGACTGCTGAAGAGTTTCCTGAGTACTATTCTGTTGCTGCGTTGTATACTCTTCTCTTTTGAAAATACTTTGAATTGATACATCTTTCCTCAAGTTAATGAGGAGAATATCCTCCTCTTCTTCCCTGGAGGAGCCTCCTCTGATTGACACCCATCTCTCCTCGTCTCCCATTCCCCCCCAACCCCTCCTTCTCATCCCTCCTAGATGTATCCCTCACGTCGTTCATGTCCCACAACCTGGAGCCCCTCAGAAAGCAGACCCTAGAGGACAACCACCTCAACGACTACCCCCAGAGTGCCAGGCCGCTGGATAACCTCAATATTCCCCTCAAACCAGGCCTGCAGGAGACGGAGTGTGTGATGCACCTGGACAACCTCACCCTGAAGTCACACCCATACCAACCACAGCCAGGTGATAGAAGTTCACAACCAAATCACAACATGACTAACATTACACCCTCCTAGTCTCACTACCTACAGTGCCTTCAGAAAGTATTCATATCCCTTGAGTTATTCACCATTTTGTTGTGTCACAGCCTGAGTTCAAAGTGGATTAAATATATTTAATCCACAATAGCCCATAATGACAACGTGAAAACATGTTTTTCAACATTTTTGAAAATGTATTGAATCTAAAATACTGATATCTCACTTACATAAGTATTCACACCCCTGAGTCAACACTTTGTAGAAAATCTTAGAAGACTGGAATTAAGAAATACACTGAACAAATATATAAACGCAACATGTAAAGTGTTGGTCCCATGTTTCATGAGCTGAAATAATAAATCTACACACAAAATAGCACCAAAAGCTTATTTCTTTCAAATGTTGTGCACATATCTTTATATCCCTTATTAGTGAGCATTTCTCCTTTGCCAAGATAATCCATCCACTTGACAGGTGTGACATATCAAGAAGCTGATGAAATCGCATGATCATTACACAGATGCACCTTGTGCTGGGGACAATAAAATGTCACTTTAATTTGTGTAGTTTTGTCACACAACACAATGCCACAGATGTCTCAAGTTTTGATGGAGCGTGCAATTGGCATGCAGGAATTGGCATAACTGCAGGAATGTCCACCAGAGCTGTTTCCAGAGAATAGAAATTTCTGCCTCCAATGTCGTTTTAGAGAATTTGGCAGTAATTCCTACCGGCCTCACAACCACAGACCACATGTGACTACGCCAGCCCAGGACCTCCACATCATGCTTCTTCACCTGTGGGATCATCTGAGGGGGTTGGGCAGGTGCTGAGGAGTATTTCTGTCTGTAATAAAAGCCATTTGTGAAGAAAATAACTCTGATTGTCTGGGAGGGCATTGTCATGCTGGAGGGTCATGTCAGGATGAGCCTGCAGGAAGGGTACCACATGAGGGAGGAGGATGTCTTCCCTGTAATGCACAGCATTGAGATTGCCTGCAATGACAACAAGCTCAGTCCGATGATGCTGACACACCGCCCCAGACCATGACGGATCCTCCACCTCCAAATCGATCCCGCTCCAGAGTACAGACCTCGGTGTAACGCTTATTCCTTCCATGAAAAATGGGAATCCGCCATCACCCCTGGTGAGACAAAACCGCAACTCGTCAGTGAAGAGCACTTTTTGCCAGTCCTGTCCGTTCCAGCGACGGTGGGTTTGTGCCCATAGGCGACATTGTTGCTGGTGATGTCTGGTGAGGACCTGCCTTACAACAGGCCTACAAGCCCTCAGTCCAGCCTGTCTCAGCCTATTGCGGACAGTCTGAGCACTGTTGGAGGGATTGGGCGCTCCTGGTGTAACTCGGGCCGTTGTTGTTGCTCTCTCCTGTACCTGTCCCGCAGGTGTGACATTCGGCTGTACCGATCCTGTGCAGGTGTTGTTACACGTGGTCTGCCACTGCGAGGATGATCAGCTGTCCATCCTGTCTCCATGTAACACTGTCTTAGGCGTCTCACAGTACGGACATTGCAATTTATTGCCCTGGCCACATCTGCAGCCCTCATGCCTCCTTGCAGCATGCCTAAGGCACGTTCACGCAGATGAGCAGTGACCCTGGGCATCTTTCTTTTGTTGTTTTTCCAGAGTCAGTAGAAAGGCCTCTTTTTTAGTGTCTTAAGTTTTCATGACTGTGACCTGTGCCTACCGTCTGTAAGCTGTTAGTGTCTTAAGGACTGTTCTATAGGTGCATGTTCATTAATTGTTCATGGTTCATTGAACAAGCATGGGAAACAGTGTTTAAACCCTTTACAATGAAGATCTGTGAAGTTATTTGTATTTTTACAAATTATGGTCCTGAAAAAGGGCTGTTTCTTTTTTTTCTGAATTTATGTACAGTGCATTCAGAAATTATTCAGACCCCTTGAGTTTTTCCACGTTTTGTTACGTTACAGCCTTATTCTAAAGTGTATTAAATCAATCTGCACACGATACCCCAAAATGACAAAGCAAAATAAAAAAAATAGAAATATCACATTTTACATAAGTATTCTGAGCCTTTACTCAGTACTTTGTTAAAACACCTTTGGCACGAATTACAGCCTCAAATCATCTGACACTACAAGCTTGATACACCTGTATTTGGGGAGTTTCTCCCATTCTTCTCTACAGATCCTCTCAAGCTCTGTCAGGTTGGATGGGGAGCGTCACTGCAAAGCTATTTCCAGGTCACTCCAGAGATGTTCGATCGGGTTCACGTCTGGGCCACTCAAGGAAATTGAGACTTGTCCAGAAGCCACTCCTGCATTGACTTGGCTATGTGCTCAGGGTTGTGGTCCTGTTGGAAGGTGAACCTTCAATCCAGTCTGAGGTCCTGAGCGCTCTGGAGAAGGTTTTCATCAAGGATTTCTCCGTACTTTTCTCCGTTCATCTTTCCCTCGATCCTGACTAGTCTCCAAGTCCCTACCGTGACCATTGGGTTCATGGTCACCTCCCTGACCAAGGCCCTTCTCCCCAGATTGCTCAGTTTGGCTGGCCAAACAGCTCTAGGAAGACTCTTGGTGGTTCCAAACTTCTTCCATTTGAGAATGATGGAGGCCACTGAGTTCTTGGGGACCTTCAATGCTGCATACATTTTTTGGTACCCTTCCCCAGATCTGTGCCTTGACACAATCCTGTCTCTGAGCTTTAAAGACAATTTCTTCAACCTCATGGCTCGATTTTTGCTCTGACAGGCAATGTCAACTGTGGGACCTTTTTATATAGACAGGTGTGTGCCTTTCCAAATCATGTCCAATCAATTGAATTTACCACAGGTGGACTCCAATCAAGTTGTAGAAACATCTCAAGAATGATCAATGGAAACAGGTTCCACCTGAGCCTCATCGCAAAGGGTCTGAATACTTATGTAAATAAGGTATACATTTGCAAAAAATATGTTTTTTTTGCTTTGTCATTATGGGGTATTGTGTGTAGATTGAGGGGGGAAAGATATGTAATCAATTTTAGAATACTTTCCGAATGCACTGTGTGTATTAGCTATTTGACACTTGGGGGGTCAGAGAAAAACGGAGAACACCATCCTGACTTTGCATATCTGTAAGGTAAGAATATGTACAAAAAAAATTATAAAATAAATCAAACTTATGTTACTTTAATATTGCTACACATACATGTATGTACAGTTGAAGTCGGAAGGTTACATACACTTAGGTTGGCGTCATTAAAACTCGTTTTTCAACCACTCCACAAATTTCTTGTTAACAAACTATAGTTTTGGCAAGTCGGTTAGGACATCTACTTTGCATGACAAGTCATTTTTCCAACAATTGTTTACAGACAGATTATTTCACTTATAATTCACTGTACCACAATTCCAGTGGGTCAGAAGTTTACATACACTAAGTTGACTATGCCTTTAAAAAAGCTTGGAAAATTCCAGAAAATTATGTCATGGCTTTAGAAGCTTCTAATAAACTAATTTACATCATTTGAGTCAATTGGAGGTGTACCTGTGGATGTATTTCAGGGGCCTACCTTCAAAGTTCCTCTTTGTGTGACATCATGGGAAAATCAGCCAAGACCTCAGAAAAATAATTGTAGACCACCACGTGTTTGGTTCATCCTTGAGAGCAATTTCCAAACGCCTGAAGGTACCACATTCATCTGTACAAACAATAGTACTCAAGTATAAACACCATTGGACCACGCAGCCATCATACCGCCCAGGAAGGAGACGCGTTCTGTCTCCTAGAGATTAACATACTTTGGTGCGAAAGGAGCAAATCAATCCCAGAACAACAGCAAAGGACCTTGTGAAGATGCTGGAGGAAACTGGTACAAAAGTATTGATATCCACAGTAAAACAAGTCCTATATCGACATAACCTGAAAGGCCGCTCAGCCAGGAAGAAGCCACTGCTCCAAAACCGCCATAAAAAAGCCAGACTGCGGTTTGCAACTGCACATCGTACTTTTTGGAGTAATGTCCTCTGGTCTGATGAAACAAAAATATAACTGTTTGGACATGATGACCATCGTTATGTTTGGAGGAAGAATGCTTGCAAGCCGAAGAACACCATCCCAACCATGACGCGAGGGGGTGGCAGCATCATGTTGTGGGGGTGCTTTGCTGCAGGAGGGACTGGTGCACTTCACAAAATAGATGGCATCATGAGATAGGAAAATTATGTGCATATATTGAAGCAACATCTCAAGACATCAGTCAGGATGTTAAAGCTTGGTCGCAAATGGGTCTTCCAAATGGACAATGACCCCAAGCATACTTCCAAAGTTTTGGCAAAATGGCTTAAGGACAACAAAGTCAAGGTATTGGAGTGGCCATCACAAAGCCCTGACCTCGGTCCTATAGAAAATTTGTGGGCAGAACTGAAAAAGCGTGTGTGAGCAAGGATGCCAACAAACCTGACTCAGTTACACCAGATCTGTCAGGAGGAATGGGCCCAAATTCACCAAACGTATTGTGGGAAGCTTGTGGAAGGCTACCTGAAACATTTACATTTAACATTTACATTTAAGTCATTTAGCAGACGCTCTTATCCAGAGCGACTTACAAATTGGTGCGTTCACCTTAAGACATCCAGTGGAACAGCCACTTTACAATAGTGCATCTAAATCTTTTAAGGGGGGTGAGAAGGATTACTTTATCCTATCCTAGGTATTCCTGAAAGAGGTGGGGTTTCAGGTGTCTCCGGAAGGTGGTGATTGACTCCGCTGTCCTGGCGTCGTGAGGGAGTTTGTTCCACCATTGGGGGGCCAGAGCAGCGAACAGTTTTGACTGGGCTGCGCGGGAACTGTACTTCCTCAGTGGTAGGGAGGCGAGCAGGCCAGAGGTGGATGAACGCAGTGCCCTTGTTTGGGTGTAGGGCCTGATCAGAGCCTGGAGGTACTGAGGTGCCGTTCCCCTCACAGCTCCGTAGGCAAGCACCATGGTCTTGTAGCGGATGCGAGCTTCAACTGGAAGCCAGTGGAGAGAGCGGAGGAGCGGGGTGACGTGAGAGAACTTGGGAAGGTTGAACACCAGACGGGCTGCGGCGTTCTGGATGAGTTGTAGGGGTTTAATGGCACAGGCAGGGAGCCCAGCCAACAGCGAGTTGCAGTAATCCAGACGGGAGATGACAAGTGCCTGGATTAGGACCTGCGCTGCTTCCTGTGTGAGGCAGGGTCGTACTCTGCGGATGTTGTAGAGCATGAACCTACAAGAACGGGCCACCGCCTTGATGTTAGTTGAGAACGACAGGGTGTTGTCCAGGATCACGCCAAGGTTCTTAGCGCTCTGGGAGGAGGACACAATGGAGTTGTCAACCGTGATGGCGAGATCATGGAATGGGCAGTCCTTCCCGGGAGGAAGAGCAGCTCCGTCTTGCCGAGGTTCAGCTTGAGGTGGTGATCCGTCATCCACACTGATATGTCTGCCAGACATGCAGAGATGCGATTCGCCACCTGGTCATCAGAAGGGGGAAAGGAGAAGATTAATTGTGTGTCGTCTGCATAGCAATGATAGGAGAGACCATGTGAGGTTATGACAGAGCCAAGTGACTTGGTGTATAGCGAGAATAGGAGAGGGCCTAGAACAGAGCCCTGGGGGACGCCAGTGGTGAGAGCGCGTGGTGAGGAGACAGATTCTCGCCACGCCACCTGGTAGGAGCGACCTGTCAGGTAGGACGCAATCCAAGCGTGGGCCGCGCCGGAGATGCCCAACTCGGAGAGGGTGGAGAGGAGGATCTGATGGTTCACAGTATCGAAGGCAGCCGATAGGTCTAGAAGGATGAGAGCAGAGGAGAGAGAGTTAGCTTTAGCAGTGCGGAGGGCCTCCGTGATACAGAGAAGAGCAGTCTCAGTTGAATGAATAGTCTTGAATTCATTTGACCCAAGTTAAACAATTTAAAGGCAATGCTACCAAATACTAATTGAATGTATGTATGTATGTATGTATGTATGTATGTATGTATGTATGTATGTATGTATGTATGTATGTATGTATGTATGTAAACTTCTGACGCACTGGGAATGTGATGAAAGAAATAAAAGCTGAAATAAATCACTATTATTCTGACATTTCACATTCTTAAAATAAAGTGGTGATCCTAAGGAAATGTTTTACTAGGATTTAATGTCAGGAATTGTGAAAAACTGAGTTTAAATGTATTTGGCTAAGGTGTATGTAAACTTCCGACTTCAGCATGTGTGTATGTGGATAATATATAAAACATTTAAATATGAATAAATAATGAAATATCACATTTACTTAAGTCAGCATTCCAATTTGCATTGACTAGAATACAGTATATACATGTAAAATTTGTAAAACAGTATGTAAACATGATTAAAGTGGCCAGTGATTCCATGTCTATATACATAGAGCAACAGGATGCTCTCAATGGTGCAGCTGTAAAGGTTTGTGAGGATCTTAGAGGCTAAGCCACATTTTTTTCTGCCTCCTGAGATTGAAGAGGCGCTATTCTGCCTTTTCACCACATTCTGTTTGGGTGGACCATTTCAGCCTCTAAGGTGCAGGGTTGAGTAACCGGGTGATAGACGGCCAGTGACAGTGACTAAGTTCAGGACAGGGAACTGGGTAGAGGCTGGCAAGTGATGGCTATTTAACAGTCTGATGGCTTTGAGATAGAAGCGGTTTATCAGTCTCTCTGTCCCAGCTTTCATGCACTTGTATTGACCTCGCCTTCTGGATGGTAGCGGGGTGAACAGGCCATGGCTCGGGTGGTTGATGTCCTTGATGATCTTTTTGGCCTTCCTGTGAAATTGGTCTTCCTGTGCTGTAGGTATCCTGGAGAGCAGGCAGTGTGCTCCCGGTGATTCGTTGGGCAGACTGCACCACCCTCTGGTGAGTCCTGTGGTTGCGGGTGGTGCAGTTGTTGTACCAGGCCCAACAGCCCAACCCATTCTGTTTGGGTGCACCATTGTCAGTGGTGTGTATGCAGAGGAACTTGAAGCTTTTCACCTTCTCTACTCCGTCGATGTGGATAGGGGCGTGTTCTTTCTGCTGTCTCCTGAAGTCCATGATCTGTTCCTTCATTTTGTTGAGGGAGAGGTTATTTTCTTGGCTCCGCCGCCAGGGCCCTCACCGTCTGCCTGTAGGCTGTCTTGGCTGTCTTGTCATTGTTGGTAATCAAACTTGATGATTGAGTTGGAGGTCTGCGTGGCCATGCAGTCATGGGTGAACAGAGTACAGGAGGGGGCTGAGCACGCACCCTTGATGTGGCCCGTGTGTTGAGAATCAGCGAAGTGGAGGTGTTGTTTCCTACCTTCACCACCTAGGGTGAGGCCCGTCAGGAAGTCTAGGACCCAGTGGCACAGGGCGGGATTTAGCATTTTTGGCAGCAATTACAGCTGTGAGTTTTTCTGGGTAATTCTCTAAGAGCTTTCCACACTTGCCGTAGATTTAAGTCAAACCTGTAACTCGGCCACTCAGGAACATTCACTGTCTTCTTGGTAATCAACGCCAGTGTAGATTTGACCTTGTGTTTTAGGTTATTGTCCTGCTGAAAGGTGAATTCATCTTCCAGTGTCTGGTGGAAAGCAGACTGAACCAGGTTTTCCTCTCGGATTTTGCCTGTGTTTTGCTCCATTTCATTTATTTTTGTTATCCTGAAAAAAAGTTATCCTCAGTCCTTAACGATTACAAGGATACCCATTACATGATGCAGCCATCACTGTGCTTGAAAATATATAGGGAGAGTGGTACTCAGTAATGTATTGGATTTGCCCCAAACATAGCACTTTAAATTCAGGACAAAAATAAAATTGCTTTGCCACATTTTTTTGCAGTATTACATTAGTGCCTTGTTGCAAACAGGATGCATGTTTTGGAATATTTGTATTCTGTACAGGCTTCCTTTTCACTCTGTCAATTAGGTTAGAATTGTGAAGTAACTACAATGTTGCTGAACCATTCTTCATTTTCTCCTATCACAGCCATTAAACAGTAACTGTCTTCAAATCACCATTGGCTTCCTGGTGAAATCACTGAGCGATTTCCTTCCTCTCTGGCAACTGAGTTAGGAAGGAGGCTTGAAACTTTGTAGTGACTCGGCGTATTAATACAACCATCCAAAGTGTAATTAATAACTTCATCATTATCAAAGAGATATTCAGTGTCTGCTTTGTTATTTTTTTTTACCCATCTACCAATTGGTGCCCTACTTTGAGAGGCATTGGAAAGTTTTCCTGGCCTTTGTGGTTGAATCTGTGCTTGAAATTCACTACTCAACTGAGGGACCTTACAGATATTTGTGTGTGAGGTAGAGATTGGGTAGTCATTCAAGTCATGTTAATAACTATTACTGAACACAAGTGAGTCCATGCAACTTATATTATGTGATTTGTTAAGCACATTAGGCTCCCGAGTGGCACAGTGGTTTATGGCACTGCAACTCAGTGCTAGACGCGTCACTACAGACCCTGGTTTGATCCATGGTTAGATCCCGAGCTGTATTCCAACCGGCCTTGATCGGGAGTCACATAGGGTGGCACACAATTGGCCCAATGTTGTCCGGGTTAGGGGAGGGTTTGGTCAGGTTAGGCTGTCATTGGAAAATAAGAATTTGTTCTTCACTGTCTTGCCTAGTAAAATAAAGGTTACATTTGAAAAAAAAAGCTAATGTTTACTCCAGAACATATTTATGCATGCCATAAAAGGGATTGAATACTTATTGACTCAAGAAATGTAAGCATTTAATTTTATGTAAAACGAAATTCCAATTTGACATTATGGGGTATTGTGTGTAGATCTGTGACACCATATCTAAATTGTCGAATAAGTCTTGGTGTGTATACTTTCTTTAAGCACTGTATATTACCTCTCATCTAATACCTACTTTTCCCCCCACCTTCCCCAGATTTCACTCTGCCATCAAACCCCCTCGGCTTGGGCCCCATGGCATGCTGGATCGCGGCACGGCGCGAGGAAATCGTCTCCAAGATGACAGAGGCCTGCCTGAACCAGAGCCTGGACGCCCTGCTTGCATGCTCTCTCCTGATGCGGGAGGACTACGAGCTGGTGGTGAACCGGGCCACGCGCACTGCCAAGGTCCGCCAGCTCCTTGACACCTGCCACCGTCACAGCGAGGACTTCTGCCGAGTGGTGGTCCGCAAACTCAAGGACAACAAGCAACTGGGCCTGCAGCCATACGCCCCAGAGCTCGGCTCCCTTGTGGCTGCACCAAACACCAGCACACCCCCACTCTCGGTGTCCGACAACAACCCAAAGAATTACTAGGACAGAACTAGTCCAGAGAAGACCAGAGACCAGAAAGACTATAAACTGTAAAAGACTTAGCTCATTGAGCTACTGTAGGTGGTGGAAAAATACCCTACTGTCTCTTAGTCCTGGGTCATTTTCATTAGGCAACACATGGAAGAAAACTAACTCAAACTGAATAGACTACCTGAATGTTTTCCTTTGCACAATTTTTTTGAAACTTTTTGCTACAGTGTGCCCTAATGAATATGACCCTGGGTTTTTACTGTGAACTTTGACCTTAGCGGGGGATGGTAAAGCCCAGCTGTCTCTCACATTGCTCATGGTGGTACCCACTCACACAGAGCAAAACTGTATGTTGCTACTGTTCATCAAACTGTTGAGCAAAAAGACTTGAAGGTAAAACTACCTTTTGAAAAACAAAATCACATCATCTTCAGAAACATCCCCGTTCTCTAAAAAGCAGAGGATGGGTTGGGATTGACAATCAAAATCCGTTAGTATTTAATCCAGGCTTTGAATAATTATATAATTATAATTCATAAAATTATAATTATATTATGGATTTTATATAATTTGTCTGGTAAATCATTTTGTTCTCTCAAAACATTCCCTTTGTTCTGAGTGATTGGGGTACAGGCCCTGGAGTCTTGAGTTCTGCTTCTATGCATCCTTCTGTTCTCTCCCCTCGGCACGGTTTTATCCAGAGAAATATATCCAGACAGACTGTAACATCATACTCATCTACAGTATGGCTCTGGTTGTACTCTTATTTTCAGTGGACAGTTTAGACTCATCTGTAGCTCTCCAGGTCCGATAAGATACTCGACTGGAGTTCTGCCGTGTTGAGGTTACTGTAGCTCTCCAGGTCCGATAAGATACTCGACTGAAGTTCTGCCGTGTTGAGGTCACTGTAGCTCTCCAGGTCCGATAAGATACTCGACTGGAATTCTGCCGTGTTGAGGTTACTGTAGCTCTCCAGGTCCGATAAGATACTCGACTGGAGTTCTGCCGTGTTGAGGTTACTGTAGCTCTCCAGGTCCGATAAGATACTCGACTGGAGTTCTGCCGTGTTGAGGTTACTGTAGCTCTCCAGGTCCGATAAGATACTCGACTGGAATTCTGCCGTGTTGAGGTTACTGTAACTCTCCAGGTCCGATAAGATACTTGACTGGAGTTCTGCCGTGTTGAGGTCACTGTAGCTCTCCAGGTCCGATAAGATACTCGACTGGAGTTCTGCCGTGTTGAGGTTACTGTAGCTCTCCAGGTCCGATAAGATACTCGACTGGAGTTCTGCCGTGTTGAGGTCACTGTAGCTCTCCAGGTCCGATAAGATACTCGACTGGAGTTCTGCCGTGTTGAGGTCACTGTAGCTCTCCAGGTCCGATAAGATACTCGACTGGAGTTCTGCCGTGTTGAGGTAACTGTAGCTCTCCAGGTCCGATAAGATACTCGACTGGAGTTCTGCCGTGTTGAGGTCACTGTAGTATCATTGTATTTTGGGTATTTCTTCACCACTGCCTTTCCGAGCCATGTTTTTATTTCTCTTGTAGACTGTGCACTTTCTGTTCATAGGAGCTTTAGTCGACATAGGATGGGTCAAAGCTGTTGAGGCCTTATCTCTTTATATGATATGTACATCCCCATGGAGAAGAAAAAGAAACGCACACCTATTAAGGTGAGGCGCTGGCTAGCGGATTCGAAAACTTGAAAATAAAGGAGAGCCGCACACTCTAGGAGCTCAGATGCAAAAATGTAATATCCGACAGGGTATAATTATCAGGGTATAATCAAACACTGCGAGATGGCTCGTTTATATTGTGTCAAAAGACACACGGGAGTCTGTAATCATGGCCAAGAGTGGCCTAATATCCATTGGTTAATTTTCAAATATTAAAATTGCATACAAAGAACAGCATACAAAAAACAAATGGATAGCATACGATCATAAATTAATTTTAGACTACACAAGCTTACAAACAATTACAATGGCAAAGTCACAATAATCAGGTCTCAACGTAGACTTTGATCTGAAGCCATTATTGTGACTTTGCCATTGTAATTGGCCACACCAGATACTGACTGTTACTTTTGATTTTGACCCCCCCCCCCCCCTTTGTTCAGGGACACATTATTCCATTTCTGTTAGTCACGTGTCTGTGGAATTTGTTCAGTTTATGTCTCAGTTGTTGAATCTTATGTTCATACAAATATTTACACATGTTAAGTTTGCTGAAAATAAATGCAGTTGAAAGTGAGAGGACATTTCTTTTTTTTGCTGAGTTTAGTAACATTTCCTACAACAGGAACTAACCCTTAGAGCTGGGGTTGGTTATCCTGCACTTCAACAAAACCATTCAGCCTCTGATTGTGTGTCTGAAGCTAAAGGGGAGTCAGTCAGGCCTGCCCAAGGCCCAGGGTTCCTGTCTGGAAGCTGCTTTCCACTGCGCCTACAGGCCTAGGATTATTGCAGTTTAGCTGAAGTTGAGCCCAAAAACACAATTCCCATAGATGGGTTAGCTGACAACATCACAAAAACGATGCACACACTGCAATGGAGCAGAAGTCCAGATCGCTACTAACAATGACAAGAAACTGCCATGTGGGGAATCGTAAATGACTCATTTCAGCTAGTTTCATATTGTTCTTGATACCTTTGTCTGGTTTTGACTTGTTTTATGTCAATGCTAATATGGATACAGTTAGCTAGCTAGCTAACCAACAACTGTAACAATGTATTTGAGACAAGTGCTCAAATGTATTTATGTTTTCAATAAACATTGGAGATGAAATACAGCTTACATGTTGTCAACAA
The DNA here is from genome assembly GCF_034236695.1 of Oncorhynchus nerka. NCBI lineage: Eukaryota > Metazoa > Chordata > Actinopteri > Salmoniformes > Salmonidae > Oncorhynchus > Oncorhynchus nerka. The sequence continues at coordinate 4,758,834 of NC_088424.1, read as the reverse complement.
TCTAAGCCAACCACGTCTGTTTTGCCCCATAGTTGTGCCCGCATTGGTTTTGTTGCTAAACAACCAACCCGTCTATAGACGGCCTCATAGATAAGTCAAATTTGAAAATGTCCAATAATACATCACCTTTGTACACAAAAGATCCATTAAATTATTCACGTGTCTTAAAGGCTGCTAAAACATTTGTTTGCACTCACAGCCAAAGATGATCTGTTTTTATATGAATCCACTATCTGTCATGTTTCTGGATGACGTCGTCGCTGCTTGCGCTGCTCCAGTGAGCACTGAGTGCAGGTGTAATCGGCTCTCTAGAACGATGGCAACAACCATGAAATGGTGTACGCGAACGTGTGAAGATTACATTGAAAACAACAGTTGACCATCTTGGACGCCGTCACCAGTTCATATATATAGCTCAGTGGGGCTGCCCCTTGTTCAGGGATCAATCATGGCTGCCCTCCTTCCAGTGCTTTAAGCCAGGGGAGTGGAACTGTTACACTAGGAACAGGTCACAGAGGAAGAGGTAACTGACCCACACTGAAGGGAATGTGGCGTGTATATGTTTGCCTAAAATGGGCCAAAGGAAATTGTTTTGTAGGAAACTTCATGAATTGCATGGACTTCATGTTTCATATTCAGTGATCCATCCTCGGTTGTCTGCACAAGACAGGTCTCAAGTAGCAAAGGGAGCTTCCTGGCACACATGACTGGGAATTGAAGCATGCTGGAGCTTTTATACTAATGGAATATATACTGTATATACCGTAACAGTGATTACACTGTAAAGTCACAGTCTAATGTAACTATCTGCTCTAGGTAGGCAGTCATTTATAGCCTTGGGGCTGTCGTCGAAGGGGCCAACTACACTGAACAAAAATATAAATGCAACAATTTCAAAGATTTTATTCAGTTACAGTTCATTTAAGGAAATCAGTCAATTAAATTCATTGGGCCCTAATCTATGGATTTCACATGACTGGGAATACAGATAAGCATCCGTTGGTCACAGATAAGTAGGGGGCGTGGATCCGAAAACACGTCAGTATCTGGTGTGACCTCCATTTGCCTCATGCAGCGTGACACATCTCCTTTTCATAGAGTTGATCAGGCTGATGATTGTGGCTTTTACAATGTTGTCTGGAACACGCTATCATACACCTCGATCCAGAGCATTCCAAACATGCTAAACCGGTGACATGTCTGGTGAGTATGCAGGCCATGCAAGAACTGGGACATTTTCAGCTTCCAGGAATCGTGTACAGTTCCTTACGACATAGGGCCGTGCATTATCATGCTGAAACGAGGTGATGGTGGCAGATGAATGGCACGACAATGGGCCTGAGGCTCTCGTCACGTTGACTGTAGCTTATGCCTGCCCATACCATAACCCCACTGCCAACATGGGGCACTCTGTTCACGACATTGACATCAGCAAACCGCTCACCAACACGATGCCATACACGCCATCTGCCCAGTACATTTGAAATCGGGATTCATCCATTAAGAGCAAAAAACTTACCGACACTCGCGAATAAGACCATACAAAGTTGATTCATTTAATCGATACATACAAAGTTGATTCATTCTTGTTTTTACAAAACAAACTTTTCACTTCGAGTTTGGATTAGTTTGGATTCGGTTCAGTCAGCCTGCAAACACTTCTAAAGTAGCTCAGATAAACATGACTAAACTAAAAAAATGTGTGAGCTTGCTTCAGCTGAATAAAACATATTTGTAGCCAACCAGAGCCATTTGATATACACTGAATGTACAGACATTAATATTGAGTTGCACCCCTTTTGCCCTCAGAACAGCCTCAATTCGTCGAGGCATGGACTTAACGTATTGAAAGCGTTCCACAGGGATGCTGGCCCATGTTGACACCAATGCTTCCCACAGTTGTGTCAAGTTGGCTGGATGTCCTTTGGGTGGTGGACCATTCTTGATACACACGGGAATCTGCTGAACATGGACAAACAGGTGCGCCTTGCACCTACTACTGTACCCCGTGCAATGGCACTTAAATCTTTTGTCTTGCCCATTCACCCTCTGAATGGCACACATACACAATCCATATCTCAAGGCTCAAAAATCCTTTAACTTGCCTCCTCCCCTTCATCTACACCGATTGAAGTGGATTTAACAAGTGACATCAACAAGGGATCATAGCTTTCATCAGGATTCACCTGGTCAGTCTTTGTCATGGAGCAGGTGAGCAGGTGTCCTTAATGTTTTGTACACTCGGTGTATTCAATTAGTAAGTTATTTCAAAAGTCATGAAATGTATTTGGTTGTAATGTTGTACATCAAGGGTGGCCAACCATCCTCCAGCAGAGCTAATGAGTGTGCAGGCTTTTTTTTCCAGTCCCCCTCTAACAAACCACATTTTAGAAATGAGCCGCTCAACTGGACCTTGATAAAAGTCGCTCAGATGTGTTTGAGCCGGGCTTGATCAAAAGCCTTCACACCCATTAAGCTCTCCAGATGAAGGGTTGGCCACAGGTGTTTTATAGAGTTGCCTAACAGGTTTTCTACTTTGCGTGGGGTTAAGTGCCTTGCACAACCACAGGAGATGGTCCATGGGATCAGAGAGCAGCCTCCCGGTGTCAATACCACATTACAGTTACTTCGTTAAACGTACATAGAGGCGCCACTAATGGTTGGTCATGGAAATATTGTTAGAAGTCATGGAAAAGTCCTAAAATTCCATCGTTCAAAATGTGTATGAAACCTGTACTGTGAAACATTATAATTCCACTATTAGCGCCAGATCCAGTATATTATGGAAATGTTCTAAAATTACAATGCAAAAATTAAAAGAAATCCTGTGTAGCAACTTTCATATGGATAAACATGAATCGTCAATAATGCTGAGTGAGAAAGTTACAGAGGAACAAAGACCATAGCCCCCCCAAATTCTAACCTCTCACCATTACCAATAACATGGGATGTTCCTCTATCTTTCTCACTCATCATTATTCACTCATCATTCATGATTATCCAATACATTACTTACCATTCATTTCTAATCCTCAACGCAACCAAAACAAATGCACCCAACAAGTTCCTAGGAATATGGGACCAAATACATTTAATACACTATATGTGAATTTGTACAAATACTTATTAGCCTTTAAAATGGGGTCGGGGCGACTAGATACACGACTAGATACACTATTGTATTTCTAAACACTAAAACAGAGTTGGAGTCATTGCAGCTAAAGGTGGCAAGTTGAGTGTAAGGGGGCAATTCATTTTTCACACAGGTGCAGTGGGTGTTGCATCACTTTGTTCATGAAATAAATGAATTAAGTATGTAATTGTGTTATTTGTTCACTCCAGTTCCCTTTATCTAATATTAGGTTTTGGTTGAAGATCAAAAATTTGCAAAAGTAGAGAAAATTATACCAGTGCGCTTTGTCATTAAAACCTCTTAAGGATCTGACATTCTTTTTTCTTCTTTTTTCCCCCACCTAAATGACACCCAAATCTAACTGCCTGTAACTCAGGACCTGAAGCAAGGATATGCATATTCTTGATACCATTTGAAAGGAAACACTTTGAAGTTTGTGGAAATGTGAAATTAATGTCGGAGATAATACAAATTTAAAAAAGTGCATTTTTAAAAATGTTTTTTCATGTTTTTAAAATGCAATAGAAAAGTTACAATGTATTATTCCAGGTTAGGTGCAATTTAGATTTGCCACTAGATGGCATCAGTGTACGTGCAAAGTTTTAGATTGATCCAATGAACCATTGCATTTCTGTTCAAAATGTTGCATCAAGTCTGCCCAAATGTGTCAAATTGGTTTGATACATTTTCAAGTTCATAACTGTGCACTCTCCTCACAATAGCATGCTTTTCTTTCACTGTAGTAGCTACTGTAAATTTGACAGTGCAGTTAGATTAACAAGATTAACAAGAATTTAAGCTTTCTGCCCTTATCAGATATGTCTATGTCCTAGGATTTTTTTGTTTGTTACTTACAGCCTCATGCTAATCACATTAGCCTACGTTAGCTCAACCGTCCCGCAAGGGGGAGGGGGGGGAGGGTGTAAAGTGTAGATTTCTTTCCTATTTTTTCTTCTTTGATTGATTTTCACTGATTGCCATATTATGAATCCATATTCCCTACCATGCATGATTCCTTCTATACTGGAAGACATATTGTGATAAGAGAGATAGCAATGCTCTGGTTTCAATAGTGTCACGAACTTGCTCGAAGTCCGTAACAAAAAGGGAGTCAGACAACGTGGCGATAAGGAATTCCAAAAATATATTTATTAACAGAAGTAACGTAAATACAATTAACAATGGTGTGTGTAGTCAGTCATCAGTAGTGTAAGTGAGTGTGGTTGCGTGCATACATGTGATAATGAGGGGTGTTGAAAGGTGCCAAAGCAAACAAACAAACAAACAAACAAACAAACAAACAAACAAACAAACAAACAAACAAACAAACAAACAAAAATGCCACAACCAAAATCTGACCGTCTGCATGGAGAGTCTCCTCAATGACTGGGGAAGCTGTGTATTTATCCCAGGACACACCCGGGCCCAGGTGTGTCCCATGTCGCTGACGACCCTCCCAGCTCCGCCCGCCGACATCCTAATAAGGAAAACAAGAGCAAAGAGAAAGAATACGGCAGACAGAGTGGGAGGGTCGTCACAATACTCCCTATGTCACAGTTTCCCAAACTCGTTCCTCGGGACCCCAAGAGGTGCCTGTTTAGGTTTTAGCCCTAAGCACTACAGAGGTGATACATATAATCAAGTAATCATCAAGCTTTGATCATTTGAATCAGCTGTGTAGTGTTAGGGCAAAAACCAAAACGTGCACCACTTGGGGTCCCGGGGACCGAGTTTGGGAAACACTGCCCTATGTAGTCAGTCACACTTGATATTCTATTTTCTTGTATATCACCTTATAAGACCTTCCATAAATCAGCCTATTGTTGTACTGTAGGCCTCTTTTCTTCATTACCCCCACCACACTACTGTTCAGACATGGTATCATGACTTCCTGTGTACAGTCAATGTATAATGTTTCCCTTGTATTAGAGGCCATGTTTGTTTGTGACTGCCATGTTGCGAAAACTAAATGGTCGGGGGCCAAACTGTGATATATTTCATCATTCAAGTCTCTGCCTAGTCTTTACAGTACAGGAATGTACTGCTATAAAGTAATTCAAGGACACTTGAGTGGGATCAATGGTGGGACTCGACTCCACAATAATATCCACGTAAACATTTTTGGTTTGGTTTTACTCGGCCCAGTGAACTGCATCCGGCGTTTATCTGGACTCCCTCAGGACAAGAAGAGTGGGGGTGGGCTCTCTTTCGGAGTACCGACATTCTCCCGAAATAGCAGGAGAGAGGGCTGGGAAAACAGCCGTTGCACTGGGATTGCAACACTGACTGTCCTGTTGCTACCTCTCAACTGCGTGAGCTCCTCCAGTTATATTTGAGTCGGGAAACTCATCGTGGGGACATGACTGGTCGACGTTTGAGCATTCAGCCTTAGAAGAGGAAAATCCCTGATTCTCTTTTGTGACCCTTGTTCTCTTGAAGACAACAGGTGCAGTAAATGTATATATTTTTTTACTATGTTTTATCACTAGATCATTGGGTTTATCGATTTGTTTTCTACCCGTGACTTGGACTCTTTGTGTAGACGACCATGGTAGAGGAGACTTACTTGTGACCAGAACATTGTGTCCATTTGTACAATTACAATTGCATAGAATGTATATTTGACCCTGCTGAAGATCTAAGAGAGCAGGTGCTCTGGCTCTCCTTTAGAGGACATGGCATCAGGCATCAGGCAGCCCCTTAGGCCAATCCAAATTTAAAGAGATACTTTCACCCCAAAATCAAACAAAACTAAAGTGAAAGATTAGCACTTTTTTTTTTTATGTAATGGGTTTTGGAATTAACTGAGGGTGGGCATTGTCTAATATTTGAATCGTAATACATTTGATTAACTTGACCTTTAACCTCCTGTTTTCCTCAGCTCCACATTAAGGCAGAATGAGAGAGAAGCTGGCTGCCATGTCACGATCGCTGTGCCCCGGCTCGCAGGCCGAGGCCAGCGACGACCTAAAGACACCGAACGGCGGCGAAGAAAAGATGCAAATGAAGCGCGAGATTTCCCTCCCCAATGGCATCTGCCTCATCGTGGGCAACATGATTGGCTCTGGAATCTTTGTCTCGCCTAAAGGCGTCCTCATGCACAGCGGCTCTTACGGGCTATCGCTAGTCATCTGGGCTCTCGGCGGCATCTTTTCCGTTTTCGGAGCACTGTGCTATGCAGAGCTTGGAACCACGATCACCAAATCGGGCGCTAGTTACGCCTACATCCTGGAGTCGTTTGGCGGTTTCCTAGCTTTTATCAGGCTGTGGACGTCCATCCTGCTCATTGAGCCGGCCAGCCAGGCGGTCATCTCGCTGACCTTCGCCAACTATCTAGTGGAGGCGTGGTACCCCACCTGCCAGCCACCCTACGACGCCATCCGCCTCATTGCTGCCGCCTGCATCTGTAAGGGACCTACCTCTGTTTGTTTTTACCACTAACATTAAGTTACAAATGGAAGACTTTATGGACCAGTTTCCCGGACAATGATTTAACCTAGTCCTGGACTAAAAAGCTATTTGTCCGTGTCCCAGAAACCGTCTCTTTGGGTTTGATCAATTTCTATTGGGGATAAATAGGGTCTAGTAACAATGACTATTTTAGGTAAAGACTCAAAACATTTCCAGACTTGTTCTTTGAGAGGCTTCTGGTAGAAGTGTGTCTATTCATGTCTGTCTAAACATGTGATTGTGAAGAATAGAATTGAAGGGTGTTTTGGAAAGTATTTGTTTTTGTGTGTGTAATGGTACTGTATGTGCCTTTACTAGAATGAGGTCATGTTCAGATAAACCACTCTCTTTAGTCACGCAAACACATCCTCGACTCAATGCCCAGTCAGAGCATTAAAATAGCCCTGAACCCACTTTGCTTTGTGCAGCTCCTCTTGGCCATCTGAAATTGGCACTGAGCTGGTATTTAGGTTAGAGAGCAGCAATGCCGTGATTCAGCCACACTGTCCAGACTAGAGTTTCCCTCAGCCCAGAGACATCTGCCACTAGTGCAAGAGAGGCTTGACAGCCAGCATGAATCAGCTACGATCCGGGTCTGCGGTTCATTAACCGAGTAACTACAGTGCTTGTCTGTGTAAAACAGGCCCCACTTAAATGGTTATCTCCTCGTCAGGACACATAATTAGGAAAACTCTGGGCCCTAGATTGGTTTGACGGACGTTTGGTTTCTCCTCGCAAGCACACGCACACACACACACACACGTTTGACTCATCATTATGGAGTGAGAGAGAGAGAGAGAGACACACATTCAATTAAAACATGCCATTATTTTTCATCTGCCAGTAGTGTACCATCTCTGTTCCATCAGTTTCATGGCAGTGAAGGGATGTGAGGTGCTTTCTTTTCCCTCTGCTTCAGTTACCATTGGTCTCAGTTACACAAACAGTACAGATTGTTCTGTGACAGAGATCAACTATTTGGGGATTTGGAAGGGGTAACTCTGGAGCATACTGATGTTACAAAAAAAAACAATGTTCTACTTTTCTTCTGCTTTGTCCTTTTCTTTCTCCTACTTTGCATCCGTTTCCTACAGAATATCATCTCTCCCCCAACCCCCCAACCCCCTCCCCCTCTCGCCCTCTCTCCGCCAGGCATGCTTATCTTTGTAAACTGTGCCTATGTTAAGTGGGGAACCATGGTCCAGGATCTGTTCACCTACGCCAAGCTCATGTCACTCATCCTCATCATCATTATAGGTATCATGAAGATAGCCAAAGGTAGGAGAGATTGTGATGTGGAGGGGATATGGGCGGAAGATTCACTTTTATTCTTTGCTGATTGTAGACTTACTCCATGCCGTTTTAAAAAATTGTTAGCTAGCAATGTCCACTATAACCTGGCTAACATTTTCGGAGAATGTAGCACTGCTAGCAGAATGGCTGCTTCTGTTAGCAGCCATTTTAAAGAATGGGGAAAGTGAGGGAGGACATCCCTTTTTGTGGAAGGGAGAGCCCTTTCCCCATGCTTTTGAATGCATTGCTAACGGAAACAATCCCTTTTCACTAGCATTGCTACATTCTCCGAAAAGATACCCAAGAGAATTCGACAATACGATGATTAACATCCCTTTAAAAGGGGAAATCTGCAGTACAAACATTAGCAAAGCATACACCCAACCTCAGTTTTGGTAAAAACTGAGGGATGAGGCTGAAGAAATGTAACCACACTCAAATTCATAGACAAAGCTATGGTTACAAGGACTGAATATCCATGATATCAAAAGTATGCGTTTGACGCTATTTAGTGTTTGTTTACAATTATAGTATTTACAAACAATGGAGTGAAAGATGCTTTATATTTTTGAACTACGCTCATGAGGCATTTAGAAGATACTGTATATAAGGAATCACTGGGCATATTGTATATCGTTAATTAAAAAATCCCCAAAATGAATCACCAATCTCAGATTGCCCATTTGAATGTTCAGAGTGACAAGGGGGGGGTCTAAAGATATGCAATAGAAGGGATTAATGCTACATGTCTCTTTCTCTCTGCCCCGTCTCCCTATTTCTCCCTCCTGCCTGTAGGAGAAACTCAGAACTTTCAGAATCCGTTTGAGGGTTCCTCCACGGAGCCTGGGTCTATAGCTCTGGCCCTCTACTCTGCTTTGTTCTCCTACTCTGGCTGGGACACACTCAACTTTGTCACAGAGGAGATCCAGAACCCAGAGAGGTAATCTCCCTGTTTCTACATTATTTTATAACGGGGCCATACGGGGTCATGGCATTATACATGCATGATTTTTATTCATATTTTTTTAGTTGATCGGATCTATCTTAGCCCAGAGAGTGGTGGACTTGTTAGCAGGCGTTATACACCCAACAAAGTGTACATCTCCTCTCTTCCACTCTCACAGCCTTTGCCCATTATAAACTCAAACATATTTCAGACTGTACTGTGTATCACTGTACTCGTGCCTGGTTTAATTTGAGTTCAGCCCATATTCAGAGAAGCTGGGTCAGTACTGTCATCCCCAATCAGCCATGCCCCCTTCACCCAACACTTTCTGCCCTTAGAGCAAAGACAACATCACTATTCATGATTGGACTGTATATTTGGATGGTGATACGATGATTACGCACCCGGAGTAAAATGGGAGCCATGCTCAAGGCCTAATTTGGCATGGCGGTGAAGAAAGGACAAGGTCTTGAATAGAGACAAATGTTAAAGAGCATTGGGTTTATTTATACTTGGGTCTAATGTACAAGAGTATAATGATGATGGATATTTTTTTTATTGATGACAGCTTCTTTTGGTAACAAACAATCACCAGTTTTTTCCAAACATTTAAAATAAATACTTGTGAATAAGAAGTATTGAAAATGGCCTCACCCACTAAATAAAAATGATGGATTTGTTTCGCTGACCTATTTACCTCTGACTTCTTTATTGCTATAGGAACCTGCCTCTGGCCATTGCCATCTCCATGCCCATTGTGACCATCATCTACCTGCTGACCAATGTGGCCTATTACGTGGCTCTGGACATGTCCTCTCTACTAGCCAGTGACGCTGTCGCCGTGGTGAGAACCTCCTGACCCACATGCTAAAAATAGGGCCAAATATGGGTCTGTTAAGATCATGTGACCCGTCTCTGTGTCCATGTTGTTAGAGAGTACTATAGTACAATATATCAGATAAACCGAGATGACCATTTGAATCATTTCAGGAAATGTAGTTATTTTACTAGAAGACACGTTGTTGCGTGCAACATAAGTGATAGCACTGCGGTGTATTTTAAATATAATAATTATATACCTTTGATGGGACACACTCCCATCACAATACTGAACAAAAATATAAATGCAACATGCAAGATTTTCAAAAATATCAGTCAATTGAAATAAATTCATTGGGCCCGAATCTATTGATTTCACGTGACTGGGAATATAGATATGCATCTGTTGGTCACAAATACCTTTAAAAAAAACAAATTTGCCTCGGGATCTCATCACGGTATCTCTGTGCATTCAAATTGCCATTGATTAAAAGCCATCGTGTTCATTGTCCGTAGCTTATGCCTGCCCATAGCATAACCCCACCGCCACCATGGAGCACTCTGTTCACAACGTTGACATCAGCAAAGTGCTCGCCCACACGACGCCATACACGTGGTCTGCGTTTGTGAGGCCGGTTGGACGTACTGCTGAATTCTCTAAAGCGAGAGGTCTGCTGAGTGCAAACTTGAACGTTGTGAAAATTCTGTGCAACTTCCAGCGTGCGTTTACTGTGAACACTAAGGTTGTACCCACTTTAAGTTAGTTTCAGACAGTGGTCAAGTAGGCTTTACAAAATAATGCATTTTATTATTCCCATACCATTATCACAGAGAATCAGACAAATTATGCTACCCTCTGCTTATTGGCTACTTATATTATTCAAGCCTGTCTCAAAATACAACACTGCCCCTTTAAGACCAAGCTTAGAGGGAACATTGGTTGGATGCGGCTTATGGTAGAGAAATTAACATTCAATTTTCTGGCAACAGCTCTGGTGGACATTCCTGCAGTCACCATACCAATTGCACGCTCCAAGGCATTGTGTTGTGTGACAAAACCGCACATTTTAGAGTGACCTTTTATTGTCCCCAGCACAAGGTGCACCTTTGTAATGATTATGCTGTTTAATCAGTTTATTGATGTGCCACACCTGTGAGATGGATCTTGGCAAATGAGAAATGCCTCATAACAGGGATGTAAAAATTTGAGAGAAATAATTATTTTGTGCATATGGACATTTCTGGGAACTTTTATTTCAGCTCATGAAACATGGAAGCAACATTTTACATGTTGTGTTTATTCTTGTTCAGTGTATTTTACTGAAACCATTTCGTCTAATCCCACAGACTTTTGGAAATGCGGTCCTGGGACCGTTCAAATGGATCATTCCCATTTCCGTGGCCATGTCCTGCTATGGAGGACTCAACGCCTCCATCATCGCTGCCTCCAGGTACTGACCACATTTTTCTGAAGTTTAAAGGGATAGTTCACTTTTTTGAAACTTTAGCTTTTCAACTTTTTTTTATATGCATCTAAGGTGTTGTTGTTTCATCAAAACGTTTTTTAAGTTTGTTAGATGGTTATTCAGCAACCAATGTCAACAATCACCCAGCTAGCATAATTGGAGCATGTAGCATGCTAGTGAAAACATATTGAACTAGTTAGTGGTCATTGAAAGCCAGAGCTTTATCCCTTCAATGACTGGCAATGGACGTTATCTGACCTGTGGTTAGACCACCTCAGATATTAAAATCAAGTTTTACGTCCGAAGCGCTGAAACATTCCATTGTGGCCGCTGAATGCCCTGTCCAGGTTGTTTTTCGTGGGGGCGAGAGAGGGACACCTTCCAAACAGTCTGGGTATGATTCAGGCGGAGCGCTACACACCTGTCCCCGCCCTCATATTCAACGTGAGTGACATCACATCTCCATAGAGCATAATGCTCTCTTTTTGATATCTTACTGTATAGTATATCTCTCAGGTCACAAGTGCGGGCCATGGCCCTCCTAAAGCAACCCCAAAAGGAATCTGTGATCCATCTTTCGAGAAACACTCGTCTATGGTGCATTCAGATCAAACCCACAGTGGAATGTCACTCATCCCTGGGTTGTGTGTTCTTCCAGGGGTTGATGGGCTTGATCTTTCTGTGCGTGGAGGACGTGTTCCAGCTCATCAACTACTTCAGCTTCAGCTACTGGCTCTATGTGGGCCTGTCTGTGGCCGGCCTCATCTACCTGCGCTTCACTCAGCCAGACAGACACAGACCTGTTAAGGTAATGTTAGAAAGATTGGTGTCTGAATTTGAGTCTTGTGTGTTTGATTGGCTTGTCTCACTCTCTCACACACATACAGACGAGAGAGAGGGATGCCAATGGATGAGTAAACTTGCATCTGCATAGTTGTGCATCATCACCATATCTTGATCCGCTGTACTCTGACTAACCACTGGCTCCTCTCCACAGCTCTCCCTGTTCTTTCCCTTCGTTTACTGCCTGTGCAGTCTGTTCCTGGTCATCGTCCCTCTGTACAGCGATACCATTAACTCCCTCATAGGGATCGGCATCGCCCTGTCTGGAGTGCCTGTTTACTACGTGGCCATATACCTGCCTGAGGACAGGAGGCCCAAGTTTATATGCAGAGTAAATGGTAAGGATCGGAGCTGTAGACACACAGACACAGGGCTGGTTTCCCAGAGCCATTTTAAAACTACTTCAGGACTTGAAAGCATGCTAAATGGAAATGTTTTTTGAAAGTGCTTTTTAGTCCAACAGTTGGTCAAACCGTCACCCATTTTTGCAGACAATTACTGTAAGAGATTCATATGCATTGTAGCTAGAAAGTAACTGGAAGTTTTGTGATTTTGAATTCTAATTCTGCCATTTCATGTCTGAACAAATATGATTTCAATGTGTGTGTAGCAGACTGGCATGTCCACACATTTTTCACGTGTTTGCGGATTCATATGTGTAAGAATGAAAAGTTGAAAGTGTGACCGAAAAATCTAAAGATGTATCTTTTTGAAGCATGTTAGTAAAGGGTGCTAAGTTGGAAATCTGTAGGAAGGCCTGAGTTTATTGGGTGGCTGATTAACAAAGACTGCCACTGTAGGCAAGAGATAGACATAGTGAGTGTACAAAATATTAGGAACACCTAACACCTTCCTAATATTGAGTTACACCCCCTTTTCCTCTCAGAACAGCCTCAATACCCCGGGACATGGGACTCTACAAGGTGTCGGAAGCGTTCCACAGGGATGCTGGCCAATGTTGACTCCAATGCTTCCAACAGTTGTGTCAAGTTGGCTGGATGTCTTTTGGGTGGTGGACCATTCTTGATACACACGGGAAACTGTTGAGCGTGAAAAACTCTGCAGCATCTGGCACCTACTACCGTACCCCGTTCAAAGGCACTATATTTTGTCTTGCCTATTCACCCTCTCTGAATGGCACACATACACAGTCCATGTCTCAATTGTCTCAAGCTTAGAAATCCTTCTTTAACCTGCTTCCTCCCCTTCATCTACACGGATTCAAGTGGATTTAACAGGTGACATCAAGTGATCATCATGGATTCACCTGATCAGTCTATGTCATGGAAAGAGTAGGTGTCCTTAATGTTTTGTACACTCAGTGTATTTACTATTGATGGTGAAGGGAAGGATAAATAACTCCCTTTGGTGTTTTCAGAAGGTTATCATCACTGTAGCAACCACAGCTCTGTCTGTTACAAATTGTTTGTTGTGCATCCTATCCATGTTGACCAGTGAACAACAAGTCCTCTGAGTGTAATTTGATTAGACTGTTTTTAGACTCAGTGGTTTGATTTTGGCTGTGGATCTGGGGACTAGGAGTATATCATTAAATGTGGTTCAGGGAAATGTTTAGTCAGTCCACAATATCACACTTTGTCCCTGAGCTTATCAAGCCCCGATGTGACTTATAGTAGTCTGGTGTATCACATGAAAGAAACCACACATCAAAATGTATTTAGGCTTTTCCAACATAAACTCTGCCTGACTACTTGTTTACATCTCTCTCCCCTCTCCTTGCCAGCCTGGGTCACCAAATACACCCAGATCGTGTTGTACTGCTGTCTGACTGAACTTGATGTGGAACCAGAGAAGCGAGAAGACAGCAAAGCTCAGTGAGGAGGCCTGGTGCCCCCCTGGCCCATGCCACGCATGATGCACATGCCTGGAACACGAAACCTGACTGAGCCGTGCGTGGACAAAGGCTGCACTGAAGGGTTGGCTGGTAGGGGCTCGATGCTTGCCCAACTACCACATTGCGTTCTCAAAGGCTTTCCATGTCTTGAGGACAAAAGAGGAGCTGGTACTTGATCATGTGCGAAAGGAACTGATAACTGGGATTTTTGTTTTTTGGCGAACATATTATATTTTCCTATAAGAGTATGACTGTAATATGCTCATGGTAATATAATGTAATGTGCTTACCTGTGTTCTTCAAGTGTTTATTCCTTAATGTTCCTCCAAGAGGTTTACCTAGTTATTTCTTTGGATAGCACTTACAGTACATGTCCTACAGTTCTGACAGTCAACAGTCTTTGGCTTGTGTCTTCTTGTGCAGAGTCACTAAGTGGTGGTCTGACAATGTTATGACTTACAAAACATGGCCGAATGGACCAATCGGTATGCTGTAAATTACATACAGTAGAACTAATCACATAACGCATGTATTAATTACAATATGAGTTCTCAAACAGGGATTTGATTATTAAAGTGTTTGGTTTTTAATTGCTCAATGGTTATATTTCAACGTGCTAGTTCCTAAAACTGTTGTGGCCTACCATTTTATTTAGCTAGGCTTGGGCTCCAATGCAACCCATTTTTATCTCAATATCAAATCATTTCTGGGTAACAATGAAATACCTTAATGTGACTGTTTTTCAATTAAAATGGACAAAAAGAAACAAATTAGCTTCTTAGCAAAGAGTAATTTCTCAAGCAAGAATTTTGCTAGGACTGTCTGAGTGGTCTGAGTGAGGAGGGGAAAACTGAAAACTAGCCTTTATTGACAGAGGTTTGAAACTCTTTCTTATTGGTCTATTAACCAATTTACCACCTGGTGATGTCACCGGGCAGACCAATACGCCATCCCACCAAATCAGGCTGAAATTTCAGGCAGTCTTTTAAAACAGCTTTTTACACTAAAATGGCATTATCATAATTTTCACTATTTCGCAGCATTATTCCAACTTCATAGTGCAGACATATATATAAAACACAGGAAATCACGTTTTTGATAACACTAGGCCTTTAAAGCTCGGAGTTACTCAGAGTCAATAGCACTGTATATCACTTTTATAGTGGCCTGAATCGTGTTATATTTTGTGTTTTCATGAAGCTAGAGACTTAAAGTAGTCGTCAGGGCTATTTGCAAAGTATAATCTTTCAAACCGTTTGGATGTTAGGCAATCTGGCACACGTGGACCACTGTCACAACTATTCTTTGTTTCCTCAGCCCACCTTCTCCCTTTACCAACCTTTACCCAATCCCTCTCTCCTTTACTCCATTGCTTTTCCCTTGATCATCATGTCTCTCTGTCTCGCTCTTCCTCGTTCTTGGGAGATGTTACAACACCTGATTAGGGTGTAGTTATGGCTTTTGACATTTTGATACAGATTTGATTGATCCTTACCCAAAAGGTGTTTCTTTCTTGTTCCATTTTTCGTTCTTGAGCATACGAGTCAAAGCTGTGATTAATCAAATCATGTGTTGTTTCCTTGTTACCATAATTTTCTAGTATGAATTAAATATTGAATATCTATTTTCCCCCATACCTCTAATGCCTTTTCATTTCCAAGGCTCATGTTATGTCAAGAGTTGACCTGCTTTTAAACTGCTGTCTAATCAAAACATCTAATAAATAGCATTTCACACTTAAATAATATGGTAGCTTCACTCCAAATCCTGAACGGCATCATCCTCACACAGCACAACTGGCACCTATTGGGTTTGTTCCATTCAATCACATTGGCCGCTGACATTGATAACACACAAAACATGATTCACTGCTCTGCTGCTGTTTCCTATATTCTGTAGCTTCAACCTCCACAACACTCAAAACTCATATCTGCGACTGGTACATCTCTAGATTTTAACTGTTGGACATTAAAGGATGGGCATTCCTTTTTGCCCTCTGACCAGTTGAATAATGTGACCATTCCTGTGCTAAATGGTACTTTACATAAACTTGATCATGATCACTGTATTGCTGATTCTTGTCCGGTCTTACTGTCACCTACTCTCAGGCAGAGTATGTGAGCGGAGCAGAGCGAGGAGTGGAGTGTCCCTAATGTGACTAGAGTGTGGAGCGAGTTTCCCAGAAGGCTGGAGCTTTGGCCTTCTTGCCCGCTCCGGTAGCGCTCACTTCACCAAGCTCAGGGCATGTCCGGCCCATCATGCATTAGTATCAAATCAAATCAAATGTATTTATATAGCCCTTCGTACATCAGCTGATATCTCAAAGTGCTGTACAGAAACCCAGCCTAAAACCCCAAACAGCAAACAATGCAGGTGTAAAAGCACGGTGGCTAGGAAAAACTCCCTAGAAGTCTAGTAGTCTACTTGTGCGCTGCTATACCCCCCTTGCTTTCGCTACTCTCATGGAGTTCGCTAAATGTTTTCATAAGGGAACTGATAAAACACACAGGTGCTAAAATCAAGGTGACTTTACAAAGATGAGGGAGTTGGGTGATGTAGTGTCCACACCTAAATAATCATTGTGGAATCTGAAAAGACAGGTAGCTCGAAAGCATGATGGTGTACTTACTAATTGCACACGCTGACAGAAAGAAACGAGGTGGGTAGCTAGCTAAGTGTGTTATTGTAGCAAAGTATTTATAAACAACAACAACAAAAATCAGATCTCTTAAAAGTTTCGTACATTTTGGTTCTATTATCTATACAATAGGCCATCATTGATTTTGGCCCAATAGGCCTGGCATATTACCTCTTTCAAGGCGCTTTCTGTTTTGATAGGGTTATCTTACCTAAAAATCCGTCAGGTCTACCTACAGAAAAATGTAAAAAACAACCAAGCATCCCTGCCCAGCCTGGCAAAATTTGCTCGAAGGATGTTTAGCATCCCCAGTGGCTCTGGAAGCGCTGAGGAGGTATTATCCGCTGCTGGCAATACGCTGCATGCGAACTCCAGGCACCATCGCATGAGCCTGAAGCCACAGACATGTTTCTAAAAATGAATTCAAAGTCACTAATAAGCCTAATAAGGCATTTTTGGTTTAATATGTATTGAATTCTAAGCCTATATGTGCAATTTATAGACTATAATGATTTAATACATGAAATGTTAAATTGCTGAGTGTCAGGCGGTCTATGTGTAGCTGGTGTAGAGGAGTCAGGCGCAGGACAGCAGATATGAGTAAATAAACATATTTTACTCAACATGTAATAAATGCAATACAAAAACAGAGCCCACAATAACGGCCCTACCTACATAAAAACAATCCCTCACAAACAAACATGGGGGAACAGAGGGTTAAATTATGAAAAGGTAATTGGGGAATTGAAACCAGGTGTGTAAGAACAAAACAACTGGAAAATGAAAAGTGGATCGGCGATGACGTCGACCGCCGAACAAGGAGAGGGACCGACTTCGGCGGAAGTCGTGACATTAATGTCCCTGCCAGCCTCGTGTCACACTTGCAAATGTTTCACAATGTATTTCTTTTTTGGCTATAGACTTGAAATAATTTAGCCTAAATAATTAATTGTTGTGGCTTCTTAGGCTATCTGGCTGTCTGGCTCCTGACCTATAGTGTCCATATGTGTCCATATAATATGACATATAGCCTATTTGAAATGATGAGCGCTTCTTACAGTCACCCTTTCCTGTTGTTTAATTAAATACTTTTTTATTCAAATCATATGGTTTGGTTTCAATACTTCAAAACTAAAATGGTAAGTAAAGTCACAAAAATAGATGGCTGTTGGTTACATTGGGATTTTAATGAATGGAGCGAATTCGGAGCAGTAGTTTTTTGTCTTCCTTTGAGCTAGGAGCTGTTTTTGTGGAGTGGTGCGCAACTGCTCCATGCGCGAGGAGCGGGATTTCTGACTGTTCAACTCTGCCCACATGCTCTGCTCTGTTGCAACTCTTTTCATCAGATACAACAAGGGCGATGTTCTAGAGGGGGTTTCAGGGGTATTATCCTTTGATCGCACTCTCACATGCTACGACAAGATCTCTAGTTAGGGTGTAGGCTCGGGTCAATGGGCGTCTGAGCATTGTGCTTATTTTCTTTTTTTCTCACTACAGAGTTCCAAATTGCCTGTGGAAGCAACGTCAGCACAAGAACTGTACATCGGGAGCTTCATGAAATGGGTTTCCATGAGCAGAACACACAAGCCTAAGATCACCATGAATCATGCTTCACCATCTGTCAGTCTGACAGACAAGTCTGGGTTTGGCGGACGCCAGGAGAACACCTAGCCGAATGCATATTGCCAACTGTAAAGTTTGGTGGAGAAATAATGGCCTGGGCCTGTTTTTCATGGTTCAGGCTAGGCCCCTTAGTTCTGGTGATGGGAAATCTTAACGCTACAGCATACAATGACATTCTAGATGATTCTGTGCTTCCAGCTTTGTGGCAACAGTTTGGGGAAGGCCCTTCCCTGTTTCAGCATGAAAATGCTCCTGTGCACAAAGTGAGGTCAATACAGATATGATTTGTCGAGATCAGTGTGGAAGAACTTTACCGGCCTGTACAGACCCCTGACCTCAACCCCATCAAACACCTTTTGGATGAATTGGAACACCGACTGTGAGCCAGGCCTAATCATCCCAACATCAGTGCCCGACATCACTAATGGTCTTGTGGCTGAATGGAAGCAAGTCCCCACAGCAATGTTCCAACATCTTGTGGAAACCTTCCCAAAACAGTGGAGGCTGTTTTGGCAGCAAAGGGGAGAACATCTCCATATTAATGAACATGATTTTGGAATGAGATGTTTGACAAGAAGGTGTCCACATAACCCCTACACTACATGGCCAAAGGTAACACATTTCCCAGGGTTGAATCATTTCCATGCACTCATATGAAATGGCAACTTGTCAAACTCTATTTATGTAAACTTCTATTTCTTTTCGCATTACAGTAGGTCCTAAGGTTCAGAGTCTAATACAATAGTGATGAGTTACCTTGCCTGATAAGACTTGTGTTAGCTCCCCAAGTAGCGGCTAGGTTTGAGCTCAAATGGCTAACAAAGACGGTCATGAACATGGTTATGACTTGTCAATGTATCACATAAAAGCGGAGGTAATAATCCTCAGTTAGATCTCAAGAGCGCCTCACAGGAGTTCAACTCTCTCCCTGTACTGCCTCTCACATGCCCTGACCATGCTTTTCTCCGGTGTACATGACCTGTCTGTCTGTCTGGTGTCAGGGTACTTGGCAGTGATGCCCCTTAAAAAGCCAATGTAACTTCCTATAGTGCCTTCGGAAACTATTCAGACCCCTTGAGTTTTTCCACATTTTGTTACGTTAGTCTTATTCTAAAATGGATTAAATTCATGTTTTTCCTCATCAATCTACACTCAATACCCCATAATGACAAAGCAAAAACTAAACATTTCTGCAAATGTATTAAAAATAATAAACAGAAATACCTTACTTATATAAGTATTCAGACCCTTTGCTATGAGACTCAAAATTGAGATCAGGTGCATCCTGTTTCCATTGATCAGCCTTGAGATGTTTCTACAACTTGATTGGAGTCCACCTGTGGTAAATTCAATTGATTGGACATTATTTAAATCACACACCTGTCTATATAAGGTCCCACAGTTGACAGTGCACGTCAGAGCAAAAACCAAGCCATGAGGTCAAAGGAATTGTCTGTAGAGCTCCGAGACAGGATTGTGTCAAGGCACAGATCTGGGGAAGGTTACTCAAAAATTGCTCAAAAAAGGTCCCCAAGAACACAGTGGCCTCCATCATTCTTAAATGGTAGAAGTTTGGAACCACCAAGACTTTCTAGCTGGCCTCCCAGCCAAACTGAGAAATTGGGGGAGAAAGGGCTTGGTCAGGGAGGTGACCAAGAACCTGATGGTCACTCTGATAGAGTTCCAGAGATCCTCACTTGGAGATGAGAGAACTTTCCAGAAGGACAACCATCTCTGCAGTACTCCACCAATCAGGACTTTACGGTAGAGTGGCCAGGCGGAATCCACTCCTCAGTAAAAGGCACATGACAGCCCGCTTGGAGTTTGCCAAAATGCACCTAAAGACTCTCAGACCATGAGAAACAAGATTCTCTGGTCTGATGAAACCAAGATTGGCCTGAATGCCAAGTGTCACGTCTGGAGGACGTTCTTTTTAAAATTATTTTTAAAATTCTTCAAGCTGTGTCAAGTTGGTTGTTGATCATTGCTGAACAGCCATTTTCAAGTCTTGACAAAGATTTTCAAGTCGATTTAAGTCAAAACTATAACTAGGCCACTCAGGAACATTCAATGTTGTTTTGGTAAGCAACTCCAGTGTATATTTTGCTTTGTGTTTTAGGTTATTAACCTGCTGAAAGGTAAATATGTCTCCCAAAATCTGTTGGAGAGCAGACTGAAGCAGGTTTTCTAGGATTTTACCCGTGCTTAACTCTAATCTGTTCATTTTTATTAAAAAACATCCTAGCCCTTACAGATGACAAGCATAGCCATAACATGATGCAGCCACCACGCTTGAAAATATGAAGAGTGGTACTCAGTGATGTGTTGTATTGGATTTTCCCCAAACAGAACGCTTCGTATTCAAGATTTAGTCCATTTCTGTCTTCAAATATTTGTTTTCTGTACAGACTTCCTCCTTTTCACTCTGTCATTTAGGTTAGTATTGTGGAGTAACTACAATGTTGTTGATCCATCATACGCTTTCTCCTATCACAGCCATTAAACATTAAACAGTCATTAAACTGATTTAATGTCTCCTATGACAAAATGTTGAAATCCCTGAGCGTTCTCCTTCCTCTCCGACAACTGAGATAGGAAGGACGCCTTTATCTTTGTAGTGACTGGGTGTATTGATAGACCATCCAAAGTGTAATTAAGGGATTTTTAATGTATGCCTTCTTTAATTTTTAACCATCTACCATCCGAACATCACACCTGCTGGACAGGTACAGGAGGGCAACAACAACTGCCCGAGTTACACCAGGAATAGACAATCTCTCCATCAGTGCACAGAGTGTCCGCAATAGGCTGAGAGAGGCTGGACTGAGGGCTTGTAGGCCTGTTGTAAGGCAGGTCCTCACCAGACATCACCGGCAGCAACGTCGCCTATGGGCACAAACCCACCGTCGCTGGACCAGACAGGACTGGAAAAAGTGCTTTTCATTGACGAATGCGGTTTTGTCTCACCAGGTGTGATGGTGGGATTTGCGTTTATCGTCGAAGGAATGAGCGTTACACCGAGGCTTGTGCTCTGGAGCAGGATCGATTTGGAGGTGGAGGGTCCGTCATGGTCTGGGGCGGTTTGTCACAGCATCATTAGACTGAGCTTGTTGTCATTGCAGGCAATCTCAACGCTGTGCATTACAGGGAAGACATCCTCCTCCATGTGGTACCCTTCCTGCAGGCTCATCCTGACATGCCCCTCCAGCATGACAATGTCACCAGCCATACTGCTCGTTCTGTGCGTGATTTCCTGTAAGACAGGAATGTCAGTGTTGTGCCATGGCCAGCAAAGAGCCCGGATCTCAATCCCATTGAGCACGTCTGGGAACTGTTGGATCGGAGGGTGATGGCTAGGGCCATTCCCCCCAGAAATGCCCGGGAACTTGCAGGTTCCTTGGTGGAAGAGTGGGATAACATCTCACAGCAAGAACTGGCAAATCTGGTACAGTTCATGAGGAGGAGATGCACTGCAGTACTTAATGCAGCTGGTGGCCACACCAGATACTGACTGTTACTTTTTTTTGACCCCCCTTTTGTTCAGGGACACATTATTCCATTTCTGTTAGTCACATGTCTATTGAACTTGTTCAGTTTATGTCTCAGTTGTTGAATCTTATGTTCATACAAATATTTACACATGTTAAGTTTAATGAAAATAAACACAGTTGCTGAGTTTAGAACCCTCTGTGGAAAGGGTTCTACATGGAACTCATAAGGGTTATCCTATGGGACAGCCGCATAACCCTTTTGGAACCTTTTTTTTTTAGAGTGTAGGCCAGTGACACAAAATCTCAATTTAATCCATTTAGAATTCTGTAACACAACAATATGTGGAAAAAGTCAAGGGGTGTGAATACTTTCTGAAGGCACTGTATGCATTAATTGCCTG
Source organism: Oncorhynchus nerka (assembly GCF_034236695.1). Classification (NCBI taxonomy): domain Eukaryota; kingdom Metazoa; phylum Chordata; class Actinopteri; order Salmoniformes; family Salmonidae; genus Oncorhynchus; species Oncorhynchus nerka. The sequence goes on along the minus strand of NC_088424.1, from coordinate 4,736,876 downwards.
GGTAAGCAGGCACTCAAGAGGCACTCAAGGACCCTGAGTCCTGTGAGCACTGCAAACTGCTGACGAGGGCAGGTCTGAAGAGGACACTTAAACAGGCTTTGTTCTTGGTAGTCCCTCTCGCCTCCGAGCCAAGAGCAACAGCTGAGGCTCAGCTCCCTGCAACCGAGCCCAGTTGGTGCGATGCCATGGATAGCCTCGACTCAATTCCCTCACTGTCTGATGATGTAGTGTCAGGGGAAGGCGAGTTAGGGGATGACGAGGATTAATCTCACAGATTTCCTCGAGATAGCTCAGGAGATGGTGGCCGACAACCCTGTTCTCCTGCCCTCTCAGGCCCGCAGGCCTGACGTCGCAGAGAGTAGTGGAGCTGCCACTGCTCCATTGGAGTTTTGGTTCCTTCATGTCTGCAAGCGGGCCGCGGCACAACTCAGGCCTATACGATGGGAAGAGACTCACGTCCCATACAGCCCCGATAATATACTGTAACTGCTCCCCGCAGTATCAGCTTGCCTCAGGGAAGCTAAGAGCTTGTGGGATAAACCCCTCACTAGCAAGATTCTTGCTAGTGGTACACTGAGCCTGGACATGTACAATATGGAGGAATCCGGGTTTGGCAACCCTCTCACCGTGGAACCGTTACCGACACCAGCGCCTCACTCCCTAGAAAGATGGAGCGCTTTACTGCCTCCGTTTTTTTAGAAGACATACAAGGCATCAGCCAAAGCAATCAGAGCTCTCAATGTGACGTCTTTATTGTTGGCAGATCAGGCTGAGTTACTAGAGTTGGTGGAAACTCTGGCCCTATACGCTTGGGAGGAGATCTATATGATTAAAGACCTGAACTTCCTTGACACCCATAGTGCCATTCAAGGCTGTGGTCGTACCATGAGAAAGGTGGTGGAAGCTTTTGGTTGAGCTTATCCAGCTTAACGGACAAAGAAAAATTTGACCTCCTGGATGCCCCAATGACACCCAAGGAGTTGTTCAGGTCCACTGTCGCTGCCATGTGGCAGAAGTGTGACATGCGCCCAGTGGTGGAAAAAGTTCCAAATTGTCATACTTGAGTAAAAGTACATATACCTTAACCTCTCTGCGCACAGATCCCGTTAGTGGGATTAAATTTGACAACATATGATGAGCGCTACATAAATAGTCATATTAAACATTCCTGAAAATACAAGTGTCTCACATGGTTCAAAAGCCTAGAATCTTGGTAATCCAACTGCGTTGTCAGATTTTTAAAAAAGGATTTCCTGCGAAAGAATACGATGCGATTATCTGAGGACAGAGCCCCATACCAAAATACTATTTCAACCAGCACAGGCGTAACAAAATCACAAATTGCAATAAAATAAATAGTTTACCTTTGACGATCTTCCTCTGTTTCCAATCCCAAGGCTCATTGTTACACAATGAATGATCTTTTGTTTGATAAAATCCATTTTTATAGCCTAACAGGAAACATTTTGTGAACCGCTTGAGTCGTGAATTCCGTCTCATTCGACTTTCGACGAAACATTCGATGTAAATACGCACACTAAGCGTGACTTTATCCAGTCATGTTTGGTTTCATTACAATCAACTGGTTGTTTGTAACACAACCAAACTTGATGGGTCATTTCGCGGGACGTATTGACTGAAAGAAACCGATTTGAAGACAAGTAATGATCTCATTGTGCACCAATTATATGACCGCTGTTTCGTTGATTGACTGTATTTTAACCCAATGACCACGGATCGTCTTGAAATCTAGCTTGGTAGATAGCCAATGAGCTGAGGCAAACGGCAATATGTAATGGTAATGTGTTGGAAGACCAACCCATGTAGTAAACTCCGGCGTAAAGTGGGTAATTCACCATTGATGATTCATACCGGAAGGTACGCACAGCACTATTTTGGTAAAGCGCATCGTCAGCTGTTTATATATCAAACAGTATGGCGACTAAGTCAGGGAAAGCTAAATCTAAGTCTAGATATACAGATGTACACACAATTTTAGAAGAAATTGATCGGGAAAGTGAGACAGATTGTTGGAGGACAATTCATTTAGCTAGCATAGCTTTGATTCCCAAATGGAGGAATATTTTTTGAACGGAGAGGACATCATTTTGGACTGGTAAGTTCTTCTCATGCTAATGCCGTTGTTTGAAATTAATAACATAAAATATTATTTGTGATTTCTTTCAATTTTAGTAGCAATATATAAAAATGTAATGAAATGTGTAAAGTACACATTGGCTATACATTGTGGTTGGGTATATGTCTGTACAGTGGGGCAAAAAAGTATTTAGTCAGCCACCAATTGTGCAAGTTCTCCCACTTAAAAAGATGAGAGGCCTGTAATTTTCATCATAGGTACACTTCAACTATGACAGTCAAAATGAGAAAAAAAAATCCAGAAAATCACATTGTAGGATTTTTAATGATTTTATTTGCAAATTATGGTGGAAAATAAGTATTTAGTCACCTACAAACAAGCAAGATTTCTGGCTCTGCACAATTGGTGGCTGACTAAATACTTTTTTGCCCCAAGGTATATTACATTAACTTATGGTGGCATGGAAATACAATGACATTGCTAAAGTCCACAAATAATTAGTAAGAAACAATTTTGCAATATGTCATTAAATTGAACAAAACTGGTACTCAACACATCCACAATATGGGACTGAAGGTGATTGCTAATAACACAGTACAGCAGAAATGGACAGTATTTGCAACATCCTTTTCATAAGCCGTTTTCAAAGGGATTCGTTGTTTCTTTATGGGCAGTCGCTCTTGAAGTTTTCCCAGCCAAGCCGCATTTTGTATAGCAACAATGAGACTGCATATGCATATGGCCATAGCCATCATGTTCATTCTCTCTATCAGGAAATGTCATGTTGTGTAATGTCACCTTAATCAAAATGATCACAAATTCCAAGCACTGCATCTTTTGTCATATTGTAATTCATTTATTGGATATAAATCTTGAAAACAAAGAACAGATAGAGATAAGTCTTAGCATCCAATTCCGTTATAGGATTTTAGGCCTATCATGAAGCGCACGTCTCTTTTTACAGACTATTTGAAAGGAATAGTGGTGCAGCATTGGGTAAACAGCTGTGTAGTGCCTCAGGTTTCACCAGGTTTCCAGACAACTTTTTATGAGAGTAAAGTACATGTCAGTTCAAAAATGTCACGACAGGCCTGAATAGAAACTTTTTGTGTAGGTAAAATGAACTATGTGAGAAATGGCGATGGAAAGGCCTTTATATGCAAATATGTATATAATACCATCACATCGATATAAACTTGGAGTCACACAATGATAAGTTGTGTGGTCCTCCCACTACGACTCAGGAAAGCATGCAGTTTATTAGGCTACAGATTCTTTTTTAAATGGATGAACTTTAAGGGGTAGTAAAATTGCACGGTGATGAGCTTGATGTTCCTTTCCAATAAATATTGAGGTTCTTATTCTGGTGACATGATGATTGATGCTTGGCTGCAATGATATGGAATAATTTACTCTTTATTGTATTGATATGACGTTGGCATTCTCTACGGATTCCTTTGTAAGTGATGAAATAAATAGATCTTCGTATTTAAAGGTATTTTCGTGTTATTATTGTAGTATAGTTGGGTAGCTTACTTTCTAAAGGTAATCCGGTACAGTTACTAATTACCTGCCCAAAAGGGTAATCAGTAGTGTAACTTTTGGATTACCCAAACTCATTAACGTAATCTGATTACTTTCAGTTACTTTTGGATTACTTTCCCTTTAAGAGGCATTAGAATGGTGTTTCATTATAGCAGTCTCTGACTTGTTGTCAGACTCGCTCAGGTGGAACAATCTTAAACTTACAGTGCCTTTGTAAAGTATTCAGACCCCTTGACATTTTACCCATTTTGTTAGGTTACAGCCTTATTTTAAAATGGATTCAATAGTTTTTTTCCCTCTTCAATCTACACACAATACCACATAACAACAAAGCAAAAACATTCATTTTTAAGTAAAATTTTTTGCAAATGTATTTAAAAAAAAACTGAAATATCACATTTACATAACTATCCAGAACCTTTACTCAGTACTTTGTTGGAGCACTTTTGGCAGCGATTACAGCCTCAAGTCTTCTTGGGTATGATGCTACAAGCTTGGCACACTGGCCCGGACTCTGGCTGGGCCACTCAAGGACATTCAGAGACTTGTCCCAGCTGTTTGCTTAGGGTCGTTGTCCTGTTGGAAGATGAACCTTCACCCCAGTCTGAGGTCCTGAGCACTCTGGTGCAGGTTTTCATCAAGGATCTCTCTGTAATTTGCTCCATTCATCTTTGCCCCGATCCTGACTAGTCCCTTAGTCCCTACCACTGAAAGAAATCCCCACAGCATGATGCTGCCACCACCATGCTTCACCGTAGGGATGGTGCCAGGTTTCCTCCAGACGTGATGCTTGGCATTCAGGCCAAAGTGTTGAATCTTGGTTTCATCAGACCAGAGAATCTTGTTTCTCATGGTCTGGGAGTCTTTAGGTGCCTTTTGGCAAACTTCAAGCGGGCCGTCATGTGCCTTTCACTGAGGAGTGGCTTTGTCTGGCCACTACCATAAAGACCTGATTCTTGGAGTGCTGCAGAGATGGTTGTCCTTCTGCAAGGTTCTCCCATCTCCACAGAGGAATACTAGAGCTCTGTCAGAGTGACCATCGGGTTCTTGGTCACCTCCCTGACAGGGCAGATGGGGAGTGAGAGGGGGGTGGTACAACCCTGGGAGGAAGGGAGGGACAGAGGGGAGAGAGGCAGAGAGGGAGGGAGAGTGGGTGGTACAATCCTGGGAGGGAAAGAGTTCTCATTACCTTAAATCAATCAAATGTATTTATAATGCCCTTTTTACATCAGCAGATATCACAAAGTGCTTATACAGAAACCCAGCCTAGGTAGAAGTATGGTGGCTAGGAAATACTCCCCAGAAAGGCAGAAACCTAGGAAGAAACCTAGAGAGTAACCAGGCTCTGAGGGGTGGCCAGTCCTCTTCTTGATGTGCCAGGTGGAGATATATAAGAGTACATGGCCATTACGGTCAGATTGTTCTTCAAGATGTTCAAATATTCATAGATGACCAGCAGGGTCAAACAATAATCACAGTGGTTATAGAGGGTGCAATAGGTCAGCACCTCAGGAGTAAATGTCAGTTGGCTTTTCATAACCGAGCATTGAGAGGTCGAGACAATAAGTGCAGGAGAGAGAGAGAGGGGGGGCGAGAAAGGGTCAAAAAGCAGGTCCAGAATAAGGTAGCTGGTCCGGTGAACAGGTCAGGGTTCCATAACTGCAAGCAGAAACTGGACATTGTCCGACAAGGTAGCACATCCGGTGATTGATTACCTTTAGGTTTTATTTTCCTCTCCCTATCCCAACATAAATAGGGTAAAGGAAGCATTCTCTTTTTTATGTGCATAGCTGACTATTTTATTATATATTAAATTAAAACAAATGCTCATATCTTTGAGTTACTGTACTTACTTTCTTTTTGCATATAAGCAATGTAAAGAGGCTGTGTATTATACGGGGAAACCCCTAAAAAAATCTTGTTTTATTGTAACATTGTATATTATATTTATTGTATTTCATATAGCATTGTCGTCTAACTCAAAAAAAGTTGCATGAAAAAGAATCAAATCAAATAACTCAGGTGAGTGTTTTGTTGAAAAAGGTGTACTGTACTCGTGGTCATATTGCAAATAAATTTTCAGCCTTGAATCCCTCCCATTTTGTGGTGCTGAATTAAACCAAAATGAATATAGAACTGTTGTTTCCGATCAACAAATATGTTAGAATTAATGTTGTTGTATTGTACTGGAATACATGACAGTAAACTATAATTTAATGGGTTCAAATAAGAAAAACTATTCTAATAGGATTCTGACTGGGGGGCCAATACTATTGGATTACTTTGGATTTCCACCTGCACTGTGATAGTCTCAGAGGTCCGTTAAAAGCGCAGAGAGCATCATGAAGAACAAGGAACACACCAGGCAGGTCCGAGATACTGTTGTGAAGAAGTTTAAAGCCGGATTTGGATACAAAAAGATTTCCCAAGCTTTAAACATCCCAAGGAGCACTGTGCAAGCGATAATATTGAAATGGAAGGAGTATCAGACCACTGCAAATCTACTAAGACCTGGCCGTCCCTCTAAACATTCAGCTCATACAAGGAGAAGACTGATCAGAGATGCAGCCAAGAGGCCCATGATCACTCTGGATGAACTGCAGAGATCTACAGCTGAGGTGGGAGACTCTGTCCATAGGACAACAATCAGTCGTATATTGCACAAATCTGGCCTTTATGGAAGAGTGGCAAGAAGAAAGCCATTTCTTAAAGATATCCATAAAAAGTGTTGTTTAAAGTTTGCCACAAGCCACCTGGGAGACACACCAAACATGTGGAAGAAGGTGCTCTGGTCAGATGAAACCAAAATTGAACTTTTTGGCAACAATGCAAAACGTTATGTTTGGCATAAAAGCAACACAGCTCATCACCCTGAACACACCATCCCCACTGTCAAACATGGTGGTGGCAGCATCATGGTTTGGGCCTGCTTTTCTTCAGCAGGGACAGGGAAGATGGTTAAAATTGATGGGAAGATGGATGGAGCCAAATACAGGACCATTCTGGAAGAAAACCTCATGGAGTCTGCAAAAGACCTGAGACTGGGACGGAGATTTGTCTTCCAACAAGACAATGATCCAAAACATAAAGCAAAAACTACAGGGGAATGGTTCAAAAATAAACATATCCAGGTGTTAGAATGGCCAAGTCAAAGTCCAGACCTGAATCTGTGGAAAGAACTGAAAACTGCTGTTCAGAAATGCTCTCCATCCAACCTCACTGAGCTCGAGCTGTTTTGCAAGGAGGAATGGGAAAAAATGTCAGTCTCTCGATGTGCAAAACTGATAGAGACATACCCCAAGCGACTTACAGCTGTAATCGCAGCAAAAGGTGGCGCTACAAAGTATTAACTTAATGGGGCTGAATAATTTTGCACGCCCAATTTTTCAGTTTTTGATTTGTTAAAAAAGTTTGAAATATCCAATAAATGTCGTTCCACTTCATGATTGTGTCCCACTTGTTGTTGATTCTTCACAAAAAAATACAGTTTTATATCTTTATGTTTGAAGCCTGAAATGTGGCAAAAGGTCGCAAAGTTCAAGGGGGCCGAATACTTTCGCAAGGCACTGTACCTCTGCTGCGGAAGATAAGTTCATTAGAGTTATCAGCCTCAGACTGCCGTCCAAATAAATGCTTCACAGAGTTCAAGTAACAAACACATCTCAACTTCAACTGTTCAGAGGAGACTGCGTGAATAAATACTTCATGGTCGAATTGCTGTAAGAAAAACACGACTAAAGGACACCAATAAGAAGAAGAGACTTGCTTGGGTCAAGAAACACGAGCAAGAGCAATGGACATTTTAGATTTTTGGTTCCAACCGCGGTCTCTTTGTGAGACGCAGAGTAGATGAACGAATGATCTCCACATGTGTGGTTCCCACCGTGAAGAATGGAGGAGGAGGTGTCATGGTGCTTTGCTGGTGACACTGTGATTTATTTAGAATTCACTGACTGGTACTGTATATGGCTGACTTGCTTAAATAAACATGGTTTCTACTGACTCCTTGTGGATTTGTGTACAGTAACTCGATAAGAACCGTATTCTCCTTCAATAATTATAAATGCTAACATGAGTTTTGACACATAGCCCTAAATATATGCAAGTGCAAGCAAACAAGCTGCTCTGAGGTAGGCCTTCCTTCAGCACTTTCAAAATGGATACCGACAGAAATTCAGGTAGATGTTAGGTCAGATAAATTCAGCAAGATGTTGACGCCTTAACTTTACTCTTCTTTAAGTCACCACACACACACAGAGAGAGAGAGAGAAAGAGAGAGATGCGGTTAGCTTCTTGAAGTATTTTATTAGGCCTATTGTGATCTAAAAAGGAAGGAAAACACAATCACGAGGATCCACTTTTATAGACAATATACAGACGCACAGACAGCGCATTGCGCAAACAAAACAACCCTCCAAATATTATCTGAAATCACATTTGTCCATTACTTCACTTTTTGTTGAAAAAAAATATTTGAATGGGAACAGACTATCACTGGCAAACATGGTTACAGACCCAACAACATTATATAGTATCCCCTCCTAGCGGAAGAAAAGCACATGAGCTAATTATAATACACAAAGTAAGCAAAACAATGAAATGCATCATTCCAATTTTGCTTAAAATTATTAGATACTAATGAGATAGACCCATATAACAATTGAGATGTACAAACTACGTCATAAGGGAACGATGAGCGGATAAGAGGCAAGCCGTAATTTCGATTAAGACATTCAATGATGAGCAAGCCAAGATGGATGTAGTTGATATGCCTATTTGTTCAACACTTTTGAAATGGTCAGCGACAGCATTCAGAACATCAGCCATTCTTACAGTATTTTCCCTGTATAGCCAAGTCAGAACTGTAGGATAAATAACGGGGGCATATAAGGAGACAATGAAAGCTCTTATAATATTCGATGATGACATTTCTCTAAATCAGTCCACCAAGTCAGAACACGAGGCTAAATTCTGAGAGGGAAAGGGTGTGACTTAGGGTGACACACATGGGCTACTAACAGCTTACTACACAACATCAGGTGGCATGGCAGTCCTTCTTGTGGGCAAACTTTGTCATCAAACTTTGTCATCAAAGTCTGGCATTCTCTGGATTTATGGTGCTTTCAAGACAACTGGGAACGCTGAAAAAAACGAGGTTGAATCATGACGTCAGTGACCTTCAGGTCAAAAAGTCGGAGCTCTAGAAAGAGGTCAGAGTTCTCGACTTGGAATTCAGAGTCGAATACAAACCTCTGTAGCATCTCTTTAATTTGTTTTTACTGAAACAGAATTAAAAATATCGTAGAAAATTCAGTAAGTAGTATAATAGTTCAAATTGGCATACTGTATAAGTTGCAGCACATGATGTGCCATAAAAATGTTAACCTGTTATGCATTGAATCATAATCCATCAAACCTTCTGGACAGTTTTCACAGTCAGCTGAAATTCCAGATTAGGTTGCTGCGCACCAATGACGTCATAGAGCTAGAAGAGAGAATATTTGACGTAATCTTAAACTCATCTGATCCATATCTTATTCCAACACAAATAATATTATTATAATAGATAACTAATATTCAGTGGAACTATATATAAACTATATAAATACAGTACATTGCTACCAGGGAAATACACAAAACAAAAATATAAAACGCAACAGGTAGTGTTGGTAGTGTTGCTTCATGAGCTGAATTAAAAGATTCCAGAAAAGCTTATTTTTCTCACATTTTGTGCACAAATATTTGAGCATTTCTCCTTTGCCAAGATAATTCATCCACCTGACTGGTGTGGCATATTACAAAGCTGATTAAACAGCACGATCATTACACAGGTGCACCTTGTGCTGGGGACAATAAAAGGCCACTCTAAAATGTGCAGTTTTGTCACACAACACCACAGATGTCTCAAGTTTTGAGGGAGTGTGCAATTGGCATGCTTATTGCAAGAATGTCCACCAGAGATGTTGCCAGAGAATTGAATGTTAATTTCTCTACCATAAGCTGCCTCCAATGTCATCACAACCGCAGACCACGTGTATGGCGTCCTGTGGGCGAGCGGTTTGCTGATATCAACATAGTGAACAGAGTGCCCCAGAGAGGCAGTGGGGTTATGGTGAGGGCAGGCATAAGCTACAGACAAAGAACACAATTTCATTTTATAGATGGCAATTTGAATGCACAAAAATACCATGATGAGATTCTGTGGCTTATTGTGAGGTCCATTTCTTTTAAAGGGATCTGTGACCAACAGATGCATATCTCTATTCCCAGTCATGTGAAATCCATAGATTAGGGCCTAATGAATGTATTTCAATTGACAGATTTCCTCATATGAACTGTAACTCAGTAAAATCAATGAAATTGTCACATGTTGCGTTTATATTTATGTTCAGCAGATGCATCACTGTTAGGGTTGAGTTTTTTAAATTTTATCAAGCAGACCACCATAATTGCAGAAGGAAACATTACCTGACTCAAGACTGGATCAACTGTAGTCTTATTTAGCTCCTGATAAGAAGTGACAGCTGTTCGAAGAATTGCAAATCCTATTAGGGTAAGAGTATTCGATTAATTCAGTACATAAAGGCAATTATTAAAGTATCATAATTAAATGCATGTACTTCATGCTTATATACCCAACACTAGTAGCTGTGCCAGTACCAAAAGGTGGGTCCACATATGGAGTAGTGGGAGCTGGAGGTGTTGTTACCTGTGTTGTGCTGTTCACTTGTTCCATTGAAGGTGTTGGAGCTGATGGGGAAAATATTGACGTGAAATTGTATTTCATTAGCCTGAATTCCAGACCTGTTTTATGCTAACGTTTCACTCTTTGTACTCAGTGTCATTATGGAAAACATTACAAAAATGACAAGGAGTGGAATGTTAGCCCGAACAGACTGGTACCCAGTCTAGTATCTCATATCTACTGTATGACCACAACCAGCAATAAAAATATGTTTTCCACAGTAGTCATCACACTTCTCTACTTTCTTCTATAATTTTAAATTCCACACACAAAATGATCCAGTTTCAATGATCTGATTCTACCTTTATTTAACTAGGAAAGTCAGTTAAGAACAAATTCTTATTTTCAATGACGGCCTAGGAACAGCAGGTTAACTGCCTTGCTCAGGGGCAGAACGACAGATTTGTACCTCGTCAGCTCGGGGATTCGAACTTGCAACCTTTCGGTTACTAGTCCAACGCTCTAACCACTAGGCAACCTGCCGTCCTATTGCATTGTTCTATTATTTTCCAACCATAATAAATAAGTTAGACTTACTCATGACTGGAAGACACACAGACTATTCCATGTCTTCACTGATGTCTGGGTTTGGTCATACTTTAGCAATCATTGTCCTCTGGACTAAAGGTCTCACACGCCTTTATTTTGATCATAAACACAAAATAAAATATTAAATGGATAACTTACCAAAGGTTTGCCCTGTAGACAACGCAAAACATCCGCCACAAAATAATAGGAACAGCATTATGTTGTTTCAGATGACAGAACACAGACTGTGCTCTGGTGTGGTAAGATTCAGTTCAGCGAGTCCGTCTGACAATCTTTGTGAGGCACGAGGAAGTGGTCGCCTCTTTTCTTTGTGGAAGGGAGTTGCCTTTTGAACAATGCCCAGGTTTTCAAAGAAATCATTTGTGGCACAAGTGATTTGAGCCAAAAAGTCAGGCAGCCTCTATTTGAATAGCTATGAGGAAGTTGTTTCATATATCAGACTCACCGTTTTATTTATTTTTTCATTTTAATGCCTTTTTCGTTCTCATCGCTGCAACTCCCCAAAAGGGCTCGGGAGGCGACGGTTTCGTCCTCTGAAACATGACCCGCCAAACCGCGCTTCTTAACACCCGCCCGCTCAAACCGGAAGCCAGCCGCACCAATGTTTCAAAGGAAACACCGTCCAACTGACGACAGAGGTCAGTCTGCAGGCGCCCGGCCCACACAAGGAGTTGCTAGGGCTTGACGAGACAAGTAACCCCCCCCCCCCAGCCAAACATCCCCTAACCCGGATAATGCTGGGCCAATTGTGTGGGCCCTATGGGACTCCCGATCACGGCTGGTTGTGATACAGCCCGGGATCAAACCCAGGTCTGTAGTGATGCCTCTAGCACTGCGATGCAGTGCCTTAGACCACTGCACCATTCGGGAGCCCCTTTACCCATTGTATATCAAGACCTCAAACAGCCACTCCTCAGTAAAAAGCACATGACAGCCTGCTTGGAGTTTGCCAAAAGGCACCTAAAGACGCTCAGACGATGAGAAACAAGATTCTCTGGTCTGATGAAACCAAGATTGAACTCTTTGGCCTGAATGCCAAGCGTCGCGTCTGGAGGAAACCTGGCACCATCCCTGCGGTGAAGCATGGTGGCGGGAGCATCATGCTGTGGGGATGTTATTCAGCACTATCATGCTGAAACATGAGGGGATGGCGGTGGATGAATGGCACGACAATGGACCTCAGGATCTGTGCATTCAAATTGCCATCAATAAAATGCAATTGTGTTTGTTGTCCGTAACCTATTGTTATAGCACATGACATTAGTGGTTATGTAGCCTGTGTTATAGAGGCAGTTGACATAAGGGCACATTACAACAAAGTTGCCTGTCATCGATAGCAATCGTTATCACTGCCTACGACAGACATAACGTCTTATGTAACTGTTATAAAGGTTTTATTATGAATGCATACATAAGGGAGACGACAGTAAAGTCGTCCCCCTTATGTTGTTTTGTTTTGATGGACAGGATCCGTGACTAGGCCTCTTCAGTCCTATCGTTCAGAAACGCCCCCTTGAAGCAGGCTGTGGAGTGTATTGTTTGTGCCCTAACGATAGAATCCTCAAACAAACAAACACGTAAATACACACCCGCACGCACAAACATACAGATGACACGTGCACAGATTTGATTGAACTTTCAGGTAGTTAAGAGTGAGTTGTCAGAGGAGTCTATTTGCGACCTCTATTGTTCTTGGGACGCGAGGGAATGTTATTAATACAAGCAGCCAATGTAAGCCAGGTGATGAACCGAAAAGGAGAGAGATAATGATAGGGCTTAGGACAAATCTAGAACACTGCACATGAGAAAGGCAGAGAAAGAGGGAAAGAAAGAGAACGGTAAAAGTAACACAAAATGGAAATTAAGTACACAAAAGGCGATTACAAACTGGGTGATTCGAGCCCTGAATGCTGATTGGCTGAAAGCCGTGGTATTTCAGACTAAGGGCTGTATCCAGGCACTCCGCATTGCGTCGTGCATAAGAACAGCCCTTAGCCATGGTATATTGTCCATATACCATACCACCTCGGGCCTTATTGCTTAATTATACTCCAGGTTCATAAACGAGTGAGAAGATGATGGCCCAGTGGAAAACCCATGCTCACGTAATGGCTAGGGCCAGGAGTTTGTCGTCTCCTGATACTCCTCACCTTCAAAACACAACAGGCATAGAGGCCTGAGCTTCGTAGGAATCAGGTTGTCTCACTAGGAACGTTTCCTCATACTGTACGTACTGGATTCAGTCACTTGGTTGAAGGATTTGCGATAGGTTGTGTCGCGCCTGTTGACGACGTGGAGCGTGTTCTCCAGCGCTCGGATCACCTTCTCCTCTTTCTCTCGGTCAGCCTTACAAGAAGCACATCACCCATGGTAGAAACATATACTCAGTTGATTTGGAAACAAAGTTCCATTCTCTTAAAACAATTAACACAAATGTCAAAACTAAACAAACTAAAGGAACGTCTCTTTCTCAGGACCCTGTCTTTCAAAGATAATTCGTAAAAATCCAAATAACTTCACAGATCTTCATTGTAAAGGGTTTAAACACTGTTTCCCAAGCTTGTTCAATGAACCATAAACAATTAATGAACAAGCACCTGTGGAACGGTCGATAAGATAACAGCTTACAGACGGTGGGCAATTAGGTAACAGTTATGAAAACTTAGGACACTAAAGAGGCCTTTCTACTGACTCTGAAAACACAAAAAGATGCCCAGGGTCCCTGCTCATCTGCATGAACGTGCCTTAGGCATGCTGCAAGGAGGCATGAGGACTACAGATGTGGTCAGGGCAATAAATTGCCATGTCCGTCCTGTGAGACGCCTACGACAGTGCTACAGGGAGACAGGACGGACAGATGATCGTCCTTGCAGTGGCAGACCACGTGTAACAACCCCTGCACAGGATCAGTACATCCAAACATCACACCTGCGGGACAGGTACAGGATTGGCAACAACTGCCCGAGTTACACCAGGAACGCACAATCCCTCCATCAGTGCTCAGACTGTCCGCAATACGCTGCGATAGGCTGGACTGAGGGCTTGTAGGCCTGTTGTAAGGCAGGTCCTCACCAGACATCACCAGCAACAACATCACCTACGGGCACAAACCCACCGTCGCTGGACCAGATAGGACTGGCAAAAAGTGCTCTTCACTGACGAGTCGCGGTTTTGTCTCACCAGGGGGGGATGGTCGGATTCGCATTTATCGTCGAAGGAATGAGTGTTACACTGAGGCCTGGACCGGGATTGATTTGGAGGTGGAGGGTCTGTCATGGTCTGGGGCGGTGTGTCACAGCATCATTGGACTGAGCTTGTTGTCATTGCAGGCAATCTCAACACTGTGTGTTACAGGGAAGACATCCTCCTCCCTCATGTGGTACCCTTCCTGCAAGCTCATCCTGACATGACTCTCCAGCATGACAATGCCACCAGCCATACTGCTCGTTCTGTGCGTGATTTCCAGCAGGACAGGAATGTCAGTGTTCTGCCATGGCCAGTGAAGAACCCAAATCTCAATCCCATTGAGCACGTCTGGGTCCTGTTGGATCAGAGGGGTGAGGGCTAGGGCCATCCCCCCCAGAAATGTCAGGGAACTTGCAGGTGCCTTGGTGGAAGAGTGGGGTAACCTCTCACAGCAAGAACTGGAAAATCTGGTGCAGTCCATGAGGAGGTGGCCACACCAGATACTGGCTGTTACTTTTGATTTTGACCCCCCTTTGTTCAAGGACACATTATTCAAGTTCTGTTAGTCACATGTCTGTGGAACATGTTCAGTTTGTCTCAATTGTTGAATCTTATGTTCATGTAAATACTTACACATGTTAAGTTTGCTGAAAATAAACACTGTTGACAGTGAGAGGACGTTCTTTTTTTGCTGAGTTTACATAGCATTGTCAAAAGTCAAAATTGGCTTTATCGTAAAAATGTATGAAAACTAAAATGTTTTTCTTGGTCTTAATTTAAGGTTAGGGTTAGTAATGAGGTTGTTTAAAATCAGATGTTAATAAGACAAATTGTAGAAATATATTAAATATACACGTCTACCAGCCTTGCGACTGTGATATATAGGCCTAAAGGCCGAGACAATAAGACACGGTGGCAGAATAAATTTAACCACACCGGTGTTGTTTCACAAAACCGGACAGCAACCTCTTTCCAATGAAGCCCACAAAGCATATTGAATGTACAGTAACAGACAGTTACATGACCTACAGCATGATCAAGCAAGTTAATGTTTCCGAAATTTTACAACCACTAAACAACTATTGATTAAGAACCACAGGGAGTTACCGCAAGTCGCAAAGAAAACAGGGGCTGCCTCCACTATTCCAGCATCATCAAATCACCTCTACTTAGTCTAATACAGTGACAACTAAAAGATATTTAAAAAACAATTTAGTCCAATCAACGTAAGCTAAATATGATCTGGCTGTCCATGGTTCTGTACGCTCCTGCAAGTAGAAAAACATGTTGACTCACTTTACTTGTAGAGAAACGCCAATACCATCCTCCTCTCTTTCATGTTGATGAAACGGTCTGTCACTCAGTACAAGGTTTTATTTTTTGTTGTCCTAGGCTCTGGCTAAAATGCTTGCTCACTAACCTAACTTCCATTCATGGCCAACGTTAGCTAGTTAACAGTAGCCTTCTACATCTAGCTACATATTGAACCTCCATCCTCTCAGGCCAGGAGCACAACAATGTATGAATTAATGGTTGGATCAGAATTGCATTATAATTATTGTCCAGTAGAGAATTAAGTAAAACCACAAGTCCAAATCCCTCTCTCCATCCATGGCTAATTTAGGAAAGGGACCATTTTAGCTAGCTGGCTAGCTAGCCACCAGAGGACAACATCACAACGAGATGTAACAATTTGTTTTATGTCTATGCGCTCTAAATGGGATTTGATAAGAGTGATGCCAAATCCAAGCTGGTTTCCCATTACACTTTTTTTTGGTGAGCCAGGACCAGGTTGAGCTCGCTCAGTTTAGCTCAAGGCTGATTGGCAAGGCTGATTTGTAAGGGGAGGCCAGATGCTCGCTGGCTTCCCTTTCCTTCAATGCTACGGGAGGCAACAATTTCGTACTCAGTTGGACAGCATCAGATAGATGGCCAACACGTAGAGAGACAGAGGGGTGCTGTTTCGCTCGCTCGGATGCTTTCTCCTGTGAGATACATTCAGCCTCTTACAAACAGAGACGAAAGACACTTTTTCGGGGGGGAAGCCTGGCTTCCCTTGGCATCCATGAATACAAGCCACTGCTCGTTGATGAGAGGTCGAAGGAGAATGGCAAGAATCATGCAAGCTAACAGGTGGGCCACAAACTCGTAAATAATTGCACAGTACAACAGTGGTGTGCAGAACGGTATCTCAGAACGCACTTGTCGGTCATTGTCACGGATGGGCTATTGCCTTGACTACCACATCTGGTTCTACTCCTATCGGCTAAGAACAAAAGCGGCTCCAATGGGCACGCGATCACCAACACTTGAGTGGAACAACATCACCTAGTCCGACTAATCCCTGACCCTGTTGCGTCATGCTGATGGCAGAACCAGGATTTGGCGTAAAGAGCAGAGTCCATGGCCGCATCCTACCTGGTGTCAACGGAATATAATCACTCATTTGTAGAATGCAAATTGACAGCAAGAAGCCCAAACAGATGTCATATTTGACTAAAACAATTTAAAACCTTTCTTAGTATACGATCACATACCTTTCGATGAGTGGGAATATGTTGGAACAGAAAAATAAAATATGTATAACCCCCCCCTCCAAATTGGAAGAATAGTACATCCTTTCAGCATATGCCAGACAAGTTCATATGAAATGCAACTTTCCGGTATAAACTTTTGCATAGAAAAATTACAGACAAGTGTGCATCATCAACACACAAAGAGCCTTGGACACATTAAAAAGATACCAAATTGAAACATTTTATTACCTTATACATGTGTATTGAAAAGCATTATGCTTAAAACCAAAAAAATATTACAATCAATGCTTTTGTACTGGTCAGTCACACAAATGTCTCATAAAACAAAATTCATAGCAGGAATGCACACAAAGTATTAAAATTCCATTTCATATTTAAAGAATGACATTCCCTCACGGACCCCTGTATTTAGAATACGATACAATTGTATTTGTCTTTTCGGGGTGTTGGTTTGCTTCACGCGAACCTTGACCGCGTATACTAAACACTGGGACAGGAACTGTAAGGTCCAGGATGGCGACTCCTCTCCAGGAGGCTAGAGTCGACGCAAAAAAGCCCCATACTAAAGATAAAAGCCCAAACCACCACAAGACGACCGACGAGGAGACATGCCTTTTATATAGTCTTTGTGTAAAACATCTCAGTCCTGAGGGTTGGAAAAGGCAACATAGATCTCAGCTCAGTGCAGTCCCCTGTGCTCCGTTTCACCGCCTTGGTTGTGTTTTTTGTATAAACAAACGTATGGACGTTCCGAGTTTGGGAACCTAGACTGCTGTGCTTTTGGTACCGATGTGCGGCCGCGCAAACTCCACAAAATCGTCAATGAGGACTGGCCACGCTCCTTTGAGGGAAGAGACAAAAATGACAGAAAAACAATGAAATGTCTCTATTAGACCCATGAGGTAGAACATTGACTAGACAATATTCTCACTAATGTTTCATATTTAAAATGAAACTTGCTTTATCTTAAAAATGGAAGCACAAAAGATGCTGGGTTAAGAAAGAAAACAACCTTTAATATCTAGTGATTATTGGAAGAAGCAACAAGTGGGCTGGCTCCATATTGTTCTATTCACAACCAATTCCATTGTCATGCACCAGACCTGAGGCAATGGATAGCTATAGTTTAGTTTAAAAAAATGTTAAACACAAACCTTCCTCGTCATAATTGGACATGTCATCAGTTATCATTGTGCTGAAGTCTAACAAGAGGTTCCAGGTGTCCTTAGGGATTGATCGTTTATGGTGCTCCTGCAGGGGAAGTAGAGGAAAACATCCAAATGAGCATCAAGAGAAACAACTAACCTCCATTTATCGTCCAACATGTTTATTGAAGCCTTCAACTGAAGCAAACCCACCATTCCATTTCCCTTCGGGGGACCAATAAAATGTATTAAATTAAGTTAAAATAAATAACTTACCACTAAAAATGTATTCCACAGGTCCAGGAATTTGAATCTTCCAGCCAGTACTAAATTCCAATACGCAATTGCCATTTCTAAGTCTAGAAAATGCACAACAATGAGCACATGTCTGAGAGAAATCCAAGTCCAAGGAGCAGAGTAGACTATGAAAATAGATCAGGAGAGTCAAAATTAATTGCTTACCCAAACCTTTCTGGCCAGGATTCTTTGCAAAGTTAAATGTAAATTGGTAAAAGTCCTTAAATTTCCCTTGGTCCTTTAACTCTTGCTCCATTTTTGGTAGTTGGGCTTTTAGTTTCTCTATACTGTCACACCTGAGGAGAACAAAATAAGCTTTAGCACCAATTACTGGTTTAAGTGTTAGCCTACCCGACGTGGAGAAAGAGCTTAACCTACATTCGGTTACACAACTAAATGGCTGATAGTGATGACAATTTCCTCTATAGTTACATGATGAAACCAGGTAACACAAAAACATGTCACTTAGTCAGTCAAATTGGACACAGAAATAAAGTGAAACCTATCTCTTGCAAAGACAGTCCTCACCCTTGTTCTGCCATCCCGTCCATGAACTCCTGTCTGGAGAACTCGCACTGTGTTGCTGCCCGGAACTTCCAGGCAATGAGGAGCACACTAATACTGGCC
This sequence comes from Oncorhynchus nerka, assembly GCF_034236695.1. NCBI lineage: Eukaryota > Metazoa > Chordata > Actinopteri > Salmoniformes > Salmonidae > Oncorhynchus > Oncorhynchus nerka. The sequence goes on along the minus strand of NC_088424.1, from coordinate 4,718,147 downwards.
GGGTCCAGGCCCAAGTCGTCACAGAACTGCTGGATGCCATCTATACCGATCTTGTTGTCATCTTGTGGGTCTAAGTAAAGGATAAAGGGGGTGGGTTCAATTAATACTTTCATCACTGTGAGCAACAGCATGCATGGCATACAGCAGTTTTTATTTTTACAGCCAGTAATACTGCTGTTGTTTTAACTGTCTTAAAACCTTCACAACCTTGAGTTATGACACTTACCTCTGTATCTGTTGTAGAGCTGTTCTAACTTTTTCTTGTCTAATGCTCCTTTTAGATTCGAATGGTAGAGGTCTGGATTTTGGAAAAAGTTGTCTGTGGCGATATCTAGTTTCCAGTCATTCTGTGACAGACAGGTCAATGCAGTCTTCTCATTCGATTGTGTGAAGATCATGAACTGTCGAACTTTATCCTTCTGTGAGGACTTCAGCTTGTTCTGTGTAAAGAGACATTTTCAGGACAAACAATATGGAGTACGCAGGTTAAAAGACAACCTGTAGCTTTCATTCTGACAATGCTTTGACAAAACTAAAAACCATTCATTGTAACTCCTGCGCATTTTCCAAATGACACCCTGAAGTATAGCTCTACTCAGGCTCAGAATTGTGAGAACTTTCAAAACTGTATAGCCTTAGGTAGAAATGCCATTCCTGCAGCATTCTGCAAACCTAACAATACATGCATCCATTGCACACTTCTTCTGATGGTATCTTGTCAATAAGCACAACCTTGAATGCATGTAGTCATTTAGTTGTGTAATGACTTTCCTCTAGGTATCTACTCAACATAACGTAACACTGCTTAGTCGACTATGCATGCGAGGTTTGGGTGCAGAACATTGTTACCATGACATACAGAGTACAACAATTAAGTTATTGTACCATTCACACATTCTAATCCAGTATGCACTACTTAGCCAAGGCGTGTATAGGCAAAACAAACAGGCCTACTCAAAGCTATGATCCGCGACGGAGCATACATGTTCATTTTAAAGACAAGCTAGCGGAGATTGGCCGGCTTCTTTAGCAAAGTTAGATTGCTAAATTGACTCTCTAGTATATGTTGTTGGCTATAGCGGTCTGACAACCTAGCTATGCTGCATTATTGACACGCTAGCTAGCCTGGTTGTTCAATGACAATGAACCGAAATCCAGCCGAGTTGCTAAAAAAACTAGCTAGCTAACAGTAACAGCTAACGTTAGCAGTGTTTAGGATGAAAAACAAAGGTAACAGATAACCGTTTACGCAAGTTTGTTTAAATTCAGTGTTAATGTGATAAACTAAGGAGGAGATAACTACAAATAGACACCAAAACGAAATAAACAGAACATATTCCTCACCATGTTTGTAATTGCCCGACTCTCGTTTTCCCACCGCTGTGAAGCAGGCAAGAATAACTAGCTAAACTCTTCCGGGTCACGGATTTTTGCAACCCTTCAAAAATAATGGTGTGTTCGTAAATTCACTTTGGAATGGCTGAGTGAGATCTGGGCGTTCATATATTCAGAGCTTTTCGCTCTCGGAGCGCACACTGGACCCTCTGGCCGAGGAGTAGGATTGATCCGAGCGTTCTGACCTCACAACGGCAGTCAAGTACCCAAGCTAAAGTTGGCTAGCTAGCTAGAAACTTACAGACACAAGTGAGAGAACTCACTCTGACAGTTTTACTCGCCTTAGCATACTTAACTCGCATGTAACTGTGCCGCTGGCAACAGTTTAATGACGTTTTGTTACACCGGTCATATTGAGCGTTCGTAACTTCATCAGTTTTTCTGCACTCTGGCACACTCAGACGAGAGCGCTCTGAAATAGGAGTAGATAGCCAGAGCGAATTTACGAACGCACCCTAAGAAATGTATAAAAATTTGAGAAAGTCCCGTCCTGTTAACTTTGTAAATTAATTATTATGGGAAATGGGCACCATTGTCGATATATTTTACAATAGTTATCATACAAATAACGATTAAAAATATTTCTATAAAATGTGTTTTTTTCAAGACTATATTATCAACACATGTTTTGTGTGTGTAATCTTATAATTTATTGGACTGTACACAATTTTCTGTACTTTGTGTCGCAGTGAAATGGTGGCCCATTCTACTCAGGAGTATTTCTACACTCCAAATCATTGTGCACAGTGGAAACCCGTCATTCAAATCAGCTTTTGCAGTTCCGATTTTTTCGCGGCACAAATAATTCTTCATTGACAGTATGGCCAATGTTGAATGTTTATCATTTTAAACTAAGAAAAGAGAACCTTATTCTTAGACTTGGGACCACACAGCCACTCCGCTGAATAGCAGGCTAAGGATTGGAGAGCCCCACCTCTTTTGAGCTCCACATTTTTAGTAAACCATTTTTTGGGGGGCTTGCCTGTTTTGCATGTTATTTTGGCATTAATATCACATATCAGTTTGCAACAATGTAAAAAATATATATATATCACTGAGTTAATAAAGCCACATACAAACATGGTCTCTTATTTGTTTTCTTGAGTAAGGCAGCTTCAAAATGCAGGTGTTTCAGCCTAACTCAGTGCTTTCTGTGGTGGTGCCAAGTCTACGGGTAGAGCTCGAAAATTCAAGCCCCTTGGGTGCTGCCATAAGAGTTACATTAGAAGTGCCCATCCATGAAGGCTCAAGGTCCTTGGCCACAGATAAAATGTCAAATCACATTATATCTACAGTAGCTTTGATTGGACTTTCAAAATCTTAGCTAGCAGTCATCATCATGAATCAAGTCAACAATCTACTAACAAATCCTTTTTAATCCTTGTCATATGAAGAGAAATAACGAAGATAAATTATATATAAACTGTATCGGTGCTCATCGGCCATTGAACATAAACATTACACAACAAGTTGGAAATGGGAAATTCAACAATGAGTGGTTTGGAAGGAATCAGTGTCTAACTGCAAGCATTGCAAAGCAATCATTAGCCTGCTATTCAGTGGAGTGGCTGTGTGGTCCCAAGTCTAAGATCAAGGGTCTCTTTTCCTAGTTTACAATGATAAACATTCAACATTGGCCATGCTGTCAATGAAGAATGATTGTGCCCCATGTAGGTTATAGGCTACATGTGGTGCACATGTAGCCTATAACCTGTTTTTAAGAAACGTAATCATTGAATATTGTAAGAGCTTTCATTGTCAGCTCATATACCCCCTTTATTTATCCTACGGTTCTGGCTTGGTGTACAGGGAGAAGACTGTAAGAATGGCCCATGTTCTGAATTCTGTCGCTGTGCATTTCAAAAGTGCTGAACAAATATTTATATTGACTACATCCGTCCTAACTCGTCCATTAATGTCTTAATCGAAATTACGGATTGCCTCTTATCCGCTTTTCGTCCCCTTATGCCATAGTTTGTACATCTCAATTGTCAGTAGAAACCACATTTGGTTAAGCAAGTCAGCCATATCAGCTATGTTTTTTTTTAAAGGCAGTAAATGAGGCTGAATTAACGGTTTCACTGCCAGACAAGGCTCCACTAATGGCCAGGTGTAGTGGTATAGTGTGATTAATGTATTGTTTAGTGTTGTGTTGTGCAATGATTTTGCTGGCATGCATCCCACATATTATTATTTTTGCCCCAAAGATTTACTTGCTAAAATCGGCACTTGATTGTGTGGCCTTTAAGGCCAGGTACTATAGACTGAAAATACATTTTTGCATCTACCTATCAATTTAGCATTTTGGTGGTATTTTGGTCCATTAACATTAGTATTTTCAAAAGGTAAACTGAACAATTTCCAAAACTTTAGGAAAATGTATATGTCTTTAGTTTGTCATACTAATTTTAAATTGTATGACATTCAGATTTTTTTTGTCACTGGCCTACACACAATACCCCATAATATCAAAGTAGAATTATATTTAGAAATTAATTAAAAATGAAAAGCTGCAAAGTCTTGAGTCAATAAGTACTCAAACCCCTTGTTATGGCAAGCCTAAATCAGTTCAGGAATAACAATTTGCTTAACAATTCACACTCTGTGTGCAATAATAGTGTTTCTCGTGATTTTTGAATGCCTACCTCATCTCTGTACCCCACACATACGATTATCTGAAAGGTCCCTGAGTCGAGCAGTACATTTCAAACACAGATTCAACCATAAAGACCAGGGAGTTTTTCCAATGCCTTGCAAAGAAGGGCACATATTGGTAGATGGGTAAAAAAAAGCAGACATTAAATATCCCTGTGAGCATGGTGATGTTATTAAATACACTTTGGATGATGTATCAATACACCTAGTCATTACAAAGATACAGGTGTCCGTCCTAACTCAGATGCGAAGAGGAAGGAAACTGCTCAGGGATTTCACCATGAGCCCAATGGTGACTTTAAAACAGATACAGAGTTTCATGGCTGTGATAGGAGAAAACTGAGGCTGGATCAACAACATTGTAGTTACTCCACAATACTAACCTAATTGACAGAGTGAGAAGGAAGTCTGTACAGAATAAAAATATTTCAAAACATACATCATGTTTGCACCAAAGCAATAAAGTAATACTGGAAAACAAATGTGACAGAGCAATTCGTTTTTTGTCCTGAATACAAAGTGTTACATTTCAGGCATATCCAATACAACACATTACTGAGCATCTGCATGCACAGGGAGATGAAAACTTTTGGAGGATGGCCTGGTGTCAAGAAGGGCAGCAAAGAAGCCACTTCTCTCCAGGAAAAAACATCAGGGATAGACTGATATTCTGCAAAAGGTACATGGATTGGACTGCTGAGGACTGGGGTAAAGTAATTTTCTCTGATGAATCCCATTTCCGATTGTTTGAGGCATCTGGAAAAAAGCTTGTCCGGAGAAGACAAGGTGAGCGCTTACCATCAGTCCTGTGTCATGCCAACAGTAAAGCATCCTGAGACCATTCATGTGTGGGGTTGCTTCTCAGCCAAGGGAGTGGGCTCACTCACAATTTTGCCTAAGAACACAGCCATGAATAAAGAATGGTACAACACATCCTCTGAGAGCAACTTCTCCCAACCATCCAGGAACAGTTTGGTGACAAACATTTCCTTTTCCAGCATGATGGAGCACCTTGCCATAAGGCAAAAGTGATAATTAAGTGGCTCGGGGAACAAAACATCAATATTTTGGGTCCATGGCCAGGAAACTCCCCAGACCTTAAATCCCATTGAGAATTTGTGGTCAATCCTCAAGAGGTGGGTGGTCAAACATAAACCCACAAATTCTGACAAACTCCAAGCATTGATTATGCAGGAGTGGGCTGCCATCAGTCAGGATGTGGCCCAGAAGTTAATTGACAGCATGCCAGGGAGGATTGCAGAGGTCTTGAAAAAGAAGGGACAACACTGCAAATATTGACTCTTTGCATCAACTTCATGTAATTGTCACTAAAAGCCTTTGACACTTATGAAATGCTTGTAATTATACTTCAGTATCCCATAGTAACATCTGTCAAAAATATCTAAAGACAGCAGACTTTGTGAAAATTAATATTTGTGTCATTCTCAACTTTTGGCCACGACCGTACCTGAAAATCTATGGCAATATCTTAAAATGGTTGTCTAGCAATGATCAACAACTAATTTGACAGAGCTTGAAGAGTTTTGAAAATAATAAATGGGCAAATGTTGCACAATCCAGGTGTGGAAAGCTCTTAGAGACTCTACCCAGAAAGACTCACAGCTGTAATCGCTGCCAAAGGTGCTTCTATAAAGTATTGACTCAGGGGTGTGAACACATATGTAAATTTGATTTTTTACAATACATTTTAAAAATTGTGTATGTGTAGAATCAATTTAATCCATTTTAAATTCAGTCTGTAACACAACAAAATGTGTAATAAGTCAAGGGGGATGAATACTAGGCACTGCACATCAATCACTTCAAAGCTCACTACATTAAATGAAACATAATTTAAAAGGCCATTTCATAGAGTGTTACAAACTGCACTAGGCCTATATTTAATAAATTACTTTGAAGAGATGGGGATTGGGTCTAAATATGAGTTTGTTGTTTGGTAGTCTAAATTCAGTGTACTTGTCTTTAACATTAACTTCTTATGGCTAGGGTTTCCGCTAGCGGTACCCTTCGACAACATTCTGCTGAAAAGGCAGCGCGCAAAATTCAAAAATATATATTTTTTAATATGGAACTTTCATACATTAACAAGTGCAATACACCAAATGAAAGATAAACTTCTTGTTTATCTACCCACCGTGTCCGATTTCAAAAAGGCTTTACAGCGATCTACTGATAAATCTACTAATAATATATATATATTAGCAACTGGGACAGAGTAGCAGGCAGTTTACTCTGGGCACGCTTTTCATCCAAACGTGAAAATGCTGCCCCCTATCCCAAACAGGTTAACTGCCATTTCCCCGAAAGTCAGACTCTTCCCACACGCCAAATCATTTTTCTCAGCTCCAGAAGCACCTGCATTCTGTGTGGTTATCCTTAGCGGGAATTGTTGATATGTTGTCCTTTTTTTTTCTAGATAACATTTTCTTTGGAAAAATCTTTAGTGTTTTACAGATAGAAAGATGAAAAACGTATTTATCCACAATCTGCTCCGGACAAGTCTGGTCCTGGAGTGTCTTAACAGAATAAAACCAAAAATGTATTCGTGCAATATGTAAATATGCACATATTTAATGACATATTGCCTCACTTGCATATTTTTATACAATATTTCAGAACTATTTTAATACAATAAAGTTTTATATTTGTGTCTACATTCAACTGGTAAAATATTAAGGGGGGGTGAGGGGTTATGAGGGTGTGTTGCCTGGCCTTAAATCAAATCAATCAAAATGTATTTGTCACATGCTCCGAATACAACAGGTGTAGACTTTTACCGTCCTCTGTTCTCTCTCCTCCGTCCTTTCTCCTCCAAGACCCAGAAACCGATAAGTGGTCGAGGAGTGTGTCAATTCGCTAGTAGGCAAACAGAAGTGTCTCCCCCTCCTCGATAACCACCTTTCATGTTTATCCACTACTGCCTAGAGTTTTGAAATCTGCCACACCCCCTTTGAATCAGCTTTTATTTTGTCATAAGAAAAAAAACATATATTTTTTTTTTATTAACCTACACACAACAGAAATATAAACTAAACATGCTGAGATCCCAGAAATGTTCCATATGCACAAAAACCATATTTATCTTACATTTTATATCCCTGTTAGTGAGCATTTCTCCTTTGCCAAGATAATCCATCCACCTGACAGGTGTATCAAGAAGCTGATTAAACAGCATGATCATTACACAGGTCAACTTTGTGCTGGCAACAATAAAAGGCCACTCTAAAATGGGCTCCCGAGTGGCGCAGCGGTCTAAGGCACTGCATCTCAGTGCAAGAGGTGTCACTACAGTCCTTGGTTTGAATCCAGGCTGTATCACATCTGGCCGTGATTGGGAGTCCCATAGGGCGGCGCACAATTGGCCCAGTGTCGCCTAGGTTTGGCCGGGGTAGGCCGTGATTGTAAATAAGAATTTCTTCTTAACTGACTTGCCTAGTTAAATGAAGGTAAAATAAGAATAATAACATTTTAAAAAGTGCAGTTTTGTCACGCAACACAATGTCACATTTGTCTCAAGTTTTGAGGGAGCGTGCAATTGTCATGCTGACTCCTCGAATGTCCACCAGAGCTGTTGCCAGAGAATTCAATGTTATTTTTTTTTTACCATAAGCCACCTTCAGAGATGTTTTAGAGGATTTGGCAGTATGTCCAGCCGGCCTCACAACCGCAGACCATGTGTATGGTGTTGTGTGGGCAAGCATTTTGCTGATGTCAACATTGTGAACAGACTGCCCCATGGTGGCAGTGGGGATATGGTATGGGCAGGCATAATCTACAGACAACGAACATCATTTGAATGCACATGACGAGATCCTGAGGCCCATTGTCTTGCCATTCATCCGCCGTCATCAAGTTATGTTTCAGCATGATAATGCACAGCCCCATGTCGCAAGGATCTGTACACAATTCCTGGAAGCTGAAAATGTCCCAGTTCTTCCATGGCCAGCATACTCACCAGACACATCACCCATCGAGCAGTCATAGATTAGGTTCTAATTTATTTATTTAAATTAAGTGATTTCCATATATAAACTATAACTCAGTAGAATCTTTGATTTTGCGTTCATATTTTTTGTTCAGTGTATATTCTAAGAACATGGCAACCATGTTCCGTGTATGTTTTGATGGAACATTGATGGAATATTCTCCTAACCCTCAGAAAATGGTACACATGAATGCTCTTATTAAAACACCCCATAAAACCCATCTAGAACATTTGTGGTATATTCGGAGAACATTGCCACCATGTTCTGCTAGACATTTAAGGGAATGTTCTCCTAAGACCAAAACACATATATATATATATGTTCTCAGGTTTTTGCTAACATAGATAGAATGTTCCCCTAACTAATGGAAAAAAATTGACACTCAAACAGGTGAACATTGTGAGCTGGGTTTGCACCTGCAGGTTTTACACAAGTGAAATACTGTATTTAGCTATCAAATGCAAGACTTTGTAGTTGGGGTTTTAGTTGTGAGATTGATAATGACATACATTTCTGGGCGGGAATTCATTGAATTGAATGCTTTACTTTACACAACAACAAAAACATGTATACATTTTTTTTCATGGGCCTGGGCTGGGAAGGTTATAAATCTAGTTAGAAAATAATCCAAAACATTCCAAATGTATGAGTGGTAAAACAGTGCGGTACTATACATGAGAAATGAGGAACAGAGGAGACTGTGAGGTTAGAAATGATTTCATAAAGTTGATATGTTGTATTGGCAAAGGTGTATGCACCATTTTGAGTAAATTCCCCATAGAATTTAGCATGCCATAAATTTTGACATGATGAGAACGCCGTAGTAACCCAAACACATACAACTTGTGCTGCAATATCCTTCCGCTATAAAATATAGTCTACCTATTTTGTTGTTTTCGCGTTGTAGAACGCAGCGTCACAGTATTAACACATAAAACACAAATATTAGTTTACTAAAAATATTGTCTTTGTATGGAGAATGTCTTGTCTGTCCCGAAAAATGACCAGATTGACTCTTTACATAGCAGTGAAAATAGTCCGGCCATATAAAATCGCTTGTCCTCCTCACTGTAGATCTTTTCCAGTCGCATGTTGAAGTTTGAACTGATCATGTCTAGCGATTCTCCTGATTACAACAGGTAAAAGCCTTGTTTCCTGGTGTCACCTTAAAATGACATGCATTTTCCATTCATCTTGTAGCTATTCGTAGGAAACTAGCTAGCTAGGTGGTTTACAACGTCGGACCCCATTGGCACTAGCTTACTAGCTAAATGTTAGTTAACGTTAGCTAGCCACGTTAGTGTTCTGTCAAGATGGTAGTTCACGTCCGCCTCATGGTTAGCTGATGCAAAGAACATGCAGGAAAATATACAATTTGATTATCTAGACACAATTTTGACATGCCTACAGTCAGTGAATGTGATGCTTACCACTAAAACCAGCTAGACAACGTCATATAGTGTCATCAACGGCCTAGTTCCAACCTAGGTTGACTTAAGTTTCAGCCAGACTAGAGTAATCAATTTATGGCTTTGACTCCAGCTAGTTTGGCTAAATGATCTAGGTTGTTGGCTGACGTTAGCTAGTCAGCTTGCAAACATTGCAACGCACTGATTGAGTTGGCGGCAGGAATAGAAGGGGAGAAACTGTTTGTTGTTCTTATTGAAATTCATAGGCTTATCAGCCCCAACGAAGATTAGTTAGCTAATGTTATGTAACCTGTGCCCCATCGGGATGTTGACACGTGCGAGACAAACCAACCAAATCGGTGACGTTGGAACACCACAGGTCTTACTCCATAAGCAACACTAGCTAAATGTAGTGTGGGATGATGGCATACCATCTTTCGGGACTGACCCTGGAATTTCAACTTTGTATTTTATTCATCACACTTTCATGTTAAGTTTGGCTGATGTGGATTTTGCTGTCATTTCTTCACCAACCCTCTCCCAATAACCATATTCAGGTTAATATGAATGTTTTGGTTGCTCCGTTTGTCTGACTCTGCCCCTTATTTTCAACTATAGCTCAAGAGATCGTGAGCATGACGCAGGGCCAGAGGGGATGGAGCCTGATGGTGTCATCGAGGTACGTTTTCAACTCAGTCCTTGCTAAATCCAAATTACTTTGGTTAAAATAAATGCTGGATCTCAGATTATTGGTGTAATCTGTCCATGACTGCGTTGGTCTGAAAGTTTACCCGACTCCTTGCACACCACTTGTTAAAGAGGATTTCAGTTCCCTTCTGTAACGAGGGTTGAGTGAAATGGTGGCATTTCATCTTTCGGGACAGACCTGATGATGGTGACTACTTTTTATACTGATCACTCAACCTCCAGCATAGACCTGCAGTTGACTCCCTGTGATCAACTACTTTTGTAGTCTTTATAATTTGTACACTGTAAACTAAATACTAATGTCATTGTGCAGAGCAACTGGAATGAGATTACAGACAACTTTGATGACATGGCCCTGAAGGAGACACTCCTTAGGGGTATTTATGCGTATGGTTTTGAGAAGCCATCGGCCATTCAACAGAGGGCAATCATTCCTTGTATCAAAGGTATGTAAATCAATGGTTTGTTTATACCAATAAATGAAAGTTAAACATCCTCTTATTCATTGAAATGATGGCATATCATCGTTCAGGACTGCAGTGGAGAACTACTTTTAGTCTCACTGATCACTCAAGTGAATGAGGACTTAATTTGCATTCTGATCATGAAACCCCTTTGCTCCCACCCCCACCCAGGCTACGATGTCATTGCCCAAGCCCAGTCAGGCACTGGCAAGACTGCCACGTTTGCCATCTCTATTTTGCAGCAGCTGGACATGGAGCAGAAAGAGACCCAGGCTTTGGTACTGGCCCCCACCAGGGAGCTGGCTCAGCAGGTATGCTGTACCTGAGGTCAGGATAAACTTAAGTGTGTATCAGACCAAGGCGGCATATTAAGTCTCAAACAAAAAGGTATTTATATTTTCCCCACTTCCTTCCTTCATGCAAAATCAACAAATTGGACTAAAGGAGGTGACAGATCTCTTAGGATCGGTGTAGTCTCTGTCCATGGCTGCATTGCTCTGAAAGTTGACCTGACTCCTTGCACACCACTTGTTATGGGGGGAGGGGGTTCAGTTCCCTTCTGTAACAAGGGTTGAGTGAAATGATGGCATTTCATCTTTCGGGACAGACCTGATGATGGTGACTACTTTTTAGACTGATCACTCGCGAAACCCTCAAGTCAATATAATGCATTATGTCAAGCGTATATCACCATTAAACATTTTGACTCGTTTCAGATCCAGAAGGTGATTCTGGCTCTGGGAGACTACATGGGGGCTGCCTGCCACGCCTGCATTGGGGGCACCAACGTCCGCAACGAGATGCAGAAGCTGACGGCCGAGGCCCCCCACATAGTGGTTGGGACTCCAGGCCGGGTGTTTGACATGCTTAACAGGAGATACCTGTGTAAGTACTCATCAGTGTAAGTATCTGCCATCTGACCAACTCATTTCTCTCGTCCATTGGTAATCTTTAGAGGCCTTCCTAGCTTGTTGATAACAATGCATGTGCTAAATTGCAGTCTTGTCTACTATATTATAGCTCCAAAATGCATCAAGATGTTTGTCCTGGACGAAGCTGATGAGATGCTGAGTCGTGGTTTTAAGGATCAGATCTATGAGATCTTTCAGAAACTGAGCACAAACATTCAAGTAGGTCTCTTTTCTTTATATACACACGGAACATGTATACATACACACAAATATGTAAAGTGTTGGTTTCGTGAGCGGAAATGAAAATATCCCAGAAAATGACCATACTAAAAGCTTATGTTTCAAATGTGGTGCACAAATTTGTTTACATCCCTGTTAGTGAACATTTCTCCTTTGCCAAGCTGATCAGTCCACCCAACAGGTGCTGCATATCAAGAAGCTGATTAACAGGGATGCATACCGATCACCTTTCAGCGAAATGTATCGGTTTGAATCCAAAACAGGTAACATACGTGATCTGTGTAGATCAGATGAAAAAAGGCTGAGCCAATTCTTCACGTAACCGAATCCAGCACGTGACTGAAGAGACAACAAACTTGCTAGTTACAGCATCAGTGTGTGTTCTGGAAAGACAGAGTTGAAAGGCAGTTTGCCAGGTAGATAAGCGCGTCCCCTGAATGATAACGAAGAGGTAGGTGAGAAGCCTGACCACGGGGGAGGGAAGGTGATGAAGCGTACTTCATGAGCTGTAACCGAAAACACTGGCGTTATTTCTAACGTTTGAGGTGAGGGAGCAATTGTGGTGGAACAAGAATTGTTAGCATTAAGTATCTTGCTAGCTGGATTGAATTCTCCATTAGCTAGCCAGAGAAATGTTGAGCAACTTAGCTGATCAAATAATTGAGTTTGATGTGAAAATTAGCTGGCTAAAGTCAGACTGCTTGCTAACGTTAGTAACATAAACAATTCGCTATAGTATTAAGTGATATACGACTCTTTGACATCAAGTTATTTGCTCACTGGACCCTGGCAATCTGTGTGAAATGTTAGTTTCTCTATGAACTAATGTTTTCCTTCTATGGTATGTGGTTAATCTTCAGGATGAAGAATTGGGTCAAAAATGAGGCGGTAGTTGTCAGACAAGTGGATTCAGGGATCAAGTGTAGCTGGAGCTGGGCCTGGCTTAAGCTGGATGTCACTATAGAGGTGAAGGGAACACCACACACTTCCCCCTCTTTCTCGCTTGTTCACTTTTTCAATACAGTGGATAAAAAGGGCTGTGCCAACAAAGGGGCTCTTGCTGGCACATTGTAGAACCCATGTACACTTTGCCTGTGGAAAATGTAATAACGTGTAGTGTAGCCCAGAGATATTGCTTTTGTTGTGTTGAACTTGACAATAACACGTGTGAGGGAAGGGGGATTATTATGTTTTTATTCAGTGAATGTTATTTTTGCACACATGTAGCCTTGTGCACTTGATTAACTTTTTTCTGTAGTTGTCGCTATAAAAGAGCAAAAATAGAATGTCTTATTTCATTCTCTTTCTGACTGTCTCAGATGATTCCGCAGGTGAATTAATTTCTACTCTGACAGTCTCAGGGAAGCTCATCTGCATGGTCGTCCTCAGTAGGGTCTTGACCTGACTGCAGTTTGGCGTCGTAACTGACTTCAAAGTTGTTTGCTGAAGGTAACGTTGTGACGCGTGGCCCATGGTGGAGGTAGGGTTATGGTATGGGCAGGAATAAACTATGAACACAGCGTTTTATCAATGGCAATTTGAATGCAGAGACCGTGACGAGATCCTGAGGCCCATTGTCATGCCATTTAATCCACTGCCATAACCTCATGTTTCAGCATAATGCATGGCCCCATGCTTGAAGGATCTGTACACAATTCCTAGAAGCTGAACATTTCCCAGTTCCATGGCCTGCATACTAACCAGACATGTCACCCATCGATAATATTAGGGATGCTCTGGATCGATGTTATCCAGCAACTGCAAAACCTGGACCCGTACAAATCAGCTGGGCTTGACAATCTGAACCCTCTATTTCTCGAAACTATCCGCCGCCATTGTCTCAACCTCTCTATCATATCGTCTGAGATCCCCAAGGATTGGAAAGCTGCCGCAGTCATCCCCCTCTTCAAAGGGGGAGACACCCTGGACCCAAACTGTTACAGACCTATATCCATCCTGCCCTGCCTAAAGGTCTTCGAAAGCCAAGTCAACAAACAGATCACTGACAATCTCGAATCCCACCGTACCTTCTCCGCTGTGCAATCTGGTTTCCGAGCCGGTCACGGGTGCACCTCAGCCACGCTCAAGGTACTAAACGATATCATAACCGCCTTCGATAAAAGACAGTACTGTGCAGCCGTCTTTCATCGACCTGGCCAAGGCTTTCGACTCTGTCAATCACCATATTCTTATCGGCAGACTCGGTAGCCTCGGTTTTTCCAATGACTGCCTTGCCTGGTTCACCAACTACTTTGCAGACAGAGTTCAGTGTGTCAAATCGGAGGGCATGTTGTCCGGTCCTCTGGCAGTCTCTATGGGGGTGCCACAGGGTTCAATTCTCGGGCCGACTTTTCTCTGTATATATCAATGATGTTGCTCTTGCTGCGGGCGATTCCCTGATCCACCTCTACGCAGACGACACCATTCTGTATACTTCTGGCCCTTCCTTGGACACTGTGCTATCTAACCTCCAAACGAGCTTCAATGCCATACAACACTCCTTCCGTGGCCTCCAACTGCTCTTAAACGCTAGTAAAGCCAAATGCATGCTTTTCAACTGTTCGCTGCCTGCACCCGCACGCCCGACTAGCATCACCACCCTGGATGGTTTCGACCTAGGATAGGTGGACATCTATAAGTACCTAGGTGTCTGGCTAGACTGTAAACTCTCCTTCCAGACTCATATCAAACATCTCCAATCTAAAATCAAATCTAGAGTTGGCTTTCTATTCTGTAAGAAAGCCTCCTTCACTCACGCCGCCAAAATAACCCTAGTAAAACTGACTATCCTACCGATCCTCGACTTCGGCGACGTAATCTACAAAATAGCTTCAAATTCTCTACTCAGCAAACTGGATGCAGTTTATCACAGTGCCATCCGTTTTGTTACTAAAGCACCTTATACCACCCACCACTGCGACCTGTATGCTCTAGTCGGCTGGCCCTCGCTACATATTCTTCGCCAGAGCCACTGGCTCCAGGTCATCTACAAGTCCATGCTAGGTAAAGCTCCGCCTTATCTCAGTTCACTGGTCACGACGGCAACACCCACCCGTAGCACGCGCTCCAGCAGGTGTATCTCACTGATCATCCCTAAAGCCAACACCTCATTTGGCCGCCTTTCGTTCCAGTTCTCTGCTGCCTGTGACTGGAACGAATTGCAAAAATCGCTGAAGTTAGAGACTTATCTCCCTCACCAACTTCAAACATCTGTTATCTGAGCAGCTAACCGATCGCTGCAGCTGTACATAGTCTATTGGTAAATAGCCCACCCAATTTTACCTACCTCATCCCCATACTGTTTATATTTATTTACTTTTCTGCTCTTTTGCACACCAGTGTCTCTACCTGTACATGACCATCTGATCATTTATCATTCCAGTGTTAATCTGCAAAATTGTAATTCGCCTACCTCTTGCACACAATGTATATAGACTCTTTTCTACAGTGTTATTGACTTGTTAATTGTTTACTCCATGTGTAACTCTGTTGTCTGTTCACACTGCTATGCTTTATCTTGGCCAGGTCGCAGTTGTAAATGAGAACTTGTTCTCAACTAGCCTACCTGGTTAAATAAAGGTGAAATAAAAAACTTCCCATGGCCATTTTTAAGAGGCGTGGAAAACATTCCACAGGCGACAATCACCAGCCTGATCAACTCTATGCGAAGATGTGTTGCGCTGGTCGAGGCAAATGGTGGTTACACCAGGTACCTACTGGTTTTCTGATCCACCCCTAACTTTTATAATTGGTGGGTTTTAACAATTTATTTTTGTACTGTTTTTTGGTGTGTATTTTGCATGAGGCAAATTGTGGTCACCAGATACTGACTTTAAAAAATATATATATATCCTTGCCCTTAACTTGGTATCTGTGACCAACAGATGCATATCTGTATTGTGAAGTCCATAGATGGAGGACTAATTTCAGTTGATTGATTTCCTTATGAACAAAACGCAACAATGTTAGTTCATGAGGAAATTGATCAATTTCATTAGGCAGTAATCTGAATTTCACGACTGGGCAGGGGCGCAGCCATAGGCCCACCCGCTTATTAGCCCTGCCCAGTCTCTTAGTAGCCAGGCCCAGTCAATCAGAATGAGTTTTTCCTCAAGGGCTCGTATTACAGACAGATAGTCCTCGTTTCATCAGTTGTCCGGGTGGCTGGTCTCGGAAAATCCCGCAGGTGACTAAGCTGGATGTGGAGGATCTGGGCTGGCGCGGTTACACGTGACCTGCGGTTGTGAGGCCGTTTTGGCTGTACTACCAAATTCTCAAACTGTTCGAGGTGGCTTATGGTAGATTAACATTAAAATCTCAGACAACAGCTCTGGTGAACATTCCTGCAGTTTGCATGCCAATTACGCACTCCCTCAACCTGAGATGTTTGTGGCATTGTGTCAACTGCACAAGTTGTCCCCAGCACAAGGTGCATCTGTAATGATCATGCTGTTTAATCAGCTTCTTGAAGTGCTACATGTGTCAGTGCTACATGATTATCTTGGAAAATAAGAAATGCTGACTAAAAGGGATGTAAACAATTTTATACACTTTTTGGTTTGGATATTTTCTGGGGTCTTCAGCTCAAACATGGGACTAACACTTTACATGTTGCATTTTTAACATATTTTTGTACAGTAACTCAGTATAATCAAGTATACACAACTGTTTTGCATTCTGAAGCTGAACCTGTGACCTTATATTAGCACGACAATCATATGGGATATTTTTCTTTGCCACTTTATGTGGAAGTGGGGTGACTGGTTAGCCTGGTTTCTGCCATAATGCCAGCAGAGTATTGCGTGGAGGGAGAGCACTACGCACTGTGCTGGAAATGCTTTGTGGTCTAACCTCGTTCTTAATATTCGTTAACGTCTGTCTCGAGGCCCAGTGCGACAATGAATCGGCCACTTTGGATGCCAAAGTGCATGTCTCCAGTTCACCTTGTTACAAGTGTTTTCTCCGGTATCTCCACAGGTGGTCCTCCTCTCTGCTACCATGCCTGCAGATGTCCTGGAGGTGACCAAGAAGTTCATGCGAGAGCCCATTCGCATCCTGGTGAAGAAGGAGGAGCTTACCCTGGAGGGTATCAAGCAGTTCTACATCAATGTAGAGCGCGAGGTCTGTTGTGCTCACCAACGCCATGGCTCCACATTTATTCAGTTGCAAATATTGAGTTCCTGTAGTCCAACCGAGTATATAGCATTTCCCGTCTTTTAAAACACCCCGCTAAAATTGTTGGGGGTGAAGCCTCTGGGCTTGACCCTTGCAGGCATGTGAGCATGGGTACACCAAAGGAAGAGATGTGAAGGTAGCGTTGCCAATGAGACTAGGGCGAGCCGTTTACTGTCTTGTGTCTCAAGGTTCTGTGCTACAATCTAATGATACGTTTAGAAATGATTTGTCATAAGGCTCGCCAGGCCCGCTCAGTAAAATGACCTGTACCCTTCCTGTTTCTTCCAGGAGTGGAAGTTGGACACGCTGTGTGACCTGTACGAGACTCTGACAATCACTCAGGCAGTCATCTTCCTCAACACCAGGAGGAAGGTTGACTGGCTGACGGAGAAGATGCACGCAAGGGACTTCACTGTCTCTGCTCTTGTAAGATCACCAGACATCTTGCTATGAGAATTATAATGGAGCTCAAAATGCCGTCATGTTGGACAGTTGTATTGTTCATTCAACCTGAACTTTACATGTTTTAAATGTGTTTTTTTTAGCATGGAGACATGGATCAGAAGGAAAGGGATGTGATCATGAGGGAGTTCCGGTCTGGCTCCAGCAGAGTGCTCATCACTACTGACTTACTGGTGAGGCTAGAATATCACTCTGCTCTGTCATTAGTGATGATTTTTAACATTGGTACATGGTGTGTTATCCCAAAATGCAACCCCAAAGGCTTTGTCCTCTGCGATGGCCCTGTTATGGCTTTGAGCTATTACCTTTTGGGAGATGAAAGGTCTGTTCTCCACCACGGGTTTCTCTTGCTGTAGGAATCTGTTACTTAATGTCAGACTACATTTTAAAATCAAATGTGCTTTTGATATTCATGTCGGTGCCTCAACTTTGCCTCTTTTCTAACTAGTGTTTGTTGCTATTCCAGGCTCGAGGAATTGATGTGCAGCAGGTTTCCCTTGTCATAAACTATGACCTTCCTACAAACCGAGAGAATTATATTCACCGGTATGTAGTCTGAAGTTGAAGCCTTGTGGTATGACTGAGTCTTTAATGTATTTGCAAAGTTTGCTCCTGGACCTGACATTGTGTTCCCCATTCATTTCTACAGAATTGGTCGCGGTGGCCGTTTTGGCCGAAAAGGCGTGGCTATTAACTTTGTGACCGAAGAGGACAAGCGTATCCTTCGGGATATCGAGACGTTTTACAATACGACAGTTGATGAGATGCCTTTGAACGTGGCTGACCTGATTTGAACCAGTGATTTGAGAAATTTAATTTTTAGCGCAGTGCTAGCGGTCGTACACTTGCATTGTGCTTACGTTATTGTTCGAGGTAAACTTCTCTCAATGCTATGCCTGAATCAGACTTCGGATATTTTGTAGGATAAGGCGACTTCGATGGTCTCTGGACAGTTGTAGATTCGAACCTTTTTAAAGAGTTTGTTGGTCAGAGCTACGAAAGCCTTGGCGACAGGTAATATTATGGTTGTCATCAGTTTATTTCGGTGTTCAACAAAGGTTTGTGTAGTAGATGTGCTTGACCGTTTAGTGATCTTCTTGTGGACAAAACGGTATAAGTGCTGTATTAATAAGTCTGCCAATTATGTTACGCTAACAAATGTTCTGTGTAATTGCAATTCTGCACTATTTGTTATAGATTTAACCCTCCTATATTATGCAATGTGTCAATTTAAGTGTACTCTATTTTATCACTTTGTCCAAGTCCTTGGTTTTACCATATTTTGCTCACATGCTGTTTACCTCTTTAGTTTTTCCAGAACACAACGTTTAGAGCGTGTAGCTATTTTCCCTTAAACTATGAATGTATTAATAAAACCGAACTTGCTGTACTAAATGATAGCGTGCATTGTAATTTATTATGTTTAAATAGTTGGCGAATTACCTACTTTTCAAACCTCTCCCTGGGGACCTCAAGCAGTTTCATGCATTTATCCATACCGGAGCTACTAGTACACCTGATTTTTATCTTGTCAACTGATATCCAGCCTATAATACCCTGACTACACCTGCAAAAATAAATGTAGAAATCTGTTATTGCACCCACACTGCTCGCGGGCGTCAACAAGAGTCTGCGTTGTCATGGGCTAAAATAGAAGTCCTTTCTATTTTTGGCGCAGATTGCGCTGCAAGTCCTTCCCCTCCCATCGCCTCGGTTTATAGAAGCAGATACCCACGTGCCAGCTCCTCTGGTTATACCCACGTGGGTGATTGAGAGACGAGCTGTGTTGCCGGTCGTCGTGGTGATACTATGAAAGTATAGATAAACCACAACCATGGTTTAGTTCTCTAACTCACCTCAAACAGTGGAACTGGTGTTTCATTGTTCCCCTCTGAACAGGGACTAATTTAGACCTGGGACACCAGGTGGGTGCAATTAATTCAGGTAGAACAGAACAGCAGGCTCTGGACCTCGTATTGTAAGTGTTTTGAAGACCCCTGGTGTAGTTGATACGTTATCTTGTCCAATGAGAACATGACTTCTTAGGGTGTTTTCCCACTTGGTCCCTTTCAGACAGTTTTTGTGAACTGTTCGCTTACATTTTTTGTACAGTGTGAACACGCCAAATGACGTCAGACTCAAAAGAGCTCCTGAAGCAAACCAAACTGGGACCATGCGGTGGTCTGAGATCGGTTCTCTTAAATCCTGGGGCAATGTGAACACAGCTCCCCAGGTTTGCGTGTCATGATTCCCACACTAGACTAATGTAACAGTTTCCCCTGACATAACCTCTCGCATTGGTGCCACAAAAGAGAAGATTTTGACGGTTGTGCTGTTTTTTTGGATATTGATTAGCGATTGTCAAGGACAGGTTTTTAGTTCAGGTTCTTTGTTTGCAATATATAAGCTAAGAGAGCTTCTGAAGCTGTTTGAGTGTGGGAAGATGACATATTTGGTGACATCACAACATTCAATCTATTCTCTCAAATGCGCAGTAGCCTAACTTGGGTGTACAATATAATTACGGTGTTATTTGATATGTAGTTAGTTGCTATTTATTCTGTTAGCAATAAAATGTACATGTAATCAGAAGATACTATTAACAATTCATGTCTCATATTTCAATTTCATCGCAATCTATTAGCTTCCAAAGTGTAAGTAGGTGTATCTAGCTGTCCGATAACACATTCTGATTGAATGTCTAGTCTTGCACTCTGCATTTTGGGAAAAGATCTTGATTCTTTTCTAAAGGATTCGGTCCACAAAATGGGTGAAGTGAACTGGCTAAAGAGTTGCCGACTCATTCAAAAGCAAGGGCAGTGTGAATACAAAGAGAACGGAGTTATTTTGGTTCTTTTTGACCCCACTTTAAAGAGGAGTTTCATGTTCATGTCAGTTCAGCATCTTCTGCTGTGCCATATAGAACTGAGGCCTTTCTCAGCTCAATATTGCCACCTAGTGGATCAAAGCCAGCATATATTGTGGAGAAGCTTTGGTGTGTCCTATTACACCAACCAAGGACAACCAGTAGATGTCTGCTCACTGAGTATTAGTATATTGTTGCAGAAGGCTGCTAGTGGAGTTTCCAGTTAATGATTTCCAAAATTGTATCTTGGTGGGCAAATGGTTTCTTTTATGATTTGACTAAGCGATTAGTCAATGGATAACTATTGAGTACTTGTAGACTTACAGGTGCCATGCTTTAGTAAACATTACATATGGGAGCATAGACGCATCTGTATGTCACAACACAGAAATGGCCTACATGGTGTTTACTCAGATTATGGATATACTCAGACTGGTCTCAAATCTGGGACATACTTGAATTCAGGACAGTCGAGTTAGTACGTTTGTTATGGTGATATGAGACGGGTTAATTAAGGCAAAAACAAGAGGGTGGTTGATCGGGCATATAACATGGAACATCTAGCAATCCAAAAGTTGCATGTTCGAATGTCATCACTGACAATTTGAGCAACATTGAAACTACTTGGCATGTTAGCTAACCTTAATCCTTTTAGCTGAAATTTAACCTAAATCCTAACCTTAACCCCTTGTCTAGCTGATATTAGCCACAACTAATTGGAATTCGTAACACGCACGTCTTGCAAATTAGTAACATATTGTACGAAATAGATGATGGACATCGACAAACTAACACATATCATACAAATCAATTATCCATCTCTCTGTGCATGTGTATAGGTCTGAGGCAGGCAGGCAGGTTAGTTATAATTATAGTCTGCCTCGGGGGCACTGAGCAGCTCAGTGAATGCATAATTGGCTATGATATGTGCATTTATTTTTAGCACATTAACTTTGTTCTTTGACTCCCACGTTCACAGAAGTCAATGCAATTATGCTGGCAGGGTCGCTTCGGGAAGGAGGAGAGAAATCTATTAACTCATATTGGATATTTAGATGACTTCAGAGTGTCTGATCCTGCTTGGCCCGGTTTTCCTTGCAGAGAAGCCAGTCTTCTGGAGGACTGGAAAGAAACATGGAAATACAATGTTGATTATTGTAAAGCGACAACCAACTAAAAGGATTATGTTTGGGTAGTTTTGTCATTCTGAACAGGACGTTACAATAGCAACCCAAGGGCAAGATGAATGTTAAAGCTAAATGTCCAGTATAGTGGCTATGAATCGTTGGAGTTAGGTTGTTGGATCCTGTTTTGGGCTCCTCTTTGAACCATTTGAGTGAATTATTTTCTCTGGCGTTGCCTTGGAAACAGGCCCACTGTTTGGAGAGTGGCTAATCTCAAAGATATCCCTACCCACCTATTTCAGCACGAGTGGTGGGCCATCAGGCATAGAAAACACAAAAAGGAAAAAGGCTCAAGAGAAAATGGATGCGAGGGATATCCACTATATATACAAAAGTATGTGGACACCCCTTCAAATTGGTGGATTTGGCTATTTCAGCCAATAGCCCGTACTGAAGAGCTCAGTGACTTTCAACGTGCCACCTTTCCAACAAGTCAGTTTCTCAAATGTCTGCCCTGCTAGAACGGCCCTGTCAACTTTAAGTGCTGTGATTGTGAATTGAAAACATCTTGGAGCAACAACGGCTCAGGCCCGAAGTGGTAGGTCACACAAGCTCACAGAACCGGACCGCCAAATGCTGTGCGGTGCGTAAAAATCGCCTGTCCTCAGTTGCAACACTCACTACAGAGTTCCAAACGGCCTCTGGAAGCAACGTCGGCACAAGTACAGTTTTTACGCACTCGGCGGTCCCGTTCTGTGAGGGGCACGTCTAAGCAGGGCAGAAAGGACCAACTTACTTGTTGGAAAGGCGGAATCCTATGACTGTGCCACTTTGGAAGTCACTGAGCTCTTCAGTAAGGCCATTCTCCTGCCAATGTTTGTTCCTGGAGATTGCATGGCTGTGTGATCGATTTTTCTACACAACGGCTGTGGCTGAAATAGCCGAATCCACTAATTTGAAGGGGTGTGCAAATACTTTTGGAAATATAGTGTACATAAGGGTTACTTTTATTTTATTTCATTATTTTTGTACAATTCAACCACAATTCAACCACTTATCTTAAATGCACATATCAGAAATGCACTCACTCAAAACGATTGTAGATTGTTATTGTGGAGACTGAAAAGCCCAGTTTTAATGTCTTATATCAACAGAAATAGAGCTCCAGTTTTTAGGCTCCTGTCACTGAGGACCTGAAATTGTCCCGTCACGCAACAGCTCCTCTTCAACCTCAGCAGGCTGAAGACATTTGACTTGGCCCCTAAGACTCTCACGAACTTATACAGATGCACAATTGAGAGTATTCTGTCGGGCTGTATCCCTGCCTGGTATGGCAACTGCATCTCCCGCAACCGCAGGGCTCCCCAGAGGGTGGTTAGCCAAACGCACCATCGGGGGCACACTGCCTGCCCTCCAGGACATTGACAGCACCCGGTGTCAAAGGAAGGCCAATAGGATCATCAAGGACCTCAATCTCCTGAGCCACCCCGTTTCCATCTAGGAGGCGGAGACAGTACAGATGCATCAATGCTGGGACCGAGAGACTGATAAACAGCTTCTGTCTCCAGGCCCTCTGACTGTTGAACAGTCATCACTAGCCGGCCTATGCCCGTTACCCTGCCCGAGCCTTAGAGACTGCTGCCCCTTGAACAGGGTATGGTAGTAAGTGCCAGGCGCATTGGTTTGTGTCAAGAACTGCAACTCTTCTGGGTTTTTCACGCTCATCAGTTTCCCATGTGTATCAAGAATTGGTCCACCACCCAAAGGACATCCAGCCAACTTGACACAGCTGTGGGAAGCATTGGAATCAACATGGGCCAGCATCCCTGTGGAATGCTTTCAACACTTTGTAGAGCCCAAGCCCCGACAAATTGAGGCTATTCTGAGGGCATATATATATTAGGAAGGTGGTCCTAATGCTTGGTATACTCGGTGTATATTTATTTATATTCTGGACTCTGATATTGCTTGTTCTGATATGTCTTCATTTGTTATTTTAAACTTTTGGATTGTGTATGTATTGTTATTGTATTGCTAGATATTGCTGCACTGTTGGAGCTAAAAACATAAGCATTTCGCTGCACCTGCGATAAGATCTACCAAACTGTGTACGCGACCAATAGATTTGATTTGACATCCTCGAAAAACTCCCACTGTCTGAAACAAAAGTGAAATTATGTCAACAGCCATCAGACAGAATGTCCACCGGAACACAGCCCAGAGCTGTTTGATGAGGCTTGTGTGTCACTCTCATCTCACCCACTCCCCCGCACACTCTCCGCTGCTCAACGTGCGGTGCTATGGAGAAGTGAAAACCCCATGAAAGGGGATGGAGCTGTTCTGTTTTCTCCCAGGTGAATTAGTTACGAAATTAGTCTATACAGGGCTGGCTCTAGCCTAAGCAAGATTTGGTTGTGGCCCTCACCATTCGGGTCATTTTTTTTAGTGGCCCCCCTCTTGACGGCAGAGATACGTTTTCTGCAGTTCTATACATTTTGGGGTGGAGAAAAATTTAGGCTATTTTATTTCAAATGTCATGCAATTCTACTAACTTTGCTACGGGCAGAGAGACATTTTTGCAGTTTTAAAGCCAATTTCCTGCACTTCTACTCATTTTGCCATGACTTATGCCATGTCAATGATATCTGAAGGAGAGTGACTAATGGTACAGACACACTGAAAAATCTGACTGCCGATAGGTACTTATGAGGCCGTTACTTCTCTTGATAGAACAAAAGATGTCCCTGCTGTGTACCGACCTGGTACCGACGAACCTGCTGTTTCTACTGTAGAAAAACAATGCTTGTTAGTGGCTGAGAATTTGACTTTGAACCAATTAGAAAGCACGAACCTCCACGTGGGGAGCCGACAGATGGTTAGTGTCAACAATAGCTTACTACAAATTCTAGCTAGCTAGCAACAACATTAGCCACAGAAGGGACAAGCAAAACAAACTGCTCCCACCTTGTGGCGTGGAGTATTTAAAACGAAGCAAATCAGAGGTAAAACTTTTCTATATGAGGAACAATAAGTTAACTGCCGACACTCTGGGCAGAAGTGCTAAGTACCCATCAGCAGTCAGATTTCTCAGTGTGTCTACCCTTAACAAAATCAATGGGGGCCCCCTGGAGGTCATGGCCCCTGGGCACGTGCTCTGTGTGCATGGTCGGTATTCGGCTATAATTACTGCAGGTTTAGATAACTGGCAAGACTCATTTACCAATCAAATAATTGGTAGCTGACATGGCTAATTGAGTGACTGTCAGTGACTGACAAAACAAGAGAACAACTGCTGATGAACAACTAAATTTCAACAGTAAGTTGAGACCCAGTCTGAGTTCCCACCCCCCAAAAGAACTAAAAATAGTTCATCCTTGGAGCATGCCCTGAGTCTGTATCACATTTCAGTCTACCTGGAAGCCCATTGTTTGTTTCCTGTTTACTTTGCGACAGGTTGAAAAGGCTGCCAATATGCTTTGGGCTGGGTTCCAAATGAAATACAAAGAAATAGCTTGAAAGCTGCTCTGTATTTCACCTGCATCCTCATGTATTTACAGAACAATTCATTCATTAAGAATAAGCAATCAGCTGACATGCACAATACTTTGAATCTGCAGGTGGAATTTTGCACCTCGTAACATAGACACTTTTGGCACGCACACATAATAGCCTATACAGTGTGTGTCAGTGTCACTATTCACCACTAATAACTCACACATAGGCTACACATTCATGTACTGCTACACCCCAGACAACTTACACCTTACGACTGCAGAGTTTGTAAGACTTTATTAACTGCTTGCAGTTTCATACTGCCGGCAACCATATGGACTGTTAAGTTATAATAAAGTTATAAACAGTCTCTTCTTGTTAACCTTAGCTAACCTTACCGGGAAACGACAGACAATGAGCCAATTGTGTTCATGCACAGTTAGTTTTAAACCACATAATCAACAGAATTCAAGGCCAGGGAAACATTCTCTCAATCAGTTTAATGGAAGGAGATGGGGGAGTGGGAGAAGAAATTCACTGTGAATCCTATGTTTCAACATTATGTCTGGACAGTATCTCCTTGGGAAGCATCTGTTGTTGATCACATTCAGTTTCTGCCCTCCCAGAGAGGTGGGACTATTCAATACATCTTAAAGCTAGCAAGAACTGGACCACTGCCGGCCATATAGATAGATAGTTGCTGTAAAACCATATAGATAGACAGTTACTGTAAAACCATATAGATAGATGGTTAATGTAAAACCCACATTTACAGCAATAGATATGACTCATGCGTTTCTCCCTCTATTAACACAAAACACGTTTCTCCACCCCCCTTCCCTCCCGCACTCCGTTTTGGACCAAACACAAACACAGTAAGTTTACAGTACTACAACAAGGCTGCCTTGCAGGGGTAGGTGTTGAAGAAGTAGGGTCTGCACAGAAGGGTGAGTTTCACTGCCGTGCAGTACAACCTCCCAAATAGTCCCGATGTGACCCTTTTGACCTCCGGGTTTGTGGCGGCTTCCCAGAGCTCATAAATGTCGGCCACGTGGCCGTGCGATGTCATCATCTTGTCGTAGATGCAAAAGTGGTAGGGCGCCTTGCCTTCGCCTGAGAAGTACACGTGTTCCTGTGGCGACACGCCCATGGCATTGGCACAGATGCCCATGAAGACATCGTCAATGTACAGCGAGGCATTGAGCGTCAATGAGGCCTGGTAGATTTTGTCCGCCACGTCTCTCGAGACGACGTAACCGGCCCCTGCCGTGTAGTCCGGGTATGACGCCCAAGGGTACAGCTCTTGCGGGACGTAGTACTTGCTTTCCTTCTGGCGGATCGGTGGCGCGCCTCTGTGCACGTGACCGATCCAGAAGTCCGTCACGCCCTTCCTGTCCGTGTCTTGCAGGTAGCGCACCAGGTTGGGCATGTGCACGAAGATATCATTGTCAGCCGTCATGAGGAATCGGGCATGCGGGCAGTAGAAATGAGCCCAGCGGAACTGTAGCAGAAGCTTGAGGGTGAGGTTGTGGAACGTGTCCACAAAGTCCTGCTGGACCATGTCGCCATGCCTGCGGTCTTCATCGACAAGGCTGTCCTGGATGCCTCCGCTCCTCCCCCTCCACGTCTGGGCAGTCTCATGCCGCTTGGGAAGGCCCAGCACAAACATCACCTTCACCGTCACCCCCAGGTCTTGGCGAATGTAGGTCTCGTTGCCCCACGTCGACCGTATGGCTCGCCGTCTCTCGAAGTTCTCCGGGGAGGACTTGATGAGCAGAAGCAGTAAAATGTCCTTCTCTCCTGAACACTTGTACGGGTGGTTGAGTAGGTAGCGGTGGTTACTGAACATGTGGGCCTCCTGTCGTGGGATGGTGAAGCTCTTGTTGATGAAAGTGTAGCTGTTGACCAGGTAGCGGTAAGAGTAGGAGTTGATGTGGCTCACCATGCCACTGTCCAGCTGCTCCCAGCATACCATCACCACCGACAGCACCAGGCATGTGGTCATCAACTGCACGCACTGGCACTTGCGGATCCGCCGGAAATTCACAAACATCCTGGAAAATGTATTCTGGAACCTTCCGGTGTTCTTCCTCTGTCAGGTCAGAGTGGTGATGGCAACAGTGGTATGTGTGTCTTTGTGTGTGAAAGAGCAGCTGCTGAGGTAGTCGTTCCTGTGGCTCTTTGCAGAGCAGTGTGTGTGTGTTCCATCCTAGTTTTCCCACCTGGAGCAGGAGTCATGCATGTTTCGGGGAGATTCACAGGAGGGCCTCCCGAAAAGCATCGCCTCTATCTGGCAAGTCACTCACACTCCTGTTGTTACTGATTCCCACACAGCCGTCCTCATAGTGGCTCGGACTCGTCCAGCATCCCCAGGTTGCCGACCATCGCTCTGAAATGGAACAGAGAATGCACGTTTTACTCTGTGTTGACAATTAAGTGCAATAAAATGTTCCTTAGAGTAAGCCAGACAAACAGATCAATCAACGAGTCTGACACTGAATATTAGAGTTTTGACGGGGTCTGGTCGTTCTTAAACATTTGGAAACATTTCCCATTAGGCTGCTCTGCTGTGTATTTACTCTGTAATTCATCTAGAAACTACAATGTTTTAACTTCTCAATACAATGTTAGTTAATGCAATGTTATCACTAGAGTAATAACAACATTACTACACAGGTACAAGAGCAACTTAATGTAAAGACTTAACATTTTTTATGTAAAGTGTTAGCTACCAAACAGTTGCTATATTTACTCATAGTTAGCTTAGCTTTTGCTTCTATAACTTAAGGTTACTTGCATAACCCCGGTTCTCTGATATTATGAGTGAGACATCTCAGTAGAGAGATTCCCCAGAATCTTATAAGAGTCTTGAAGAACGGAACATACACGTCTGTCGGAGACCGTCAGGTCGAATGGCAAATGAGGGAGCCCCTCCCCCACACTAAAGAGCCACTCGCCTGGTTTGTGAGACATTCTCGAGCATGACGAACTTCCTCACACTCTTGCAAGTAGGGGAATGTGGTGAGATGTCTCACTCATAATGTCAGAGAACCTGGATTACAACAAGTAACCTTATGTTCTCTTTCAATGATTTGATTTGACATCTCACTAGAGGGATATGGCCCACTCCCGTATCGCACATGCTCTCCGAAGCCAGGTAGTTCCAACGTATCAACACTCAGAGGTCCCGACACTGAGGGACAGTATGCGCCAATGAAGGTGCAGTGGCATCTAGTCGGTAGAACCTCATAAAAGTATGAGGGAATGCCCAGCAAGCCGCTTGGCAAATGATGCCCTTGAACAGTGCCCAAGAGGTAGTTATACAAATCAAATGTATTTATAAAGCCCTTCTTACATCAGCTGATATATCAAAGTGCAGTACAGAAACCCAGCCTTAAACCCCAAACAGCAAGCAATGCAGGTGTAGAAGCACATACCTCTGGTGGAGTGAGCCCTTAGGCCGTCCAGAGGCTGTGACCCCTTACGATTGTCACATTGTATTGTGGAAGCTATTATATTGGCCTATAATAGCTTCCACAATACAATGTGACAATCGTTGATAAGAAAAGGGCATCCCCTTGCAGAAAGGTGCCCAGTACACAAAGTGTTGGTCGCTCTTGGGCAAAGCTCTTGTCCTATCCAAGTATATGCGCAACTCGCATACTGGACACAAACTGCATAGCCGCTCCTCTTCCATAGAAGGGAAAGGCGGGGAGTGGAAAGCCATAAGCTCCAAGACGAGACAATTGTAATTGGCACTAACTTTCGGCATAAAGGCAGGGTTGAGTAACAAGGTAACCTTCGAAAAGCCCCAGGCAAATTGTAAACACTAATGGTGAACTGACAGTGCATGTACTCACTCACATTGTCGAGGTAAGGGCGACCAGTTACATGGTCTTAAAGGAGATATTTCATCGCCACGATTTCCAGTGACTCAGAAGGTAGCTGTGAAATAGCCTCAAAGCACAATAGAAAAATCCCGTGACGGGACTAAAGACTTGGGAACCGGACATAACAGGAAACAACATAACGGGGTGTCTCGTCGAAGCCTGTATGACAGGCCGAGATAGCGGCTAGAGAGAGACCTTACAACCCCTATAGGTCTAAGCCCTTACATCGCAATATCTCAAATGTATCATTTAGCCATTTTAGGACCCCTGTAGGTATAATATATATATATATATATATATATATATATATATATATATATATATATATATATATATGTATATATATATACATATATATTGAATTTGGCCTTTACTGCTATAGCCCATAGATGCATTGAATAACACTTTTGTAAATAGCTAAACAGACAGTCTAAAAATAAAATATTAGGAACAAGGTTTTGAAGCGTTTGAAATTTAGAACCATGTTTGATCACATTATTCAGGGCACATTTTACCCCCTATGCACTTTTTGTTGTTTTTACAGCCCGGTACTGGGTTACCTTCAGAAGACTCCCCTGAAGTGTGTCGTAAAGCAAAACAACCCACACCTTCGTGTTCGTGAGATATTGGTGAGATATTAGTTTGTAGCTCCAACGGTTCGGTCTGGACAGTTGGTTTTGTGAGAAGACCTCTTAAAAATGAGGACGTCCGCGACAGAGTTCAGACAACTGCCGCAAAGCTTGTGGATGTCGTAGAGCCAAACAACCGACACAGTTGGGTTCATGAGAGTCACATTTTTTTAAAGGTGGTGACTTAGTTTTACATACATGAGGATTACATGAGGATTTCCTTGTCCAGTTCTTCTTGTGTAGAAAAAGGCAGCTTTCACAAGACCGATCTTATGGAATAGGCACAAACTTTATATCTACGAATGCTTGACCGTATCTTTCCCAGATCTGTTTCACCACTTGGGGGAGAAGTCTCCATCCCCTAGATTGGGACTCCCTCTGGAAAATAAGTCTGCGCCTGTGTTCGGTACGACATGAGTCTCTCGTAGGGACGGTAAGTGTGCGCTGCTTCACAGGATAATCCTGACGGATAGTCTGTTTAAACACAGGGAGCGAGTGCCACTCTGGCGGGTTGATGTATGCCACTACAGTCGTATTGTCCGTTCTGATCAAGACAATTCCAAAGGGAGAGTCGAAAGTGTTTCAGTGAAAAAAGCACCATCAACATTTCAATGTCATTTATGTGAGAAATTCTGAGTTGTGGAGTCTAAACTCATTTTATTGCATTTCCCTGTGTCCCAGCCCTTGAGTGATGCATCCGTCTTCACCACTATCTACCCTAGGGGAGTGCCAGGAACAAAGATCAAGTTTTTTTTTCCAGTGACAGAGAGCCAAGAGACACATGGAAGTTACCTTTATCTGGCAATTGAGCTGAAGCCGTGTACACAGGTTTGGGACTAACACCCAGCGCTGGAAGTCTCTCATCCTCAGTAGACCAAGAGGTACTACGGAGATGGTGGATGCCATCAACCCCAGCACTTGGAGGCAAATCTTGAACACACGTTGTGGAACAGGAAGAGGCACTGTCAAAGGGACATGATGCGGTCTTCCAAGAGAGAGAGAATCCAGCATTAAGCCTAGGTATTCTATTCTCTGTGATAGCACCAAGCAGCTATTTTTCTGAATGATCTGGAACCCTAGCTCGGAGAGGTTGGTTTACCACGGAAGTTGTGTCTTGTTCTGCTTGTCCCCGTGTTGGGGAGCAAAGCAGGTAATTATCTATGTAGGTGGAGACTCAGCCCCTTGTTTCTCAAGGGTGTGAGCGCTACCTCTGCACACTTTCTGAACGTTCAGGAAGTTAGCGCTAGCCTCAGAAACCTGTAGGTTCACCGAGGTAAACCAGTCGCCTGGACGAATAGAGACAGCACGTTGAACGCACACATGTAGAATCTTAATTTGATCACTCTTTTTATTTAATTTTTTTTTTTACCCCTTTTTCTCCCCAATTTTCGTGGTATCCAATTGGTAGTTTACAGTCCTGTCCCAACCCACAATGCCCGCTTAATCTGGAAGCCAGCCGTACCAATGTGTCAGAGGAAACACTGTACACCTGGCGACCGTGTTGCTGAGAATTTTCCTGTACATCAGGAAATTCAAACTTTAGAAGCCTTTTTAAATTCAGGCTTTAAAAAGGCTCCTAAAGTTTGTAACTAACTAGTTTCCACTAACTAATAATGTATCAACTCCTACAAAATAATATTTTCTTGCTGAGCAAACTGGCTCGAATTAAGATCGTACCTCTGTAAGCAGACGGAATGTGAATTTCGTCAAATAGCTGACGAGGACACATAGGTCCAGAATGGAGCAAAACCCTCCCCATTTCTTGGGAAGCAGGAAGTACCAGGACGTAGAAGCCGAGGTGGCTCTCTGCTACTGCTATCGCCCTGATAGGCCCTTTGCTTAATAAAGAGAAGATTTCCTGCTTTATTATGTGTGCCGAGTCGCCAGTCGCTACTGATTCCAAAATTCAGTTGAAAACTAGTGGTCTCAGAGAGAATTGCAGTCTGCACCTCTTCGTAACTGTGGATCAGACTCAGACGCACGGCTGGACTTCACATGCACACCAGTTCCCTGCTGGAGCGCCCTCTGGTGGCGATGGAGCAAGTCTTTTTCATTGTATTTTTGCTTTGTGTACTTAGCATCTCGCCTGGAGCCAGCAGAGTTTTTTTTATTTAGAAGGGCAGTGTTGACACACTGGAACAAGGGGAAAGTGCTTGGTGGCAACTGACAATTAGTCTTCCTGCCCCAGCTGCTAGAACTAGAGCCGGGGGGAGCGCCATGGCACGGAGGGCACTCGGGGGTATAGTGAATTCCCTCCGTCTTTCTTGAGAGCTAATGCGTGAGAACGGGTCTCTTTAGGAGCAGAGACGTCTCTCCCTCATAGGGGAGGTGCCCCTTCGTAGCAGGGGAATCTAGCTTACTCTTCCGGCACCGACAGAGATGGCCGCCTCGCTTCGCATTCCTAGGAAACTATGCAGTTTTTTGTTTTTTTACGTGTTATTTCTTACATTAGTACCCCAGGTCATCTTAGGTTTCATTACATACAGTCGAGAAGAACTACTGAATATAGGAGCAGCGTCAACTCACCATCAGTATGACCAAGAATATGACTTTCGCGAAGCGGATCCTGTGTTCTGCCTTTCACCCAGGACAACGGAATGGATCCCAGCCGGCGACCCCAAAAAACGACTTCGTAAAAGAGGGAAACGTAGCAGTCTTCTGGTCAGACTCCGGAGACGGGCACATCGTGCACCACTCCCCAGTATACTTCTCGCCAATGTCCAGTCTCTTGACAACAAGGTTGATGAAATCCGAGCAAGGGTAGCATTCCAGAGGGACATCAGAGACTGTAACGTTCTTTGCTTCACGGAAACATGGCTCACTGGAGAGATGCTATCGGAGCTGGTTTCTTCACGCATCGCGCCGACAGAAACAAACATCTTTCTGGTAAGAAGAGGGGCGGGGGCGTATGCCTTATGGCTAACGAGACGTGGTGTGGTCACAAAAGCATACAGGAACTCAAGTCCTTCTGTTCACCTGATTTAGAATTCCTCACAATCAAATGTCGACCGCATTATCTACCAAGGGAATTCTCTTTGATTATAATCACAGCCGTATATATTCCCCCCAAGCAGACACATCGATGGCTCTGAATTAACTTTATTTGACTCTTTGCAAACTGGAATCCATACATCCTGAGGCTGCATTCATTGTAGCTGGGGATTTTAACAAGGCTAATCTGAAAACAAGACTCCCTAAATTGTATCAGCATATCGATTGCGCAACCAGGGCTGGAAAAACCTTGGATCACTGCTATTCTAACTTCCGCGACGCATATAAGGCCCTGCCCCGCCCTCCTTTCGGGAAAAGCTGACCACGACTCCATTTTGTTGATCCCTGCCTACAGACAGAAACTAAAACAAGAAGCTCCCACGCTGAGGTCTG
Organism: Oncorhynchus nerka; assembly: GCF_034236695.1. Taxonomy (NCBI): domain Eukaryota; kingdom Metazoa; phylum Chordata; class Actinopteri; order Salmoniformes; family Salmonidae; genus Oncorhynchus; species Oncorhynchus nerka. The sequence goes on along the minus strand of NC_088424.1, from coordinate 4,685,336 downwards.
TTCAACGCTGGTCTGACCAATCTGATTCCACACTCCAAGACTGCTTCCATCACGTGGACTGGGATATGTTTCGTATTGCGTCAGACAACAACATTGACGAATACGCTGATTCGGTGTGCGAGTTCATTAGAACGTGCGTTGAAGATGTCGTTCCCATAGCAACGATTAAAACATTCCCAAACCAGAAACCGTGGATTGATAAGCGCGAACCACTGCTTTTAATCAGGGCAAGGTGACCGGAAACATGTCCGAATACAAACAGTGTAGCTATTCCCTCCGCAAGGCAATCAAACAAGCTAAGCGTCAGTATAGAATCTCAATTCAACGGCTCAGACACAAGAGGTATGTGGCAGGGTCTACAGTCAATCACGGATTACAAAAAGAAAACCAGCCACGTCACGGACCAGGATGTCTTGCTCCCAGGCAGACTAAAAAACTTTTTTGCCCGCTTTGAGGACAATACAGTGCCACTGACACGGCCTGCAACCAAAACATGCGGCCTCTCCTTCACTGCAGCCGAGGTGAGTAAAACATTTAAACGTGTTAACCCTCGCAAGGCTGCAGGCCCAGACGGCATCCCCAGCCGCGCCCTCAGAGCATGCGCAGACCAGCTGGCTGGTGTGTTTACGGACATATTCAATCAATCCCTATCCCAGTCTGCTCTTCCCACATGCTTCAAGAGGGCCACCATTGTTCCTGTTCCCAAGAAAGCTAAGGTAACTGAGCTAAACGACTACCGCCCCGTAGCACTCACTTCCGTCATCATGAAGTGCTTTGAGAGACTAGTCAAGGACCATATCACCTCCACCCTACCTGACACCCTAGACCCACTCCAACTTCCAACCCACTGGACTTCCTGACGGGCCGCTCCCAGGTGGTGAGGGTAGGCAACAACATCTCCACCCCGCTGATCCTCAACACTGGGGCCCCACAAGGGTGCGTTCTGAGCCCTCTCCTGTACTCCCTGTTCACCCACGACTGCGTGGCCACGCACACCTACAACTCAATCATCAAGTTTGCGGACGACACAACAGTGGTAGGCTTGATTACCAACAACGACGAGACGGCCTACAGGGAGGAGGTGAGGGCCCTCGGAGTGTGGTGTCAGGAAAATAACCTCACATTCAATATCAACAAAACTAAGGAGATGATTGTGGGCTTCAGGAAACAGCAGAGGGAACACCCCCCTATCCACATCAATGGAACAGTAGTGGAGAGGGTAGCAAGTTCCTCGGCATACACATCACAGACAAACTGAATTGGTCCACCCACACAGACAGCATCGTGAAGAAGGCGCAGCAGCGCCTCTTTAACCTCAGGAGGCTGAAGAAATTCGGCTTGTCACCAAAAGCACTCACAAACTTCTACAGATGCACAATCGAGAGCATCCTGGCGGGCTGTATCACCGCCTGGTACGGCAACTGCTCCGCCCACAACCGTAAGGCTCTCCAGAGGGTAGTGAGGTCTACACAACGCATCACCGGGGGCAAACTTACCTGCCCTCCAGGACACCTACACCACCCGATGTTACAGGAAGGCCATAAAGATCATCAAAGACAACAACCACCCAAGCCACTGCCTGTTCACCCCGCTATCATCCAGAAGGCGAGGTCAGTACAGGTGCATCAAAGCTGGGACCGAGAGACTGAAAAACAGCTTCTATCTCAAGGCCATCAGACTGTTAAACAGCCATCACTAACATTGAGTGGCTGCTGCCAACACACTGACTCAACTCCAGCCACTTTAATAATGGGAATTGATGGGAAATGATGTCAAATATATCACTAGCCACTTTAAACAATGCTACCTTATATAATGTTTACATACCCTACATTATTCATCTCATATGTATACGTATATACTGTAATCTATATAATCTACTGCATCTTTATGTAATACATGTATCACTAGCCACTTTAACTATGCCACTTTGTTTACATACTCCTCTCATATGTATATAGTGTACTCGATACCATCTACTGTATCTTGGCTATGCCGCTCTGTATCATCACTCATTCATATATCTTTATGTACATATTCTTTATCCCCTTACACTTGTGTGTATAAGACAGTAGTTTTGGAATTGTTAGTTAGATTACTTGTTGGTTATTACTGCATTGTCGGAACTAGAAGCACAAGCATTTCGCTACACTCGCATTAACATCTGCTAACCATGTGTATGTGACAAATACATTTTGATTTGATTTGATTTGAAATGGGAGGGACCTCGATGCGGCTGCAGCGAAATGCCGTTTTCCCCACTGTCGGCCCCTATTTGGAGATCCCACTGTGTCGCGGTGGGCCCTGGTTTCAGCGAATTTGCCCTCTCCCTGAAGTGAAGCCTTCGCTTGTGGCTACCCGGCATACCCATTCACGATTCTATAGGGCAGGGAGAAGTTTAAGGCTTCTGTCGCATGGCAGCGACAGCCGGACCTTGCGGCAGAAGCGCCAAGGAAATCTGCTTTCTCATTGTCCAACAGGCTGGACAGATTGAGCCACAAGGCTTTCTCCCATGGCACGCTGCCTGTTTACAGACATCAATGAGCGAATACAGTGTATATACATCCGCCATCGATGCCCCTCTAAGGGCGGAAGAGGGCCTAGCGGCTTTTGCCTCCTCGTCCTCTTCCTTCTCCGCTGCCTGGAAGAGGATGGTCATACATGGCCGGAGGTCGTGGAACGCTGCTTCCACGTGAGATGTCTAAACGAATAATTGAAAGAGACCCTTTGGCGGATCGCAATGCTTTTTCAGCTAATCAGGGTAATTGAGTGTCATAATGAGGAATTGTGGGGCCTTTTAGTCATACAGACACACAGAGGCATGTTTCACTGGCCAATGTCTAAGCCACTGTGTGTGTTGAGGTAATAAATATTACCTGCCAGGGCTTTGAAGGATTATTCATCACTGGAGAGGTTAATATGCAGAGTGATAGTTCACCCAAGTTACAGAATTATACACTGGTCTCCTTACCCTGTAAGCAGTCTATGTGCAAGGTTTGGCAGCAATCCAAGCTTTGGTTAAGTTTCCCTGGCAGTGGCTGTCACTGTTACCAAATGCTAAAAGTCATGGGACTGATATTAGCATTTTCTGAGCATGATGTTCAAATCATCTATAAGTGACTTTTGTGAGCTTCACAATCAATTTGAGATACTTTCAGAAGATTTGGACATGATGTGCTTAAAAATACTAATATCGGTCCCATGTAATATATACCGTATACTATATTATATACAGTATACTATATATCACAGGAGGTTGGTGGCATCTTATTTGGAGAGGACGGGCTCATGGTAAATGGCTGGAGCGGAATCGGTGGAATGGCATCAAATATATGGGCTGCTTCCAAACACTGAAAAGACACTCCCTCGTCCACTTACCCTCGCCTTATGCCCTTGGGGGAATCCCCGTCGCCACCTTGGAGGGTGGTCCAAATGATTAGCCAAGCAAGGGAAGTTTGCAACGTAAACAACTCAGCCCTCATTTTTCGGCTTTGCGAGTATACAGTAATGTTCACTCTGGGGCCTCAAACTCCCTTTAATTAATTTCGTGACGATTGTACATCCACTAAGAAAAGTCAGCGAAAACTTAAAATCAACATACAAGTGTAAGTAAAAACGAATGCAAATGAATTACAAATTGTGCTACTAATGCACATGACGGCACAAACACGTCTGGTAAAAAGTAAATGTTTTTGTTTGGTTAGCTTTTGGAAATTGTAGAAATAAAGCATTTTCCTTCTTCAGAAGTTCCAGCTAGGCAGGCTAACATTAGCTAGCTAATTAATTTGCTAGCTATCATACAGTAGGTGTATATTAATATATATACATAAGTAGACATGAAATCATAATTGACTGTAGCGCATATACAGCAACCACAAGCTACCGGTGGCTGAAAACACAATCATCGCGGGATGAACGAGTGACAAATTTCAGCCCGAGGATGGTCCATTTAAAAATCATTCCTCCCTCCCTCGCCCTGCAAGTGTATCAGACATCATGATATGTCATCAGAAGTGTCCACTTAATTTGAGGGCTGAGGGCATAGGGTGTGTCTTTTAAAGTGTTTGGACCGTAGTCATGGTTTGATATGTTAGCTTTATTCTGGTCACTACTATGAATCCCCCCCCCCCCAGCAGCCTCCTATGCTATTTTTGTACCTGTTTGAAATCTATAGGCTTGTCATTCAAACTAAAGCAGTTTCATACCATAAAAAGAAGTACTTCTGTTTTGTTCCTCTTCTCTGACTTCCTGCTGTGTGTTTGTGTGACATTAGCTGAGAAGTCAAACGTGTGGCCGGTGAATGATAAAAGCCAGCACAGCCAAATGTGGCACTGGGGGTTCTCCCATAATGGAGGGGTTTAAGATGTGGACCCACCAAAACCGCTGAGAGCCGTGGAAAGTGTACGGCACACAATGGAGGGCATCAGAATAGCTCTGGGAGCACAATGAGAGCGTGGATGAGAATAGGCTGTTCCGCCCATTTGGCCTGGGTAAAAACCAAGGGGGAGGGGGGGGGGTCGTGGATGGGCTTGGGAATCCAGGCAAACCACCGGGCTGTCGCGCCCCGAGAGCTTTTTAAACATCATTAGCCTGCCTCTTCCTAATGGGGTCACTCACTCAGAATCTCTCTCGTTCTATCCTTCTCTCTTCATAGTTCTCTCTCTCTCTCTCTCTGCCTGAGAAATGTGTCAGCCTTCTAATAAATGTGAGATGAGGCAATGCGGATTTGTCGAACCTCAAAAAAACTTTCAGAAACCCTCATGTATTAATGAGAATGTTGACTGTTTGTGTGTTACAGTAAAGCCCATGCCTGGATGAGTCCGTGTTTAGATGTAAATGAACTGTTTAGACAGTGTTCAGAGTGTTCAGACAATGGCTCAAGAAAACGTTGTTTTTTTGTGTTCTTTCACTACCACCTCTGTGAGCTTTGATATGTTTAACCAGCTTTTTGAACGAGAAAAGTGTCTGCAAATGTTCTAGTTGAGCTAAATCTGGAGTTTATCGGGAATGGAAAGTTCAAGCACACCACACCACTCCACTCTCACAACAGCTTACCGTATATGAAATGAGGTGTCATTATTCATTGCTAAATGAAAGTAATAAGTCAATATTTTAATATGCGACTCTGAATAGCAGTCAACGTTGTTTTACTACGATGTATTGCGCGCCATGTAATTGTGTGTGTACTGGCGTCTTTGACATAAGACATATTGAGTATACTGCCCAGGCACTTAGGTACTCTGTTAAAAAGATAAGTTTTTTTTATTGGCTTTCCCGGAGATGGTGCCATGTCCTAACAATCTAACAAAGACCAAGGTGTGCCTCACCTCAAGTCTCATCATTGACGTCTGCCAGTAAAACTTGTTCAACAGGTTTTGTTTGGCAGCTGTTGGAAGTCAAACATGATTTCCCTCATAGGTATGTGTGTGCGGTTTGTAATATGTGGTATGTCCTTACCTTTACTACTTCCTTTCTTAAAACCTTTCATGTAAATGCAATCCTGTGATTTGTTGCGCAGATGGATCCTGTTCAGGAAATATCAGTATTGGGTTTGATGTTAAAGGTCCAATGCAGATGTTTGTTTTTTTTTTAAATCTCAATATCAAATCATTTCTCAATAACAATGAAGTGCCTTACTGTGATTGTTTTCAATTAAAATGGTAAGGATGAAACAGCTTCTTAGCAAAGACCAATTTCTCAGTCAAGAATTTAGCTAGGACCGTCTGGGAGTGGTCTGAGTGGGGAATACTAAAAACTAGCTGTTCTTGGCAGAGAGGTCTTTCTTATTGGTCTATTAACTAATTTACAGGCAGGCCAAAGGTCATTCCCACCAAAACAGGCAGACATTTCAGGTGATCTTTTTAAACAGCTCTTACGCTAAAAGGGCATTATTATAATTCTCACAGTATTATTCAAACCTCACATTGCGGAAATAGAGTGTACAAAACATTAGGAAAGTAGGTGAATACAGGTAAAAGCTATGATCCCTTATTGATTTCACCTGTTGAATCCACTTCAATCAGTGTAGATGAAGGGGAGGAGACCGGTTAAAGGAGGATTTTTTTTAAAGTCTTGAGACATGGATTGTGTATATGTGCCATTCAAAGAGTGAATGGGAAGATAAAAGATTGAAGTGCCTTTGATCGGAGTATAGTAGACACCGGTTTGAGTGTGTCAAACTGCAACGCTGCTGGGTATTTCACGCTCAACAGTTTCCTGTGTGTATCAAGAATGGTCCACCACCCAAAGGACATCCAGCCAACTTGACACAACTGTGGGAAGCATTGGAGTCAACATGGGCCAGCAAGGTACCGGTAAAGATCAACAAAGCAAACTGTGTTACTAAATTGCCTCGGCATGAGACCTGTCTTAAAGAGACATCACTATGTCGGGCTGACAGGTGCTCCACATCCACTGCCAACTGTGTTAATTCCAATTTAATTGGTCACCTTGTCTTCAACACAGGATAAAATATTCCTGCAATGTGATACACTCTTAGACAGCACTAAAAGGCAAAAAAAAAAAAAACGAAAAACACTGAAGCTAATTGTTCAGTTGCTCACATGACAACCAACTTCAAATCAACTTATTTACCATTAATATTTCTTACTCCATCTTGGGTGAAATAAAATGAAACGGACATAGTTTGGCCTCGGTACAATCCTCAGTATACATCCTGAAACAGTTTAAACAGATTCTGCTAATCATTTTTGATAATATTAATGGTTTTGATGATATTATTGTTTCAAATTAAAATGGTAAGAAAGAAACAGCTTCTCAACAATTGAAATTCTTAATGGAAGCGCAAGTTCAAACCCGGTGGGTTCCTTACTCACACAATTAACTCAGTCTAAAACCAGCTTCTGTGAAATTGAGCCTTCTCTGTCAGCGTAGCTCCATAGTCACAGGTCGTATAAATAGATCTCACACTTGAAAGAATCCTTGCTGAGCACACCATGCCACTTACCGCTGAGAGAAAGTATCAATGCTGCTGCTATGTATCCAAGTGACTAGTTGTAAGAAGAAGTAGTCCCAGTAGCCTAATAACAACCACCTCCTGTTGAGTTCAGTGAATTGAGTTCTCTCGCTCTCTCCCCTCCTGTACAGATTCTCTCCTTGTAATAGCTCTGGAAGAATTTCAATGTACCTCTCCCTGGAGTGATTAGGGTGTAGTCACACACACACACACACTCTACTTTTCAGGAGCAGTGGCAGCAGCTGCCAGTTAAGCTGTGTGTTAGTGTATGAGCCTCACTCTGTCCAGAGCGTGTGAATGCTCTGCTTGTGAGTATCGGTTGCCTTGGGTGCTACTACCTCCTGCTCATTTCCTCTCACACACACTGTGAGGGTGCGGCAGAGGAGGTGAGGGAGGAAGAAGCACAGATGAGGGAGCAAAACACTGCCTTCACCCCCACAGCCTGCCCACACATTTACAAGCAGAGGTTTTCCCTTGACAATATTACATCTATAAACAAACAGAACAGCAACTTTGGTTCCAGATCATGAATACATTTCCACACATACCTTAATACTCATCTCATAAAGAGAAAGTAAAGACAAAGGAAATGATCTGTGTCATGTATCTATTACCATATGAGGCTGGGTTGAGATTGTCACGTCTTTCCAACAAAACACTACACACATCTACATATAACATTATACTCATCTACATATAACATTATACTCATCTACATAACATTACACACATCTACATATAACGTTATACACATCTACATATAACGTTATAAACATCTACATATATTTTTCCTCTTTTGTTGCCTTACAACTTGGAATTAAAATGGACTTTTGGGGGGTTTGTATCATTTGATTTACACACCATGCCTACCACTCTGAAGATGCAAAATATTTGCTATTGTGTAACAATAAAAATAAGACAAAAAAACAGAAAACTTGAGCGTGCTTAACTATTCACCCCCCCAAAGTCAATACTTTGTAGAGCCACCTTTTGCAGCAATTACAGCTGCAAGTCTCTCGGGGTATGTCTCTATAAGCTTGGCACATCTAGCCACTGGGATTTTTGCCAATTATTCAAGGCAAAACTGCTCCTTCAAGTTGGATGGGTTCTGCTGGTGTACAGCATTCTTTAAGTCATACCACAGATCCTCAATTAGATTGAGGTCTGGGCTTTGACTAGGCCATTCGAAGACATTTAAATGTTTCCCCTTAAACCACTCAAGTGTTGCTTTAGCAGTATGCTTAGGGTCACTGTCCTGCTGGAAGGTGAACCTCTGTCCCAATCTCAAATCTCTGGAAGACTGAAACAGGTTTCCCTCAAGAATTTCCCTGTATTTAGCGCCACCCAGCATTCCTTCAATTCTGACCAGTTTCCCAGTACCTGCCGATGAAAAACATCCCCACAGCATGATGCTGCCACCACCATGCTTCACTGTGAGATTGGTGTTCTCGGGGCGATGAGAGGTGTTGGGTTTGCGCCAGACATAGCATTTTCCTTGTTGACCAAAAAGCTCAATTTTAGTCTCATCTGACCAGAGTACCTTCTTCCATATGTTTGGGGAGCCTCCCACGTGCCTTTTGGCGAACACCAAACATATTTGCTTATTTTTTTCTTTAAGCAAGGGCTTTTTTCTGGCCACTCTTCCGTAAAGCCGAGCTTGGTTTAAAGTGGTCCTATGGACAGATACTTTTGCAGATAGTTTTGCAGCACCTTCAGGGTTATCGTTGGTCTCTTTGTTTCCTCTCTGATTAATGCCCTCCTTGCCTGGTCCGTGAGTTTTGGTGGGCGGCCATCTCTTGGCAGGTTTGCTGTGGTGGATTGGATTTTTCTCAGGCTTTCGCCTGCAACATCAGTTCTGTTATACTCACAGACAATATCTTTACAGTTTTGGAAACGTTAGAGTGTTTTCTATCCAAAGCTGTCAATTATATGCATATTCTAGCATCTTTTCCTGACAAAATATCCCATTCAAAACGGGAACGTTTTTTTCCCAAAAATGTAAATACTGCCCCCTAACACCAAGAGGTTATTAAGTAAGCAAATCAAATGTGCATATAAAAGCAACACAAGTAAAGTCATGTGAATGTAAGAACAATACAACCATATGTAAATGAACAAAATATGTTGGTTGGGTGACTAAACTACAAAGTGTGTTATCGTGTGCAATGGGCAAATAGAGTCTGCAGACACGATGCATATAGCAGCAGAACAACGTGTAGTGTTTTTACAAGAGTAGGTAACACTGAAAGCTTTAGTTTACATTATTGACAAGCTATTATACAGACAAACCATGACATTTTCCCCCATTCCGAAGTCCCCACATCATACATTGAGCTAAAAGTTAACTTACCTTGCATTCTCTATAAAGTAATGGGAGGTGGTCACGAAATTGACTCAAGAGATTTGAAATGGTACCCTCTTTCGCAGAGATGTTCTTTTGCATGTTCTGCAGACAGGGTGACTATCTTCGATTAAGTTTCCCTCAGCACGCTTGTAAAACCCAAAATACGACCACACTTCAGATTTGGTTCTCTTAGAAGGCTGAAAAATCTCCCGAGCGCTGTCACTGCCTTCCTCCATGTTTTCACACAAAACAAAACCCACGTTGCATGCTGAGCCTGCACCAGACTGTTGCTAACTTTGGTTGTGTAACGGTTTTCTTTAGGTGAAAAACCTAAAGAAAAAAAACCTAAAACATAGAAACATACAAAGCAAACTATGGTCAGGGTGTGACAGTACCCCACCCCCAAGGTGCGGACTCCGGCCGCAAAACCTGAACCTATTGGGGAGGGTCTGGTTGGGCATCTGTCCGCGGTGGCGGCTCTGGTGCTGGACGTGGCCCCCACTTCACCGTAGTCTTAGTCCCCCACCTTGTCCGCTTCCGTGGCCTCCTAGCCACGGCGACCCTACTTAATGACCCCACTGGACTGAGGGGCAGCTCGGGACAGAGGGGCGGCAGCTCGGGACAGAGGGGCGGCAGCTCGGGACAGAGGGGCGGAAGCTCGGGACAGAGGGGCGGAAGCTCGGGCGCCTCTGGGCTGAGGGGCTCTGGGAGACTCCGGCAGCAGCGCCGGACAAGCGGGAGACCCCGGCAGCAACGCCGGACAGGCGGGAGACTCCGGCAGCAGCACCGGACAGGCGGGAGACTCCGGCAGCAGTGCCGGACAGGCGGGAGACTCCGGCAGCAGCGCCGGACAGGTGGGAGACTCCGGCAGCGCTGGAGAGGCGGGAGACTCCGACAGCGCTGGAGAGGAGGAAGGCTCCGGCAGTGCTGGACAGGCGGGAGCCTCTGTAAGGATGAGCCGGAGAGACAGCCTGGTGCGGGGGGCTGCCACCGGAGGGCTGGTGCGTGGAGGTGGTGACGGATAGACCGGACCGTGCAGGAGCACTGGAGCTCTTGAGCACCGAGCCTGCCCAACCTTACCCGGTTGAATGGTCCCGGTCGCCCTGCCAGTGCGGCGAGGTGGAATAGCCCGCACTGGGCTATGCAGGTGAACCGGGGACACCATGCGCAAGGCTGGTGCCATGTAAGCCGGCCCAAGGAGACGCACTGGAGACCAGATGCGTAGAGCCGGCTTCATGGCACTTGGCTCGATGCCCACTCTAGCCCGGCCGATACGCGGAGCTGGAATGTACCGCACCGGGCTATGCACCCTGCACTGGGGACACCGTGCGCTTCACAGCATAACACGGTGCCTGCCCGGTCTCTCCAGCCCCCCGGTAAGCACAGGAAGTTGGCGCAGGTCTCCTACCTGGCTTCACCACACTTCCTGTGAGCCCCCAATACATTTTTGGGGCTGACTCTCGGGCTTCCATCCACGCCGCCGTGCTGCCTCCTCATACCAGCGCCTCTCCGCCTTTGCCGCCTCCAGTTCTTCTTTGGGACGGCGATATTCTCCAGGCTGAGCCCAGGGTCCTTCTCCGTCCAATTCGTCCTCCCATGGCTATTCCTCTCGCTGCTCCTGCTGCCGTTTCTCCTGCTGCACTTTGGGGCGGCGACACTCCCCTGGCTTTGCCCAGGGTCCTCTCCCGTCGAGGATTTCTTCCCAAGTCCAGAAATCCTTATTTCGCTGCTCCTGCTGCTGCCCGTTACCACGCCGCTTGGTCCTGTTGTGGTGGGTGATTCTGTAACGGTTTTCTTTAGGTGAAGTAGAGGCGGACCAAAATGCAGCGTGGTGGTTATTCATGTTCTTTAATTTATAAAGACACTACACATGAGATAACTAACAAAAACAACAAACGTGAGAAAACCTAAAACAGTCCCATCTGGTGCAAAACACAGAGACAGGAACAATCACCCACAAACACACAGTGAAACCCAGGCTACCTAAATATGGTTCCCAATCAGAGACAATGACTAACACCTGCCTCTGATTGAGAACCATATCAGGCCAGACATAGAAATAGACAAACAAGACATCCAACATAGAATGCCCACTCAGATCACACCCTGACCAACCAAAACATAGAAACATACAAAGCAAACTATGGTCAGGGTGTGACAGGTTGATGCTGGACAGTATTTACCATGAGTTTTTCAAACCACGGTAATCAAACACGGTTTTAATGATAACTACAATTTGAAACGGTAATACTAACCGCAGGGAATTTTACCCTGGTTTATCGTGAAACCGGTAACTGTTTCATCCATGATGCCCAGACGGTGTTGGGCTTTACAAATAAGACAGCGAAGTTGGAAGGGGATCTTTGTTCTTTATTAAGAGGAAGGGAAGCAGAAATCGAAAGGAAAGTGAAGGATTTCTTCCTCCGTGATGATGTAAGTCGTATAACAATCGGCCGCAAACAAACCATCACAGGAGTAAAAAACAAAATGCAGAAGAGGCTTCTGACTGACACAATGAAGAAACTGCACAGGAAATTCCTGTCTGAGGAACTAGGTCAGTTGTCCTATACCTCCTTCTGCCGCCTTAGGCCATTTCGGGTTGTTACACCCAATGACACTGATCGTGAAACTTGTCAGTGCAAATCCCATGAGAATTTACAGTTCATGGCAAATTCTCTTCACAGCCTTGGGCTTTTGTTCCACCAAAAACCTTGGTCGACTCAAGTATGTGTGACCTGAAATCGAAGCTATGTGAATGTAAGGATTGCTTCGTCACCAATCATCCAACTCTGAAACCTCCTGGAAATGTAGAAGTTCCTCTGACATAATGGACCTTGGAGAAGATCCAAAAAGATGAAGAGAAGTGCTCCATGATAATCGTGAAGAGGGTAAAAATACCAGAAACTGGTCAGTCACTTTCAAGATCGCCAAGTTTAGGCAACACATCTTTAATATCAAGTGGTAATACCGGGCCTATAGAGAGTTTAGGGAGATTCTGGAGAACAATGAATGCTTGCAGCACATTGACTTCAGCGAAAACTACTCATGCAAATACAGGCAAGAGATCCAGTCCATGCATTTTGGAGAATCTCATCAGCAAGCCACTCTCCACACTGGAGTGTTTTACACTCCTGCAGACCAACCACCAATTGCTTTTTGCTCCATTTCACCATCACGGAGACATGATCCACTCGCCATTTGGGTCCACCTTGATCCGGTTCTTGGTATGTTGAAGCAGAAGTACCCTGAAGTCAGCCCGCTTCATTTCTTTACTGACGGGCCGGCTACACAATAAAAGCAAAAAGGGAACTTCTACCTACTTGCCACAGAACCACACAAACAAGGCTTTCAAGAGGTCAACTGGAATTTCTTTGAGGCCAGCCACGGCAAGGGGGCACCAGATGGTGTGGGAGGGGCCCTCAAGAGCGCTAGAGATAGAACAGTGCACAATGGAAAGGATATCCCAGATGAACAGGCCCTGTATAATGTCATAAAGGGTCTTAACTCCTCTGTGGAGATGTTCGTCATTACTGAGAGTGATGTGGAGGCAAGAGCAGAGGCAACCCTCCTTCCTCCCCATGGACACATACATTTTTACATTTACATTTACATTTAAGTCATTTAGCAGACGCTCTTATCCAGAGCGACTTACAAATTGGTGCATTCACCTTATGACCTCCAGTGGAACAGTAGTGCATCTAAATCTTTTCAGGGGGAGGGGGGGTGAGAGGGATTACTTTATCCTATCCTAGGTATTCCTTAAAGAGGTGGGGTTTCAGGTGTCTCCGGAAGGTGGTGATTGACTCCGCTGTCCTGGCGTCGTGAGGGAGTTTGTTCCACCATTGGGGGCCAGAGCAGCGAACAGTTTTGACTGGGCTGAGTGGGAACTGTACTTCCTCAGTGGTAGGGAGGCGAGCAGGCCAGAGGTGGATGAACGCAGTGCCCTTGTTTGGGTGTAGGGCCTGATCAGAGCCTGGAGGTACTGAGGTGCCGTTCCCCTCACAGCTCCGTAGGCAAGCACCATGGTCTTGTAGCGGATGCGAGCTTCAACTGGAAGCCAGTGGAGGGAGCGGAGGAGCGGGGTGACGTGAGAGAACTTGGGAAGGTTGAACACCAGACGGGCTGCGGCGTTCTGGATGAGTTGTAGGGGTTTAATGGCACAGGCAGGGAGCCCAGCCAACAGCGAGTTGCAGTAATCCAGACGGAGATGACAAGTGCCTGGATTAGGACCTGCGCCGCTTCCTGTGTGAGGCAGGGTCGTACTCTGCGGATGTTGTAGAGCATGAACCTACAGGAACGGGCCACCGCCTTGATGTTAGTTGAGAACGACAGGGTGTTGTCCAGGATCACGCCAAGGTTCTTAGCGCTCTGGGAGGAGGACACAATGGAGTTGTCAACCGTGATGGCGAGATCATGGAACGGGCAGTCCTTCCCCGGGAGGAAGAGCAGCTCCGTCTTGCCGAGGTTCAGCTTGAGGTGGTGATCCGTCATCCACACGGATATGTCTGCCAGACATGCAGAGATGCGATTCGCCACCTGGTCATCAGAAGGGGGAAAGGAGAAGATTAATTGTGTGTCGTCTGCATAGCAATGATAGGAGAGACCATGTGAGGTTATGACAGAGCCAAGTGACTTGGTGTATAGCGAGAATAGGAGAGGGCCTAGAACAGAGCCCTGGGGGACACCAGTGGTGAGAGCACGTGGTGTGGAGACTGATTCTCGCCACGTGACGGATTCTCGCCACGCCACCTGGTAGGAGCGACCTGCAGTAGCTGGTTGAGTATCGAAATGGATACGGTGTTTGTTACTCTTTATATCTTATCCTTATCTTCTCACCTCAGAAGCATGCCTTAGATGCCATTAAAGGAACAATTAAGTTTTATCAGGTTATCAGTGTCTCACCAGGCCAGATAAAATACAGGGACATTACTTGTCTGTGCAAGAAGGATAGTGGCATGTTGAACAGTCCTTGTTTCCAGCTCAAAGAGGCAACTCTGGGTGACCTTGCAGCATCTAACCAGCTCCCTGCATCTCATGACCAGGCTGACACCAGATGGTGACCTGGCACCATTGAACTTAATCACGTAGGGGATTGGTGTATTGTCAATTATGACCATGAAGGATACCCTGGCATCATCATGGATGTAGAGGAACATCACATTAAGGTGAAGTGCATGCACCAGAATGGCATCAACAAATGATTCTGGCCAAGTCCAAAGGAAAATATTTGTTGGTACTCTGATGGACAGATCATTTGTCTGATGCCAGAGCCACAGGCTGTTAATAAACGATCTATACAGATGGAAAAATCCACCTGGAAGTATGTGGAAGAGCATTTGGGGTGAAAGGGGGAGAGATGGAAAGAGGGGGAGTGAGAGAGGGGGAGAGGAAAAGAGGGACAGGAATGTGTTTTAATTCATGCTAATTCCAATGATTTTGTACCGGCAATATATTTTTATGTTGTTGTTTTTAGCAATGAATATGTAATTAATATGTACAGTTCTAATGTTGTTACTACATGTATTACTATGTAGATGTCTATTCAGTGTTCACTATTCAATGTTCAGGGTTTAATTTATGTTCTGTCCCGTTATAGCTGTCCAACCTGTTATACCTTGGTCCACAATGTTATCTTGGCATCTTTTTTCAAATGAATTCAGTTACATTGTCAAATATCAAGAATTTGTGTAATGTTTTTTAAAGAGTAAGACACGGCCAACACCACACAATTATAAACTTGGATCAAATATAATTAATACCTGTCTCAATTTAGAAAGATAAGGTGCAAATCAGATGAAGTTCTATATAAAACCACACATTGTATACAAAATCTGTTAATTCTTTATAATTTGACCAGAACAAATGGACAGGCTTGACAAGGGGACATAATAGCTTTATGAAAATTGAAATATTATTAAAATAGTCCAATGAAAGTAATTAAAGACAGGTACGTGCAGTAGCCTTCCAGATGACAAGTCCATATCAAACAACTCAAGCTTCCTAGTAAAGGTCTCAAGTTTTTCCTCCGTGTCCACAAATGTTTACCCACTTCCTTGTAACTGGAGATTTAACCCGTTTATGTGACAGAATATCTCAGCCAAAAAAAGCTGTGTGTGTAGCTTGCAGTTAACGCTTCAATGTTTCTGCGTCGAGCCTATGTTTGGGGCGGGAAGGCCACTTTGAACACTTTAAAAGTTCCACAATGACGTCTGAGATTGAATTGTTTGAAAACAGCAACATTGTCATTGCAAATCAGACACTGCCTTGGAAAAGATGGTAAGATGAACGCATCTCTCTCTGTACATTATTCCCTGACACTTTGATTTTCATTATCCACCTTACTTTTGATAGTTTTTGAGAGCATCGTTTTATCATTTTATCAAGCTATTTTTTCTGAACGAATGTTTACATTAATAAAAGTAGTGTAGCCTACAGTAGGCTAAATAGACCTGTTTTCCCCCCACCAATCAACGAAAATAGTATCAGGTAAGACCCAGATGCAGACCGTGTCGAATTAACAACAGCAACAGGGGCAAAGGTACAGGATGGCATGCAGGCTCAGAGTCAGGTCAAGCAGAGGTTGGAAATCGAAAGATGGGGCAAAGGTACAGGACGACAGACGGGCAGGCTCAGGTACAGGGTCAGGACAGGCAAGGGTCCAAAACCAGGAGGACGAGAAAAGAGAGACTGGGGGAAATGAGGAGCTGACACAAAAACGCTGGTTGGCTTGACAAACAAGGCGAACTGGCAACAGACAAACAGATACACAGGGGATAATGGGGAAGATGGGCGACACCTGGAGGTTGTGAAGACAATCACAAAGACAGGTGAAACAGATCAGGGTGTGACAGTGCTCCCCCCTCTAGGTGCACCACCTGGCGTCCTACCTGGGCGCATACCTGGTTGACCGGGGTGCCGGCGGTGGAAGTCGGCAATGAGGGCTGGGTCCAGGATGTCTATAGAGGGACCCAGCACCTCTCCTCTGGGCCATAACCCTCCTAGTCAACCAGGTACTGGGAACCCCTGCCCCGTGGTCGAACCCTCAGGAGGCGTCTCACCGTGTCCGTCGGATGGTCATCGACGACACAGGGAGGAAGGGTGGGCCTGGAAATAGAAGACAAAGGGCTGTGAGACACAGGCTTAATTCTAGCCACATAGAATGTAGAATGAATACGAAGGGTACGGGGCAACAGAAGGAGGACAGCAGAGGGGTTAATGATCTTGGAGATGGGGACATGGACAATAAATCGGGGGGACAGTTTGCGAGACTCCACCCGGAGGGGCAGATCCTGGGTGGACAGCCATACCTTCTGTCCGCTTGTCGTCAATACCCGGAGCAAGAAGCTCGCGATTCCTTTCCGCGGCTTTGAGGCGATGGGAGAAGAAGGCGCAGGGATGTAGCTTGAGGTCAAGGGAAGAACGCTGGGACAGGACAGCCCCCACTCCAACATCCGAAGCATTGGCTTCCACCACAAACTAACGAGATTGGTCAGGATGAACCAGGAGCTGTGGTGAAGCGATGTTTGAGGTCCCGGAACACCCGGTCAGCAGCTGGAGACCACGTGAACGGAACTTTGAGCTAGGTGAGTGCAGACAGGGGGTAAGCCAGTGTGCTGTAACCCCGGATAAAGCGGCGATAGAAGTTGGCGAACCCCAGGAAACATGGCAGCTGCACCCTGGACGTAGGCGGAGGCCAATCCATCACTGCTCTCACCTTCCCGGGATCCATCTGGACACTCCCAGCAGAGATCATGTAACGCAGAAAGGGGATGGTTTGAGTGATGGAATTCGCACTTCTCCGCCTTCACAAACAGCTGATTCTCCAGAAGGCATTGAAGGACCTGCCGGACGTTGAGCACGTGTTCTTGAGGGGAGCGGGAGAAGATGAAGATGTCATCAATGTAGATTAAGACGAACCGATTCAATATGTCATGGAGGACATCATTCACCAGAGCCTGGAACACAGCAGGTGCGTTGGTGAGGCCAAAGGGCATGATCAGATACTCGTAGTGGCCACTGGCTGTGTTGAAGGCGGTCTTCCACTCATCCTCCTCTCGTATCCGTACCAGGTGGTAGGCATTCCGTAAATCCAGCTTGGAAAACACAGTGGCCCCCTGGAGTGGCTCGAAGGCAGAGGAGATGAGTGGTAGTGGGTAACGGTTCTTAACCATAATGTCATTGAGTCCCCGGTAGTCAATGCACAGGTGGGAGAGGAAGAGGGACGAATAAATCCAGCAGCTAGAGAGTCCCCATTGCCATGGTCTCCGGCCCCAACAGAGACGTCCCGGGGTGGCGTGGTGCTAGGGAGAAGGTCAATCCCGCAGACATAGGGTCGGTGCGGCGGAAGCGACGTGGCTCGGGCCTTGCTGAACACCTCCCGGAGGTCCTGGTACTCCGCGGGAATGGTGGAGAGGTCCGGGACACCTTCCGAGCCCCTAGGAAGACGTCCCAGGGAAGGTTGTGCTGACTTCAAGCAATGGGAATGGCAGAACGTGCTCCAGCCCATGATGGAACCAGTAGACCAGTTAATGAGAGGATGGTGTAATAACACGGGAACCACAGGGGACCTGATGACCACGAACTGGACAGCCTTGCTGTGGTTCCCCGACACCCGTAGATTGATTGGGAGTGGTGTTGTGTGTGACTCAGCCTATAGAACGCCCGTCCAGCACTCTAACCTCCATGGGAATGGAAAGGGTGCCCCATGTTCAGCTCGGATGCCAGGGTAGCATCCAAAAAGCTCTCGTCGGCCCCAGAGTCAATGAGAACCCGGAGAGATTTGGACTGGTCTCCCCACAGCAGAATGGCATGAAAAGGGGTGCGAGCCGGGGAAGTAGGAACGTTGTCCATATGGCCCACCAGAGTACTTGCTCCTACCGGTGAGCCTGGTTTCTTTAAAGGACAAGAGGACTCGAAATGATCAAGTCCCACAATACAGACATCTCTTTGTGTCAATCCTGTATTGCCGTTCTGCTGACGACAGCCCAGCTCTGCGTAGTGGCATAGGCTCAGGAAGCTGTGACCCTTCTGTCTTCGGCAGCTCTCGGGACAGATCGGGAAGCCTCACATTCTCTCGGCAGCGAGACCGTTGGAAGCTTCCAGGACAACTCGGAGGCAAGGTGGGATCCCTGGGCATGTGAGCGAAATCCAAATTCCAAAGTACTGCCCACTCAGGGTTCTCAAAGATACGGCGGGCCTTTGTCAGCAGTGCCGACTGTGCTGTTGGCACTGAAACATGGATTTGGATTAGGGCTCGGATCTCACTAGCGGGATCAAAATCGACAACATCCGGTGAATGTGCCAAATTCAAATGACAAAATTGTAATATTAAACATTCATGAACATACAAGTGTCTTACATCATTTAAAAGCCTATCTTCTTGTTAACCTCTCTAGGGTAGGTGAGACGGTAGCATCCCACCTCTTCAACAGCCAGTGAAACTGCAGGGCACAAAATTCAAAACAACAGAAATCCCATAATTAAAATTAAGATTTTACACCATTTTAAAGATTCGCTTGTTGTAAATCCAGCCACAGTGTCCGATTTCAAAAAGGCTTTTTACGACGGGCATGCTTTTCATTCGGACGTGAAAATACTGCCCCATACCCCAAAGAAGTTAATCCAACCGCTTTGACAGATTTCAAAAAGGCTTTACGGCGAAAGCATACCATGCGATTATCTGAGGACAGCGCCCCCACATCAAAATACTTTTTCAACCAGCACCGGCTTCACAAAAATCACAAATAGCGATAAAATAAATCACTTACCTTTGAAGATCTTCCTCTGTTTGCAATCCCAAGGGTCCCAGCTACACAATGAATGTTCGTTTTGTTCGATAAAGTCCTTCTTTATATCCAAAAAAGTAAGTTTCACATTGGTGAAATTGATTTCA
Organism: Oncorhynchus nerka; assembly: GCF_034236695.1. NCBI lineage: Eukaryota > Metazoa > Chordata > Actinopteri > Salmoniformes > Salmonidae > Oncorhynchus > Oncorhynchus nerka. The sequence goes on along the minus strand of NC_088424.1, from coordinate 4,666,124 downwards.
GTAATCCACTCCTTCAACATGCAAACAAAAGAATCCAAAAAGCTACTGCTAAACTTTGTCCAAACAAGTCAAACAATGTTTCTAATCAATCCTTAGGTACCTTAATATGTAAATAAACTATAATATTTCAGACGAAAGAAAGTGTTCAATAGAAAAGGAAAATAACTAACAGCGCGCCCTTATTCACGCGTGCCAAAAGCCTACCTTTCCTGATGAGAACACATTGGATAAACTACAACTACTTGTTCGTTTTTTGAGAAACAAGCCTGAAACCCTGTCTAAAGACTGTTGACATCTAGTGGAAGCCATAGGAACTGCAATCTGGGAGCTATTGTTTTGTATATCCCATAGGCTAGCATTGAAATGGCCTGTGACCTCCAAAAAAAACTCAGGATGGATTTTCCTCAGGTTTTTGCCTGCCATATCAGTTCTGTTTTACTCACAGACATTATTTTAACAGTTTTAGAAACTTCAGAGTGTTTTCTATCCAATTCCACCAATTACATGCATATAGCATATAGCTTCTGAGCCTGAGTAACAGGCAGTTTACTTTGGGCATGTCATTCAGGATACTTCCCCCTAGCCTTAAGCAGCAATGTGTAAAAATTCCTTCTCCATCCTGAAGAACGTATTCAGTGAACATCAACAAAAAGCCCAGTTTGTCCAGCTGGCATTTGAGAGGGACCTGACAAGTACATTTCGTGTACTTGGTTCATTGTGCTCTTGTGGCGGGCCGGGCGCCTGCAGACTGACTTTGGTCATCAGTTGAACAGTGTTTCCTCTGGCATTGGTTAAGCAAGCGGGTGTTAAAAAGTGAGGTTTGGCAGGATGCATGACTCAAACTTCGACTCTCCTGAGCTCATTGGGGAATTGCAGTGATGAGACAAGAGCGCAATTGGATTTCACAACATTTTAGCTGACGTGATATTTCCGACATGACAGTAGCTCATTTGAATCTGCCATGAATAAATAAAGTAATATAGTAGTTGATGACCATTCCGAGAGCAACACACACAGAGAGAAAGTTACTTTATCTACAGTGCATGGTGAAAGTCTCCACACCCCTTCGAATTCTTCACATTTGGCTGCTTTAAAAATTATATCTAAAAAGGGATCACATGGGATTTTCTTCCTACAGATCTACACAACCTAATCCACATTTTCAAAATGAAATGAAAAAAAAAGATATTTTCATTTGTGTATGTCTTCACACCCCCAAAGCTTTGGCACATTTTTCAGACGTCAGTTTGTCTATTTTCAAAACTCTTAAATACAAAACGGATAACGCTTGTCATGCCCCGTTTTATGTTCAGACCCTTTGATTGAGCATTCATTGGAGTTGAACACGTCTTTGAACCCTCAGTCATTCATATACAATCAAATATTTTTCGTGAAATACCATGATAAAATGTCATTTAGTCACCAATACCTCAGATGATCAGTAGATCATTTCGTCATTTTAATCCTTAAGAGTCTATTGCCAATTTAAATAACATTATAGAAAAATCCCCACAAAAACGTCTGTAGCGTGCGAATGGCTAATATGACCTATGACCTATCTATGGAAAGGGGAGACTCTGACGAACATGTCGTTGTTCTCCGTTTTGTTCTCTGACCCATACAAGTGTCACAGGACTCGTCTGAAGGTAACCCATATAAACAAATGGAAGTACAGTATGGAGGTAGTTTTGTGGCAACAAAAATAATGGGTTAAATATGTGTCCAAACAAAAATATTTCCTGAGCTTTCTTATATCTCCTAGATATAGGACACTCTTTTGACATTTATAAATGTGTTATTCAATGCGTTTCTATGGGCTATAGTAGTAAAGGACAAATTCAAATATTTTGAGAAAAATAAATCGATTATACCTAAAGAGGCTCTAAAATTCAAAATCAGATAGCTAAATGATCGATGGTATGACGATTTTAAAACATTCCATATATCAGCTTAGCATAGAATGCTTTGAATACTTTATACTGTAGCATACATGTTTTGTGTTCTATGTTGTTATCAGTCTTGTATGTACCATTCGTCACCACACATGAAGTTCCTTCCAAAGAAGTTATTTGAATTGGAACTTTAAAACCATCAGCTTACAGTGTGTTTCAATGACATTCATATATTATTTTACTTTCATTTTCAATCCAAGTACTTCAGCAGTGTATTGTAAACTACACCATCATTTCAAATGGTAGCACATCAAATCAAATTTGATTTGTCACCGGTGTCGAATTCAACAGGTGTGTAGACCTTAGAGTGAAATACTTACTTACAAGCCCTTAACCAATCATGCAGTTTTAAGAAAAAAAGTGTTTAGAAAGTATTTACTAAAATAAACTGAAGTAAAAAATAAATTAAATAAAAAATAAAGTAGAGAAATAGAAAAACAACAAATAATTAAGAAGCAACAACAAAATAACAGTAGTGAGGCTATATACAGTGGATGCCGGTACAGAGTCAATGTGTGGGGCCACAGGTTAGTTGAGGTAATTGAGGTAATATGTACATGTGGTTAGAGGTAAAGTGACTATGCATGGATAATAAACAGAGTCGCAGCAGCGTACAAATGGCGGTGGGGGGACAATGCAAATAGTCCGGGGAACCATTTGATTAGCTGTTCAGGAGTCTTATGGCTTGGGGATAGAAACTGTTAAGAAGCCCTTTGGACATAGACTTGGCGCTCCGGAACCGCTTGCCATACGGTAGCAGAGAGAACAGTCTATGACTAGGGTGGCTGGAGTCTTTGGCACATTTTTGGGCCTTCCTCTCTCTATAGAGGTCCTGGATGGCAGGAAGCTTGGCCCCAGTGATGTACTGGGCTATAGAATGACTCTTTCCACTTTGTCCTACTGTACTGAAGCGATCAACCATATATGATTTTGTTTAACCTTCCAACCTAAATTCATGTCAATAGATACATTTTTAGGGCAGAAATATAGAAATGCTAAAGGTTCGTCAGTTCTCAAACTGTTATGATTAATGTGCAGTATGCAAATTGAAATAGCGATTTTGTGCGGTGAACAACTAACTTTGTGAATTTGTTTGTTGTGCTCAGTCAATTGAACATTTGCTTTTGCAAGAGTTGTGAAACATGAGACATTTGCGGTCAGAATGCTCAGTGCAGTGGAGCCCATATTATGCCATTCTGCAACCCACATCCTTGTTCTGAGCAATTAACATGTCTCCGCCATGTTACTGAAATGGTATGCAGGGTATACAAACTGTTGTAACTGGTTTTCCCGAAACGATTTTAGCTTCATATTGTTTTTACAACTATCGTGTACTCTTGGTGCGTTCAAAGCAATTTGTAATCTCAGAATCGCCGAGTTAAAATTTGTGTCATTTTTTTGCGTAGAGCTTCCTATTGGTTGATTGTGATACTTTCCAAGTGGGAAACTCAAGAGCTCATCTTTCTACAACGAGTTTGTTAGTTGGAAAATTACGAGTGGTCTTCGACGCGGCATTTATTGTGATACTGTTTCCCCTTATGACAATGACTGGGCTGCTCCCCACAGGTCTAAATGATTAACCCTGTCTACTTTTTATCCTTCACTGTGTATGAGTTTATTCTGACCTCTAGATGGCATGATTTCTCATTTTATATTTGGGTTCTCATAGCAACCTAACTTTTTGAGACAAAGCCATGTTTTAGTTGTACAATATTGTACTCGTTTTTAGGTTGTTTTATACTGTAGTGACAGTAATTGGAATGCAGCTGCATTACTGTGTTCCATTTCACTTTCTGTTTATTCATTTAAAAAAATAACATTGTTTGAAATGACCCAGGTGGTGCTAGAGGGTGGAGATTCTGAAGACTGGAAACAAACCACAATCAAAACAGGTTCTTAATTCTGTGGATGGCGGTGAACAACAGGACTCCTGAAAATTATTCTGCATTCTATACTCTCACTGGGTTTTAAAGCACTATTATAGTAAAAAGATGGCTTCACAGACAGATTGTAAGTTGACATTTTTTACATTTACATAAACAATAACAGCTGTTATATCCGTTTTCTGAAGTGTTATTATGGTTATTATAGTAGCTATTTAAGCTATTATTTGACCATGCTGGTCATTTATGAACATTTGAACATCTTGGCCATGTTCTGTTATAATCTCCACCCGGCACAGCCAGAAGAGGACTGGCCACCCCTCATAGCCTGGTTCCTCTCTAAGTTTCTTCCTAGGTTTTGGCCTTTCTAGGGAGTTTTTCCTAGCCACCGTGCTTCTACACCTACATTGCTTGCTGTTTGGGGTTTTAGGCTGGGTTTCTGTACAGCACTTTGAGATATCAGCTGATGTAAGAAGGGCTATATACATTTGATTTGATTTAGAAGTAGACCAACAAAGAGGGCAAAGTGCATCCCTTGCATAATTGTTATCACAAAACCTTTTTTTTCCCTACACCTGACTCACAGCTCTTTGTTATTAATTGTTGCAGCGATACTGAGAGTTGGTGGCAGTTGTGGCAGCATTGGAAGAATTTGCAATAAAGAGAACAATCACAGAACCTGTTCTTCACAACCTTTCAACGAACCATTAATGTGCTTGCACAAGGTAAGATAGTCAAATTTGTTTAGAGAATATCATTATTTTGTCGAAATTCCCCTTGAAGTGGGTTGTTACTTTTTGTTGTTGCTGCCAATGCATGCACTGCGTATCTCAGTGGAACAACGTGCATTCCTTCTCAGCACAGGGTGTAGTGCTACCGCCAAGATTTGATATGCTTTAGATGCTTAGACAAGTTCTCACCCTGTCATTATGTGCTGTGTAGTTCCTGGCAAACAACTCTTACCAGAAACGGGTAAGGAAGTTTCAGTTTTGATCAAACAGACACGGTTCACTTAAACCAATGTTTCAGTCATGAATGACTCATCTGACGAAACAGGAACCCCAACACTGGTTTAAATGAACCTTAATATATTGTGAAGGAGCTCCACTATGCAAAATATTCTTTTTTTCTATTCGTTAGGATCTGGACAGCATTCCACAGTCCAACAATTTATTTTCTGAAACCTTAATTTCTGAAATCTTAAGGTAAACAGGTTATAGGCAAGGCAAGATACAGGTGATCAACCGTGACATCTGTTCTCGACAGGAATGTAGTGTGATCAAACCAGTCTTTTCAATGCCAGCAGTCTGTAGTATGAAATGTTCTTTGAAATTATTTTGGCTTCACTTTCATCCTCAAACCAGCAACAGTCATTGTAATAATGTCATCTCCCATCTGGATTACTGCAACTCGCTGTTGGCTGGGCTCCCTGCCTGTGATTTAAACCCCTACAACTCATCCAGAACGCCGCAGCCCGTCTGGTGTTCAACCTTCCCAAGTTCTCTCACGTCACCCCGCTCCTCCGCTCCCTCCACTGGCTTCCAGTTGAAGCTCGCATCCGCTACAAGACCATGGTGCTTGCCTACGGAGCTGTGAGGGGAACGGCACCTCAGTACCTCCAGGCTCTGATCAGGCCCTACACCCAAACAAGGGCACTGCGTTCATCCACCTCTGGCCTGCTCGCCTCCCTACCACTGAGGAAGTACAGTTCCCGCTCAGCCCAGTCAAAACTGTTCGCTGCTCTGGCCCCCCAATGGTGGAACAAACTCCCTCACGACGCCAGGACAGCGGAGTCAATCACCACCTTCCGGAGACACCTGAAACCCCACCTCTTTAAGGAATACCTAGGATAGGATAAAGTAATCCTTCTCACCCCCCCTTAAAAGATTTAGATGCACTATTGTAAAGTGGCTGTTCCACTGGATGTCATAAGGTGAACGCACCAATTTGTAAGTCGCTCTGGATAAGAGCGTCTGCTAAATGACTTAAATGTAAATGTTAAATGTAATGTCCATACTGTGTTCTATCCAACAGAGGAAGAAAAGCCTCACGCATAAAGTACTTAAGTTGTTGGCACAAATAAAGGTAAGGTGAATGAAATACATAGTATGTCTACTGCGTAGACAAAGCAGACATGCCACAGCAGTATCACAATAATGTGGGGTAGACAGCAGCAGAATCCTTTCAGCACTCATTTAATTGTCCCTCTTTCCATAGGGAACGGACAAAGAGAAAGAAGATTTCACCTTTGATGAGTCTAAATGTATCATCAGAGAGCTTGCTGCTGAACTGAGCAAGGTAGTTCAGGTACGTCAGTCTGTATAGAGAAAAGAAGGTATGTGATCATATGTTCTCTTACATTGCCATGAGTCATAATCAGTTGGTCCTGTACCAGTCCTCACAGATCAGCAACACCTCCCTTCTGACCAGAGTGAATGAGGATGGATCTTGTCAAGAGGAGCGTCAAGACTTTATACTGCAGTGGGCTGAGGAACTGAAACACTCATCGCAGACACAACAGGTAAATAACACATACACCATGGGACAGTTACCACAGACTCATATTAAGCTTAGTCCTAGACTACAAATCATTTGGGATGCTGATCCAGGACTAAGCTTATTCTCTGTCCTGGAAACCGCCCCCATATGTTGGAGGTTCACCTGGCGCTGGTTCAAACACAACACTACAAGCAGTATAAGTACATGTCATGTGCATACAGTGTTGACAGCCAGTTGCTCTGGATGAAGTAACATACAGTGTTGACAGCCAGATGCTCTGGATGAAGTAACATACAGTGTTGACAGCCATTTGCTCTGGATGAAGTAACATACAATGTTGACAGCCAGTTGCTCTGGATGAAGTAACATACAGTGTTGACAGCCAGTTGCTCTGGATGAAGTAACATACAGTGTTGACAGCCAGTTGCTCTGGATGAAGTAACATACAGTGTTGACAGCCAGTTGCTCTGGATGAAGTAACATACGGTGTTGACAGCCAGTTGCTCTGGATGAAGTAACATACAGTGTTGACTGCCAGTTGCTGTGGATGAAGTACCATACAGTGTTGACAGCCAGTTGCTCTGGATGAAGTAACATACAGTGTTGACTGCCAGTTGCTGTGGATGAAGTAACATACAGTGTTGACAGCCAGTTGCTCTGGATGAAGTAACATAGTGTTGACAGCCAGTTGCTCTGGATGAAGTAACATAGTGTTGACAGCCAGTTGCTCTGGATGAAGTAACATAGTGTTGACAGCCAGTTGCTCTGGATGAAGTAACATAGTGTTGACAGCCTGTTGCTCTGGATGAAATAACACAGTGTTGACAGCCAGTAGCTCTGGATGAAGTAACGTACAGTGTTGACAGCCAGTAGCTCTGGATGAAGTAACGTACAGTGTTGACAGCCAGTTGCTCTGGATGAAGTAACATACAGTGTTGACAGCCTGTTGCTCTGGATGAAGTAACATACAGTGTTGACAGCCAGTTGCTCTGGATGAAGTAACATACAGTGTTGACAGCCAGTTGCTCTGGATGAAGTAACATACAGTGTTGACAGCCAGTTGCTCTGGATGAAGTAACATACGGTGTTGACAGCCAGTTGCTCTGGATGAAGTAACATACAGTGTTGACAGCCAGTTGCTGTGGATGAAGTACCATACAGTGTTGACAGCCAGTTGCTCTGGATGAAGTAACATACAGTGTTGACTGCCAGTTGCTGTGGATGAAGTAACATACAGTGTTGACAGCCAGTTGCTCTGGATGAAGTAACATAGTGTTGACAGCCAGTTGCTCTGGATGAAGTAACATAGTGTTGACAGCCAGTTGCTCTGGATGAAGTAACATAGTGTTGACAGCCAGTTGCTCTGGATGAAGTAACATAGTATTGACTGCCAGTTGCTCTGGATGAAGTAACATACAGTGTTAGCAGCCAGTTGCTCTGGATGAAGTAACATACAGTGTTGACAGCTAGTTGCTCTGGATGAAGTAACATACAGTGTTGACAGCCAGTTGCTCTGGATGAAGTAACATACATTGTTGACAGCCAGTTGCTCTGGATGAAGTAGCATACAGTGTTGACAGCCAGTTGCTCTGGATGAAGTAGCATACAGTGTTGACAGCCAGTTGCTCTGGATGAAGTAGCATACAGTGTTGACAGCCAGTTGCTCTGGATGCTGTAACATAGTGTTGACAGCCAGTTGCTCTGGATGAAGTAACATACAGTGTTGACAGCCAGTTGCTCTGGATGAAGTAACATACAGTGTTGACAGCATGTTGCTCTGGATGCTGTAACATAGTGTTGACAGACATTGCTCTGGATGAAGTAACATAGTATTGACAGCCAGGTGCTCTGGATGCTGTAACATAGTGTTGACAGCCAGTTGCTTTGGATGAAGAAACATACAGTGTTGACAGCCAGATGCTCTGGATGAAGTAACATACAGTGTTGACAGCCAGATGCTTTGGATGAAGTAACATACAGTGTTGACAGCCAGTTGCTCTGGATGAAGTAACATACAGTGTTGACAGCCAGTTGCTCTGGATGAAGTAACATACAGTGTTGACAGCCAGTTGCTCTGGATGAAGTAACATACAGTGTTGACAGCCAGATGCTCTGGATGAAGTAACATAGTGTTGACTGCCTGTTGCTCTGGATGAAGTAACATACAGTGTTTTGGATGCTGTAACATACAGTGTTGACAGCTAGTTGCTCTGGATGCTGTAACATACAGTGTTGACAGCCAGTTGCTCTGGATGAAGTAACATACAGTGTTGACAGCCAGATGCTCTGGATGAAGTAACATAGTGTTGACTGCCTGTTGCTCTGGATGAAGTAACATACAGTGTTTTGGATGCTGTAACATACAGTGTTGACAGCTAGTTGCTCTGGATGCTGTAACATACAGTATTGACAGCCAGTTGCTCTGGATGAAGTAACATACAGTGTTGACAGCCAGTTGCTCTGGATGAAGTAACATACAGTGTTGACAGCCAGTTGCTCTGGATGAAGTAACATACAGTGTTGACTACCAGTTGCTCTTGATGAAGTAACATACAGTGTTAGCAGCCAGTTGCTCTGGATGAAGTAACATACAGTGTTGACAGCCAGATGCTCTGGATGAAGTAACATACAGTGTTGACAGCCAGTTGCTCTGGATGAGTAACATACAGTGTTGACAGCCAGTTGCTCTGGATGAAGTAACATACAGTGTTAGCAGCCAGTTGCTCTGGATGAAGTAACATACAGTGTTGACAGCCAGTTGCTCTGGATGAAGTAACGTACAGTCTTGACAGCCAGTTGTTCTGAAGGACGTAACATACAGTGTTGACAGCCAGTTGCTCTGAATGACGTAACATACAGTGTGCTCAAGAAGTATTGGGACAGTGAAATATTTGTTATTGTTTTGGCTCTGTACTCCAGCACTTTGGATTTTAAATGATACAATGACTACCATGATTACATATGGTCCTGAATGAATAGTGAATAATGATAATTGAGAAAGTTACAGATGTACAAATATCATATTCCCAAGACATGCTAACCTCTCACCATTACAATAACAGAGTGGTTAGCATTTTTGGGGGGGTATGATATTCGTGCATCTAACTTTCTCACTCATCATTATTCACGATTCATTCAGGACTATCTGTAATCATGGTAGCATCCACATGAATTAAGATGTGTTTAGAAACATATGATATTCTTATTTGCAATAAAAGTGACTCCAAAATGACACAATACATTATTTACCATTAATTTAATTGGGCACAAAATAATCTGAAACACAACCAAAACAAACAGCAAATGCATCCAACATGTTTGTAGAGTTATAAGCTTGATGTAATCATTGCGTGTTAGGAATATGGGACCAAATACTAAACTTTTGACTACTTTAATACACATATAAGTGAATTTGTCCCAATACTTTTGGTCTATGTACAAAAATATCTAAACGATTCACCTGTTATGGATGAAATTACCCTCAAATTAAAGCTGACAGTCTGCACTTTAACCTCCCATAGTCATTATATAATTTTAAATCCAAAGTGCTGGAGTACAGAGCCAAAACAACAACAACATTGTCACTGTCCCAATACTTTTGGAGCTCACTGTATGATTTACTGTTGAGAAATGCAAACAGAGGATTGTAACCACATGTTTTGCTGACACCAGCAGGGGAAATCACAAGACACAGGAGGAGTGACGACCCTCCAGATCAACAGAAACCAGACAAGGAACAGAAACTGAGGGAAGCCACGAAAGCCCTTTCTGAATGGGCCTGGAGACTCAAGGATATGGAACAGGTGAGAGGAAGACCTTAAAACTAAAACTAAAATAAAAACCCACAAAAAATAATCTGTATCATTACAATGACACATAACACAAGGAGATTATCCTACGATATCACCCTGTGTCTCTGCGTCTCTGCAGGACTCCGTGTGTCTGGGTGAGGATGTGTGTTCAGTACTGCAGGATCTGGAAAGACAGTGGAAGAGGGGGAAGCTTCCCAACATGCTCCCTGTCATGAACTTCCTCATCTGGAGCATACTACAGGAACAGCAGGAGGTCAGCCATAAACAGACACTTATTGAATGTCTCTTTAAGTGACATTCGGCTGAGCGGTAATATAACATAGCTGTTGATTTCACAGGGTTCCATTGTAAAGCATTGGCTCAGAAATAGACAAAGGTCCAGAAGCAGAGGTGAGTGTTCTGCTACGAAAATAAATAGTTGCACACTCATATATATATATATATATATATATATATATATATAATATATATATATATACATACAGTGGGGCAAAAAAAGTATTTAGTCAGCCACCAATTGTGCAAGTTCTCCCACTTAAACAGATGAGAGGCCTGTAATTGTCATCATAGGTACACTTCAACTATGACCGACAAAATGACAAGAAAAAAAATCCAGAAAATCACATTATAGGATTTTTAATGAATTTATTTGCAAATTATGGTGGAAAATAAGTATTTGGTCAATAACAAAAGTTTATCTCAATACTTTGTTATATACCCTTTGTTGGCAATGACAGAGGTCAAACGTTTTCTGTAAGTCTTCACAAGGTTTTCACACACTGTTGCTGGTATTTTGGCCCATTCCTCCATACAGATCTCCTCTAGAGCAGTGATGTTTTGGGGCTGTTGCTGGGCAACACGGACTTTCAACTCCCTCCAAAGATTTTCTCTGGGGTTGAGATCTGGAGACTGGCTAGGCCACTCCAGGACCTTGAAATGCTTCTTATGAAGCCACTCCTTCGTTGCCCGGGCAGTGTGTTTGGGATCATTGTCATGCTGAAAGACCCAGCCATGTTTCATCTTCAATGCGCTTGCTGATGAAAGGAGGTTTTCACTCAAAATCTCACGATACATGGCCCCATTCATTCTTTCCTTTACACGGATCAGTCGTCCTGGTCCCTTTGCAGAAAAACAGCCCCAAAGCATGATGTTTCCACCCCCATGCTTCACAGTAGGTATGGTGTTCTTTGGATGCAACTCAGCATTCTTTGTCCTACAAACACGACGAGATGAGTTTTTACCAAAAAGTTATATTTTGGTTTCATCTGACCATATGACATTCTCCCAATCTTCTTCTGGATCATCCAAATGCTCTCTAGCAAACTTCCGACGGGCCTGGACATGTACTTGCTTAAGCAGGGGGACACGTCTGGCACTGCAGGATTTGAGTCCCTGGCGGCATAGTGTGTTACTTTGGTCCCAGCTCTCTGCAGGTCATTCACTAGGTCCCCCCGTGTGGTTCTGGGATTTTTGCTCACCGTTCTTGTGATCATTTTGACCCCACGGGTTGAGATGTTGCGTGGGGCCCCAGATCGAGGGAGATTATCAGTGGTCTTATATGTCTTCCATTTCCTAATAATTGCTCCCACAGTTGATTTCTTCAAACCAAGCTGCTTATCTATTGCAGATTCAGTCTTCCCAGCCTGGTGCAGGTCCACAATTTTGTTTCTGTTGTCCTTTGACAGCTCTTTGGAGTTTGGAATGTTTTTGGAGAGTTTGGAATGTGACTGTTTGAGGTTGTGGACAGGTGTACTGATAACAAGTTCAAACAGGTGCCATTAATACAGGTAACGAGTGGAGGACAGAGGAGCCTCTTAAAGAAGAAGTTACAGGTCTGCGAGAGCCAGAAATCTTGCTTGTTTGTAGGTGACCAAATACTTATTTTCCACCATAATTTGCAAATAAATTCATTCAAAATCCTACAATGTGATTTTCTGGATTTTTTTTCTTCTCATTTTGCCTGTCATAGTTGAAGTGTACCTATGATGAAAATTACAGGCGCCTCTCATCTTTTTAAGTGGGAGAACTTGCACAATTGGTGGCTGACTAAATACTTTTTTGCCCCACTGTATATATATATATATATAACTTCCAGTAATTTATTGGGTAAAACGCAAACGTTTCGGTATCGCTGTGCCACCTTCAGGGTGTTTTACCCAATAAATTACTGGGAGTTTATATATAGAGAGCGTGTGACTCTCTTTATTTTATTTTTTATAGCTTACAGTTTATTCGCTGTTAGTCAGCACCTCCACACAAAATAATATTCTCTTGGTGTGCTCCAGCTCATGCTTTTTATTAGGTTATTAAATAAGTCAACACAGATTGTATTAATCAGTTCATTTATCTAATATGTTTTGGTTTTCTTAATGTTTTTCCTTTAGTGACTCTGAATCGCGTTCCTGACTCAAGTACGTCAAATCCCACTGTTCACGTCTGCTTAAAACAACAACAAAAAATGTAAATGTTTTGTAGTTCTTCGTTGCTAACGTGATCCTAAATGTTGTCTGTTTCATTGCAGTTTGGAACTTGATTTTGAAAGCATCAGGTTGGTATGGTTTATTACCAACGCAAATATTATTCAAATGAGATAAAACCGAAAGACTTGTTTCATTGTTCTGGTATGATTAACAGCTTCATTATTTCAATATCTTTGCAGTTGAGATCACTCTGGATGAAAAAACAGCCAACCCAAATCTCTTACTGTCCGCTGACAGGAAAAGAGTGAAAATGGCCACCATCATTGAGGATGTTTTTGATGCCCGGGATGGATACAACCCTAGATCCCACACGTATGATGGCTGGTGGTGTGTGCTTGCAAAGGAGGGCTTTACATCTGGGAGACATTACTGGGAGGTGAGAGTCTGGGGCAAGGCAGAGTGGAGGATAGGTGTGGTTAGCGAGTCAGCACCGAGGAATGGCTTTGCAAATCTGAACACAAAAGCTGGTTACTGGAACTTGCGTCTGCAGCTTGGGGAGCTCATGGCTCTAAGTGCACCAGTCATTAAACTGAACCAGTCTCCACCCTCTAGATTCGGGGTGTTTCTAGACATAGAGGAGGGACAAGGTATCCTTCTATGATGCAGAGGAAAGATGCCACATTTACACTTTTAATGTCAATTTTGATCACTTTGGAAAGATTTACCCTGTGTTTGGAACAATTGAGACAGACAGAGAGCTGGTTATTCTGTAGGGAAAATAACTTGATGCAAGCTGTCCGGCTTACTTTATGGACATCTCAATGTATAGTTGCTGACTGTCTCAACTCACAATTCCCTGAGATTACAAAAGGTGTTCCTCAAGAGTCCATTTTAGGGCCGTATTATTCACACTGTATGTAAGCAATCTGGGGAGAACAGCCTTGGTCAGAGAGGTGACCAAGACACAATGGTCACTCTGACAGAGCTCCAGAGTTCCTCTGTGGAGATGGGAGAATCTTCCAGAAGAACAACCTTCTCTGCAGCACTCCACCAATCAGGCCTTTATGGTAGAGTGGCCAGACAGAAGCCATTCCTCAGTAAAAGGCACATGACGGCCCGCTTGGAGTTTGCCAAAAGGCACCTAAAGGAATAAGACGATGAGAAACAAGATTCTCTGGTCTGATGAAAACAAGATTGAACTCTTTGGCCTGAATGCCAAGCGTCACGCCTGGAGGAAACCTGGCACCATTCCTACAGTGAAGCATGGTGGTGGTAGCATCATACTGTGGAGATGTTTAAAAAATTTATACATATATATATTTCACCTTCATTTAACCAGGTAAGCTAGTTGAGAACAAGTTCTCATTTACAACGGTGACCTAGCCAGGATAAAGCAAAGCAGTGGCACAGAAACAACAACACAGAGTTACACATGGAATAAACAAGCGTACAGTCAATAACACAATAGGACAAAAATAAAGTCTATATAAAGTGTGTGCAAATGGCGTGAGGTGGTAAGGCAATAAATAGGCCATAGTAGCAAAGTAATTACAATTTAGCAGATTAACACTGGAGTGATAGATGAGCAGATGATGGTGTGTAAATAGTGATACTGGTGTGCAAAAGCGCAGCAAAGTAAATAAAAACAATATGGGGATGAGGTAGGTAGATTGGGTGTGCTATTTACAGATGGACTATGTACAGCTGCAGCGATTGGTTAGCTGCTCAGATAGCTGATGTTTAAAGTTAGTAAGTCTCCAGCTTCAACGATTTTTGCAATTCGTTCCAGTCACTGGCAGCAGATAACTGGAAGGAAAGGCAGCCAAAGGAGGTGTTGGCTTTGGGAATGACCTGCTGGAGCGCATGCTATGGGTAGGTGTTGTTATCGTGACCAGTGAGCTGAGATGAGGTGGAGCTTTACCTAGCATAGACTTATAGATGACCTGGAGCCAGTGGGTCTGGCGACGAATATGTAGCGAGGGCCAGCCGACTAGAGCATACAGGTCGCAGTAGTGGGTGGTATAAGGCGCTTTGGTAACAAAACGGATGACACTGTGATAGACTGCATCTAGTTTGCTGAGTAGAGTATTGGAAGCTATTTTGTAGATGACATCGCGGAAGTCGAGGATCGGTAGTCAGTGTTACTAGGGTAAGTTTGGCGGCGTGAGTGAAGGAGGCTTTGTTGCAAAATAGAAAGCCGATTCTAGATTTGATTTTGGGATTGGAGATGTTTGATATGAGTCTGGAAGGAGAGTTTACAGTCTAACTAGACACCTAGGTTTTTGTAGTTGTCCACATATTCTAAGTCAGGAACATCCAGAGTAGTGATGCTAGTCGGGCGGGCAGGTTCGGGCAGCGAACGGTTGAAAATCATGCATTTGGTTTTGCTAGCATTTAAGAGCAGCTGGGGTGTTGTATGGCATTGTAGGTTAGTTAACACAGTGTCCAAAGAAGGGCCAGATGGATACAGAATGGTGTCCTCTGCGTAGAGGTGGATCAGGGAATCACCCGCAGCAAGAGCGACATTGTTGGTATATACAGAGAAAAGAGTCGGCCCGAGAATTGAACCCTGTGGTACCCCCATAGAGAGACTAGAAGAATAATCTAGACGAAAAAGAAACGCACACCTATTTTCAAAGACGCTAGAAAGGCAGGGTAGGATGGATATAGCTCTGTAACAGTTTGGGAGTGTCACCCCCTTTGAAGAGGGGGATGACTGCGACTTTCCAATCTTTAGGGATCTCGGACGAAACGAAAGAGAGGTTGAACAGACTGGTAATAGGGGTTGCAACAATGGCGGGGGATCATTTTAGAAAGAGAGGTTCCAGATTGTCTAGCCCAGCTGATTTGTACGGGTCCAGGTTTTCCAGCTCTTTTAGAACATCTGCGATTTGGGTGAAGGAGAAGCTGGGGAGGCTCGGGCAAGTAGCTGCAAGGGGTGCGGAGCTGTTGGCCGGGGTTGGGGTAGCCAGGAGGAAAGCATGGCCAGCCGTAGAGAAATGCTAATTGATATTTTTGATTATCATGGATTTATCGGTGGTGACCGTATCGCCTAGCCTCAGTGCAGTGGGCAGCTGGGAGTAGGTGCTCTTGTTCTCCATGGACTTTACAGTGTCCCAAAACTTTTTGGAGTTAGAGCTACAGGATGCAAATTTCTGTTTGAAAAAGCTAGCCTTTGCTTTCCTGACTGACTGTGTGTATTGGTTCCTGACTTCCCTGAACAGTTGCATATCGCGGGTACTATTCGATGCTATTGCAGTCCGCCACAGGATGTTTTTGTGCTGGTCAAGGGCAGTCAGGTCTAGAGTGAACCAAGGGCTATATCTGTTCTTAGATCTACATTTTTTTTAAAGGGGCATGCTTATTTAAGATGGTGAGGAAATTACTTTTAAAGAACGACCAGGCAATCTGGGCATACCTGGGCCAGGTCGATTAGGAAGGCCTGCTCACAGAAGTGTTTTAGGGAGCGTTTGACAGTGATGAGGGGTGGTCGTTTGACCGTGGACCCACAGCGGATGCAGGCAATGAGGCAGTGATCGCTGAGATTCTGAATGAAAACAGCAGAGGTGTATTTGGAGGGCAAGTTGGTCAGGATAATATCTATGAGGGTGCCCATATGTTTACGGATTTAGGGTTGTACCTGGTGGTTTCCTTGAAAATTTGTGTGAGATTGAGGGCATCTAGCTTAGATTGTAGGACTGCCAGGGTGTTAAGCATATCCCAGTTTAGGTCACCTAACAGAACGAACTCTGAAGATAGATTGGGGCCAGCAGTTCACATATGGTGTCCAGGGCACAGCTGGGAGCTGAGGGGGGTCTATAACAGGCGGCAACAGTGAGAGACATATTTCTGGAGAGATTAGTTTTTTTAATTAGAAGCTCGAACTGTTTGGGCATAGACTTGGAAAGTATGACAGAACTTTGCAAGCTATCTCTGCAGTAGATTGCAACTCCTCCCCCTTTGGCAGTTCAATCTTGATGGAAAAGGTTGTAGTTGGGTATGGAATTCTCCAAATTTTTGGTGGCCTTCCTAAGCCAGGATTCAGATACGGCAAGGACATCAGGGTTGGCGGAGTGTGCTAAAGCAGTGAGTAAAACAAACTTAGGGAGGAGGCTTCTGACGTTAACATGCATGAAACCAAGGCTTTTGTGATTACAGAAGTCAACAAATGAGAGTGCCTGGGGACACGCAGGGCCTGGGTTAGCCTCCACATCACCCGAGGAACAGAGGAGGAGTAGGATGAGGGTACGGCTAAAGGCTAGAAAAACTGGTCGTCTAGTGCGTTGGGGACAGAGAATAAAAGGAACAGATGTCTGGGCGTGATAGAATTGATTCAGGGCATAATGTGCAGACGGGTATGGTGGGGTGCGGGTACAGTGGAGGTAAGCCCAGGCACTGAGTGATGATAAGAGAGGTTGCATCTCTGGACACGCTGGTTATACTGGGTGAGGTCACCGTATGTATTTCAGAGGCAGGGACTGGGAGACTAGCCAGGATCGAGGGAAAGATGAACGGATCTATGTAGATCCTTGATAAAAACCTGTTTCAGGGTGGCTACTTTGAAGAATCTCAAATATAAAATGTATTTTGATTTGTTTAAGCCTTTTTTGGTTACTACATAATTCCATATGTGTTATTTCATAGATTTGATGTCTTCACTATTATTCTACAATGTAGAAAATAGTAAAAATAAAGAAAACCCTTAAATGAGTAGGTGTGTCCAAACCTTTGACTGGTACTGTATGTAAATATGAGTTTTTTATTTTAATACATTTGCAAAAATGTCTTAATGTCTTAACCTGTTTTTGCTTTGTCATTTTGGGGTATTGTGTGTAGATTGATGAGGAAAAAACAGTTAATCAATTTTAGAATAAGGCTGTAAACGTAACAAAATGTGGAGAAAGTCAAGGGGTCTGAATACTTTCTGAAAGCACTGTATATGAACGCTGCTGCCTCTTCAAATCTATGATGATTCTACAAGTGATGTGCTTTATTTGAATGGTTTTCTTTTATAATATGTACACATATTAATGAAGTATGGAATCAATGTATATAAAAAAAATGTATTTCTTGACACATACATTTGTTTGCTGATTTACTCATATAGAATAAAGAAGGCGATGAGCTTAATGGTGAAATCATTGACAAAAACATATTTTTTTACTGTAGCTACAATGTTTAATATGTAACTACTCTTTGCCTAGAGAAAGAGTGACCATAAGTACAGACATCTCAAGGTAGAGTAAGGCCCTTTGTACACCATCGAAGAGTAACAGTTTGTTTACTATTTATGCTATTGCCTGAGTCCACATGATTGTTCACCTCAAGGAGCTGTTAGTACGCAATATCTAGAAATCTTTTTGAGACAATAGTAGCTGTTAATGCAGCATAGAAACAACAGTGTATAGCCTACACTGTTGATTTAAAAAAATGTTATTTCACCTTTATTTAACCAGGTAGGCTAGTTGAGAACAAGTTCTCGTTTGCACCTGCGACCTGGCCAAGATAAAGCAAAGCATTTCGACACATACAACAACACAGAGTTACACATGGAATAAACAAAACATAGTCAATAATACAGTAGAAAAAGTCTATATACAGTATGTGCAAATGAGGTAAGATAAGGGAGTTAGGCAATAAATAGGCCATGGTGGCGAAGTAATTACAATATAGCAATATAGCAATTAAACACTGGAATGGTAGATGTTTAGAATATATATATACATATATATATATATATATTTTTTTTATGAGCAAGTGGAGATACTGGGGTGCAAAGGAGTAAGATACATAAATAAATACAGTATGGGGATGAGTTAGATACTTCTACATAATCTAGAAAACCACATAACATTTCCTGTTTTGGCCTGCAGCAGTGTTTTACATTTTAGGACACTGGTTTCTACATTGAACTGCCTGCAGAGCTAAACATGTAAAACCTCCAACACCATTGTTCTGAATAAGAATTTTGTTAGTGCATGTAACTCACTACAGTGTAGACCCTTTTGACAGCACCGCAGTCAAATAACAACATGTAGAAGGACTCAAAGACACTGCCTTTTGACAACATTGGAAAGAAGCCAAACAGGATGAATGCTGCTTATAGCATGGGTGGCAGGAAGCCTAGCGGCTAAGAGCATTGGTCCCTGGTCTGAATCCCCGAGCCGTTCTGTCGTTGAACAAGGCAGTTAACCCCCAACAACAACTGCTCCTGGGCGCTGATAACGTGGATGTCGATTAAGGCTCCCTGCACCTCTCAGGGTTAAATGCGGAAGACACGTTTCGGTTAAATGCATTCAGTTGTGCAACTAGGTATCTCCTTCCCCTTTCCCCATAAAACAATAACTGAAAGCCAGGAACTCTGTTCTGCTTCTTTCCTGCAACCAAGGCAATTTCAGATAATTATATAATTCATAATGATGAGATCTGCCAACAGCCCAGGTCTGGTTTGAAAGCTCCCCCCACCTAGACATACTTTGAAAGGTATAGAACAGGTCTGAGGTTGTGTGATAACAATGGCAGCAATGAGAATAGCCTCATTGTTGAGATTTTCACTGTTCATGGCAGCCAAGCAGAAACATCTTACAAGTTCACTGGAGTTGATTATATACGATGCAAATATGTTACCAGCAAAGCTGTTTTGAAACATCTTCGACACTCACTCCCATTCTCTTGATTTTTTACTGCAGAATGAAAAATAGGTCAGGGATTGCTTTCGGCATGTGTAGTGGCCAGAGGATGGCACTATAAATCCCAGTCTGTGAGAGGTATATCAATTTCTATCTGAAATGTCTGTGTTTGGTGAAATGTGTCCATGTGAAGGTGAAAAGCTTCAAGTTCCTCTGCGTACACATCATCAACAATCTGAAATGGTCCACCCACACAGACAGTGTGTTGAAGTAGGCGCAACAACGTCTCTTCAACCTCGGGAGGCTGAAGAAATTTGTCTTGGCCTCTAAGGCCTCTATATGCACAATTGAGAGCATCCTGTCGGGCTGTATCACTGGCTGGTACGGCAACTGCACTGCCTGCAACCACAGAGCTCTCCAGAGAGTGGTGCGGTCTGCCCAACGTATCACCAGGGGAACACTGCCTGCCCTCCAGGACACCTACAGCACCCGATGTCACTGGAAGGCCAAAAAGATCATCAAGGACATCAACCACCCGAGCCACTGCCTGTTCACCCCGCTACCATCTAGAAGGCGAGGTCAGTACAGGTGCATCAAAGCTGGGACAGAGAGACTGAAAAACAGCTTCTATCTCAAGGCCATCAGACTTAAATAGTCATCACTAGCAGGTACCACTCGGTTACTCAACTCTGCACCTTAGAGGCTGCTGTCATATATACATAGTCATGGATTCACTGGCCACTTTAATAATGGAACACTAGCCACTTAAACAATGTCTACATACCACTTTACTCATTTCATATGTATATACTGTATTCCATTCTACTGAAATGTAGTCAACGCCACTCTGACATTGTTCATCCTGATATTTATATATTTCTTAACTCCATTCTTTTACTTTAGATTTGTGCGTATTGTTGTGAATTGTCAGATATTACTGCACTGTAGGAGCTAGGAACACAAGCATTTCGCTACACCCGCAATAACATTGCTAAATAAGTGTATGTGACCAATAACATTTGATTTGATGTGCCAAACTGAGGAGAGAGACCATCTATCTGTATGACGATGTCAAAGCCATTTGACCACAGGAGCCTCACTGTATGAGTGATAAAAAAAATATTTAAAAAACAATGCATATGACAAATCAATTTTTCCTAAAATCCACTCCACTAATCAACAAGGCATTTTCTTTCTTTTCACACCTCCTCGTGTATTTCATCTACAGCCTTCCTCATCCACCACCATGTCCTTGTAGTGGCGTAGGACTACATTGTCGTTGTTGTTGTAGTAGAGCATGGAGACAGGTGATAGGCGGATGGGTACTCAGCAGGGCTGGGGTGTGCCGCAGGGGTCCTAGAAATGTGTGTACCAGTGTCTGCAGGATGGCATGGTTGGTGCCGTTCTGGCTCTCTCACTCAGCGGGAATGGGCACTCTATGTGGCAGTAGTCCTACCAGCCCACGTCCTTGAAGTCGATGTAGAGGTGGCAAATCAAATTGCATTTGTCACATGCACCGAATGCAGTGAAATGCTTACTTATAAGCCTTTAACCAACAACGCAGTTTTAAGAAAATATCAACAACAAAAAAGTAAGAGATAAGAATAACAAATCATTAAAGAGCAGCAGTAAATAACAATAGCAGGGCTATATTTTTTATTTCACTTTTATTTAACCAGGTAGGCCAGTTCTCATTTACAACTGTGACCTGGCCAGGATAAAGCAAAGCAAAGCAATACGACAAAAACAACAATGCAGAGTTACACATGGGATAAACAAACGTTCAGTCAATAACACAATAGAAATATCTATGTACAGTGTGTGCAAATGTAGTAAGATTAGGGAGGTAAGGCAATAAATAGGCCATAGAGGTGAAATAATTACAATTTAGGATTAACACTGGAGTGTGCAGATGATGATGGGCAAGTAGAGATACTGAGGTGCAAAAGAGCAAAATAATAATAATAATAATATAGGGATGAGGTATTTGGGTGTACTATTTACAGAGGGGCTGTGTACAGGTACAGTGATCGGTAAGCTGCTCTGACAGCCCGATGCTTAAAGTTAGAGGGAGATAAGTCTCCAGCTTTAGTGATTTTTGCAATTCGTTCCAGTCACTGGCAGCAGAGAACAGGAAGGAAAGGCGGCCAAAGGAGGTGTTGGCTTTGAGGATGACCAGTGAAATATATCTGCTGGAGTGCGTGGATGTTGCTATGGTGACCAGTGAGCTGAGATAAGACGGGGCTTTACCTAGCAAAGACTTATAGATGACCTGGAGCCAGTGGGTTTGGCGACGAATTTGTAACGAGGGCCAGCCAACGAGAGCATACAGGTTGCAGTGGTGGGTAGTATATGGGGCTTTGGTGACAAAACAGATGGCACTGTGATAGACTACATCCAATTTGCAGGGTAGAGTGTTGGAGGCTATTTTGTAAATGATATTGCCAAAGTCAAAAATCAGCATGAGCGAAAGAGGCTTTGTTGCGAAATAGGAAGCTGATTCTAGATTTAATTCTGGATTGGAGATGCTTAATGTGAGTCTGGAAGGGGAGTTTACAGTCTAACCAGATACCTAGGTATTTGTAGTTGTCCACATATTCTAAGTCAGAACCGTCCAGAGTAGTGATGCAAGTCGGGCAGGCAGGTGCGGGCAGCAATCGGTTGAAGAGCATGCATTTAGTTTTACTTGCGTTTAAAAGCAGTTGGAGGCCACGGAAGGAGTGTTCTATGGCATTGAAGCTCGTTTGGAGGTTTATTAACACAGTGTCCAAAGAAGGCCCAAAGAAGTATACCAAAGTCTAAAAAAGTATACCGAATCGTGTTGTCTGCGTAGAGGTGGATCAGAGAATCACCAGCAGCAAGAGCGACATCATTGATATATACAGAGAAAAGAGTCAGGGAGTACCGGTACAGAGTCAATGTGCGGGGGCACCGGTGTCGAGGTAATTGAGGTAATATGTACATGTAGGTAGAGTTATTAAAGTGACTATGCATAGTTAATAACAGAGAGTAGCAGCAGCGTAGAAGGGGGGGGGGGCAATGCAAATAGTCTGGGTTGCCATTTGATTAGCTGTTCAGGAGTTGATAGACGACTCTCCACTTCCGCCGAGAGCAGCACTAGAGCGGGTTCAGGGACATGGGCCACCAATGAGGTCTGGAACTCTGGGAAGGTTACTGTTGGCCCGATCGGGAGAGTGTTTCTCAGGTGGTGGGCCATGATGGTGTCCCTGGCCAGGGTGTGGGCGGGTTGAGGCTGTAGCTCCAGCCCGTAGGTCCTCCCTGGTTTAACAGATTCAATACATGGAACAACAGATAGAACATGGAACAAAAACTATCTAAAGGAAGTTTATTCTGAAGTGTCTGTCCTATATCGGAGACATTTAAGAAAGATCTGGAAACATTTTATATATATATATATTTTTTTTTACATGTATTTAACCCATTATTTTTGCCACTAAACTGTCTCTATATAGACTTCCATAGAAAATGTTTAACTGGTACTGGGGGACCTTCAGACGAGTCTCACCTTCCCACAGAGGGGTCCTAATTAGTGTGTAGCCCAAACTGTTCGGACACTACAGACAGAAGTTGGCAGATCGGCTCTTCCGACTTCGTGTTGTGAGAGTCTCATCATTCCATAGAGTGGTCATAATAGTTTGTAGGCTAAACTGTTCGGACGCTACAGACGAATGTGTGAGAATACCGCTCTAGCTCTCTCACCTTTCACTGCAGATGCAGAAGTGCGACATGCGGTGGATTGAGATGCATCCAATGCAAAAACACTGATTGTGTTGTTATGCTAATTCGAATCACACGGGGCCTTCGAAATTGACTGTAGGGGGTTTTAAGCCAGTTCTCAGCCAAGGCTGTGAGGTCCAGCGAGAGGGATCTGGGCTCTGGTTCTAGCTGCACCGACTGGGACTGGGGCAGCACTAGCCTGCGGTTGGCCTCGTGGCTCGCTCCCCTCAGGGTCGCACGCAGCACCTTGTACAGGGATACACTGAGAGCCCGTGGGCCCAGGAGGAACCTTGGTGTGCAGAACACATCCCACTGGAACTTGATTTCAAGCTGCGCCAGAGAGAGCTGCTCCAAGGGCTGTAGAAAGAAGAATAGATGTTTCTGCACACAGCCGTGGCCCTCAAACTCCAGCCTGACACCAGTCTGAGAACAGAAAAAAGAAGCCATATTAGGTTCACACTTTAGTAGGGCCCAGGTTTCAATTTACAATTGAATTTGCAATGTCACAGTCAATACAAGCCTTTATCTGTAATAAAGAAAGCCAATGCTCTCTGACTTTGTCCCCCTAGTTTATTTTTCATTGGTATATTTCACCCCAAAAACAATAGGAGTGAATTAACTCAGAAGCAACTGTTTTCAAAGACCAAACGGTATCTCTTGAATATCAAACTTGTTTAAACTTGATTGTGTATGTATGCCTATGTAGGTCAATAATGACTTGACCTCAAATTGTTATTCTGATCATTTTTTTAACCAGACATTCCTCTTTCTTCCAATGATCTTAAATGGAAAGGAGCACTTCAAACAACAACAAAGAGGACACCCAGACACATTTTTAGGTGAAAAGCTGAGGGATGGCACTGGAGAAATGTAACCACTCAAATTCATAGACAGACCTATGGATGCAATGACTGACCCTCCGTAAAATATTGTTTATACCATGTTTTAAGCTAAACAATGTTTGCTTACAATTACATTGTTTACAGTGGAGTAGGATACAACAACCCACTGGGCACAGATGTCAATTCAATGTCTATTCCACTTGGGTTCAACATAACTTCAATGAAATGGGGTGGAAACAAAGTTGATTGACCAGTGGGAAGCTTCTTCTGGGGTTCTGATGGTGTAAAACAGTAGAACTAAGCTCATGAGGCATTTAGTCTAAGTTATATTCCTCAATAATCAATTGCGTGTCTTTCTGTTGCGTGATTTAAGTCTTGGAGGTGTGTTTCCTGACCTATTCTACGTTTGGTTAATGATATTTGTCCCACATGAGACGCAAAAGCCTATTTCACTTCCTCAAAATCGCCAGAATGAATGTCAAATAACTCAAGAATTTAACAATTAATGTCGACATTGTTGCCAATAATGTTTTAATTGCTCAATTTGACATTTAACTAAGGTGTTTGGTGCAGTATTTCTCAAGTTTAAAAAAATGCGCAACGTGTTGTCATATGTAAACAAAGTCAGAGCTGCTGGGCAGGTCTGTATTACTGTCTATGCTATTGGATAGAGGGCAATCACCGCAACTGTTCACCCCATGTTAGTGGGCAAATGGACATGGTCAAATCAAAACCCAACCTCCATTTACCCATTGTGACTACAGCTTGTAGTCAATTTTGACACTCGAAATAACTGTTTCTGACTCAAATCGATGCCACATAGGCCATTTTCGATGGGATTTGTTGCTTTTGAAAGGCAGTCGCTCATTAAATGTCCACAAATGTCGCAATCCCAGATTGCCTCTTTAAAGTCTACTCTTCAGTTTTGTAATTGGCTGTGACATTCGCTAATTCATTTCTCCCGCTGGACCAGAAAAATGCTAAAACTGTTTTGACTTTGTGGCTGTGTTATTTAATGGAAACCGGGGCAAGCAGCCAATGTAGAAACCGCTGTAATTTTCCTGGTTGCTAAAATTTACACTGTTCGCTCAATTTCTGTTTAAGTGAGAAAACAAGCACTGAATAATGTAGGATATAATTTTACCATCTGTGAAATATATTTTCAATAACAAAAATAGTTTTTACAGCTGTTTGAAGCTGGAAGACAAACAGAAAGTAAAAGGCTCAAGTGGGAGTCTCTGCCATGTTACTGAAATTGTATTCTGGGGAGGGAGAATTGAATGTAGCCTAGTGCGGTTTGAATTCACCTAGCTTCCACATAGGGGAGAAATTCTGAGAAATTGTGTAGTACCTTTAACTTCCCAATTTCATAACTTTTGACCACTAGATGGCAGTCACTGGCCTTTTAAAAAATGCAGGCTATGCTGTCTTCTGGTCTGCATGTTTCCTTAATTTGTAGCCTGGATTTAGAGCATGCAAACATCACAAGACCCGAAAGTGCTCAAGACATTGTGCCATGTACCATGACCAAGGGTAGAGTACTATACACAACCAGCACCTATGGCTAAAGGGAATATGGATACCATTAAATGAGAAACCAGCAGTTGCTACAATAAACATTATTGTAAACATTATCAATTATTTTTTTAACTTATAAATTGATATTTACCCATTCATTATTTTAGAATGTAATTTACGACTCATGCGCTTAGTTCGACTGTCGTACCCCATCAGAACCCAAAATATAAGCTTGTAAATTATTTTTTTACATGTCAAACCGCCTCAAAACATGGTTTAAACTAAAACGTTGATACCATAGATGGTCAATCCTTGTATCCATAGCTTGGTCTACAATTTGAGATAACATTTCTCCAGCCTCACCCCTCATCTTTTTAACGAACCGGGGTGGGGAGGCCACTTAGTTATTGTTTCTACTGCGGATTGCCACTTTAACTGTACATTGAGGGAGAATGCAATTCAACAGAAGGCCCTCTAGGTGTCATGAGGAACAAAGCAAGTCAACAGAAAAACCACTTGGCTATTATCAAAATAGATTTTATTCTAGACGTTTCAAAGATCTGAGTGATATTACAACAGTCAAATGCGTAGGTTGCAGAGAGAGTCTCAGCAACCATATGAGAGAGAGAACATAAGGGTGAGGGCAAAGACATGGAACAAAAAAACATCTGCAAACAGGTATTTACATGGTCCAGGGTGTTATGACACGTCCTTGTTAAAGTTGAGATTTATTGTTTTTGTTCATTTTTGCCTACATAGCTACAAATAAATCTGAATTATAAAAGTTTCCAAAGAGTACAAAACCTTCAAGGGCTTTTTAGACATAGCAAAGATAGAATTAGTACTTTAGGTAGGAACAAAAAAAAATAGCAAACACTTGAATGCAGTGTAAAAAGCATCTCTTTTTAAAAACAAAAGGGTTATAAAATACCATTCCACTGTCATAGACTTCATAATAAATCGTGTCATCATGGTACAATCCACTCACTGTTGATTATATTAAAGAAAACTTCAAAATACTCTTAGCTTCTGTACAAAATTTGTTTGTAAAACAAGTGACATTCTGAGAAAGAAAATCGCAAAGGAGGCCTTTGAAAAGACAACAAAAAACAACATTGGTGTTTTAAAGCGACAGGATGATAGCTAGGGCTAAGATATGGGATTTTGGAATGCCATGAAATTGGCCTGGATCCAATGTGTAACCAATATGTCAACAGTTTAGACACTACTATTTCCCCTTCCTTTTTAACAGAACTACTGCACACGTTCAGCTGAGAGTGAAATCAAATAAAACCACAAGCATTAATCCCTGTCTGGATGTGCCAACCAGGGTTGGGAGTCAACTCTAAATTAAATGTATGGGATGAACTGAAATTCCAATTCAAGAATAAAAAAATAAAAAGTGGCATTCATTTAGAATGAGGATTTTTTTTCAGTTCTTGAATTGAAATTTCACTTACAGAATGAATCAAAATAGAATTGACTACAACCCTGGTTTAAACATCTCCCTGTTACGCATTATTCTTAAGTGCAGGAAAAAAAGAACATATAAACCCAGTCTTAGGGCTGCTCTTCTCTTTTATAGCTATGACCGTTCAATGGTATTTTATAAAGAACCATTTCTCATGGTAAAAGACCCACATGATGTATAGTACCGCCACATTTTCCAAGCATGTCTTCAAGAGTTAGATTTTGTTTTTTAAACCACCCTTGCACTTGAGTGGCATATAAAAAGAATTGCCTGTGATGTCACAGATATATTATATTTAGTTACATGAAGTCATATATGTCCCAAAGTCCGCTTCTCATCTCAACTAATCTCCCTGCAAAAAAAAAAAAACAGAAGGAAAAAAAAGGCTTAAAAAAAAACTTTAAAAAACCTGCACCTTCTGAAACACCACAAAACAAAAACGCTGTCTATCCATGCATAGGCCTCAACACAGCCTGTGTTGGTGCTGTGCACAAAATCACTTTTAAAACCACGACCAAAGAGCAGACACAGCATTGTGTCCTAAAACAGAACACTTAAAGCAATGGTTCACTCAAAAATCTAACTTTGTCAGATGTTTATAGAACTCAAAAAAGTAGTCTTGGAACGTAGACTAATCTCGTGTAAAGGCGTCCGCATGCTTCCCAGCCGAAACAGTTCGGAAGCGTTTGTGCATATATTATGACATTTTGTGATGTTTTTGTTAATTTTGGACTTCAGTAAGGGTTTTTCCAGGCACACAATATTTTCTAGAGAAAAGCCGAGGTTGGTAGCTGAAGTCTACACCTGTTCGTCAGTGATTGGTCAACATCCTGAAGAACAGGATTCTTCAGTGAAGTCTGTTGACATTCAACGAGACAACTCATTTTCATGCTCATTTTTTCATTGAGAAATACTGCACCAAATATCTTAGTTGCACAATTTTATATCGAAGATCTTCTCTGCAAAAATGTAAAAATGAATGATAGATTTGGGGCGGCAGGTAACCTAGTGGTTAGTGTTGGACTAGTAACCGGAAGGTTGCCAGATCGAATTCCCAAACTGACAAGGTAAAAATCTGTTGTTCTGCCCCTGAACAAGGCAGTTAACCCACTGTTCCTAGGCAGTCATTGAAAATAAGAATTAACTGACTGACTTTCCTAGTTAAACAAAGGTAAAAATAAATAAATAATAATAACTCAGGATTTAGATTAATCTTAGATTAATTTGGATTATTTTGAGAAAGTGTATACTGGCTACGGTGTCTCAAAATGGACAAACAGTAGTACTACTGCCGCTTGTTTAATTCTTTAAAAGTGAAGGTCTTTTACGGAAGTATACGAGCACACTTGTTCAGTTCGCCTAGTCGACTTTGGCTAGCCGCCAGGCAAACTGAAGCATGCGGACGCCTTTAGACCTCTTTCGGGTCCGAAAACTACCGGCTAACTTTGACGTCGGAGTCAACCACCTAAACATGACACCTGAAGACATCAACATAAACATCACCAGATCCCAGACATCAACAGTCAATGACAATCAAACATTTTGTTCAACATGACAAATTGCAATAAGGTTGCCCAGCGTTAACATTTCAAATGTGATGAGTTGGTTGTCGATTGAAGGAAGCATGGTTGAAACTGACTGCAGACATTTGAAAAAGGGCCGGCGTAATACTTATGTAGGTGCTATGAAGGTCCTCTGTACAGTACACACCACTATATGCAGGTGTTACTGCTGAAATCAAGACAGCTACAGTATGTCCAGATTAATTACCAAGCAAGACCGGTCAACAAAACAAAGCAAAAAATAAACTTAAGTGATGGCTTAGTCTGATTATCATTTAGCATTTGTTAGCTTAGCACGCAATGGACAGTGGAGGTACAACATATCGTGAATAGCACAGCTCAGATGTTAATGGTAACATCCTCTATCAACCAATCAGGATACAGGGAGAGTGTTCAATAGGGAGAAATCGTTCTGAAACGTGGAGGTTCTAATTGAACGTGTCCAAAGTGAAACACGTGTTTTTCCATAGCAAAACTTGTTGCTACTTAGTGTCCTACTGAACACAACCCACCTGTAGGACATTGTGGCTTTGAATGTGGGTTGTCCTGTCATTCATGAGCTACCCAAAGCACTGCCATCCCTATATTCTGGCTAAAAGCTCCCCGGAGGCACAGATCGAGGATCAGCTTACCATCCCCCAATCCTAGCCATAGCCATTACGGGAGAAAACGCCAAACTGACCTTATATCAGTGTCTGCAACTTCCCCTAACCAATCCATTACACTCAAATCTAACATCACATGTAGTTAGAATGTAAGAGGATGGGGCTTTCTAGTAGCTGCAGTGATGATCTTTAGTCCAAGAGTTTATTAGAATTCTCAGATATCTACTAAGCTAACAGTTTTGCACACCTGAAGCCATTTAAAGGTAATAAGAAGTACAAGTATGCATATGGCACCTTTAATCCCCACTAGCTGCTCTCCCAAAAATGTTTAATAAAAGGATTTTGGCAAACTGAAGAAAAAAAACTTTGAATTTAATTGTTTGAAGCTTTGAATTGAAAACAAATGAACCTATTTCAACTTTATAAATATATATTTGTTGTTCAATGTATTTGTGAACCACAAAAACATGCATGGACAGTGCCAAAATGAATGATTTCTCCCAATATCCCAATACCCAAATTTAAGAAAAAAAATCCTACTGACCTTACCTCTCTCGACATGTAACACAAACCTACAGCAAAACAAAATGGCCACAGGACAACAAAAAATGTGGACATGTACAATATGCACACACCAACAACGTGGGGGGGAAAAGCTTAACATTTCTCATTTCTGGTATAAAGGATAAAAAATAAATAAATAAAACAAATTGCAGATATTTTGGTATGTATGCAATGGGTCCTCTTCTCTTCAATATGATTTTTGTCTCGGTGACCATAATATAGTCATTTTTCTCTCCTGTGGGTCTGAGTCGGACTTGAGGGAAGTCCAGATCCCCTTTGCTGGGGGTTAGTTTGACCTCTTCTCTGGAGGGGTAGTCTGTGTGTTTATGGGGGTGTTGGGGTGCTCTGTTTGGCTGTGATGGTAATGGTGGTGGTGGTTGTGATGATGGGCCATGGCTTCTGATGGGACTACAGCAGTGTAGACGACAGGCTGGGACAGTCATTTTGGCTATGTACACATTCGTAGTCGGTCCATGGCTCCCCAAACAAGCGTCATTTCCTCAGGTCTAGTACACAAACCTGGAACGGAGAGGGTAAAGGTCAAATGCAATGAGCAGGGCAAGGTTGTTGTTTTTTTCTGACCATGTGACCAGAGAAACACCTGGCTTTAACAATAAGAAACACACATCCATTATTAGTCTAAGTAGTGCTGTTTCCACTGCTGAAAAACACTTCCTTTCATTATTCAATTTTAAAACTCAGCTGTGCCAATGTGTAAAACCTCTCAAGTCCAGTCAAAACAATAGCTATCGACTTCCTAACCGTCCCCGTCAATAGACACTGCATTATGAAAGGAGATAATTGGTGGTGGGTCTCACTGCACTAGGACAATCCCTTACAGATTATCCGTAGATGCTCAAGCCTATTGACAACCTATCTGTTTGATTAATTACTCCACAGCTGCAACTATTGACATAAAAATAAACATTGTTTACTGCTCTAGCTGTAATACTGACACTTGATGAATAAAGCAGATACTGAAAACTGGTTGGGTAGTTATATTTCTGTTGGTCCCGGGAATCTAACCCACCATCTTGGCATTGCTAGTGCCATGCTCTACCAACCGAGGACCTACATCTAGAGATCATTTGCCACGATAAAAAAAAATATTATAATAATATATATATTTTTTTATGAAACAGTTGGACAATGGATGAAGACACTAAACTCTTTGAATGTCTTAAATCCATCATGTATTTAATGAATTATAGCACATAAAACATTTTACTGGAACGGACAAATAATGAATCAAGTTTAAGGATATTGGTGGGAATTCAGGTTTTCAATGAGACACTAAGTTTACCAAACATTAGGTACACTTTCCTAATATTGAGTTGCACCCCCTCCCCTTTTGCCCTCAGAACAGACTTATTTCGTCAGGACATAGGTGTCGAAAGCATTCCACAGGGATGCTGGCCCATTTTGATGCTTCCAACAGTTGTGTTAAGTTGGCTCGAAGTCCTTTGAGTGGTGGACCATTCTTGATACACACGGGAAACTGTTGAGCGTGAAAAAACCAGCTGCATTTCAGTTCTTGACACAAACCGGGGCGCCTGGCGCACACAAACCATGTCTCAGGGCTTAAAAATCCTTCTTTAACATGTCTCCTCCCCTCCATCTAAACTGATTGAAGTGGATTTAACAGGTGACATCAATAAGGGATCATAGCATTCACCTGGTCAGTCTATGTCATGGAAAGAGAATGTATACTCGAGTCTATTTTCGAACGGTATCAAGTATTTATTTTATATTGTGTGTCACATTGTTACATTTGTCATTTCGCAGACTCTCTTATCCAGAGCGACTTACAGTGGTAGTGAGTGCATACATTTTCTCAGTACTGGTCCCCAGCGGGAATCGAACCCACCACCCTGGGCATGCTCTACCAACTGAGCCACATGGGACCACGAGTCATGACAGCAGTCAAATTCAACGTGACCGTTCAGTCACGGCAACTAGGCTTCTCCAAGCTCTGATGTTGCGGATGGTCATTAGCAACCTACCAAACTTGCTTACTGCCTGGTACTCAGCACTCCGTTTTCCCGAGAGGTGCGTCGGAGCATGGCAGCCATGAGAAGCGAATTACAATTAGCCTATCATATTCAGGCCAAGGGCACAATGGCCACTTTGGCCGCAAGAGGCATAGATTTTTTTTAAGGGCCACACAAGGGGGATTCCGCCGGGAAATTCAAGGCCTGGTGAGAATATTATCAAGTGCTTGTCAAATTGTGAATGGGAGACTGATGGTGTGCAGATTCCGACTTTTTTCAAATCATCATTAGTCTCATCATGCAGCATGCTTAGAATGTCTTAAACATCAAAACATATAGCCCAACCTTTGTATCACAATTAAAGTTAGGCATATACCATTTCTTCGTTAACCGCTTGACACAGAATAGTCGCATGTGCGCACTTCCTATGGAATATTGTTTCTATTTTATTAAGCTATGTTCAATTGTATTCTTCATACTATAAAATAATTTTAAAAAATAAAGCCATGGAATTCTAAGCAAATCTGCTAAATGAACTAGTGTAGCCCACAGTCATATGGCATAGCCAGATCAGGACCTAACATAAGGACAACTAAATGAACTAGTGTAGCCCACAGCCATATGGCATAGCCAGATCAGGACCTAACATAAGGACAACTAAATGAACTAGTGTAGCCCACAGCCATATGGCATAGCCAGATCAGGACCTAACATAAGGACAACTAAATGAACTAGTGTAGCCCACAGCCATATGGCATAGCCAGATCAGGACCTAACATAAGGACAACTCAGAGTACACTATTCTGTTCTTCTGAAATATACTACATTTTCTTCATATCATGTTTCTTTAGACCGGTATAAAATAAATCATTAATTTATTGTGATTGCGTAGACTACACATTCCAAAGGTTTGCGTCAGTGGCTTGTAAGATGTGTTGTGGAAGCCAGGAGATGCTAAACTTGGTTATGCTAATTAACGGTCAATTACTGTGAGCCTGGCAGTTATTTGCTTGACGGTCACTAGCTGACAATTTCAGGACTGCCACAACCATAGGTGGAATAGGGCTTACAACCACAAAAACGTCCTCCGTTTAGGCCTACCTACACTTTTCTAGACTGCCTCTTTAAAAACTGTTGTCACGTTCTGTTGCATAATTCAACAAGCATGTCAATAGCAGGATACGCTCTGATTTAAAAAATCTACTCGCTCGGCTCTAGATTACACCCATCTACAGTATACACACTTTACATTGTTTGAGAGATCAGATAAAATATCACTATAATCAGTGTTCACATTCGGAAATTTGTTTAATTTCAGCTCATATAATTTGCAAACATTTCAACTGTATCAAATGAGAACTTTTATGTGTGTAATGCAAGTGCCGAGATGTGTTAAATCCCTGACGAAGCTTTAGTGTTCATATAGATTCACTGGAAAGACGATGAATTCCATTGAGCCCATTTCAGCCATTACCGGGGTGTGTTTGACAGGTCATTCCAAACATTTTCCCAGTCGTAACGTTAACGGGGGGGGGGGACAACAGGTATGAAAGAGTATGATGAGTAGAATGAAAGCAATCAATCCAGCGAGATTGAAGTGAGAATTGGATTTGGCACCTCTCAAAAACACAGGACATAGATGGCTGACAGATTCTAAGGTGGGCTGGGCATGCGAGTTGCTATTAGCACAGTGCCATCATCCATATATAGGTGTCACTAATAGGTGATCAGTGACCATAAATGAAGCCAGAAAAAAACTTGGGACCCTAGATATAGCTTTTAACTGTGGTCTAATATTTGTTCCTTCTGAAATCAGGAAAATAACTCCTGGCCATGAAGAGGCGGCTGGTGACTTACTGATCCGTCTGACGCGCTGGCTCCCACTTTATCCCCCGTGGCGTTCCAGCACACCTCGAAGATGCCCCCCGTTCCCCTGTAGCTGTGAACTAAAGCACCCGTCTGTACGGACAGACAGATGTGATCAGCAAAACAATGATAACCAGGAGAACTGGGGACAAGTCAATTTCAATCATGTTTTACACGCATCTCACTTAGGGCTGAATCCTTACTTGAGAATAGTTCGAACAAATCACCGGTTGAAATCAACGCATGATTTACGTGAAAGTCAGAGTTTTACGCTCACATCTCAAGTTAGGATTTGGACCTAAATATTCAAACCCATGCATCGACCATCAGACCAGCCCTGCAATAAACAGTTGGTCTTGAGATGTGAATGACGTATGAGTGAGAAGAGCGTGTGTGTGTGTGTGTCAGTCCATCCTGTACCTGTGTGTTCCAGATGTGGACACACTTGTCGAAGGAGCCGCTGGCTAGGTGGCGCCCGTCGGGGCTGAAGGCCACACTGTAGACGGGCTCTTGGTGACGGGTGAGCGTGTGGATGCACACGCCGCGCTCCACGTCCCACAGGCGCACAGTCGAGTCAAACGACGCACTGGGAGGGAGATGGAATAAGACTTTAGTCCATCTTGGAAAGGAAATGCATCTTTTGCTCTGCTCCTAACCTCCAAGATGCCACAGAAAAGCAGACACACTCTGGAGGGAGTACAGGGTCAGCCCCAGTGCAGTGCCCCGAAGCAATTTAGGAGAGTAAAAGGAGAGGAGGAGAGGAAAGAGAGAAAGGAAGAGAGAGGAACGAGAGAGAGAACCATTCACTTTCATTTGATTACAGTGACTATCCTGGGATCTATTCAGTTGGGGCAAACAGAACGTAACAGATTGAGAAGCATAGAATGAACATACATGACTCCATACTACATCACGTACAGATCCTAAAGGCATTTGTTTGACACAAAACCCCTTTTTAGCCCAAACCCCAGAGGCATGCTGGGAGTTGGAGTGGTTCCTAGCCTTATATTACCTGGCCAGCATCAGATTGGCATTGGGGTTGTTGGTCCCAGGCCCCGTGGGGCTCCACTTGATGGTGTAGATCTCCTTACTGTGGGCCTGCAGGTCGTGGACACACGAGTCCTGCTTCATACTCCAGATCTGGTAGAGATTGAAGGGAGAGGAGAGAGAGAGAAAGAGAAGTGAGGACTCCAATCAGTTATATGAACCGACTTGGGAAGAAGAGATTCTAGTTACGGCTTATAAACTACAGCCAAAAGTGGACCCCGATAACACTTATTTTGTACCGTTCCTACTCCATGAAATTACATATTTGGCAGTAGTTAGGAAGTTGTGTGTGAGCTGTGTGTCCTGACCTTGAGTGTCATGTCGTCGGAGCAGGAGGCCAGCAGACTCCCCGTAGGATCCCACTTGATTGCGTTCACTTCATTCTAGAGGGAAAAGTCAAAGGGGTTATGAGGGGAGGGAGGATACAAGGAAACATTGTGTGAACTTTATAACATGGGTAGTGCACAAACAGGGTGCACGTACAAAGGCACTTCCTGCAGTGATGTCACGAAATAGGATGGGCAAAAGCTTTCACCTATCCTCTATATTCAGATCAATGCGTTTGAACCAGAGGGTGCCACTTTAGACTACTGAGATTAATCAATGTCAGTCACAATGGCTGCGTTTACACAGGCAGGCTAATTCAGATCTTTTGACCAATCAGATTAGATATTTTGCAAATAACTGAACAAAAGATCAGAATTGGTCTGCCTATGTTAACAAACCAGTGTTAACGTGACAGGGAGAAGAGACTATTGAAATGCACCCAGGCCAGAGAGCCAGTCCAGTCTCATGTATTACCGTGTGTCCCTGGAAGGTCTTGACTGGCCGGTCCTGGCCCAGCTTACACACATGGATGCACATGTCCGTGCTGCAGGAGGCAAACGTGTTGTTGCTCTGCCAGTCCACGTCCAGGGCCGGCGCTGAGTGAAAGGGAAATTGCTGCTTGGCCTCCCCTGTGTGAGCATCCCAAATGATCGTGGTCTAAACGAGAGAAGGATACATTGTCAGAGTCTTTTCATCATGTGCGTGACAAAATTACAATACCATGACAATGGAAAAAAAATTCTAAAAAAAAGCTCATGTTTAAGTTCCTTGCTCAGAAGATATGAAGCTGGTGGTTCCTTTTAACATGAGTCTTCAATAGTCCCAGGTAAAGAGTTTTAAGTTGTAGTTATTATAGGACTATTTCTCTCTATTTGTATTTCATATACCTTTGACTATTGGATGTTCTAATTAGGTACTTTAGTACTGCCAGCATAATCTCGGAAGTTGATAGCCTTGAAGTCATAAACAGCACAATACTTGAAGCATTGCAAAGAGCTGCTGGCAAACGCAGTAAAATGCTGTTTGAATGAATGCTTACAAGCCTGCGGCTGCCTTCCATCGCTCAGTCAGACTGCTCTATCAAATCATAGACTTAATTATAATAACACACAGAAATACGAGCCTTAGGTCATTAATATGGTCAAATCCAGAAACTATAATTTCGAAAAAATAAAACGTTTCAGTGAAATATGGAACCGTTCTGTATTTTATCTAACGGGTTGCATCCATAAGTCTAAATATTGCTGTTATATTGCACAACCTTCAATGTTAAGTCATAATTACGTAAAATTCTGGCAAATTAGTTCGGAACGAGCCAAGCGGCCCAAACTGTTGCATATACCCCGACTCTGCATGCAATGAGCGCAAGAGAAGTGACAATTTCCCTAGTTTAATATTGCCTGCTAACATTAATTTATTTTAACTAAATATGCAGGTTTAAAAATATATACTTCTGTGTACTGATTTTAAGAAAGGCATTGATGTTATGGTTAGGTACACATTGGTCCAACGACAGTGTTTATTTCGCAAATGTGCTTTTGTTAAATCATCCCCCGTTTGGTGAAGGTGGCTGTCTTTGTTAGGAAGAAATAGTCTTCACACAGTTTGCAACCAGCCAAGCGGCCCAAACTGCTGCATATACCCTGACTCTGTTGCACAGAACGCAAGAGAAGTGACAATTTCCCTAGTTAAAAGAATGTTAGCAGGCGATATTAACTAAATATGCAGGTTTAAAAATCTATACTTGTATTGATTTTAAGAAAAGGCATTGATGTTTATGGTTAGGTACACATTGGTCCAACGACCGTGCTTTTTTTGCGACTGCACTTGTTAAATCACCCATTCGGCGAAGTAGGCTGTGATTCAATGATAACTTGAACAGGCACCGCATCGATTATATGCAACGCAGGACAAGCTAGATAAACTAGTAATATCATAAACCATGTGTAGTTAACTAGTGATTATGTTAAGATTGATTGTTTTTTATAAGATACATTTAATGCTAGCTTAGCACCTTACCTTGGCTCCTTGCTGCACTCGCATAACAGGTAGTCAGCCGAATTAAAAGTTAATTTGTGGAATTTCTTTCCTTCTTAATGTGTTTGAGCCAATCACTTGTGTTGTGACAAAGTAGAGGTGGTATACAGAAGATAGCCCTATTTGGCAAAAGACCAAGTCCATATTATGGCAAAAACAGCTCAAATAAGCAAAGAGAAATGACAGTCCATCATTACTTTAAGACATACATTTCAAGAACTTTGGGCGTATCTTCAAGTGCAGTCGCAAAAACCATCAAGCACTATGATGAAACTGGCACTCATGAGGACCGCCACAGAAAAGGAAGACCCAGAGTTACCTCTGCTGAGAGGATAATTTCATTAGTTACCAGCCTCAGAAATCTGCAATTAACTGCACCTCGGATTGCAGCCCAAATAAATGCTTCACATAGTTCAAGTAACAGACACATCTCAACATCAACTGTTCAGAGGAGACTGCGTGAATCAGTCCTTCATGGTCGAATTGCTGCAAAGAAACCACTACTAAAGGACACCAATAATAAAGAGACTTGCTTGGGCCAAGAAACACGAGCAATGGACATTAGACTGGTGGAAAGCTGTCTTTTGGTCTGATGAGTCCAAATTTGAGATTTTTGGTTCCAACCGCCCTGTCTTTGTGAGACGCTGAGTAGGTGAACCGATGATCTACGCATGTGTGGTTCCCACCGTGAAGCATGGAGAAGGTGGTATGATGGTGCTTTGCTGGTGACACGCTCTGTGATTTATTTAGAATTCAAGGCACACTTAACCAGCATGGCTAATGACCCAAAACACACCTCCAGGCTGTGTAAGGGCTATTTGACCAAGAAGGAGAGTGATGTTCTGCATTCGATGACCTGGCCTCCACAATCACCTGACCTCAACCCAATTGAGATGGTTTGGGATGAGTTGGACCGCAGAGTGAAGGAAAAGTGCTCAGCATGTGGGAACTCCTTCAAGACGTTTGGAAAATCATTCCAGGTGAAGCTGGTTGAGAAATGCAAAGCTGTCATCCAGTTACTACATGATTCCATGCGTTATTTCATTATTTTGATGTCTTCATCAATGTAGAACATAGTAAAGATAAAGAAAAACACTGGAATGAGTAGGAGGGAGGGGTTGTTCTTAATGTTTTGTACACTCATGGTATTTTCACTGAGTTTGGAATAATACTGTGAAATTGTTACAATTATGATAAAGCCCTTTTAGTGTAAGATTTGTTTGAAACGACCGCCTGAAAGTTCTGCCTGTTTTGGTGGGAAGGATTTTTGGCCTGCCAGTAAATTAGTTAAATAGACCAATAAGAAAGAGAGTTCCAAACCTCTCAGCCAATAACAGCTAGTTTTCCCCTCCCCACTCAGACAACAACCAGACAGTCCTAGCAAAAATCTTAATTGAGAAATTGCTCTTTGCTAAGAAGCTATTTTTATTTTCAATGAAAATTGCCAAAAAGAAACAATCACAGTAAGGCACTTGATATCAAATCCTTTCAGGGTAAAAATGTAGATAAAATGTCTGCATTGGACCTTTAACACACAAACAATTATCTTACCTTATCTACTCCTGCACTGAGGATAAAGTTGCCTTTCTTATTCCATTTGAGGGCAAATATAGGACCTTTGTGCTGGCCCAAGGTACTGGCGAGGTTACCTGCAAAAAACATGTCATGGTGCTTGGTTAGCAAGAGAACAGTACTTTAGACCATCTGTGAATCTGTTTAGAAATGTTGAGATGTGAAAGTTCTGACATTAAAAAAAAGAGGCAATACGGAACTTTTGCCTTCGAGGTTGCTCTTGAGCCACACAAAGGGGTCCCCTAAATGGACAGAAATATTGTCCATAATGACCTAATTGGACAGAAAGCATCATTCCTCCCCTCGCCTGTGAGCAAAAGTTTATATTGTTCCCCTAAAACTAAGGATTCAAGCCAACATTTTACGTAAACAATTAGCATGCCCATAGTGTATCTTTAAATTGCTTTACCGTCTTTAGTCCATATTCTGGCAAAGCCATCGTACGAGCCTGTGGCTAGCAGCGTACCCTCACTCTGAAAGATAGAAATTCCTCAGTTAGTAATTTTTGGGACCAAAACCAAACCTTTTCAATAACCTGTAGTTCTGGGTTTCTGTTGCACCCCAAATTAGAACAAAACATGGCACTGATCCTAACTTGAGATTTATGTGAATTACTCAAATCTTGGCTTAAATCTCCTGATGACAAACATTTGAGAAAGTCCGTTTTTCCTACATCTCGAGTTGTGATTTGGCCAAAAGTACTGAAAAATGCTGGTTCAGTATCCTCCAGCAACTTGTAGATCAGGGAGAAATGACAGCCTGTTCTACTGTAAGTCTATATTCTGAGTAGCGGTAGTGAAAGTCCTGCATTTTCCATGGGAGGGAATGAAGCAGTCCCATATATCCGGTTGGGAAGCGCTGCCAGAGAATGCCTTTGGCAGCCGAGACACACACGCACACCAGAGTGTGTACACACACAGTCTGTCTGCCCCCACCCCTCAAACACACACTCACACACTCTCTCTCTAACCCACATTCCAGTCCAGTGAGGTGACGTCTTTGTTGCTGGGTACGTCCTGACCCCCCTCCCGTATGCAGTGTCTCAGCACCAGCTGGGTGAAGCTGCCTGTGCCGTTCTCACTCAGGTTCCAGATCCGCGCCGTTGAATCCCCAGACCTGCGCGCACACACACACGTACGCACGCACGCACACACACACACACACAGTCGTCTAATGTGCAACTTCTTTGGCTTGTCAGCCTAAAACATAGCAACATTAACCCTTTACACTCGTGGGAATTGGACTATAGCGATAGGGCTAAATTGAATCTTAAAATACTCAAGATACATTCAGTGAAATGACAAGACTAATTCCTGGAAGATGTGGGGTAGGAGGCCACATAAGATTTTTTTTAAATAAATAAAAAACAAGTGTGTGAGAGGACTAACTGGGGTCTCCAAGTGGCCACACATCTCCAAAGTCTACGTAATTCTTAAGCATTTTCAATACACTTTTATGACTAAAAGAAGAGTTCAACTAAAAGTAACTTTTTTTTTTAGCTCTCCTAGCTGTGCCGTTGAGGAACTAGAGCAAGC
The DNA here is from genome assembly GCF_034236695.1 of Oncorhynchus nerka. NCBI lineage: Eukaryota > Metazoa > Chordata > Actinopteri > Salmoniformes > Salmonidae > Oncorhynchus > Oncorhynchus nerka. Next base: position 4,626,254 of record NC_088424.1, on the reverse strand, counting down.
ACACTTGTAGTTGTTTCGTTTGGAATACAACCCTGCATCCCCAACATCACACAACTACTGTTGTTTACGCAATCCAAAAGCGGTCCATTTTAAATAGCAATCTGGATCAGGTGGGCATGATTTGAAAGCTTGCTCTATTGCCAACATGACTAGTTGAGTTATAAAATACGATCTTACAGTGTTAGGCTTTCACAAGGCGATTCAGAGAAACAGGTCGGAATTTTGGTGCGCATAGAAGAGTCATGAGTGCATTTCAGGTGTATTTGCTGCGGCACGTTTTCGACACAATAAACCAACATCGGCTCATTCAGTTTGGAACAGAATCATTAAGCCTAGGCCTACTCACCAAACAGATGTCATGGCCGTAATTTATCACCATGCAACGTTCAATGTGGAATTGTTAATCCATTTAGAAAATCCCAAAGAACATGCAGAATAAACTAAATTGAACATCTGTCTGTGTATCCCTGAAAACATTGTCTTTCTACTCACCAAATTGAGCCTCGTTTTAAATAAATCACTCTTTGAGGAGAGAGCTCAGACGTCATGTATAGCAGGTTACTGTACAGCCACTACGTTCCAATTTAGGCACTTACTAGTGCTCAAATCTTCAATTTTCAAACTGTATAAGGGTACGTGTGTAAAGGGCTAATAAAACACACTTCTCAGGATTAAATTAGATGCGAGAGTACATAAACCTGCCAAATATACACATGCTTTATCTTAAGTTTACCACCAACACTCTGTTGTAAACTTCCTTGATTAAGTTCTACTCATCAAAATGTAGGTCAACGCATACTAATCATGAAAACTGCCAATGCTATATGATGGGGGAATTTACTTTATGAACAATAAGCATTTATCTTTAGAAGTAGAAGAGAGAGAGAGTAGAAGGAGAGGAAGACAGTGAGTGATAGGAGGGTGAGAGAAAAGGAGAGAGGAGTAGGAGAGAAGACAGACAGTGAAACCAAAAGAGAGAGAAAGAGAAGGATAAAGGAGTCGGTTCTGTACCCTGAGGCGAGCAGGTCATTGACGGGGTTCCAGGCACAGATGAACACCTCGGACTCGTGGCCTCGCAGCACCATGGCCTTGTTCTGGGGAATGTCAACATGCCCGTCCACCTCCATCATGTCTGCATGGTGGTCTGGAGGGGGAGAGGATGGAATACACCATAGAGTTAGATAGAGGACTCAACTTTGTATCAAACGGATTATATCCATCTTGCTTACCATCACATTGAGATCTTGGGCTGCCCCCTAAATCTCCCAAATGTGCACTTGGACATTCCCTGATCATCTTTTAAAAGTGTGGGATTGATGTAAGCATTGGCTGAAGGGAGTTTCGACCACTTAAAATGCATGACGGAAGAAACGTCAAGATTTTCATTGGTCAAGCTTGTCGAGTAGCAGCTAAACCTATGCTAGTGTTAGTAGGAATGATGGAGAGAAAAAGGTTAAACAATCTCCATCATCAGTTGTGCTTAAACACAAGGAGGTGATTATGTAGGTCTATGTATTGTAAATCATTCGTACTGTTTTTCATTTGTACTGTCCAATCTTAATTCAATTCCCTCTTCCAATAAATTCCATTTAATTCAAATTCCAGGTCAGTCTTTGAATTCAGAGACAATTCAAGTCCTCAATTCCAATCCCCCCAATTCCAATGTTAGGTGAATTCAATTTCTAGTTCAATATTATCCCCAAGAATTCCCCAAATTCCAATTCCCTCAGGTCTTAAGGCCGATAATGTCAATGTTCAGACAGCTTCGCTATACTAGAAATATACAAAATCAGTTTAAATTATTTCAAACAAATCCTGCAGTAAATTTTTGATACTAAGTGCATTAATTTCATTAACTGAGTAAATGTTTTTACAATTCAACACAATTACATAACTTGAATTCAATAGAATTCCCTTCATAAGTTAATTTCAAATAAAATTGGATTTGATCCCATCCCTGGTTATGATATCATGTTAACTATTACGAAAGGGGAAAAAAGTCTAAAATTCAACAAAAATAAAAAGGAGGTGTCATAATGAAAGGATCTGCTCACTTGCTAAGGCGTGGGCGCCATTCTCCTCGCCGTTGGCAGCGGTTCCACCCTCTCCATTCTTGGTGCTGCCGGGCTGGGGGCCCTGGGTGCCACTGGCGCTGCCAGCCCCGGCTGCCTGCTGCTGATGGGCCAGCTTTTCCCGGTAGGCCTGCTGCCGCGTCTGCACCACATCGGGCATCACAGCGTCGATCAGAGACAGCGACTCGATGGGCCTCCCGTCAAACAGAGTTCCATCCTGGATGACACGATACAGGGGTTGCAGCATTAGCTTTGAGAAATCAGAATTTTCAAAATGCTGACTCAAAAAAATCTGGGATTTAATCTTCATTTCATATAGGAATGGGCATTTGGCCTTTGACTGTACTCGCATGAGCTATTTTTAGAACAAGGAAAACAATGTGCACATTTATCTATATGCCAACAGTGCGCAACAATGCCCAATTTATAAAAAACATTACAGATAATGAATCCTTATTGCTAAATTGCCTCATATATCCATCTAACATTATTTTATTGAAACTGTAACTGGTTATATTATATCGTGGAACATAATCTTCAAAGTGGCGGCAGCTAGCCTAGTGGTTAGAGCGTTGGGCCAGTAACCGTAAGGTTTCTGGATCGAATCCCCGAGCTGACAAGGTAAAAATCTGTCGTTCTGCCCCTGAGCAAGGCAGTTTTAACCCTGTGTTCCCTGGGTGCCAAAGACGTGGATGTCGATTATGGCAGCCCCCCACGCCTCTTTGATTCAGAGGGGTTGAAATGAAGACACATTTCGCGTTAACGCAGGATTATACGTTTTTCACACAGAAAAGTACAAATTCAGCAAATTTTTGTTGTCATGAATTTTTACAATAGCCAACTTGACTTTGTGGCTGTGGTAACTAGTGATAACCACAAAGTAGCCTATGAGGAAAATTACGCGGTTATTCTAAACTGCAGCTTGTTGTGGGAACACATTTCCCTACTTCAACCAGTCCATTTTGAATTTGTGCAAAAAAATGTAGCTTGTGTATCCCATCAGTTAGATGCATTTATTTCTGTAGTCGCACTCAGCACTTCTGTGTAAAGGGCGCGGTCGGACGGCAAACGAGTTAGTGAGAGAGGAGAAAGGGAATTTAGCGAGCAGAACCGTGTGATGCCTGGCCTGGTTTATTTTTTGTTGTGTACCACAAATGCACAAATGTCACACTAGAATCAAAGCAAATGAACGTCGTCTTCAAGACAACGTTGACCAAATCGTTTACAGTATTGTAAAATTAAATAAAAAATTAAATAAAATTATCTCCGGGTTAAATATTGAGTTGTGACATCAGTTTGAGTACTCATGCCCATTCCTAGTTTCACATTGAAAGTCAAGTGTTTTTTTTTGTTGCTTCAATCGAGTGATACAGGGCATGCAACTCTAGTTTTTCTTCACACAAAATGCATTAGTGCAACACATGAGGCAGAAAACTGTTTTCATCAATGACAACAGAAGTGCTAATCTATTTGGCTACCAGCCACACAAGTAAATTAGTGTACAAAGAAAAAGCAAGGTATTTTTTTCATAAACGATGCATATTTAAAAAAAAATGTTTATAATAGAAAGAATGTAGCCAGCTACATTTCCTAATGTTTTGTTTGAAGTTAATCTGGCATTTTAAATTTGCGACTGGAAAAAATAAAAAAAATACACCGGACGAAAGTACCAGAGGAAAGTAACCTACACATCAGTCAGAGCGCTGTCTTGTCTGGTGGTTCAATGACAAGAGCAAATATATTTAATCTCAGTGGAGAAGTGCAACTGAATTTTCAATAGGAAGCACTTTAGATATCCGTTTACAAAATGAAGCAAGAACTTGTCTACATTTTAACGTTCCTTTTCTGTGTAAAAAACGCACCATCCTGCATCAACGCGACCCGAGACATGTGTTAGGGTTTCAACACAGCAGTTGCCATTGACCAGTGATACAGGTTCAGAAACGTTTTCATTAAAAAAGGGGAATTCCACTCAAAAGTTCAAATTTGATGTTTTGTTTTTAACCTTTTAATATTTCAACAGATATGTCTAACATAGGGCTGGGCGATATAGCCTAAATATCATATCACAATTTTTTTTTACTTTTTAGACAGGATGACGCTATTTTATGTTTTTGACTACTAAAAGTTCTAAAAATGACCCTCGGGTGGCAACACAAATTGTGAGTGACTGCAATGGAGATTTCTTCATTCTGATTCAGTTTTCATTCTTCATTCAGTTTTTTTACTGTTCAATCCAACTTCAAACCAAACTCAGCATTTTAAACCATTTCTTGCACTTTTGTTATAATTTCCACAGGGGCTGCAGGGCTGCATGATATGGGCACACATCTAGGTCTAGTTAATTGAACTGTTTGAATCATATAATCATTATTCTAATACTATAGGCGGAATATAGTGGGCAGGGAGCTCCTTGAATGGATTTATTTCTTTATTATTGAATGATTAAAACATACTTGCCATAAAGCCACTCAACAATTACATCACATTAGTCATCTAACAGACTCCCATCCAGAGCGACACACACAAGCAATCAGGGTCAACGCCCTGTTCAAGGGCACGTCGGCAGATCTCCCACAAGGTCAAAAAACGGGGACCTGAACCAGTGCTCCATCAGCCACCGGCCTAAGCTTCCAACTGCCAGCCCTCCAAGACCCCTTCCCCCCACAGATCCCCAAGAGCTGCCCCTCAACCATCCGAGACCCCCCTCCCTCCACCCAGAAAAAAAATATTCAATTTCTCCACCCCCCAACAAAATGAACAAAAGAGAGAGAAAAAACAGAAAACAACAATGCAAAAAAAACAACAAAGATATCAAGGACAACAAAAATCATAACAGCAAGGCCAACTGAATATGTTTGAGTGCATGTATGGCACTATACCATATATCTTTCAACTATGATGTGATGTTTGACATAATCGAATAGAATCCAAAGATTAAAAATATATATATATATATTTCACCTTTATTTAACCAGGTAGGTAAGTTGAGAACAAGTTCTCATTTACAATTGCGACCTGGCCAAGATAAAGCAAAGCAGTTCGACAGATACAACGACACAGAGTTACACATGGAGTAAAACAAACATACAGTCAATAATACAGTATAAACAAGTCTATATACGATGTGAGCAAATGAGGTGAGATGGGAGGTAAAGGCAAAAAAGGCCATGGTGGCAAAGTAAATACAATATAGCAAGTAAAACACTGGACTGGTAGATTTGCAATGGAAGAATGTGCAAAGTAGAAATAAAAATAATGGGGTGCAAAGGAGCAAAACAAATTAATTAATTAAATACAGTAGGGAAAGAGGTAGTTGTTTGGGCTAAATTATAGGTGGGCTATGTACAGGTGCAGTAATCTGTGAGCTGCTCTGACAGTTGGTGCTTAAAGCTAGTGAGGGAGATAAGTGTTTCCAGTTTCAGAGATTTTTGTAGTTCGTTCCAGTCATTGGCAGCAGAGAACTGGAAGGAGAGGCGGCCAGAGAAAGAATTGGTTTTGGGGGTGACTAGAGAGATATAACTGTTGGAACGTGTGCTACAGGTGGGAGATGCTATGGTGACCAGCGAGCTGAGATAAGGGGGGACTTTACCAAGCAGGGTCTTGTAGATGACATGGAGCCAGTGGGTTTGGCGAGGGCCAGCCAACGAGAGCGTACAGGTCGCAATGGTGGGTAGTATATGGGGCTTTGGTGACAAAACGGATTGCACTGTGATAGACTGCATCCAATTTGTTGAGTAGGGTATTGGAGGCTATTTTGTAAATGACATCGCCAAAGTCGAGGATTGGTAGGATGGTCAGTTTTACAAGGGTATGTTTGGCAGCATGAGTGAAGGATGCTTTGTTGCGAAATAGGAAGCCAATTCTAAATTTAACTTTGGATTGGAGATGTTTGATATGGGTCTGGAAGGAGAGTTTACAGTCTAACCAGACACCTAAGTATTTGTAGTTGTCCACGTATTCTAAGTCAGAGCCGTCCAGAGTAGTGATGTTGGACAGGCGGGTAGGTGCAGGTAGCGATCGGTTGAAAAGCATGCATTTAGTTTTACTTGTATTTAAGAGCAATTGGAGGCCACGGAAGGAGAGTTGTATGGCATTGAAGCTTGCCTGGAGGGTTGTTAACACAGTGTCCAAAGAAGGGCCAGAAGTATACAGAATGGTGTCGTCTGCGTAGAGGTGGATCAGAGACTCACCAGCAGCAAGAGCGACCTCATTGATGTATACAGAGAAGAGTCGGTCCAAGAATTGAACCCTGTGGCACCCCCATAGAGACTGCCAGAGGTCCGGACAGCAGACTCTCCGATTTGACACACTGAACTCTATCAGAGAAGTAGTTGGTGAACCAGGCGAGGCAATCATTTGAGAAACCAAGGCTGTCGAGTCTGCCGATGAGGATGTGGTGATTGACAGAGTCGAAAACCTTGGCCAGATCAATGAATACAGCTGCACAGTAATGTTTCTCATCGATGGCGGATAAGATATCGTTTAGGACCTTGAGCGTGGCTGAGGCACCCATGACCAGCTCTGAAACCAGATTGCATAGCAGAGAAGGTATGGTGAGATTCGAAATGGTCGGTAATCTGTTTGTTGACTTGGCTTTCAAAGACCTTAGAAAGGCATGGTAGGATAGATATAGGTCTGTAGCAGTTTGGGTCAAGAGTGTCCCCCCCTTTGAAGAGGGGGATGACCGCAGCTGCTTTCCAATCTTTGGGAATCTCAGACGACACGAAAGAGAGGTTGAACAGGCAAGTAATAGGGGTGGCAACAATTTGACAGATAATTTTAGAAAGGGTCCAGATTGTCTAGCCCGGCTGATTTGTAGGGGTCCAGATTTTGCAGCTCTTTCAGAACATCAGCTGAACGGATTTGGGAGAAGGAGAAATGGGGAAGGCTTGGGCGAGTTGCTGTTGGGGGTGCAGTGCTGTTGACCGGGGTAGGAGTAACCAGGTGGAAAGCATGGCCAGCCGTAGAAAAATGCTTATTGAAATTCTCAATTATGGTGGATTTATCAGTGGTGACAGTGTTTCCTATCTTCAGTGCAGTGGGCAGCTGGGAGGAGGTGTTCTTATTCTCTATGGACTTTACAGTGTCCCAGAACTTTGAGTTAGTGTTGCAGCAAGCAAATTTCTGCTTGAAAAAGCTAGCCTTGGCTTTTCTAACTGCCTGTGTATAATGGTTTCTAGCTTCCCTGAACAGCTGCATATCACGGGGGCTGTTCGATGCTAATGCAGAACGCCACAGGATGTTTTTGTGTTGGGTTAAGGGCAGTCAGGTCTGGGGAGAACCAAGGGCTATATCTGTTCCTGGTTCTACATTTCTTGAATGGGGCATGTTTATTTAAGATGGTTAGGAAGGCATTTTTAAAGAATATCCAGGCATCCTCTACTGACGGGATGAGATCAATATCCTTCCAGGATACCCCGGCCAGGTCGATTAGAAAGGCCTGCTCGCTGAAGTGTTTCAGGGAGCGTTTTACAGTGATGAGTGGAGGTCGTTTGACCGCTGACCCATTACGGATGCAGGCAATGAGGCAGTGATCGCTGAGATCTTGGTTGAAGACAGCAGAGGTGTATTTAGAGGGCAAGTTGGTTAGGATGATATCTATGAGGGTGCCCGTGTTTAAGGCTTTGGGGAGATACCTGGTAGGTTCATTGATAATTTGTGTGAGATTGAGGGCATCAAGGTTAGATTGTAGGATGGCTGGGGTGTTAAGCATGTTCCAGTTTAGGTCGCCTAGCAGCACGAACTCTGAAGATAGATGGGGGGCAATCAGTTCACATATGGTGTCCAGAGCACAGCTGGGGGCAGAGGGTGGTCTATAGCAGGCGGCAACGGTGAGAGACTTGTTTTTAGAGAGGTGGATTTTTAAAAGTAGAAGTTCAAATTGTTTGGGTACAGACCTGGATAGTAGGACAGAACTCTGCAGGCTATCTTTGCAGTAGATTGCAACACCGCCCCCTTTGGCAGTTCTATCTTGTCTGAAAATGTTGTAGTTTGGATTTAAAATTTCTGAATTTTTGGTGGTCTTCCTAAGCCAGGATTCAGACACAGCTAGAACATTCGGGTTGGCAGAGTGTGCTAAAGCAGTGAATAGAACAAACTTAGGGAGGAGGCTTCTAATGTTAACATGCATGAAACCAAGGCTATTACGGTTACAGAAGTCGTCAAAAGAGAGCGCCTGGGGAATAGGAGTGGAGCTAGGCACTGCAGGGCCTGGATTCACCTCTACATCGCCAGAGGAACATAGGAGTAGAATAAGGGTGCGGCTAAAAGCAACAAGAATTGGTCGTCTAGAACGTCTGGAACAGAGAGTAAAAGGAGGTTTCTGGGGGCGATAAAATAGCATCAAGGTATAATGTACAGACAAGGGTATGGTAGGATGTGAATACAGTGGAGGTAAACCTAGGTATTGAGTGATGAAGAGAGAGATATTGTCTCTAGAAACATCATTGAACCCAGGAGATGTCATTGCATGTGTGGGTGGTGGAACGAATAGGTTGGATAAGGTATAGTGAGCAGGACTAGAGGCTCTACAGTGAAATAAGCCAATAAATACTAACCAGAACAGCAATGGACAAGGCATATTGACATTAAGGAGAGGCATGCTTAGTCGAGTGATCAAAAGGGTCCGGTGAGTGGGGAGGTTGGTTGGGGGTCACGGCGATTTAGACAGCTAGCCCGGCCATCGGTAGCTAGCTAGCATAGGATGGAGGTCTGTTATTAGCCACCTCTTGCGTTCCGTCAGTAGATTAGTGGGGTTCCGTGTGGTAGAGGGGATTAATCCAAATCACACAACAAAAATAAAAACAATAGATATAGTTAGAGGCCCAAAAAGATAATAATAATAAAAATAAATAAATTGTCCGATTGTCTATTCAGATAGCAGCCGATAAGACAGCTAACGTTTAGCAGGCCGCAGATGGGCGTTCAGGTAACGTCGCGACGGAGGAGCGGATAACTCCTTCGGGGAGAGAACGTCGGCAGTCCAGTTGTGAAGGCCCGGTGGGGCTCCACGTAGGCAGTAAAACGGGTCCGGATAGGTGACTGCAGCCCAGGAGTGATTGACGGAGCTGGCTAGCTCCGGAATAATTGATGTTTGCTCCGGAATCGACGAAAGCCGATAGTCACACGGATAGCAGCTAGCTAGCTGTGAGATCCAGGTATGAATGTCCAGAGTTAGCGGTTGAAATCCAGGGACATGGAGAGAAAAATTGGTCCGGTATGTTCCGTTCCGAGCCGCGCCGTACAAAACTGCCGATAGATTTTCGAGCTAAAGGATAGCTGATGACCACAAACCGTGGTTAGCTGAATACTAACGATTTGCCAGTAAAGAAGCAAACTAGCTTCTGAACTAGCTTCTGGAATTAGCTTCTGGGCTAGCTTCTGGCTAGCTCCTGGCTAGTTTCTGGCTAGCTTCTTGGAGGATTACAGATTTGAGGTAAATAATACTTTTTTATAAATATAAATTGGTGAGGCGGGTTGCAGGAGAGTGTTTTGAAGATGAGTTGATGGAAAATTTTTAAAAATTTATGTGAAAAAAGTTGTAAATATATATATACGGGACACGACAAGACGAGGACAAAAGACGTCTGAACTGCTATGCCATCTTGGAATCAGGCTAAGGCTAAATAAGATAGTATAAGTATTTATCTTCAACTCGCTAAGAGTATTAATATATTATTAATTGACTGACCTGGTCTCTCCAGATCTCCCAACAGCACTATTTATAGGGACAATTTTAGATCAATGTTCTGCATTGTCAGCCATTCCTGAACCTGAGACCAGAAACAGGCTACCTGAGGGCAATACCAAAATAAATGGTCTATTGATTCTGTATCCTCACAACAAAATCTGCAGAGCTTGATTGAATGCCCCAAATATTCAACATTATGTTGAAATTCTTATTAGGTTGGAATTCTATATAATAATTTTATCTGAAAAGCACAAAGTCTTGAATCTTGGGTAGTTTTATAAACTCAGCAACAACAACAAAAAAGTCCCCTTTTTAGGACACTGTCTTTCAAAGATCATTCGTAAAAATCCAAATAACTTCACAGATCTTCACAGTTCTTCATTGTAAAGGGTTTAACCTGTTGAGTGTAGGGGGCAGTATTTTGATGTTTGGATGAAAAACGTACCCAAATTAAACTGTGTATTTCTCAGGCCCAGAAGCTAAAATATGCATATAATTGTCAGATTAGGATAGAAAACTCTAAAGTTTCCAAAACTGTCAAAATATTGTCGGTGAGTATAACAGAACTGATATTGCTGGCGGAAACCTGAGGAAAATCCAACTAGGAAGTATTTTGAAAACTCCCTGTTCCATTGCATGCCTTCCCTCCATTTAAAGGGATATCAACCAGATTGTTTTCCTTCCACATGGTGTGAACAGTCTTTAGACATAGTTGCAGGCTTTTATTCTGAAAAATGAGCGAGAATGATCACATCGCATCAGTGGATGGCTGGGTGCCAGCAGAGTTTTGCATACACAAAAAAGACATTGCTTTGTCTGCCCCGTCGTGACCGCTTGAGCCTGTGGATTTCAGAACAAAACGCGCCAACCAAATGGAGGTATTTTGGATATAAAAATAATCTTTATGGAACAAAAGGAACATTTATTGTGTAACTGGGAGTCTCGTGAGTGCAAACATCCGAAGATCATCAAAGGTCAAAAGCAATACAATTAATCGCTTACCAATCTATTTTGCTGCTAGCTGTTTGTAATGTTTTGTCTGCTGAGAGAGATGTCCATATATAAACGCTTGGTTTGCTTTAGCTGTAAAAGCTTTTTTGAAATCTGACACGCGAGGTGGATTAACAACAAAGCCTAGCTGCGTTTTTCTATTTTGCATTTGTGATTTCATGAAAATTAAATATTTTTAGTAATTTAATTTGAATTTGGCGCTCTGCAATTCAGCGGATGATGGGTGCGCCAAGAAGTTAAACACTGTTTCCCACGCTGAAACAATTAATGAACATGCACCTGTGGAACGGTCGATAAGATACTAACAGCTTACAAACGGTAGAAAATTAAGGTCACAGTTATGAAAACTTAGGACACTAAAGAGGCCTTTCTACTGACTCTGAAAAACACCAAAAGAAAGAAGCCCAGAGTCCCTGCTCATCTGCATGAATGTACCTTAGGCATGCTGCAAGGAGGCATGAGGACTGCAGATATGGCCAGGGCAAAAAATTGCAATGACCGTACTGTGAGATGCCTAAGAAAGCACTACAGGGAGACAAAATGGACAGCTGATCATCCTCGCAATGACAGACCACGTGTATCAACACCTGCACAAGATCGGTATATCCAAACATCACACCTGCGGGACAGGTACAGGATGGCAACAACAACGGCCCGAGTTACACCAGGAACGCACAATCGCTCCATCAGTTCTTAGACTGTCCGCAATAGGCTGAGAGAGGCTGGACTGAGGGCTAGTAGGCCTGTTGTAAGGCAGGTCCCCACCAGACATCACCGATAACAACGCTACCTATGGGCACAAAACCACCGTCGCTGGACCAGACAGGACTGGCAGAAAGTGCTCTTCACTGACGAGTTGCGGTTTTGTCTCACCACGGGTGATGGCAGATTCGCATTTATCGTCGAAGGAATGAGCGTTACACCGAGGCCCGTACTCTGGAGGATCGATTTGGAGGTGGAGATTCAGTCATGGTCTGGGGCGGTGTGTCACAGCATCATCGGACTGAGCTTGTTGTCATTGCAGGCAATCTCAACGCTGTGTGTTACAGGGAAGACATCCTCCTCCCTCATGTGGTATCCTTCCTGCAGGCTCATCCTGACATGACTCTCCAGCATGACAATACCACCAGCCATACTGTCGTTCTATGCTTGATTTAACTTCTCTAGGATAGGGGGCAGCATTTGGAATTTGGGATGAAAAGAATGCCCAAATTCAACTGCCTGCTACTCATACCCAGAAGATAAGATATGCATATTATTAGTAGATTTGGATAGAAAACACTGAAATTTCTAAAACTGTTTGAATCATGTCTGTGAGTATAACAGAACTTATGTAGCAGGCGAAACCCCGAGGACAAACCAATTCAGATTTTTTTTTTGGAGGTCACCCTCTTTTCAATGAGTTAATTGGGAATCCAGATTTCTAAGGGACTTGCTTGCAGTTCCTACCGCTTCCACTGGATGTCACCAGTCTTTAGAAATTGGTTGAGGTTATTCCTTTGTGTAATGAAGAAGTACGGCCATCTTGAACGAAGGTCACTTCATGTGTACTGTTTGATAGAGACGCATGACCAGAAAGCATGCTTGAGTTTGTTTTCTTCCTGTATTGAACACAGATCATCCTGTCTTCAATTTTATTGATTATTTACTTTAAAAAATACCTAAAGTTGTATTACAAAAGTAGTTTGAAATGTTTTGGCAAAGTTTACAGGTCACTTTTGAGATATTTTGTCATCACGTTGCGCAAGTTGGAACCTGTGTTTTTCTGGATCAAGCGAGCGAAATAAATGGACATTTTGGATATATATGGACGGAATTAATCGAACAAAAGGACCATTTGTGATGTTTATGGGACATATTGGAGTGCCAACAGAAGAAGCTTGTCAAAGGTAAGGCATGATTTATATTTTTATTTCTGCGTTTTGTGTCGTGCCTGCAGGGTTGAAATGTTCTGTCTTTTCTTTATGGAGGTGCTATCCTCAGATAATAGCATCGTTTGCTTTCGCCGAAAAGCCTTTTTGAAATCTGACATGTTGGCTGGATTCACAACACGTGTAGCTTTAATTTGGTATCTTACATGTGTGATTTCATGAAAGTTTGATTTTCATAGGAATTTATTTGAATTTGGCGCTCTGCATTTTCTCTGGCTTTTGGCCAAGTGGGACGCTACCGTCCCACATATCACAGAGAGGTTAATGCAAGACAGGAATGTCAGTGTTCTGCCATGGCCAGCAAAGAGCCCGGATCTCAATCCCATTGAGCACATCTGGGACCTCTAATGAAACTGATTTACTTTCCTATTTATGCTATTTTTATTCCTCTGCCAGTTTTGATCCTTTATATTGGGCAGACAGACCAGTTCCCTACATCCTACCTGCTTGGGGTAACGCTGTAATAAATTGGTTGTACTCTTGGATTGAGCAGACCTTCCCATACAATTCTGATAACTCTACCATTCCAATTTACAATATAATTTAAAAACAAAATACCCTTTTCAAACATCTTTCCCATAAATACAGGTATTTTATCAACCTGCACGTTTAGGTTCAGCCATAATATTTGTTGTGCATTGTTGTTTGACATGAAAATGAATGAATTATTGACAGGATAGGAACCAAAGTGTTGGTCAATTTTTCCAGGGGACCGTAATGAGATGTTCTTAACCCATGTAGCTAACATATATTTAACCTATTCTTCTCTGATTTAAGAAATTGTTGCACAAACAATATGCTTATCTAGGCCTACACCAGCACTGGTACCAGGCTGTATTAGCTTTATACATTTGTTCTGACTCTTAGTATATTTAGCAAGCAAGCTAGCTAGCCAGCTAACTAGCGATTAGCATCTAAAAATATTTATTTTAGTCACAAATGGCTAAGAAAATACAAACTAGCAGATAGTGTATCTTACTGTCTGAAAACTACTATTAGTTTGTGTAATTATAGAACACATGGAAAGCAGCAGAGTTTTCACCAACATCTTGTTCCATCTATCTGACCATGCAGACTGCCGAGTGAACGGCAAGAAAGTGTTTTTGACTCTGTGGTCGAACATCTACTCTCTCCTTGTGTGACAGGCGGCAAGGCTTTGTGTTTGGAAGTGGCATGCAGCAGGAGGGAGAAAGACGACTGAAGTAGCAAACGGAGTAAATTATAAAAACAGACATACCTGCCTGAGTTGCGTATCACATTTAACTAACCAAACATTGAAATACCGTTATAGATTGTAAAGTAAAACCCCAAACCGGTCCATGCATCAATCCTGGTATATAGTAAAATGTGGTATACCACCCGGTGAGTTTGGGGTACAGTCAGTAAATAGGAAAGTTAGTGTTGTGGGTACTGACCTCATTGATGCTGACCTCTGCCTCCACGTACTGCAGGCCCTTCTGGATGATGGAGATGAGGGCAGCAGGGGGAACCAGGGCTCCGTTGATATTGGACTGGCTGATGTGGCTTTCTATGCCAAAGGTGAACGCCGAGTGGGAGAAGCCTGGCAGAAGGATGGGGCGAGAGGAAAGGGAAAATGAGTTGCACACCCACTGTCCTTCAAATCACCACACCACTGTGTCACTATGTTTACATTCACCTTGCAGAGTTTACACTCTGCGGGCAAAACTGGTTGAAATGTCATAATAATGTAATTTCAACCAATGTCTGGTTGTAATAAACATTTCAACTGGCTTTGCCCACTGGGCAGCACTCAGTTAAGATTCATTTTGGGGATTATGGTAGCTGAAATGTTTGCGATATTAAGCATTTTCCCTGGATTTAAGCTAGATAATTTGCAGATCTGATAATGGAAAAATGTATTGCTTTCGCAAATAGTTCAAAAAAAAAGTTCAAAAAACTATTTTCAAAAGGGTGAGACACTTATTTCCGGAACCGACTCAGCACAATGTAATCGGTAGCTGACTCTATAACCACTCCTATCTGTCATATTTTTTTAATTTATCCGAGACTATAGGAAAGACTTTGTCCTAAGGCCTGGAGGGAAGCCAAAGTAATTCCGCTACCCAAGAGTGGTAAAGCGGCCTTTACTGGTTCTAACAGCAGACCTATAAGCTTGCTGCCAGCTCTTAGCAAACTGTTGGGGAAAAATTGTGTTTGACCAAATATAACGCTATTTCTCTGTAAACAAATTAACGAAAGACTTTCAGCATCCTTACAGAGAAGGGCACTCAACATGTACTGCACTGATACAAATGACTGATGATTGGTTGAAAGAAATTGATAATAAAAAGATTGTGGGAGCTGTGCTGTTAGATTTCAGTGCAGCCTTTGATACTATTGACCATAACCTGTTGTTGAAAAAAGGTGTGTGTTATGGCTTTTCAACCTCAGTTCTGATTCCACAATTTGGCAATCTAATAGAACTCAAAGAGTTTTCTTTAATGTGAAGTGTTGTGTACTGCAGGGCAGCTCTCTAGGCCCTCTATTCTATTTTTACCAATGCCTGTCACTGGCATTAAACAAAGCATGTGTGCCCATGTATGCTGATGATTCAACCATATATGCATCAGCAACCACAGCTAATGAAGTCACTGAAACCCTTAACAAAGAGTGGCAGTCTGATTTGGAATGGGGGGTCAGTAATAAACTTGTCCTGAACATCTCTAAAACCAAGAGCATTGTATTTGGTACAAATCATTCCTTGTGTGCTATACCACAGCTGAATCTGGTAATGAATGGTGTGGCTGTTGAACAAGTTGAGGAGACTAACTTACTTGGCGTTACCTTACATTGTAAACTGTCATGGTCATAAAATATAGATTGAATGGTTGCAAAGATGGGGAGAGGTCTGGCAGTAATAAAGACATGCTCTGCTTTTGACACCACACTCCAAAAAGCAAGTTCTGCAGGCTCTAGTTTAGTCTAATCTTGATTATTGTCCAGTCGTGTGGTCCAGTGGTGCAAGGAAAGACCTAGTTATGCTGAACTGGCCCAGAACAGAGCGGCACATTTTGCTCTTAATTGTAATCGGAGGGCTGATATAGATACTATGCATGCCAGTCTCTTGGCTAAGAGTTGAGGAGAGACTGACTATCACTTCTTTTTACAAGAAGGTAAATTCAATTGATTGGACATGATTTGGAAAGGTACACACTAGATGTCGACCGATTATGATTTTTCAACGCCGATACCAATTATTGGAGGACCAAAAAAGCCGATACAGACTAATCTGCCAATTTTTTTATTTGTAATAATGACAATTACAACAATACTGAATTAACACTTATTTTAACTTAATATAATACATCAATAAAAATCTATTTAGCCTCAAATAAATAATGAAACGTTCAATTTGGTTTAAATAATGCAAAAACAAAGTTTTGGAGAAGAAAGTAATATGTGCCATGTAAAAATATGTGCCATGTAAAAAAGCGTTTAAGTTCCTTGCTCAGAACGTGAGAACATATGAAAGTTGGTGGTTCCTTTTAACATGAGACTTCAATATTCCAAGGTAAGAGGTTTTAGGTTGTAGTTAATATAGTATTTATAGGACTATTTCTCTCTATACCATTTGTATTTCATATACCTTTGACTATTGGATGTTCTTATAGGCACTATAGTATTGCCAGTGTAACAGTATAGCTTCCGTACCTCCTTGCCCCTACCTGGGCTCGAAACAGGAACACAGACAACAGCCACACTCGAAGCATCGTTACCCATCGCTCCACAAAAGCCGCGGCCCTTGCAGCACAAGGGGAATAATACTCCAAATCTAAAAGCGAGTGAAGTTTGAAACAGTATTAACGCACACCCAGCTAACTAGCTAGCCATTTCACATTGGTTACACCAGCCATTAGGCTGATAGGCTTGAAGTCATAAACAGCGCTGTGCTTGCGAAGAGCTGCTGGCAAAACGCATGAAAGTGCTGTTTGAATTAATGATTATGGGCCTGCTGCTGCTCAGTCAGACTGCTCTATCAAATCAGACTTAATTATAACATAATAACACACAGAAATACGAGCCTTTGGTCATTAATATGATCGAATCCGGAAACTATCACTAGTTTATTATTTCAGTGAAATACGGAACCGTTCAGGAATTTATCTAACGGATGGCATCCCTAAGTCTAAATATTATTGTTACATTGCACAACCTTCAATGTATGTCATAATTACGTAAAATGTTGGCAAATTAGTTTGCAATGAGCCAGGCAGCCCAAACGGTTGCATATACCCTGACTCTGCGTGCAATGAAAGCAAGAGAAATGACAATTTTACCTGGTTAATATTGCCTGCTAAACTGGATCAGTAGTTATAACTAGTAATTATGATTGATTGTTTTTTTTAAGATAAGTTTAATGCTAGCTAGCAATTTACCTTGGCTTCTACTACATTCGTGTAACAGGCAGGCTTTCCGTGGAGTGCAATGGTTAGAGCGTTGGACTAGTTAACTGTGCGGTTGCAAGATTGGAACCCCTGAGCTGACAAGGTGAAAATCTGTCGTTTTCCCCCTGAACAAGGCAGTTAACCCACAGTTCCTAGGCAGTCATTGAAAATAAGAATGTGTTCTTAACTGACTTGCCTCGTTAAATAAAACGTTTTTTTTTTTTAAATCAAAATCGTTGGAAATCGGTGCCCAAAAATACCGATTTCACATTGTTAATCGGCCATTCCGATTAATCGGTCGACCTCTAGTACACACCTGTCAGAGCAAAAACCAAAGGAATTGTCCATAGAGCTCAAAAACAGGATTGTGTCAAGGCACAGATCTGGGGAAGGGTACCAAAAATATTCTGCAGCATTGAAGAACCCCAAGAACACGCTGGCCTCAAAATCATTCCTAAATGGAAGAAGGAACTGCTGGCCGCCCAGCCAAACTAAGCAATTGGGGGAGAATGGCTTTGGTCATCTTCCTGACCAAACTTCCCTGACCAAGAATCCAATGGTTACTGACAGAGCAACTCTGTGGCGATGGGAGAACCTTCCAGAAGGACAACCATCTCTGCAGCCCTCCACCAATCAGGCCTTTATGGTAGAGTAGCCAGACGGAAGCTACTCAGTAAAAGGCAAACCTGGCACCATCCATACTGTGAAGCATCATGCCGTGGGAATGATTTTCAGCGGCAGGGACAGGGAGACTAGTCAGGATCGAGGGAAACATGAACAGAGCGAAGTACAGAAAGATCCTTGAAAAAAACCTGCGCCAGAGTGCTCAGGACCTCAGACTGGAGCGAAGGTTCACCTTCCAACAGGACAACGACCCTAAGCACACAGCCAAGCCAATACAGGAGTGGCTTCGGGACAAGTCTCTGAATGTCTTTGAGTGGTTCCGCCTGAGCCCGGACTTGAACCCAATCTAACATCTCTGGAGAGAATTGAAAATAGCTGTGCAGCGATGCTCCCGATCCAACCTGAAAGAGCTTGAGAGGATCTGCAGAGAAGAATGAGAGGAACTAATAAGCAAACAGCTGGGACGAGTCTCTGAATGTCCTTGAGTGGCCCAGCCAGAGCCCGGACTCTGGCTGGGCCAGTGTGCCAAGCTTGTAGCGTCCTACCCAAGAAGACTCGAAGCTGTAATTGCTGCCAAAGGTGCTTCGACAAAGTAATGAGTAAAGGGCCTGAATACTTATGTAAATGTGATATTTCCATTTTTATTTTTGCAAACATTTCCAAAAAACGTTTTTTGCTTTGTCATTATGGGATAGTTTGTAAATTGATGAGGATTTTTAAAATCCATTTTGGAATAAGGCTATATAACGTAACAAAATGTTATAAAAAGTCAAGGGGTCTGAATACTTTCCGAAGGCACTGTAGATCAGATGTGTCTTACCTGACTCTTGCAGGTATCTGTACACCAGGAAGTTGACCTCATCACTGCTAATGCTCATTTTTAATCCTGGTGGTCAACGAAGGGAATGGTAGCCTAGGAAGAGAGAGACACACCCACACAGTTACAACACAGCCTGACAAAATATGAATGCTGTACAGCTTGTGTTATACTCAGATACTTATTAACAGATTAAAACAGACACTTCAAACAAACCCAGTGCCTTCGTCATGGTTGAACATTTGCCGATGGACTTCAGTTTACCACTACACTGATTAGTGACGAGGCATCTAGTTGGAACTGAGCTTGCTTTTGAACTTGGGAGTCTTGGAGAGTGGCAACATTTACAGTCTAGACGACATGTTGAAAGTCGATGGATAGTAGATCCATGCAAATACCCTGAGTCAATAAAATAAGGTGTAAAAATGACACAAACTCACAACGCAGAGATCCACACTGACATTTTCCCCTGCTGGCACTGGTGCCTCTGTTTCAGTTAGTGGCACCAGCCCATGATCTGGTGGCACCCCCTAAACATATTTGCATTGTCAAACATGCCTGCTTGTCGAATATCTCATCCCAAAATCAGGGACATCAATATGGAGTTGGTCTCCCCTTTGCTACTATAACAGCCTCCACTCTTCTGGGAAGGCTTTCCACTAGATGTTGGAACATTGTTGCAGGGACTTTCTTCCATTCAGCCACGTGAGCAGTAGTGAGGTTGGGCACCGATGTTGATCGCTTAGACCTGGCTCGCAGTCTGCGTTCCAATTCATCCCAACAGTGTTCGAAGGGGTTGAGGTCAGGGCTCTGTGCAGGCCAGTCAAATTCTTCTACACCGATCTCGACAAACCATTTCTGTATGGAAATCGCATTTCGTACGGGGCAATGTCATGCTGAAACTGGAAAGGGCCTTCCGCAAACTGTTGCCACAAAGTTGGAAACAAAGTTTGACACAAGAATATTAGAGGACACACAGGCCATTTTGAAAATGAGAAATAGCTTTTTAGGGGCAGTCTCTCTCTTTAATAGCGACATTAGTTGCTTCCAAAGTTGTGCTTTTCCCCCCATTGTATTTTGAAATATTATACAATAGGGCTGGGAATTGCCATTGACCTGAAGATATTATCACGATACCTAGGTGCCGATACGATATGTATTGCGATTCTCACAATTCTATATGTATTGTGATTCAATACTGCGATCTGATGCTCCAAACATACTGCTCATTTTGTCTGCTGCAGACGAGAGAGCATGAGAAAATTAGTTTCTGTCATGGAAATAAGTGCTGAAAACTAGGCTCACTATTTAAAAAGATGGAGAACAAGCTATAGGGTGTAAAATACCAGCATTTTGGCACTAGTACAGCTGACTAGCGTTGGCTAATATCTAAAAACCGACACTTTGACTCCTCCAAGTACCAATATAATAGTGTCCAAAAATAGTTTTTTCCCCCCCATCACTATTATACAATCATGAGGGGGGACAGAGTGTGTGAGGCTTGCACATTACAACAGCAAGCCCCAGCTAAACAGGCAGCAGGGCAGACACTTTACTGTTTAACAAATTAATGCTTTTATCTGCCCCAAAATTTGAACCTTTTGATTGAGGTGTCCAAGTAGAATGTGCAGCTTGCACCAGTGCGACCAATTTAAAAATGTTTACTTGCACAGCTAAGTCAAAGGGTCACAAAATGTGACTAAATGGTCTCAGTCTGTAG
This sequence comes from Oncorhynchus nerka, assembly GCF_034236695.1. Classification (NCBI taxonomy): domain Eukaryota; kingdom Metazoa; phylum Chordata; class Actinopteri; order Salmoniformes; family Salmonidae; genus Oncorhynchus; species Oncorhynchus nerka. Next base: position 4,605,980 of record NC_088424.1, on the reverse strand, counting down.
CCCTGCCAACAGATGACATAACTCCACTATGTAACACCATATCAAAATGGGCAAGCCTTTTGATCCCTTACCTCGCCTGACCTACTTTAGGGAAAATTCATAACACTCTGTGGTTACGGCCAAACTTATCATTATCAATTGGCAGTACAATCATGGAGTTAAATTCCATCCTGGCCCTTAGGCAAGGCACCAGTTTCCATTCATTACCCCCACAACTGGAAATAATTACTGAGCCATCCTTAAGAGGGCAGGCTGACTCATGTGGACAAAACCACTGGGGGAAAGGAAAAACATCCCGCATAGTTCGTATTCCTGAGATGCGTATTTATTCAAGTGAGCCACACACTGTTTAAACAGGACCGTGGAAAGAAACAGGGACGTGTAGGATGGCTGATTGGAATTTATAGCACTTCATCATGCTAGCCCACTGAAAAGTACACACAGAGACCAGAAATGATAGCTAATGGTAAACAAATCAAGAGCCTTGGCCTCTGGAGAATGCGATGCACTTCACGACACAGACAGAATCATGACAATGGTAGGAATGGGATCGTGTTGCAATATGTGGCGTTAGTCACGGGTACAGCTGATGGGTTTGGTTGTACATTCAGGATAACACATAGGAGACACCCATAGTTTGTCCTATTCACATTGACTATGAGGGGTGAGGTTGCTGAGAAACAAGCAGTGTGTCTACATTTCAAGATATACAGTTGTAGTCAGAAGTTTACATACATTTAAACTCAGTTTCACAATTCCTGACATTTAATCCTAGTAAAAATTTCCTGTCGTAGGTCAGTTAAGATCACCACTTTATTTTAAGAATGTGAAATGTGAGAATAATAGTGGCGAGAATGCTTTATTTCAGCTTTTATTTCTTTTATCACATTCCCAGTGGGTCAGAAGTTTACATACACTCAATTGGTATTTGGTAGCATTGCCTTTAAAATAGTTGATCTTGGGTCAAACGTTTTGGGTAGCCTTCCACAAGCTTCCCACAATAAGTTGGGTGAATTTTGGCCAATTCCTCCTGACAGAGCTGGTGTAACTGAGTCAGGTTTGTAGGAATCCTTGCTCACACATGCTTTTTCAGTTCTACCCACAAATGTTCTATAGGATTGAGGTGAGGACTTTGTGATGGACACTCCAATACTTAACCTCTTGCCTCTACTTGGGACGCTTGCGTCCCAACTAGAGCTCTGGAAATGCAAATGCGCTACGCTAAATACTAATAGTATTAGTTAAAACTCAAAAGTTCATTAAAATACACATGCAGGGTATCAAATTAAAGCTACACTCGTTGTGAATCCAGGCAACAAGTCAGATTTTTAAAATGCTTTTTGGCGACAGCATGAGAAGCTATTATTTGATAGCATGCACCAATACACTACAACACAAAAGCACAGCAGGGGACGTAAACAAAATAATTAGCATTTCGGCGTTACACAAACCGCACAATAAAATAGAAAACAGTCATTACCTTTCACCATCTTCTTTGTTGGCACTCCTAGATGTCCCATAAACACTATTGGGTCTTTATTTCGATTAAATCGGGCCATATAAAGCCAAGATATCGTTATATGTAGACTGTGTGATAAACGAAAAAAACAGCGATTTCACAACGTAACGTCATTTTTTAAAATTCAAAAAGTAGATGATAAACTTTCACAAAACACTTCGAAATACGTTTGTAATGCTACTTTAGGTATTAGTAAACGTTAATAAGCGATAAAAATCATCCATAGGCGATGTCAAAATCATTAGCTGTCGTCTTGGAAAAAATTTCACGAGAGAGCTCTTCCGGAATGATCTGGGCGGAGACCGGAGGTAAGTGGTGCCCCTGTTTCGGTTCAACCAAGAATCAAAGAGGATTCAATTCACAAGACTCTAGACAACATGGGGATGCTGTGGGAGTTGAATGCTCGGTCTTATCTAATTCGGCTCACTGTTAACAATTGCTGGAAGTGGCGCAAGGATATTTATTTCCATTTTCTGTGATCAGGTTTTCCTGCGCTTTCCGATGTAACGCACGTTATGTAATAGCCACAGTCGTGATTTAACCAGTTTTAAAAACGTCCGAGGGTTTCCTATCCACACATTCTAACCATATGAACGTACTATATTCCTGGCATGAGTAGCAGGGCGCTGAAATGTTGCGCGATTTTTAACAAAATGTTCAAAAAAGTAGAGGGTAGGAGCAACTAGTTAAGTACGGTTGAGGTCATTGTCCATTTGGAAGACCCATTTGTGACCAAGCTTTAACTTCCTGACAGATGTCTTGATATGTTGCTTTAATATATCCACATAATTTTCCTACCTCGTGATGACATCTATTTTGTGAAGTGCACCAGTCCCTCCTGCAGCAAAGCACCCCCACGACATGATGCTGCCACCCCCGTGCTTCACGGTTGGGATGTTCTTTGTCTTGCAAGCATCCCCCTTTTCCTCCAAACATAACGATGGTCATTACGGCCAAACAGTTCCATTTGTGTTTCATCAGACCAGAGGACATTTCTCCAAAAAGTACGACCTTTGTCTCCATGTGCAGTTGCAAACCGTAGTCTGGCTTTTTTTAATGGCGGTTTTGGAGCAGTGGCCTCTTCCTTGCTGAGTGGCCTTTCAGGTTATGTCGATATAGGACTCCTTTTACTGTGGATTTTGAAACTTTTGTACCCGTTTCCTCCAGCATCTTCACACGGTCCTTTGATGTTGCTCTGGGATTGATTTGCACTTTCCAAAGTACATTCATCTCTAGGAGACAGAACGAGTCTCCTTCCTGATCGGTATGACAGCTGCGTGGTCCCATGGTGTTCATACTCGCGTACTATTGTTTGTACAGATGAACGTGGTGTGGTACCTTCAGATGTTTGGAAATTGCTCCCAAAGATGAACCAATTTTTTTCTGCAGCCTTGTCTGATTTTTTTTTACTTTTCCAATGATGTCAAGCAAAGAGGCACTGAGATTGAAGGTAGGCCTTGAAATACATCCACAGGTACACCTCCAACTGACTCAAATGATGTCAATTAGCCTATCAGAAGTTTCTAATGCCATGACATAATTTTCTGGAATTTTACAAGCTGTTTAAAGGCAGTCATCTTCTGACCCACTGAAATTGTGATACAGTGAATTATAAATGAAATAATCTGTCTGTAAACAGTTGTTGGATTACTTGTGTCATGCACAAAGTATATGTCCTAACCGACTTGTCAAAACTACAGTTTGCTAACAAGAAATGTGGAGTGGTTGAAAAACGAGTTTTAATGACTCCAACCTAAGTGTACGTAAACTTCCGAACTTCAACTGTAGATCCTGAGAATTAAATCTAAAAAGTTTATTTTATTTTTTCACACACACACACGTGTTATATGCCGAGTACACTGCTCTTCTCGTGTCCCATACCAATAACAGGCAGGGTCCCTTTCCTTGATTCCACACCGCTCTAAACCCTCAGAGGTAGTAGTCACACCTGTGGTGAAAGGGGCATTATTCTTACCAAACCACATGACCTTTGATTTAAAAGGTGTTCAGAACAAGGTTAAGGTCAGAGAAAGCTTGTTGGACACCAAGAAAGCTTCGTTGTTGAGCATTTAACACAAAATCTGGGAAGGGGCCAGCTGAGTATAAGACTATCATCTGCATATAAATGGATGAGAGAGCTGCCTACTGCCTGAGCTGTTGATGTAAATTGAGAAGAGTGTGGGGCCTAGGATTGAGCCTTGGGGTACTCCCTTGGTGACAGGCAGTGGCTGAGACAGCAGATTTTCTGACTTTATACACTGCGCTCTTTGAGGTAGTTCGCAAACCAGGCCAAATACTCCTTAGCCGGCCCACAAGAATAGAATGGTCTACCAAAATCAACAGCTTTTGCCAAGTCAATAAAAATAGCAGCACAACATTGCTTTGAATCAATTGCAATGGTGACAACATTGAGGACCGTTATTAAGGTTGCACTGACACATCTTTAACCTGAGCGGAAACCAGATTGCATACCAAAGAGAATACTATGGGCATCAAGAAATCCAGCCAGTTGATTATTACGTTTTTCCAACACTTTTGATTAACAGGGCAAAATAGAAATAGGCCTATAACAGTTAGGATCACCTTGATCTCCCCCTTTGAATAAAGGACGAACCGTGGCTGCCTTCCAGGCAATGGGAACCTCCCCAGAAAGGAGAGACAGGTTAAAAAGGTTGGAGATAGGCTTGGCAATCATAGGGGCAGCAACTTTAAAGAAGGGTCTAAACCATTGGACCCAGATGTTTTTTGGGGTTCAAGTTTCAGGGGCTCCTTTAGCACCTCAGTGACTGCTTGCAGGGAGAAACTTTGTAGCGGGCAGGGGAAACAGAGGGAGAAGCATTGGAGATAGTCACATTAGAAGGGGTGGGAGATGAGGAAATGTTGGATGGGCAAGGAGGCATGTCTGAGTCAAATAGAAATCCTGACTTAATGAAGTGGTGATTAAAGAGCTCAGCCATGTGCTTCTTGTCAGTAACAACCACATCATCAACTTTAAGGGACATGGGCAGCTGTGAGGAGGGTTTATTCTCCGGGCCTTTAACCCTTTTCCAGATCTCCTTGGGGTTAGACACACAGAGAGTGGGCCTTAATTAAACCTCTGATATGAAGAGAATGTCCCTGGAACCATCGATCCTCAGCTCGACGTTATATCGGAGATGCTAACTATGGTGTTGTTGTTCAAAACATCAACAAAATAACAATGAAATGCCAGCCATTCTAGCCTTGGACCATTTCTTTCCCTCCACACATTTCAGTGGAAAGGATTGTAGTCTGTTTGTATTCAAGCCTCTCTGTGGGCTATACTGTAGCTTCTACTGTATCTCACCTTTTGCCCAAGGACAGCACTCTCTCTCTGAACACGAGACCCAGGGCTATAAGTATGAATGCATTAAAACAGCACAGTTTGTATGAGAGTTTATGTGCAGGAATGCATGTCAGATACAGCTCGAGAAGACAAGCCAAAATGGGTTGAGGCGTTTAGGGACTTGTTAGGGACTAGCTCCCGCTGTGGGGATCAAATCAGCGGAAATTTCAAGTGCGCCACGTAGTTTTTGATAAAACGCAAACTTTCATTAAAATACACATACAAGGTACTGAATTAAAGCTACACTCGTTGTGAATCTAGCTACCGAGTCAGATTTGTAAAATGCTTTTCGGCGAAAGCATGAGAAGCTATTATCTGATAGCAGGCACCCCCAAAGTACTGCAACGCCACTTAAAACGACAGATTTTGCGGTAGCCGGCGCTACCCAAAACGCAGAAATAAAATATAAAACATTCATTACCTTTGACGAGCTTCTTTCTTGGCACTCCTAGATGTCCCATAAACATCACTATTGGGTCTTTTTTTTCGATTAAATCGGTCCATATATAGCCTAGATATCGATCTATGAAGACTGTGTAATCAAGGAAAAAACTGAGTTTGATAACGCAACGTCATTTTTTAAAATTAAAAAAGTCGACGATAAACTTTCACAAAACACTTCGAAATACTTTTGTAATGCAACTTTAGGTATTAGTAAACATTAATATTCTATCAAAATGATCACGGGGCGATGTATATTCAATAGCTCCACGTCCTGATATCATGTCCAAATATTTCTCAACCAAAACATCCGGTCGGAGACCGGAAGAAATGCCCTGCCTTGTGTCCGTTTGACCAAGAAACAAATCCGAGACAAATGACAAGACTGTTGACATCGTGTGGAAGCTGTAGGTATTGCAACCTCGGCCCCATTTAATGTGGGTCACGTTTAACAATGGGTTGAAGTGGCGCATGGATATATTTTCCCCATTTTCAGTGATCAGATTTTCCTGCACTTTTCGATGAAACGCACGTTCTGTTATAGTCACAGCCGTGATTTAACCAGTTTTAGAAACGTCTGAGTGTTTTCTATCCACACATACTAATCATATGCATATACTATATTCCTGGCATGAGTAGCAGGGCGCTGAAATGTTGCGTGATTTTTAACAAAAAGCTGCGAAAATGCGCATAATCTTTAAGAGGTTTTAATGGTCATGGCTGTGTATTCCAACTACCCCACGCAAATATTTACAGCGTTTGGGGGACGGAAAGTATTTTTTTACATTTTTTTTCTAGGGCTGGGGGATATGGCCTTTTCAAACTTAGTGATTCACAACATATATTTAAAAATGTTAAGGGTCAATACACTATTTCAAACAGTCAGGAATAATCTAATGAATTCTGGCCTTGTAAAATTATACCTAGGCTAAATATAAGATCCACTACAAATGAAAATATTATAACCTGCTTTATTGCAATAATCACTGATCTGACTTTCAAGTCTAAGAAAATTCCCTTTTTGTTACAAATTTAACCAGAACCACTGATAATGGCCAACTTCTTACCAGGCATTATAGAACATTAACACAGGTCTCAAACAATCTCTCAAGCACAAGCCCACCTGGTAGTGAGTAGCCAGCTAATCTTTATATTTAAAGTTTAGCCAACTTGGATCTACAGTGCATTCGGAATGTATTCAGACCCCTTGACTTTTTACACATTTTGTTACGTTACAGCCCTATTCTAAAAATGTATTTTTATATATCCTCATCATTCTACACACAATACCCCATAATTACAAGGTGAAAACAGGGGGTTTAGAAATATTTGCAAATGTATTACATAAAAAAAAAACATACCTAATTTACATAAATATTCAGACCTTTTAATGAGACTTGAAATTGACCTCAGGTGTATCCTGTTTCCATTGATCATCCTTGAGATGTTTCTACAACTTGGTAAATTCAATTGACTGGACATGATTGGGGCGGCAGGTAGCCTAGTGGTTAGAGAGTTGGGCCAGTAACCGAAAGGGTGCTAGATCGAGTCCCCAAGCTGACAGTGCATGTCAGAGTAAAAACCAAGCCATGAGGTCGAAGGACTTGTCCTTAGAGCTCCAAGACAGGATTGTGTCGAGACACAGATCTGGAGATGGGTAAATAGAACAAGTTTGGAACCATCAAGACTCTTCCTAGAGCTGGCCGCCTGGGCAAACTGAGAAATCAGGGAAGAAGACCCTTGGCTCTAGAACCCGATGGCTCTAGAGATCTTCAGTGTAGATGGGAAAACATTCTAGAAGGACAACCATATCTGTAGAACTTCACCAAATCAGGCCTTTATTGTAGAATGGACAGACGGAAGCCACTCCTCAGTAAAAGGCACCTGACAGCACGCTTGGAATTTTCCAAAAAGGCAACATGACCATGAAACAAAAATGGAACGCATTGGCCTGAATGCCAAGCGCCACGTCTTAATCTTAAGGAAACCTGGCACCATTCCTACAGTGAAGCATGGTGGTGGCAAGCATCATGCTGTGGGGATGTTTTTCAGCAGCAGAGACTGGGAGAAGTCAGGATCGAGGAAAAGATTAATTGGGAAAAGTACAGAGATCCTTGATGAAAACCTGCTCCAGAGTGCTCAAGACCTCAGACTGGGGTGAAGGTTCACCTTCCAACAGAACAACAACCCTAAGCACACAGCCAAGACAATGCAGGAGTGGCTTCGGGACAAGCCTATGAATGTCCTTGAGTGACCCAGCCAGAGCCCGGACTTGAACCCGATCAAACATTTCTGGAGAGACCTGAAAATAGCTGTGCAGCGACGCTCCCCATCCAACCCGACAGAGCTTGAGAGGATCTGGAGAGAAAAATGGGAGAAACTCCCCAACTACAGATGTGCAAAGATTGTAGCTTCATACAAGACGATTCGAGAATGTAATCGCTGCCAAAGGTGATTCAACAAAGTACTAAGTAAAGGGTCTGAATACTTATGTAAATGTGATATTTCAGTTAATACATGTGCAAAATGTTCTAAAACCTGTTTTTGCTTTGTCATTATGGGGTATTGTGTGTGTAGAATGATGAGGAGATTTTTTTTTTTTAAACCAAAATCAATTTAGGAATAAGGCTGTAACGTAACAAAATATGGAAAAAGTCAAGGGGTCCGAATACTTTCCAAATGCACTGTATTTGTTTGCTAATGGACACAACTTTCTGTCCGTCTCCAACTGTTTGAACAAAATAGCCTGATCACTGTGTTTAGATGTGGAAATCAAGAGGCCTACCTGGACAAGAAGATGCTTATTTCTCAAAATGAGTTGACAATTCCTTAAATAAATGAGTATTTTTATACTCTTTGCACATTTACAAAACACAGACTAGACAGCTAGCGCATAACCGTCTGGCTAAAATGCTGCTAACGGTACATGGTACTGCAATGCCACCTGCGACAAACTGAGTATTAATTTTCCACATTCATTGATACTGCCGTCTTAGTATGGTCTGCTCTACATTTTGGGAGTGGAGACATAAAAAGGGTATCATTATGAAGGTTAAGTTTATCCTCCATTACAGTACAAATAATGTCTCAATGTGTTTGGGTGTCCATATGACCGATTATGTTAGACCAAACCTCAAATGCAAATAGCGAGTTGAAACTGCTTGTTGTCAGAGAGGAAGTGGAACGGGGAGGGGCTTGGTGTCTGTGTGCGAAAGTACACAGTACAGAAAGAGCGAAGGAGACGAGACCAAAAAGACAAAACACTCAAAGAAACAAAAACAATTAAATAATACTTGACTTTTGCAATACAGGCATTTGGAACATTGCGCTAAAACATTATTTTGAATTAATTCAATATATCGCCCAGCCCTAGTTTCCCTCATGCCTCTTTGAGATGATGACAATTCAGTCGGGTCAAGGAGGGCGAATATGGCTCATCGGTGTGAATTAGTTGTCTCTCTGTTTGACATGCACTGAAGTACAGGCCTCAACCCCAGAGTCCTGACACCTTGCCGAGGGTCTGACTGCATCTGCAGACTCCTCTCCTGCTCCTTCACAAAAGTTGACGGTCTGTTTGGGGATTTGAAAACCCAAAGTGCACAGAGTGGATGAGAAAGGACTATGTTGATGAAAAGTGACACACATCATGGGAGATGTGCTCCTGTGGGATATCCAAAACAACTCCACATTCTGGTAGTCCAGGTTTGAGCCAAAGTATGGAGAAAGTCATCCTTACAATGCAATCGTCAGGCATGTCAGTGTGATTCTGTGATAACCACTGTGCTTTCTATTATACTATATAAGACAAAAGCACAACTTGTGTGTTGCTTCGGAAACGCTTCTCAGCTATCACTATGCATGCGATTACATACGATTATGTCAGCCCCAGACTACTCACCATGTGATCAAGTGTCTTTCAGAAGCTCATTGCTCCACCGTCCAGAGGAGGAACTCAGCAATCTAGGAACGAAGACAGTGACCAGAATAATTACATTTACACTTGAGTCATTTAGCAGACGCTCTTATCCAGAGTGACTTACAGTTAGTGCATTCATCTCAAGATAGCTAGGTGGGACAACCACATCTCGGTCATAGTAAGTTTCCTCAATAACGTCAGTGCTGGAAAAGTCAAGCGTGAGTGTTAGTTAACGAAAGGCATTTATTTTTAATTCCAGTTTATACACTGTTCATGTTGACTCTCTCTGAGTAAGTACATAAGGGTGAAACCTTGAGTATACTGTTTAGAAGTATATAGCTATCATGGCAAGAGGGTGATGCTTTCATAGCAACTTCAGAGCTCATAATTATGCACAACTGAGACTTAACAATCCCAGTACATTGATATATTACCTGCCAATATTGTATGGAAATTGTAAGGGAAATGTTGCAGTGCCTACGCAGGCAGATTGAGGAAAGAGTTAAAAACTGACTGGCCAAGAGGGGTGTGTCGCTATACTATCAGACTGGGTCAGTGATGAATCCATACAGCCAATGGACCTTTGTGCTACAAGTGCCCTGGTAGGAGTACGCAAGAAGCAGACGGGGGAGAATAATTACCTAGTTACTACCGTAACGTTAAAATGTACAGTACCTTCGTGTACAGCTGTGATAGAAAACGCTATCATAGTCAACGTTATAACATTGGCACACTACACCAGTCGGCACAATTTACTATCCGTAACTTAACGTTAACTACCTAACTGCGCAATTTAGGTTTTACCTCATTTATAAACGTTAGCTAGCAACAGTAATATTAAAAAACGATTTCGTCTAACGTTAGCTAGCTACCGTTAGTTGGCGTTATGTCACCGGCTAGCCTAAGCTAACGTAGCTCGCATTGCTAACTAGCTAGCGCGAAGAGCACAAAGCCCATCCCCCACACGGTTGTACGCAATAGGCTAAGCTAACGTAGTGATTAGCTAGCTAGCCTGGGCACCGCGACGTGGTTTTTCGGTCGCCACTCTCCCGCGACCATGAGGCATTGCTAAACAAGGATTTAGCGGTAGCTAACTAGTTAGTCACAAAAAAAACACATTACAGGGCATACCTTTAGAAAGGGGTCGCAATATTTTGCATTTATTCCTGTGTTCCAACAAAACAAAACAAGATTCGTTCTTTATATGAACGGTGCTGGTTAACTAGCAAGGCTAGCTAGCTGCTCTTTCAAAATGTGTCCCCATAATCCAGTAGCTAGCTACCTACTTTGTCTGAAATCTTTTGATAGATGGCTTCCGCTGTAATCCACGTGTTAAAGCTAAACCATGTTATCTCTTTCCAAATATTACAAAATTGATATAACAAGGAAATTAATTAACATTTTAACGCTAATAGATAAGATACAAAGCCAGGCGGTTCGAAGCCAACGGCTTCAGACACTCAACACAGTGACGCGACTTTCCCTACAAAAATGGGCAGTCCAGGCAGCTTGCTACAGTATTTCCAAACATCACTCATTGAAGCGAGGCACAGAAAGCAGTCACATGTAGAAAAAGTGTACAGGAAATGTTATTTCCTGCAAAACGATTAAAACGTATGGTAAACCAATATTGTATTAATTTAGATAATTAGATGCCATACAGTTCTGTGAATGTATATTTTATACAACCAGTCTCTTTGAATGTATTAATATTGTCCATAAAGAAATGGGAGAGTTCAACTACTCAGAATAGAATTATGAAGAAATAGGCAACTCACTTTCACAATCATATACAGTACTTAGAGCCAGCACACAATGGCTCCATCACAGAATAACCATCCCTCCCCCTCCTCCCAAATTGGGTTTAAGAGCCTTCACTTGGTTCCACCAATCAGATGAAAAGGAAAAAGTATAGAGGCTTCAAGCTAACAGCCAGCCACCAGTCAAAACAGTGTTTCCCCCATCCCCCACTATTGCACATTTTTGCCTGGCTGGGCACCACTAGCCATAGATAAATTACTCCCCACCCTCTATCCTTTGCTGGTCATTCATATTGAGAAAGTCAATAACAAGCTGACATTATTGATGTCTACATATATAACTGTTTTCTATTTGCATACATTTTCCTACGTGCATTGCACTGTTTTAGCTGGACATGCTGATCAAAAGATACACGGGAGTAAGATCTTCTGAGAAGCACTTGACAAGGCTGTGAAAGTGTCATGGAAGTTGTATATCACCCTGGGATGAGACGTTGAGATGGGATCATTCCATGATTCCTCAGTGCATTTTAGATCTACTATAGCTGTATCAAAGATAGGATGACGATAGCACAAGCTTTTCCTGCCATAATTAAAAAACTAGACTGAATAGTACTGATTCAGTGCTAACATATGACTGTTTTCCTCAAACTATCCCCAAGTGAAGATTCTGCTTCATCGCTCCAGACTTCCCTGTGCGAGATGATGACACATCATGAAATGGTGAACGTGGCCAGCAGAAACACACAATAAGAACAACAAGAGGAATAGGTAGTGAGTAGCTAATATACAGCACATCCTTCATTCCATGTTTTTCTTCCTTTTCCCGCCACTATGGAGTACAGGCTCAGCAGGGAGTCTCAGCGAGTCTCTCTCTCCCCTACACATGCACACACATGATGCAAATTCAAATAGATGGAAATGTGATCCATGTTGTGTCTCATGGAATGGACAGCATGTTACACTGCGTCCATAAATAATTATTTTATTCACTATTCCCCACCACCTAGTCGCAGGGCCTTCTCAGTTCCCGGTGATAATGGTTGCTAGCTGCTTGCGGTAACGGATGAAGTGAAAAAAGAAACATGAAATAACCCTGGTAACTAACAGCACAGACAGAGCAAGAGTAAAGCAATAACCAACGCTTCCTATCTCCGTGTCAAAAAAACACGTGCACTCCCCCCCCCCCCCCCCCCTATACCATTATAACTGAATAGCATTTGTTGTTGTTGTCAACAAATTAGGATGTTGTTGTTTAGTTGGTCAGGTTATTGTTGGTTTTAATGTGATTTGAAGTGGTCAGATGATGATCAACTGAAAGTGTAATACTGCATGCATGTTCCCATTGGGTGCATCTGGCACATCGGAGGACTGAATACTGTGGCTGTTACAGTGCTGGTGCTACAGTACCCGCTGTACTACAGTTTCTTGTATCCCGTTGATGTTGTTCCCCTAGCTACTGCCTTTGCTGCTCTGAGCTCTCTCCCTTTGATCCTCCCACCAAATTATCTCAGTAGTCATCTGGCTCAGTGTTAACATCCCAGCAGTGTTCATTAGACTTCCAAGTCTAATATCTCTTAATGTGCCCCACACCGATGCCACAGTCTGCACGCACACAACACAGATAAACACACTGTGCTCTAAACACACAGTGAAGAGGTGTGTTTAGAGCACAGTTTTTAGGGTATGGTCACTAGGGTGTGTCTGGAGTGGGGGGGGTTATGCGCACTTGCTTTCTACTAGGATTTCTGGATTCATGTGCCTGTTTGGGCCAAAACAATTTGTTTCTGTGTAGAAAATATAACGAACATGCAATCGCTAACTGAGCAGCAGCAAGCCAGAAAAATTTACGCATTTGTGTTGTCAGAGAAAGTGTACTGTATTGTACTATTGTGAAATCAAATGTGCATTGTTCACTACTATGTAGCTCAAGGTCAACGCTCCAACAGAGGGCTTAGTACAGAGCTGTACGTCTCTACATAATTGGTATTTTTATCACATGCTCCCTCCCTCTCTCCCTCCTCCCCTTTGTGGAAAACAGAAATATATGCTCCATCACTCCCACTGTGTGTGGGCGCATTGGCAACCTCTCTAATCAAATGCAGAGTGCATTCCCCTTTCCCAATGCCAGGGTTTACTCAATGCATTATTCAGCAGAGTCTAACTGTACATGGCTTCAACACCAATTCTCTCCCCCACTTACATAAATCCACTGATCCATATACAGGACATGCATACACGAGTGCTTAAAACCACTAATGTTGAAACCGTAAAGCATGATTTGGGTTAGCACAGTAGCTCCATCTGTTATGGTTATTTTGCCATAGCTGTGTGCTTACGGGGCTGTACTGTAATCTGAGAGTGCAATATGTTATATATTAGAAAGATATTGTCTACATTTTACACTGAAAGGTGCTGATTGTGCGGGAGGAATCGGAGCATGTATGTGGGATACGAAGTGATGTATGTTAGGGATTTGAATAGGAATCAAAACACTGCCTGATTATCTGTTGTGTGTGTACCTGCTTGGGTGTGTGTGTGCGTGTACATGCGTGGGTCTGTGGCTGTGAGGAGGTTGCTGTAGCAGGACTATTAGATGAAGGGGTTGCAATGGATATAAGCACAGCGGTAACTTGTTTAAATATGCGGAGGACCTGTTGGCATTGTGTAATTGCTTGGATACAGCTACGCCAATGAAAGCTTTCGCCGGCTCCCTTGGCGACAGTAGTATTGCGTACATTCTCTTTTTTTTTCTCTCTTTGAGTGTGTGTATGGGTTGGAGGCGGGGGCTGGGGGGGGGGGGGGTGCTAATGAGGGAAAACAAATCCTTCACGGCAGAATATCTCCAACACTGCTATAGGCTACTGTGATTGTTTTGTTCCAGATACAGAAGAGTCAAATTGCCGTCGTCGCTCACTATTATGACATCGACAGCATGACCAGAGCGAGTGGTGCACTTTGGCAATTCATCATAAATCAATGTCAGCGATGCAGCCCAGTGTAGGTCTACTGACAATATGGTATCTAAAAATGAAGGGTTCATTCAAAACCTAAGTATACAGATAAAAAACATCATCACCTCAATAATATGTCACTTTCTTTGTGCACATTCAGAACACAACACTTCCTCATGCACAACGTCAACATGGTGCAATCAATGCATGCTGATTTATCCCCATGAATGAAAGCCTGTGTGGCATCATCATGCTCATCCTGTCCCCAGCAGCCAGCTGGAGACAGACTACTGCATGGGCTCCAGTGCCTGCTCAGCACTAGTTATTTTTATCCCAACCAGGGGAAACAAAGGGGAAGAATCGGCTATCATCTCCCATTACTCTTGTTGCTTCACCTCCAAATCTGGCCCACACAGAAAGTCTCCTGATTCTCCTGCGAATCTTCCTCCACCGCAGCTATGTTTAGGCTTAGCCACACATATACAACAAATGCCATTCCTTTTGTACTTGTGTCATGTCATTCCTCCTCTTTGGCTATATTGGGCACGAGTTCTCCCTGTTTTCTCACTATATGATGGTGATGGGCATGGTTATTTTTTGGGCCTAAGAGCAGAGGCCATGGTAAAAAAAAAAAAAACATTGTTTCCCAATAGGGAGGCAGCTTCATGCCACTTTTTAAGGCTCCTGAGGGAGGTTGTAAGCTCCTAACACAGAGTTGACGTTACACTGCTGACAGAGGTAGCTTAGTAGCTCATTAGGCAGGGGCTGAACGTCCCTTGGGAGGAGAAGATGGAAATACCAGCAGAGGCTGGTAGTGAATGATCGTTATGGATGGAAGACCAGTAATGAGCCAATTAGGATCCAATATGGCTGCATGGCTACAAGGGGTTTCCAAGGGAATCCCCTAAGCAGATCTATAGTATGGAGAACCATGGAGAAGCCACTGAGGATATCTTATAATGCCTTCCTCTAATGTAGCTCTGGATAAATAGAAAAGGGATCAATCATTGCTTTAAGTCAATAATAATAATATAAATAAACAGTATGATGACCCAAATATACAATATAGAATACACTGAGTGTACAAAACATTACGAACACCTTCCTTATATTGAGTTGCACCCCCTTTTGCCCTCAGAACAGTTTCAATTCATAAGAGCATGGACTCTACAATCTGTCAAAAGTGTTCCACAGGGATGCTGGCACATGTTAAATGAAGGTTAAATCAAATAAAATGTTGACTCCAATGCTTCCACAGTTGTGTCAAGTTGGCTGGATGTCCTTTGTTTGTGGACCATTTTTGATAAACACGGGAAACTGTGGAGAGTGAAAAACCCAGCGGCGTTGCAGTTCTTGACACACTCAAACCAGTGCACTTGCCACCTACTACCATTCCCCGTTCAAAGTCACTTAAATATTTTGTCATCAGGTGACACCAATAAGGGATCATAGCTTTCACCTGGTCAGTCTATGTCATGGAAAGAGCAGGTGTTCTTAATGTTTTGTACACAATATATACAGAATTTTATATCTAGTGAATTTTATATTCCAAAATTCACATAAATGAATGAAACAATCAATTAGAATATGCCATTTATTTCAATTGAAATGTTATCTCAAAATTGTAAAATAAAGATATTTTAGTTGATAATCACAAGGATAATAACAGGGAAGCTGCTTTGCATTTTTCTGTTTCTATGGCAGCAGAGACACCTTGTGGCAAAACAGGAAAAATATCTCCTGTTCTATAGTTGCAGTGTATACCCTACCAAGGAATGGTACTCCAGCACTACAGAGGACTGTACATCAAACTTTCTTCCTTCACACACACACACACACACACCGTCACACCTGAGCAAATGCTATAACAGTGTCAGACAGCCATTGGGCCAGAAAAAATGGCTAAACATTGAGGCACTCAAATTCAATGTGTCTTGACTTCTTGACCAACTCATTTTAAGCATGGGGTATGGTACTTGTCACTCAAGTTGCCCACACATGTATGACAAGCATGCGGTTGACTGGGGTTGGAGTTTAAATAAGAAGTAGCAGGCTTGTCACTGAGAGTCCATGCCGAGTTGGAGAGAGCCCCCACTGACAGTTGAATCCCTTCCCCTGGTCCTGGAAGATGAAAACAGAGTTCCAGCAAGAGGTAAGACCTACCAGATTTCACACATATATATATTGTTAGCTGACATGTGCAAATGCACAAGGTACCAAGACAGACACCAATAGGTGTTGTAACTTGTGGGATGTGTTACAATTAAGGAAGTGAACAAGATCATGTACTGTCAGAGGTGCCAATGTTACATGTTTTATGACACCGATTGATACAGACACAATAAATGATAAACATGAGAACATTAAGATAATTAAACAATTTTGTCACCCCTTACATTTTTTTATATCTCATTTGGCACTACATGAAGACTAACCAGTTTTGAGTGGGGGGGAAACAGAGGGCAAAACAACACCATCATATGTAGCTTGTATGGTTATATATAAACTGTGACTGATTGTATAACATTTGACATGTGTCAAACATCATGTCAACACGATAACTCCATACTTTCCGATTCTCATTCTTCATTCCTTTGGTTGTGAAATTACTCTAGTTTCTGCTTCATGCTGGGAGCATTGCAAAGGAGCATGTGTCTTTTTATAGATTAACCACTGGGACACCTGGCCACAGAACAATAACCACTCGAAGGACAAGGCAGAAAATACATCCTGAGACATTTTCTGAAAGCAAATGTTGGTATCCAAGAAGTCAGAGGAAGATTATTAGCATGGGCCAACTTTGAAATGCATTGTGGCTGTAGTGAGTGTAAAAATGCCAGGCCATGTGGTGAGATTTAGCACACACTAAACTGTGGAAGATCAAAGCAGAGTCCCCAGAGGGATTGTAACTAATGAAATAAACACCTCACTTTTATTTATCTTATTTCTAATGGGTTCATGGTCCTCTGTAGCTCAGTTGGTAGAGCATGGAGCTTTGGCGCTTATAACGACAAGATAATGTGTTCAATTCCCGGGACCACCTGTAAGTAAAATGCATGCATGACTAAGTCGCTTTGGATAAAAGTGTCTGCTATATGGCATATTTTGTATATTAATATGTAATGTCATCTCCGACTAATTTAGTCTGATCAAAGAGAAACACGCACACATACAGTACAAAAGTCCTACAGAGGCCTTAGGTTGCTCTGCCAAAGATGGCCACTTATGTAGGTGTATTTCAAACATCCTTTGAACATTTCGTTTAGCAAGAGAAACGTATACATTGGAAAACTGAGATTTCCAACACTTTCTATTGATTTGACCTGACCTGAACAAAACATCAAAACGTCAACAAAGAACGACACTGACACATCCAACAAATTCAGAGGCGGTGTGATTCCACTGTAATACAAGACTCAATGTTGGGAAAGAATTTGAGAGTAGTAAAGCGTTTGTCTCGCAGGGTCTGCAAGGGTAGGAGGACATGGTTCATTAAAGGGATAATGGGAATGTAGAGAGGTACAGTACATTCTTGCTGTAGCCAGCGTTTTCACAAACCATGGTCATTGAAGCATCATCGCCATCCTTTAGCCACGGACAGAGACAATTTTCTCTCCTATTACTTCATGTGATGAATAGCGCATACTCAGCAACCGTTACATAATTAGATAACATGGAGGGCATATGGGTTATCCTTAATTATTCTCTCAAAATGGTGGTTACTGTGAACCGTATGCAACCATCTATAATCAATATGTTCTTATCCATGTTCATGTGTAGGGGGGCTCTATCATGCTTAGCTGAGTACTGCCTCCAATTTCCTCCAGTAAGTCCTGAAGTACTGAAATTAATACATTTACAATTGTAACATTTTTTTTTTAAATAGGAAAATGCATTTTCACTCTAAACATATATGAACTGGCTATTTTCCATGATATATTTAGAGTAAATGTGGATAATATATTGTAAGATACATATATTTTACACTGTAGTTTCATATACAGTGTGTAAATTATAAGAGAGTATTATTGTCAGGAACCTATATGTGGATACTATAGTTCTGATCAGATCACTAACATTATTATCTGAGAGGTGAAACATATTTGGAATCCATTTTCCCCAATTGTTACGTGCTTTTGTACGTATGTTTCAATATATCTATTGGTATATTTGAATTAAATTTCATTCATGGGCCAGCTGTTGGGAAGCCCTGCAAGGTCAGGCATTGAATTGGACTGAAACACAGGGCTACATTCCATACATCACTGGCCATTCCTTGTATCATTAGCGACAAAATCACTTGCCAGTGCAATTTTAACTTCCATGGTGCATGAAGCACAGCTACAAATCTTTTGGACCAGAAGCTTTTAAAAAGCATTTCCAGCATCCATACTCAGAAGCAGGAGCAAAGGGGACACAGTCTTTGTAAGTATTTCCCTGGTTGAATTCAATACAGGTAGGCTATGCATGCAATTTCAGGCACTCAAGAGGTAACGATTACAGCTATTGATCAAAATGTAGTTTAAAAGAAATGATGCTGTTACGACGTGGCACTTGCAATCATTTAACTTTATTCAACTTCATTTAACTTTAAACCGTCAATCATTTAAGCTGAACTATGTTGATATCCATGCCATTGTCTGTTTAACTTATTCGAGGTTGTGCTATCCAGCAGTGTTTATCCAAGTCTTTGCATTACAATGTTGTCAGTCAGCAACTCATAGACCCATAACTTTTCTGATGTGGGCTGTTTTTTGGGGCTATTTTACTGTTGATATGGAGACAAGAACATCACACTTTATGTTATGGGAAATTACTTGTTCTGCTAATTGTTACAGAAATTGTTTACAATTTGTATTTCTTAATTTGTAAATAATCCAAAGATCAAATCAAACTTTATTTAATGTGCATGTACAATCGCACCACAGTCGAATAGTACAAGGAAGGAGATATAAAAATGTAAAAAACACAAGGCAATAAAAAAACAAACTTTGTGTTTTATTACCAATTAGCATCATCTCTGTTTAGTCTGAAATCTGTTGTCATCCAATGTTTAAATTCCTTGATGCATGCCTCAACGCAAAGTATTGTGAGATTTAAAAGAAAATTACATTTTGAGTGTTATCTGCATAGCTGTGAAAGTGCATGGCATGTCTGCAGATTACATTTCCAAGTGGTAACTATAAATCAACTAATAAGGGTCCAAGAACAGAGCCATGTGGAACACCCAAATAACATTTGGAACGTTTAGACAAGCAACAGTCTTCTGTAGAATTTTTGAAAGGAAAGGGAGTTTTTATTTTATTTTATTTATTTCACCTTTATTTAACCAGGTAGGCTAGTTGAGGACAAGTTCTCATTTACAACTGCGACCTGGCCAAGATAAAGCATAGCAGTGTGAACAGATAACAACACAGAGTTACACATGGAGTAAAGAATAAACAAGTCATTAACACAGTAGAAAAAAAGAAAAAAAAGAGTCTATATACATTGTGTGCAAAAGGCATGAGGAGGTAGGCAAAATGGGCCTATCATTTTTCAAATCACTTTGCTGTTTAGAGATATGAGTTAATAATGTTCAAAATTGGTAGGCCTGTTACAGGGAGAACTTCTTTGACCAGCTTGTTAGGAATAGAGTCAAGTTGGCAAGTGGAAGACTTAGAGCATATGACAACCATGTCGTCATATGCCAACCCACTGGGCACAGATAGTCTAGTTTTGATTTACATTTGGTTGAGTTGTCAACTGATGTTAATTCAATGCGAAATCAACTAAATATTTCACCATGTCATTGGGTTTAAAAGTTTGGTGAAAAAAATATGAAATTCCCTTACATTGATGACTTTGCAAATCCAATAAGTGTTCCACATTGATTCAAGGTCATCACATAGATGACATGGAAACCCTGTTGATTCAACCAGTTTTCACACAGTGGGAAGGGAGTAAAACAGTTAAAAATATGTACATTTCCGGCCTGTTTTTATTTTCATCTACGATTTAAGATGAGAGAAATTAGATGCATGTGCAGAGGCAAGGGCTATCCTACCATGCCCAACACCAATCTTCAAGGTTGGAGGAGCGCGATTTACGCTCTAAATTTTGTGTGGCGTGTTTCAAGGCTCAAGTATTGGTATAGCAGGGGACATGAGCTTTGCCCAATTGATATTGACAAATGCACACGCTGGTATTGCACCACTGCAATCAAGTCATGGAAATGTCTTTGTTCCAAATCATACTTTCAATAAAGGCCTGGCAATCTCCAAAGTGGGACTGCATCGACCCTCACCTTACACACTGACCCCTGGACGACCTGAAACAAATAAGTCATAACGTCTGGGTCATATTCATTAGTGCACACCGTAGCAAAAGAAGGCAAAACACTTTTCAACAGACAACGAAAATGATGGCTTCTTATTGAACTACTTCAGGTAGTCCCTCCCTGTTTCGATCTGTTTTTTGGGGTAGAATGTTCAGTGACCATGCCTTTACTGGACTCGGTGTGCCAGCCAATGAGTTTGTGTTGACAGGGGTTACGTTCCAATGGTTCATGCTCCAGCAGGTACGTCTTTCAAGACAATTTGATCGACATTAACACCGTTCATCCATAGTCATCTATTATCCTGTCTCACCTTATTAACGTTTCTTTGTGTTGAATGAGATGTTTGTTCACCTGGTGACGCTGCACCTAACCGTCCACTACATTAGAGGAACACTACCGTCCTATTCAAGTAATTGAGTCTCGATCCTGGTTATGGTGGATCTCTACTACCTATGCTTGATGTCTCGGAAGAAATAGGCCTACTTTGTCATTCCTTTTGAATTGTATCAACCTGTTCATATTTTGCCAACAACTTAGAATTGGCTTTTACACAAAGGGTAGTGAATTTGACTGCAAAATCACACGACACAGGCAGACTTTTTCTTTTGCTCCATCTCTATATTTGAGTTGCAAAACTGTCTTGAAATAACAAAAGAGCGCCTGTTGCCTTGTATCTGTGATGGTACATATAAATGCTATATTTCAAACAACAGAGTTCTATTTCAGCGTTGTTTCCATGACACAAAAGTTGGCAAAAGGGGTCATAAGCGGGCTGACTGAAGAGTTCCGATGATGAAATACTAGGAATTACCATCATTAATCTAATCCGATGTTATAATCGATAATCTGTCGTTATGAGTGTGATTCATGCCATTTCATTCCTCAATATCTAACAAATCAATATTGAGCAAAATGTCTAATCTACTGTTGATCTGTCTATCTGTGAGCAGAGGTCTTGGGGTGTCTGGGAAGATGTTCTTTGTGACAGGGGCCAAAAGTGCAGGAGGGGCATCATCGGGAGGAGGAGCGACGAGGTACAGTGTCACTCTGAAAATCACTCCAATTTAATAATTAATTAACATATATTTTATGCTGACATGCAGTGGAGGTTCCCCCAAGTAGGAAACAGACGATGGTTCTCCCCATTATTAAATTGAGGAACATTTCAAACAATTAAAAGTTAAAAATAAGTATTCTTGTAAAATGAATTAAAATGGACTTGACCCCAATCCTGGTCTGACCACGACCTCAGGTCCATCTACCAGAAGTTCCGGGATGTTGACCTGCTGGACAAGAAGACGGTGACGGCTCTGAAAGCTGGAGAGGACCGGGCTATTCTCCTGGGCCTGGCCATGGTCATTGCGTCGATCATGATGTACTTTGTCCTGGGCATCACCATACTACGCTCTTACGCAGACAGGTATTGCACTATCAATCTGACAGTGGATAATTTCTTGTCTATTTTGTAATTTTGGTGAAGTCTGCTGTTGCTAATTCTCATAGACTGCAATTCAATCAACCTGCCTTTGTAGTGTTTATGCAGTATGTTTGTTTGTCAGTATTTGTTGTGTGAACACTATAGCACAGCATGCCACAGTATTATGGAGGGTTATCAGTTATCAGTGCAAATGCAATGTTTAAACGCTAAATTGGAATGTGAAAATTACGCATCTACCTCCGAGGAGTGTCTACTCTGTATTTTTATACCCCAAAATCATTCTGCAATATTATTTGACCACAGAGATAAATATATGTTTACCTGCCGCTGTGTAAAATCCTACAATACCTTTGAATTCTTCCCCTCATCTCTCCATATAGTGTGTGGACAGAGGAGAGTGTCTGTTTTGTGGTCAACTCCACCATCATGGCAGACGTGAACTGCTCTTACAGCTGTGGCTCAGACTGCTGGAGAGGCTCTAAGTACCCCTGTCTGCAGGTCTATGTCAGTGTCAACACCACGGGCAGGCTCAGCCGCTTATCTCACAATGAGGAGAGCTGGGACTCCAACTTTGAGGTGAACGGAGGGTCAGAATGGAGGCTGTGAATGACTGAATGGTTTGAAATCTATTGCTGTTGGCATAAGCCAGGGTCATGTGGGCCTGCTTCTTCCTGGTCACGTGGTCAGGAAAACTCCTAGAGCTTTGCATGACTCATGATGCTCTATTTCCATGTTTAAGTCAACAAGAACACAAGTTTATTTGTACGAATAAATATTCACGTTGGGTATCTGGGGATGCTTACAAAGGCACGCAACCGGAAGGTTGCAAGTTCAAACCCTTGAGTTGACAAGGTACAAATCTGTTGTTCTGCCCCTGAACAGACAGTTAACCCACTGTTCCTAGGCCGTCATTGAAAATAAGAATTTGTTCTTAACTGACTTGCCTAGTTAAATAAAGATAAAATAAATTAAGGGACCTGAACTAACATCATTGCCACCAACTTTTCTCTTTCCAGTGTTTCTACGTACCAAAGTGTCACAAGGACACTGCAGCCATGCACCACATGATCGTGAACATCTCAGAACGCCTGAAGCCATACCAGCAGGTGCCCTGCTATTACGACCCCAGCGACCAGCAGGAGAGCGCCCTCTTGACCCGACTGTACGACCACAGCGCCGTCTTCTACTCGCTCTTCTGGCCCTCCTGCATGCTCACGGGGGGCACTGCCATAATCTTCATGGTCAAACTCACCCAGTACCTCTCCATTATGTGTGAGCAGGTAGTCAAGATCAAGAGGTGAAGCTTGCTAGCGCAGTAACTGAGAGCGACAAATATGGTCTCAAGTCCAGACAGATAATGACATGAAAGGGATTGTTTTAACCTAATAGCCCTGTGACCTCTTGTAATGTCGCTCTCTCAACGCTGAGACATTTGGAACTGGTGGCTTGATTTGCTTCTGTTCTACTTACGGACTGTTGCAAATTGAATGTGAAAGGAATGTTCTGAAATGGACATCTAAGCAGCTAAATTAATGCATGACCTCTGTTGACTGAAAAGCAACATGCATGCATGCATAGTAGTGGGAAGTAGTTTGGGGGTGGGGACAAACCTTTAGCCCGCGCTGATGCTGCAGATGGCTATATCGGTCTGCTAATACAGGACTATTAAAGGCCCAGTGCACTACTTTTGTGATTTAAAAAAAAAAAATCATTCATTTTTATTTTTTAATTCAGATTTTTCAGGGGGTGCTTTAGCACCCTCAGGAACCCTGCTTCCCACGGCTATGCATACATGTCAGAATATGCAACCTTTTCACAGAAATTAACAGGCTATTTTAATGTTTTTTTTTTTTATCTACCTTGTCAAGTCTATTTGTCATATGTACAGGATACACAGTACAATGAAATGCTTACTTGCAGGTTCCCGCTCGACAATGCGACCACAATAAGAAATGCTTAGTAAATGATTTGCAGACTTTGAACACAGGGCTCTAACAGAAAGTTGGGTACCCTCTCTTACAATCCTACATTTGGAGTAATGTTGAGCACGTGTCCTTTATCTCACAGACGACAATGCCGAGCAAAATTTGTGCTGACAGAATGAGAGTTCATTCTCCTAAATTGTCCACTGTGTTTGCTGAAGATAATTGTTCATGACCTACTGTGTTGAGCAAAGTTAAAACCTTGTGCAGTTCCTGTATGTCATTTTTGCAGAAGAGGGTTAAAGACCATTGTCGAAATACCCAAACTAGCTAGAATATGCTGAATCTTATGGGGAAATTGCTGAATGAGAGCATCAACATATTTTAGGGGTCAGCCATAGCTTATATTATTTACAGTTATTACCATTTTATTGTTCAGTCTGTCATACAAAAATTGTGTGCTATGCAAAAATGTTTCTCTTTGTCTTGTGTCTCTCTGATGACAACCAAGGAAAGTTGCTACATCATGTTTATTTTTTACACATTTTGCTCTGTATGCAATAAATTACCTCATAAAATAACATATTGATGCAGTTATGACTTCCCATGGTGAGGCATATCAAAATGAAATAAATACTTTGACAGTGAATTTAAAGCATTTCTACAATCAAGCAATTGTTTACAAATGATGAAACTGTAATAAACCCTACCTTCTTGTTCAGAATTTCTTAGAAATTATCCCAATAAAAACTTTCTTGCTATTTTTTAATATTTTTTATCTCACTGTCACTGGGCAGATTTCCTTTGAGGGCATTTGGCATGACAGAGCCTTTCTCTGCCTTTCCTTGCTTGAGACAAACTTTGCCCCTGGCTTTGCATAGGACTGGCTTTGGACGGAAATAGACCTTGTATGGATTCATCACATCTTTGACATTGTCGGTTTCACTGTTATCACACGTGTTGTTTACTTGGCGTCTCTTGGGGTGTGCCACTTGCCCACTTCCAGCTCCCTCTGACAGCAATGGAAAGCAGTAAATCTAATACAAGCAAGAAAGGTGGCTTCCTTGAATTTGACCCCCCTCTGCTGTCCCCTTCATAACAATGACCAGAAGCATAGTGTAACGGCTGTTTGAAGAAGGTGTGGACCAAAGCACAGCACGTGTTCATGATTTTTAAACTGACCACTAAACCGTGACTAACCGGAACAGTTCTGTCTGGTGCAGACACCAAATAAAAAAATAAAAACAACCCACAAAACACAGGTGGGAAAAGGCTACCTAAGTATGGTTCTCAATCAGAGACAACGATAGACAGCCGCCTCTGATTGAGAATCACACCCAGCCAAACACACAGAAATAGAAAACCTAGAACACAAAACATAGAATGCCCACCCCAACTCACGCCCTGACCAAACCAAAATAGAGACATAAAAAGGATCTCTAAGGTCAGGGCGTGACACATAGTTTTGGATCGATAGCCATAAGGAGTGACCAGTAGGACTAATAGTTCTGGTGGATTGTAAGTGCAGGGTTTTGTTCACGTCCAGCATTCAAACAAATGCATCCCTCCTGTTTACCATCCCTGGCTACCAACTACTGTTGGCTACCCCTGTCTTACCTCTCCATATTTATGATACTCATGCATTTTTTAAAAATGTGATTTGTTGCAATGCTGTCAGAATATAACGCTTTTATTTCAGGACTGTGTTTTCTTACAAATATTTTTGAGTGTTTTAACACTTTTAAATAGTATGTCAAATGTTTAAAATGCTGTTGGTGAGATGGCATAAATTGTTTGAATAGAAGACAGAAAGAACATTCTATGCATCATGTCTTCCGAGGTCAAAAGCCCGATGCCATGGTCGTCACTAGTTTCTATAGCCACAAAGTCCTAAACCCCCCGCCCATTTCTTAAATGTGTATTCTTAAAATTGTATTTTAAACCTAATCCTAACCTAAACCACACTGCCAACCTTATGTTCAACCCTAATCTTATATTAAGACCAAACAGCTGTATATATTTTATTTTGTCAATTTGGATTTTGTGGTTATAGAAGCTAGTGGAAACCGCCAGGCAGGCAGCTTTGTCAAACGAACATTAAGCTCTCTGACCAGCGGCTTGCGAGCAATCAAAATGCCGTTTTTTCGCTATTTAGCTGGACATCACGACATGGAATGTAATGGACTTATTATTTGGGAAAACATTCATATTGACAGTGAAAGACGTCTTTGTTGAGAAACCGGACTGTCACGACATTTGGATGGAGTAGCAAGCCAGCGCTACGACTGAGGGCGAGAGGTCTAAAACGGGTAGGAATATGGTTTGTTTAGCTAGTTAGCTCACAGTTGCCTCAAATTTGCTAGCTGTTCTCGGGAGAAAGTTGCATGTTATGACTGAAAACAGGGCGTTACTTGAGCGAGACGATAACCAAACTGTTTGCCTGCAAATGCCAGGTATTTTGTCATAAAATAGAAAATGGTGTCAAAAGACAATCATAACTCATAAATACATAATTTAACGAGACGACAACACGGCTAGTTGTAAATATGATGAGGCATTGACATTGGACATTGAGCTTGTGCCAGCTAGCCTAGCTAAGTCTGCACAAACAACTAGCTTGTTAATGGCTAACGTAGCGGTTTGTTAGCTAGCTAGCGGCACCGGTGTTTTAGTTAGCTAAGTTTAACCCTGTCACTCACTAGCTATAGATTCATTCTAGTGAGCAAATAACAATTGCCGATTAGTTCTCAAACGTGTGTCATCCTAATATACCCATAGGACATAATTAATGATGTTACAAAATTCTCTAAACCGCTAACTGTTAGTTAGCATGCTAGGTAGCTACTTCATTAACTAGCTAACTACAGTCTTCCCGTTCCATTACTTGTGACACTTTGCTTCACCACTGTTAGTTTGTCAGATTACACAGTGAGTGACCTGTCAACCTCTCCACGTAGCTATCAAACTGTATTGTTATGTAAAATATTTTCTTCGAGCAACATCTGTCCAAGAGGAACTGTAGTTTCCTGCTTGAGCTGTCCCCATGCATTTCCATTTTTTTTGGACAATGAACAATATAACTTATTATTTTATAATGTAGTGTAAGCAACTGCCTGCTATAATATGATAGTTATTAGTGAGCACTTGCACTCAATGCCTCTGCTCTCATTAAACATATTTAGTAGCTAACTATCTCATGCAGAATGGAAATTTTATAAATGGGTCACTGCATCTTATGTAATTGCCTCTCTCTCTCCAGCTGGTCGACCCAACTCATTGTAATTATTAGCATAGTGAGGAGCAGCCGACCCGACCACCATGCCTCCCAGGCCATCTTCGGGGGAACTATGGGGCATGCACTTGATGCCCCCAAGCATCATGGTGGACTGCCTTCTCCCCAATGGGATGATTCTGACATTGGAGTGCACACGTGAGGCCACACTCATTTCGGTGAAACACGAACTCTTCAAGGAGGCCAGGAAGTATCCGCTCCACCACCTCCTACAGGAGGAGACCTCCTACATCTTTGTCAGCGTTACCCAAGAGGCTGAGAGAGAGGAGTTCTACGATGAGACGAGGAGACTGTGCGACCTAAGGCTTTTTCAGGCCTTCCTGAAAGTCATCGAGCCAGTAGGCAACCGAGAGGAGAAAATACTCAACCGAGAAATTGGTATGTCTCTTGTATTCTTTATACAAAGTCACTGACGTCGCATAAGCACACAGAGAATGGTGTGACCTCAGGCCGCTTTCAAATCAAGCCCTCAAATTTCATGAATACTGAGAGGATAAAGCTTGATAAAATGTAGCTGTAGAAGTGCATGAAATTCTTTTTTTGTGTGTGTGCAGGTTTTGCCATAGGAATGCCGATATGCGAGTTTGACCTGGTCAAGGACGCAGAGGTCCAGGACTTTAGAAGGAACATATTAAATGTCTGCAAGGAGTCTGTGGACCTCCGAGACACTAACGGACCCATCAGTAGAGCGTTGTACGTCTACCCTCCCAATGTAGAGTCGTCAGTAGAACTACCTAAGCACATCTTCAATAAGCTTGACAAAGGTAGGACATGGGAGACACAATTAAGTTTTGGGGTCTGTGGCAAAGGGAAAATAGCACAGCCACGTACAGCCTAAATTTGTATCAAAATAGCCTATTGTAAGCATTGACAGAACCACCATCCACTTGTTTTAAATATATGGTGGTTTGGTGACGTGTGATGTTTCTGGTTGGATGGTGGAAGACTTGAACATACATTTACTTGGCTTACCACGTTATGATACTTTAATAACACGTTTATTCCGCTTTCCCTCCAGGTCAAATCATAGTGGTCATATGGGTCATCGTGTCACCGAGCAACGACAAGCAGAAGTACACGCTGAAGATCAACCATGACTGCGTGCCGGAGCACGTGATCGCAGAGGCCATCCGCAAGAAGACACGTAGCATGCTGCTGTCCCACGAGCAGCTCAAGATGTGCGTGCAGGAGTATCAGGGCAAGTACATCCTCAAGGTGTGCGGCTGCGACGAGTACCTGCTGGAGAAATACCCCCTGAGTCAATACAAGGTAAACACACACTGCTCTGATGCCTACTCCATATCTTGAATAGGGATACATTCAAACATCTGTAGTTAGTCTCTTGCCTGTGTGTTTTTTGAATATAAGCGAATCGAAAGAAGAAATTCCCAAAAGGCTTTTTTTGACGACAGTCTGTGATTTGAAACTTTGTCTTTGAAAAAGAATGTTGAGGACATTCTTTCTTTGAATCCTGTCTGTAGCGTGTTTGAATGACTGTCCAATGACTAACTAGTAGAGGTCGACAGAGTATAATTGGATAACTGGTACCGATTATTGGAGGACCCAAAAAAGCCGATACCGATTAACCAGACATTTTTTATTTTATTTAGTTGTAATAATGACAATTACAACAATACTGAAGGAACACTTATTTTAACTTAATATAATACATCAATAAAAATCTATTTAGCCTCAAATAAATAATGAAACATGTTCAATTTGGTTTAAATAATGCAAAAACAAAGTGTTGGAGATGTAAAAGTGCAATATGTGCCATTTAAAAAAAATTAAAAAAGATAACGTTTAAGTTCCTTGCTCAGAACATATGAAAGCTGGTGATTCCTTTTAACATGAGACTTCAATATTCCAAGGTAAGAGGTTTAAGGTTGTATTTATAGGACTATATCTCTATACCATTTGTATTTCATATACCTTTGACTATTGGATGTTCTTATAGGCACTTTAGTATTGCCAGTGTAACAGTATAGCTTCTGTCCCTCTCCTCGCCCCTACCTGGGCTCGAACCAGGAACACTTCGACAACAGCCACCCTCGAAGCAGCGTTAACCATGCAGAGCAAGGGGAACAACTACTCCAAGTCTCAGAGCAAATAACGTTTGAAACGCTATTAGTGCGCACCCTGCTAACTAGCTAGCCATTTCACATCGGTTACACTAGCCTAATTTTGGGAGTTGATAGGCATGAAGTCATAAACAGCGCAATGCTTGAAGCACAGGGAAGAGCTGTTCGCAAAACGCACAAAAGTGCTGTTTGAATGAATGCTTACAAGCCTGCTGGTGCCTACCATCGCTCAGTCAGACTGCTCTATCAAATATCAAATCATAGACTTAATTATAATGTAACACACAGAAATGCGAGCCTTAGGTCATTAATATGGTCAAATCCTGAAACTGTCATTTCGATAACAAAACATTTATTATTTCAGTGAAATACGGAACCGTTCCGTATTTTATCTAACGGATGGCATCCCTAAGTCTAAATATTCCTGTTACATTGCACAACATTCAATGTTATGTCATAATTACGTACAATTCTGGCAAATTAGTTCGCAACGAGCAAGGCTGCCCAAACTGTTGCATATACCCTGACTCTGCGTGTAATGAACGCAAGAGAAGTGACACAATTTCACGTGGTTAATATTGCCTACTAACCTGGATTTCATTTAGCTAAATATGCAGGATTAAAAATATATACTTCTGTGTATTGATTTTAAGAAAGGCATTGGTGTTAATGGTTAGGTACAATCGTGCAACGATTGTGCTTTTTTCGCAAATGCGCTTTTGTTAAATCATCCCCCTGCGTTCCATATGCAACGCAGGACACGCTAGATAAACTAGTAATATCATCAACCATGTGTAGTTATAACTAGTGATTATGATCGATTGTTTTTATAAGATAAGTTTAATGCTTGCTAGCAACTTACCTTGGCTTCTTACTGCATTCGCGTAACAGGCGGGCTCCTCGTGAGGCAGGTGGTTAGAGCTTGAACTAGTTAACTGTAAGGTTGCAAGATTGAATCCCGGAGCTGACAAGGTAAAAATCTGTCGTTCTGCCCCTGAACAGGCAGTTAACCCAGTGTTCCTAGGCCGTCATTGAAAATAAGAATGTGTTCTTTGACTTGCCTAGTTAAATAAAGGTGTAAAAAAAAAAATCGGCCAAATCGGTGTCCAAAAATACAGATTTCCGATTGTTAGGAAAACTTGAAATCGGCCCTAATTAGTCGTCCATTCCGATTTAATCGGTTGACCTCTACTAGCAAGCAATGTTACACAGGTAATAGCAACTGTGCAAAACAATGTTTTCCATTCTTTGAATGTTTAATACCTCTCGCTTGGTGTAGCTTCTAATGTCTATTGCCTTTCCTTCCCAGTACGTAAGGAGTTGCATCATGCTGGGGCGCATGCCCAACCTCATGCTAATGGCCAAGGACAGCCTGTACTCACAGCTGCCCATCGACACCTTTACCATGCCCTCGTATGCCCGCCGCATCTCCACGGCTACTCCCTACATGAACGGCGAGACGGCCACCAAGTCTCTGTGGACCATCAACGGCACTCTGAGGATAAGGATACTGTGTGCCACCTACGTCAATGTCAACATCAGGGACATTGACAAGGTACTGTACTTTAAAAAATATATATATATTTTACCTTTATTTAACTAGGCAAGTCAGTTAAGAACAAATTCTTATTTTCAATGATGGCCTAGGAACAGTGGGTTAACTGCCTGTTCAGGGGTTTGAACTTGCAACCTTCCGGTTACTAGTCCAACGCTCTAACCACTAGGCTACCCTGCCGCCCCAGGACCCCTGGGTGGTGTTCACTAGGGCGTATCAGAATGTTTTGCAATGGAAAACAAAAACCCATGTTCTTATTAAACAAGTTCAAGTAGAACCTCCCTGTTTCCCCCAAAACAATCCTCACTGATCCCGGTTGTCAGTTCTGTTCAGTGCAGGTCCTCGTGGAGAAGGGGAACTACATTTTAGATCACGTTTGGGGCCCAAATGTTCTGGATGTCATTGTTGTTTTTAGTAGTGCAATAAAGGTTTTCTGTCAAAGACATCTATGTAAATTATTCATGTGTGTCTCTGCTATTGATCTAGATCTACGTCCGGACTGGGATTTACCACGGTGGGGAGCAGTTGTGTGACAACGTGAACACTCAGCGCGTGCCGTGCTCAAACCCCAGGTATGCCATCCTGCATCCATAATAAATTACTTTCTTAATTAAGTACTTGCTAAATCACATACTGTAGTGTAGCCTACTTAATGTTAGCTTCATAGGGATGTCTGTTTGAGAGAATGTTTTTGTTGTACATCCAAGGTGGAACGAGTGGCTGAACTACGACATGTACATTCCAGACATCCCCCGCGCTGCCCGACTCTGTCTGTCAATCTGTTCTGTGAAAGGGAGGAAGGGGGCCAAAGAGGTGAGCTCTCCCTCCTGCCCACCGGTTTCAGAAATTTGTTGTTTCTGACTGAAAATAGTTACTTTGGTTTGACCAAAGTATCAATAGTGTAAATCAGGTCTTTGGCCCCCAGGTATTTTGAGTTAATGTCGGTGTTACTGTTGTCATGGAGGCTGGAGGGAAACAGCTTTTGGGCCTGATGTGGCCTCCAGTCAGTTTGAGATCCCTGGTGTAGATTAATAATGATTGGGGAATACATGGAGACGTGGAAAAAGTAAATGAATTTGGTGTTTGGGTAGTGTAATTGATCTGAACAGTACCACTCACTTTCCTGGCTTTGACAAATCCTACTTGTGTGTCACATGGGTTTTTCTTTGCATAACAATAGCTTTCAATCTCGTACTTGTATAGCTTGGGATTATATATCCTCTTGACACATTTTTAACCTCGATTTTACATGGATCCCAATTTCAATGCAACTCCATACATTGACTACAATCCATCATTGTGCTAATGTTGCTGCAGGAGCACTGTCCACTAGCCTGGGGAAACATCAACCTGTTTGATTACACCCACACGCTGGTGGCTGGAAAGATGGCCCTCAACCTATGGCCTGTGCCCCACGGCCTGGAAGACCTGCTCAATGCTATCGGAGTCACCGGCTCCAATCCGAACAAGGTCTGAGGTGTAGGCTAGCTAGCTACACACGCATATGGAAAGACATGCATTGGATCTAACACACACACACACACACACACAAGCTACAGTTAGAAATAATCTGCATCTCCCCTCTCACTGTCTAAGCCTCTTATCCATCTTTATTAATTACTCATTGACACACAAGTTAATCCCACAATAATAGGGTGCCGTTGTTCTCATAAGCCCTTTTGGATGACCCCAAATGACCTTTCCATTATATTGCTCTGGGCCCACAGGAAACCCCTTGCCTGGAGCTGGAGTTTGACCACTTCAGTAACCCAGTGAAGTTCCCCGACATGCCGGCCATCGAGGAGCACGCCAACTGGAACATATCCCGGGAGCTGGGCTTCAACTATTGCCACACCGGTTTGGTAAGTCCCAAGTGTTTTTGTTTGGTCTAAGTCAATATTGACATTGTATGTTAATCTGTTGTAATGATTTAACCTTTTCACGTATGAGTTCCAAATATCTTGTGTAACAGTCGCACAAGTGTATTTAAAAATAAAATAAAAAAATGTTATGCTCGTGATGTCTGAATGTACTCACTGTTACAAAATGTGATTGTTACACAGCAGGACAGTTAACCCGTGCTGCCCTCAAACCAAGGCACGCTGCCTACTAATTATCTATAGGCTATGTCAATTAAAAATTATTTTCGGACAGGTTTAATTTTCTAACAGTTGAGGTGTGTTCCGCCTCTTTATTAATTCACAAAAGTAGTAGCCCATTTCACTGTTGCGGACAATTTATGTTTGAAGCTTTGTTTAACACTTTTTTAAATATTTTTTTTATACATGATTCAATGTGTTATTTCATAGTTTTGATGTCTTCACTATTATTCTACAATGTAGAAAATAGTGAAAATAAAGAAACCCTTGAATGAGTAGGTGTGTCAACTGGTACTGTATGTTTTCAGGTACTGGTGACAAATCATGCATTCTGATTCTTGCATAGATTGTAATGGACACATGATGTGTGTAAAATACTTTTTTGTTGTTGAAAGGTTGTTCTTATTATGATGCGCTAAGCTATGTGTGGCACCATATTTGTTGACATTATACAATGCATTCTGGTTGTCAGACCAAAGATGTTAGAAAACTTTTTTTTTTTTTTTACGGGGTGATGGGATAGTTCACTTGACTGATGGAACTCTGAAAAATATGCGGTCAAAACGTGACGTGAGTGATCTTCAGGTCGGAAAGTCTGAGCTCTAGAAAGAGGCCAGAGTTCCCGAGTTGCAATTCAGAGTTGGCATTTTTCCCAGCCTGAGTTCCCCCCTAAGTTAACAGTTGTCTTCAATGCACTAAAGTCGGATGTTTGAGATTTCAGAGTTCCCATGAACGTGGCATCCAATTGTATATATGGTACCTCAGAGTTTTTATTTTTATTTAGTGTATGAATTTCTGTGTTTGCCCCCCTTTTATTGATAAATCCCTCATAGTAATATTTCCTGCATCCTAAACCCCCCTAAAAAGGGTTTCATCCGTATTTAATTTTCGCGCTACAGTTAGGCTAGCTTGTATTTTGTAGTGATGATCTGTGAGGTGATAATGGTTTTTACATCAAACAGTTTGGCCACTTTTCAGAACATTACAAATAAGTTAATCTTTTTCATGCAATGGGAGCAGCCATCTTTGACTTTGTTTATTTACATCTTGTAGTCAAAGGCGTTCTGTGATTAGGGAGTTTTCGCTTGTCAAACATAAACCAACATGGCTGCCATCATAAAGAATTTAGCTGCTGTTAGCTTAGCTCCCACGCATCTCTTTTCTAAACAATATTACTCCCTTGTGCTTACCAGAGATGTGGTACATTGTAAACAAGTCTAGCTGTTAAGTTAGTGGCTTTAATTTTTTCAGCAAAACCTGTTATTTATACTGGTTTATGTAATGAATGTGGATGTGTTCTGTATGATTTGGCTGAAGTTCACTTTTTTTAAAGAATTAACAAAAGGTGAAATTTGGGGATAAAGTTGTAAAGACCTTTTGTTTCCCATCAGTACAAAACATTGTTTAGATGCTTTTCAGACAACAATGCTGTTTAGACGCGTTTGGTTGCTACTGTTTCAATCATATTTGCAACGGTATGCTGCAGGGACCACTCCTCAACAATTATCACAAATGTGATCGTACATGTCAAAGGGTTAATGCTGTTGACAAGTTGTGTGTGTACTAGAGATGCCCCAGGAGACACTGGTGACATGTTCATGAGGCATAAAACATGAACAAAATGCTTTGAACCAGGTGTGAACCGGTGTGTCCAATATGAACTCTGGTTTCGTTTTCTATTGCGAAACCTTTTACAACTGAGTGATTATTGAATGTGACCCTGCTTTCCACCAGTACTGTAGTTTTAATAAGCAGCATCATGTTCTATTACAGAGTAACAGACTGGCAAGGGACAACCCTCTGACGGACAGCGACAACGAACAGCTGCGCCTGGTGTGTAACAGAGACCCACTGTCTGAAATAACTGAGCAGGAGAAGGACTTCCTCTGGAGGCACAGGTATTACTCTGTGTGCTTTATCAACAAATACATATATTTATATTATGAAAAAAGCATAAACAAAACCCATGTAAGATTTATCCAACATTTCTTACACCTGAAATAGTTTGGTTACTTGCTCAAGGTACTGGTTATAATAATATGTGTGCTGCTCATGATTTGAG
This sequence comes from Oncorhynchus nerka, assembly GCF_034236695.1. Taxonomy (NCBI): domain Eukaryota; kingdom Metazoa; phylum Chordata; class Actinopteri; order Salmoniformes; family Salmonidae; genus Oncorhynchus; species Oncorhynchus nerka. The sequence goes on along the minus strand of NC_088424.1, from coordinate 4,571,258 downwards.
AAGTGTGTGATCTTAATGGAGGAAAGCAATTTTCTACATTCAAATGTTTGCTATTTTTCTCTCACTGTAGACATTACTGCGTCAGTATCCCGGAGATACTGCCCAAGATTCTCCTGGCAGTGAAATGGAACTCCAGGGATGAGGTTGCACAGGTAAACAGTCTCTCATTTCAATTGCTGTCTTTATAGCCTACCATGGCAAGGGGACATTTGATATACACTGAACAAAAATATAAACACAACAATTACAGTTCATATAAAGAAATCTGTCCATTTAAATCAATTGGGCCCTAATCTATGGATTTCACATGACTGGGAATACAGCTATCCTTTAAGTAGGGGCGTGGAAAACCAGTCAAATCCAAGTTTATTTGTCACGTGCGCCGAATACAACAACCTTGCAGTGAAATGCTTACTTACAGGCTCTAACCAACAGTGCAAAAAAGGTATTAGGTGAACAATGGGTAAGTAAAGAAATAAAACAGTAAAAAGACAGGCTATATACAGTAGCGAGGCTATAAAAGTAGCGAGGCAAACATGCAGACACCTGTTAGTCAGGCTGATTTGAGGTAGTATGTAGATATGGTTAAAGTTACTATGCATATATGATGAACAGAGAGTAGCAGTAGTGTAAAAGTGGGGGTGGTGGGTGGGACACAATGCAGATAGCCCGGTTAGCCAATGTGCGGGAGCACTGGTTGGTCGGCCCAATTGAGGTAGTATGTACAGTGAGGGGGAAAAAGTATTTGATCCCCTGCTGATTTTGTACGTTTGCCCACTGACAAAGAAATGATCAGTCTAGAATTTTAACGGTAGGTTTATTTGAACAGTGAGCGACAGAATAACAAAAATCCAGAAAAACGCATGTCAAAAATGTTATAAATGGATTTGCATTTTAATGAGGGAAGTAAGTATTTGACCCCCTCTCAATCAAAGATTTCTGGCTCCCAGAGGTCTTTTTATACAGGTAACGAGGTGAGATTAGGAGCACTCCCTTTATCTGTGTAAAAGACACCTGTCCACAGAATCAATCAATCAGATTCCAAACTCTCCACCATGGCCAAGACCAAAGAGCTCTCCAAGGATGTCAGGGACAAGATTGTAGACTTACACAAAGCTGGAATGGGCTACGAGACCATCGCCAAGCAGCTTGGTGAGAAGGTGACAACAGTTGGTGCGATTATTCGCAAATGGAAGAAACACAAAAGAACTGTCAATCTCCCTCGGCCTGGGGCTCCATGCAAGATCTCACCTCGTGGAGTTGCAATGATCATGAGAACGGTGAGGAATTAGCCCAGAACTATGCGGGAGGATCTTGTCAATGATCTCAAGGCAGCTGGGACCATAGTCACCAAGAAAACAATTGGTAACACACTACGCTGTGAAGGACTGAAATCCTGCAGCGCCCGCAAGGTCCCCCTGCACAAGAAAGCACATATACATGCCCGTCTGAAGTTTGCCAATGAACATCTGAATGAGTCAGAGGACAACTGGGTGAAAGTGTTGTGGTCAGATGAGACCAAAATGGAGCTCTTTGGCATCAACTCAACTCGCTGTGTTTGGAGGGGGAGGAATGCTGGCCATGACTCCAAGAACACCATCAAACATGGCGGTGGAAACATTATGCTTTGGGGGTGTTTTTCTGCTAAGGGGACAGGACAAATTCACCTCATCAAAGGGACGATGGACGGGGCCATGTACCGTCAAATCTTGGGTGAGAACCTCCTTCCCTCAGCCAGGGCATTGAAAATGACCCAAAACACACGGCCAAGGCAACAAAGGAGTGGCTCAAGAAGAAGCACAAGGTCCTGGAGTGGCCTAGCCAGTCTCCAGACCTTAATCCCATAGAAAATCTGTGGAGGGAGCTGAAGGTTCGAGTTGCCAAATGTCAGCCTCAACCTTAATGACTTGGAGAAGATCTGCAAAGAGGAGTGGGACAAAATCTCTCCTGAGATGTGTGCAACCTGGTGGCCAACTACAAGAAACATCTGACCTCTGATTGCCAACAAGGGTTTTGCCACAAAGTACTAACTCATGTTTTGCTTGGGGTCAAATACTTATTTCCTTCATTAAAATGCAAATCAATTTATAAAATTTTTGACATCACTGTTCAAATAAACCTACCATTAAAATTTTAGACTGATCATTTCTTTGTCCGTGGGCAAATGTACAAATTCAGCAGGGGATCAAATAATTTTTTCCCCTCACTGTACATGAATGTATAGTTAGTGACTGCATATATGATAAAAAGAGGGGTTGGGGGGGCACACAATGCAAATAGTCTGGGTAGCCATTTGATTACCTGTTCAAGAGTCTTATGGCTTGGGGGTAAAAACTGTTGAGAAGACATGTCCTAGACATGGCACTCCGGTACGTCTTTCCATGCGGTAGTAGAGAGAACAACCTATGACTGAGGTGGCTGGGGTCTTTGACAATTTTTAGGTCCTTCCTCTGACACCGCCTCGTGTTGAGGTCCTGGATGACAGGCAGCTTCGCCCCAGTGAGGTACTGGGCCGTATGCACTACCCTCTGTAGTGCCTTGCGGTCAGAGGCCGAGCAATTGCCGTACCAGGCAGTGATGTTGCAGCTGTAGAACCTTTTGAGGATCTCAGGACCCATGCCAAATCTTTTTAGTTTCCTTAGGGGTAATAGGCTTTGTCGTGCCCTCTTCACGTCAGTCTTGGTGTGTTTGGACCATTATAGTTTGTTGTTGATGTGGACACCAAGGAACTTGAAGCTCTCAACCTGCTCCACTACAGCCCCGTCAATGAGAATGGGGGCATGCTCGGTCCTCCTTTTCCTGTAGTCCACAATCATCTCCTTAGTCTTGGTTACATTGAGGGATAGGTTGTTATTCTGGCACCATCCGGCCAGGTCTCGGACCTCCTTATAGGCTCTCTTTGTTGATCAGGAATACCACTCTTGTGTCGTCTGCAACCTTAATGATGGAGTTGGAGTCTGGCCATGCAGTCATGGGTGAACAGGGAGTACAGGAGGGGACTGAGCACGCACCCCTGGGGAGCTCCAGTGTTGAGGATCAGCGTGGCAGATGTGTTGCTAACTACCCTCACCACCTGGGGGCGGCCTGTCAGGAAGTCCAGGATCCAGTTGCAGAGGGAGGTGTTTAGTCCCAGGATCCTTAGCTTAGTGATGAGCTTTGAGGGTACTATGGTGTTGAACACTGAGCTGTAGTCAATGAATAGCATTCTCACATAGTTGTTATTTTTGTCCAGGTGGGAAAGGGCAGTGTTGAGTGCAATAGAGATTGCATGGATCTGTTTGGGCAGTATGCAAATTGGAGTGAGTCTAGGGTTTCTGGGATAATCGTGTTGATGTGAGCCATTACCATCCTTTCAAAGCACTGTAGTCATTTAGGCAGGTTGCCTTTGTGTTCTTGGTCACAGGAACTATGGTGATTTGCTTGAAACATGTTGGTATTACAGACTCAATCAGGGACATGTTGAAAATGTCAGTGAAGACACCTGCCAGTTGGTCAGCACATGCCCGGAGCATAAGTCCTGGTAATCCATCTGGCCCCGCAGCCTTGTATATGTTGACCTCTTTAAAGGTCTTACTCACGTTGGCTACGGAGAGCTTGATCACACAGTCGTCCGGAACAGCTGATGCTCTCATGCATGCCTCTGTTGCTTGCCTCAAAGCGAGCATAGAAGTGATTTTAGCTCGTCTGGTAGGCTCATATCACTGGGCAGCTCGTGGCTGTGCTTCCCTTTGTAGTCTGTAATAGTTTGCGAGCCCTGCCACATAAGACGATCGTCAGAGCCAGTGTAGTATGATTCAATCTTAGCCCTGTGTTGACGCTTTGCCTGTTTGATGGTTCTTCACAGGGCATAGCAGGATTTCTTGTAAGCTTCCGGGTTAGAGTCCCGCATTTTGAAAGCGGCAGCTCTACCCTTTAGCTCAGTGCGAATGTTGCCTGTAATCCATGGCTTCTGGTTGGGGTATGTACGTACAGTCACTGTGGGGATGACGTCCTCGATGCACTTTTTGATAAAGCCAGTGACTGTGGTGTACTCCTCAATGCCATCGGAAGAATCCAGGAACATGTTCCAGTCTGTGACAGCAAAACAGTCCTGTAGTTTAGCATCTGCTTCATCTGAACACTTCTTTATAGACCGAGGCACTGGTACTTCCTGCTTTAATTTTTGCTTGTAAGCCGTAATCAGGAGGATAGCGTTGTGGTCGGATTTACCCATTTTCAGCTTCCAGGAATTGTGTACAGATCCTTGCGACATGGGGCTGTGCATTATCATGGGGGGCAGTTGGATGGCACGACAATGGGCCTCAGGATCTCGTCACAGTATCTCTGCAGTCAAATTGCCATCAATAAAATGCAATTGTGTTCGTTGTCCGTAGCTTATGCCATACATAACGCCACTGTAGGATACTCTTGTTCATAACGTTGACATCATCAAACCGCTCGCCCAACCAACGCCATACACACCATCTGCCCAGTACAGTTGAAATCGGGATTCATCTGTGACGAGCACACTTTTCCAGTGTGCAAGTGGTCATCGAAGGTAAGTATTTTCCCACTGAAGTTGGTTACAACGCCAAACTGCAGTCAGGTCAAGACCCTGGTGAGGACAATGCGCACACAGATAAGCTTCCCTGAGTCGGTTTCTGACAGTTGGTGCAGAAATTCTTTGGATGAAACTGTGGGTTTGCACAACATCTGTCCGGGTGGCTGGTCTCAGACGATCCCCCAGGTGAAGAAGCTGAATGTGGAGGTCCTGGGCTGGTGTGGTTACACATTGGTCTGCGTTTGAGGCCAGTTGGCCGTACTGCCAAATAATCTAAAACGATGTTGGAGGAAGCTTATGGTAGAGAAATGAACATTAAATTCTCTGGCAACAGCTGTGGTGGACATGCCAGTCGCACGCTCCCTCAACTTGAGCCATCTGGCATTGTGACACAACTGCACATTTTAGTGGAGGGTAGCCTAGTGGTTAGAGCGTTGGACTAATAACCGGAAGGTTGCAAGTTCAAATCCCCGAGCTGACAAGGTACAAATCTGTCGTTCTGCCCCTGAACAGGCAGTTAACCCACTGTTCCTAGGCCGTCATTGAAAATAAGAATTTGTTCTTAACTGACTTGCCTAGTTAAATAAAGGTAAAAAAAGAAATAATAATTTTCTCCAGCACAAGTTGGAGCAGTTTAATTAGTCAGCTTCTTGATATGCCACACCTGCCAGATGAATGGATTATCTTGGCAACGGTGATATTTTAGAGAAATGTGCATATATTAAACTCTGGGATGATTTATTTCAGCTAATGAAACATGGGAACAACACTTTACATGTTGCGTTTATATTTTAGTTCAGTGTACATTCATATAATACAGGGTGTGTTGGTAAATTTAGATTGTGGGCATTTGTAATTTCAGAGTGTTGTCAGATTGTCTTTCTGTAAAATAAGAGTTTTTCACTCTCGGAGCGTTCAGAGCGCGGAGTAAGGTTGATCCAAGCGTTCTTACCTTACAACGGCAGTCTAGCCCCCAAGCTAATGTTGGCTGGCTTGCTAGCTACTTCCAGACACAAATGAGGACACCTCACTCTGACAATTTGACTTTCCCTAGCAGCACTTGTTAGCTGTTTTCATGTTATCTAGAATGTTGGTTACGGTCACTGCTGCTGGCAACAATTGACTTGTGTTTTTATGCTGACGTTTACTGACACTGGTCATCTTCAACTCGTGTTTCACATTTGTAAATTCATCAGTTATTCTGTACTCTGCCACACTCAGATGAGTGCGCTGAAATTGGAGTAGATAGCTGGAGTGAATTTACAAGCGTAGCCAGAGTGAATTTACGAACACACCCACAGTTCTCATTTAGCCATTGGATGCCATTTTTAAGACTGTCATGTCATGTCATCCGTTTTGTTTTCCAGTTTGTTCCTCTAACTTTGATTTCAATTTATATACTTTTCCAATTTTATATCTTTGTTCCAGATGTATTGCCTTTTAAAGGACTGGCCAGCCATAAAGCCAGAACAAGCCATGGAGTTGCTGGACTGCAACTTCCCCGATCCCATGATCCGAGACTTTGCTGTGAAGTGCCTTGAAAAATACTTAACGGACGACAGACTCTCTCAATACCTCATTCAGCTGGTCCAGGTACAATAATAAGAACCACTCTTAGTCTGTAATGAATCAAGAGATGGGGTGTGGCTTGTCTATTCTATTCACATACTATTCTTGGATTCAACATGTCGGTCACTGACTGTCAGCTTGATGTGTTTTTGAATGGCTTTGACACCTACGTTTGACAGTGTTTGAATTATTTGACACTACATAAAGAATTCAATATGACCCCTCAGGCTAACTGCTTTCTTTTACATGGTGGCTTCTAATCCTATCGGATGCATTTTATTTGGGTGTGTGTTCTGAACATACTGTATTTCTGGCCACCAGGTTCTGAAGTACGAGCAGTACCTCGATAACCCACTGGCCCGCTTTCTGCTGAAGAAGGCTTTGACCAATCAGCGGATAGGACATTTCTTCTTTTGGCATCTCAAGTGAGTTTGATTTGTGTGTATTGTGGATTGCTTGAATTTGCCTTAGGCAGCCAGAATTCCATTCTGCTGGTGTAAAATCTTGTAGAACATGCTTAATTTCTGCATTTTAAGGTTTACGTAAAGAAAAGGCTTAGAGGTTACATTGATTGAGAAAAGACTTGCTAGTACATTTGTACAGGGGTGCACAATCGCATAAGTTGTTCTCTCTGCCTCCAGGTCTGAGATGCACAACAAGACAGTGAGCCAACGTTTTGGTCTGCTGCTGGAGTCCTACTGCCGGGCCTGTGGCATGTACCTGAAGCACCTGAGCAGACAGGTGGAGGCCATGGAGAAGCTCATCAACCTCACAGACCTCCTCAAGCAGGAGAAGAAGGATGAGGCCCAGAAGGTAACGTTTGCGATATGATCAAGGCCTTTCCACTTCCCAGCCTAATATGGAAGCCTCAATTGATCAGTCTTTTTCGTGATCATGTTTTTCTTACTTAAAACAAACTACCGGTAGATACTAAGCAAAAAGGAGTGTGGAACTGCAATGAAGGCCTCCTTGGTCTTCAGGACTATGGACTCCCTACACTTGCAGTAAAGTGAAGCGTGCACTCTCTCTCTGCCCTCAGGTTCAGATGAAGTTCTTGGTGGAGCAGATGAAAAGGCCTGACTACATGGATGCCCTACAGAGCTTCACCTCTCCGCTCAACCCAGCTCACCAGCTGGGAAACCTCCGGTACTACTCACAGTAGACTTAACCACGAACGTCCACATATTCTTCTGCATGTTTAAAGAAAGAAACCAAGAAATGTGTCCTGTGAAATTCCGGTTCAATGACAGGCTGTACTGTGTTCAAAATGTTTTCATAACGTTATTCTGAGTCTGTTGATACGTTTGCCATCTCTTTCAGCTTGGAAGAGTGCCGGATGATGTCATCGGCCAAACGGCCTCTGTGGCTCAACTGGGAGAATCCCGACATGATGTCAGAGCTGCTCTTCCAGAGCAACGAGATCATCTTCAAAAATGGAGACGGTACATTTTGATAATGCAAAACGAATCGTCCAACCCCCTTGACTCACTATGGACACACTAGACGATAAACATGCTTACTGAATCCCATTTTGCCCTGGCACCGATTCATATTGCATTAGTGTGATCAAAGCTCAGACTCCTCATGCTGCTATTTCACTCTCACCTCTCCTTCAGATCTGAGGCAGGACATGCTGACTCTGCAGATCATTAGGATAATGGAGAACATCTGGCAGAACCAGGGGCTCGATCTCAGGTACTAGTCTCTGTATCCGCAATAACGCAGCAGCACGAATGAATAGTCCATTACACCCTTTATGTTCTTCTCCTTGATGGCAGGAGCCTAAAATTAGGAGCGACTCGTCCGATCCGTTAAACATTGAGTCCATTACTTTCCGTAGGAGCTAATAATGTAAATTCTGAACTGGAAGCTAGTGTAGCCTAAATGAGATACGAAACGGCGGAATGTAGGTCGATTGAAAGTCGGGTTGATTTTTGAAGGGAGTGAATGTATAGCTTCCATAGGTAGGCCGTCATTGTAAATACAAATTTTTTTATTAACTGACTTGCCTAGTTAAATGAGTCAGGGAAATGAATTGTTACTTCCAGATTAGGAGTAATATTTCTTAGATCTGTATCATATTGTACTGATCACATCCCAATTTCCGTTGGTGGATTGACCGTCAGGATGCACTTCTGATTGAACCGAAGGAATCAATGCATGTGAATCTAGATTGGATGAATGATGTATCGATGAAAGACTGTAGCCATGGTAGACCTACCGGTTATCCTATTTGGTTGTTTTTGTCCCCAGGATGTTGCCGTACGGCTGCCTGTCCATTGGCGACTGCGTGGGCCTGATCGAGGTGGTGAGGAACTCCCACACCATCATGCAGATCCAGTGTAAAGGAGGCCTGAAGGGGGCGCTGCAGTTCAACAGCCACACGCTGCACCAGTGGCTCAAGGACAAGAACAGGGGAGAGATGTGAGCACTAGGCTACGTTCCAATAGCCACAACAGTATAGCATACATCTTAGAATGCATGACCAGTAGGCCTTCATTCCTACTTTCTTCTACATGGTGTTCTTCTAAGCTATGCTAGGTGCTAAATGCTTTGTCATGCTAGATTATGTGGTTAGAAATATTGGGTGTATGTTAAGGAATAGACTCTCACATGGGGGGCTTAATCCTTGAAAGGGCAAAAGTATCCACGAATTGCCTATAAGTGGAATGTACTGTATTCTTATAAAATGCCTTATGGATGTCTTTCTTTAGCTGCAATAGGATTGTTGTAGTTTCATGTCTTTGGTCTAATGACATATACCCATTGACATGTGTCCAGGTATGACCAGGCCATTGACTTGTTCACACGGTCGTGTGCGGGATACTGCGTAGCCACCTTCATCCTGGGGATCGGTGACCGACACAACAGCAACATCATGGTCAAAGATGATGGACAGGTACTTCACAGACTCAGGGTTGCAAAATTCTAATATGTTTACCAAAATTACCTAGTTTTCCAGAAATCCTGATGTGAAGATTTCTGGAATTACATAGGAAATCTGGGAATCCTCCACCAGGATCTATGGGAAAGCTAGTGGAATTTTGCAACCCTACAAAGACACTTTTTTTCTTTTTTTTTCTTCTCTTGACGTTCCCTGGTTTATAGGAGGCCTGTCAGCAGTTTTTGTGATGCTCTTTGTTTTGTCTTTTCTCCTTGCAGCTATTCCACATCGACTTTGGCCATTTCCTGGATCACAAGAAGAAGAAGTTTGGCTACAAGCGAGAGCGGGTGCCTTTTGTCTTGACACAGGACTTCTTAATCGTTATCAGCAAAGGAACCCAGGAGTGCACAAAAACCAGGGAGTTTGAGAGGTACAGTATCTGTATTTTTGTTAATGTTAACTTTCCTATCAGTGAATATTAGGGATTAGATTCACTACTCTGAAGTGCAAGGCAGTGCTTTTAAAAAAGGCTACATGGGGGAACTCTTAATTGATCTGAACATGAAATTGTGATCTAGAATGATATCATTGCTCTACTGGTAATACATTACAACTTTATTAATCCCCTCAGGAGCCATTTTGAAGCACAGTTATTAGCACAAAAACACATGCTTCCTAACCCAGCTAGGTTCACAAATGTCCTCTCACTCCCCCAGGTTTCAGGAGATGTGCTACAAGGCCTACTTGGCCATCCGGCAGCACGCCAACCTCTTCATCAACCTGTTCTCCATGATGCTGGGCTCCGGCATGCCCGAGCTGCAGTCGTTCGACGACATCGCCTACATCCGTAAGACCCTTGCCCTGGACAAGACTGAGCAGGAGGCCCTGGACTACTTCATGAAGCAGATGAATGATGCCCACCACGGCGGCTGGACCACCAAAATGGACTGGATCTTCCACACCATCCGCCAGCACGCCATGAACTGAGAGGTTCCATAGGCCTGGAGAGCAGCAGCAACGCAGAGAGGACAAGGGCGGATCTCGACACCATCCGCTAGCTAAGCTCGCCATGAGCAGAGATGGCAGAGCAGACGGGGCTAGCGCCCATGAATATGGATAGAGCTGTTGGATGAAGTGAAAGGCTAGAACGGGTCTCTAAATCATCCGCTAACTTATGAACCCATCCATTAAAGGGTGCCAACTGGATATTAGGGATGCACCGATGGGGGAAATTATGGGCTGATACGATAATCATATTTTTGGGCCATTATTTTTCCCGTATTGGTATTGCAATATGGCCATAAAGTTTTCTCCTTGTAAATTTAGGGGACCAATCATGATTACAAACAATTTGATGACGGCTGATCTCTATTTTATTATCAGTCGATAGTGATATGAAGGGTGATTTATTGCTTTATCGGCCAATATATCACGTCTACTGATATGCGGGCCGATTTTTTTTTTAAAGAAAAGAAGAAAAAAGATTGTCATCCGATATTGTGCATCCCTAAATAGTGTACCCCATCCACTAGTTTACTATGGACAGAGTGGATCTCTAGCCTACATTCTGCTAGCACGCCAGGACACCATGAAGGCCTGCCCAGGGTCATGTTCATTAGGGTATGCAACAAAGTGAACAATTGTTTCTTATTGGACAAATCTTCCGCTTGGAGCCCAATGAACACTACCCAGAATACCACCAGCATAGTTAAATCCCAGTGGTGCATGGTTAACAGACACGAGGATGTCCGTTCATCGTCTGCTGTCAATTTTAAGGCTAGCAAGCAGAACTTTCTGACCCATGTTTGATCTCAAGTGACGATTACACAGTGTCCCCTCAGATTGAAACAGTCATGTTTCGTGACCTCAAGTATGACATTTTGTACAGAAGTATCCCAATGGTCTCGTATCCATACTGTGCACATATTATTCTGAGTCTTTATATTCTACTGAGCCAAAGTACTAAAATATATATCTCTCACCCGCACACACACACACCCGACAGCTTAGTTATCGGTCTTACCGTGGGAATGAGTCACTACTATTCCAATCCCTGTGTATCTTCTGTGTAGCACTGATCTCTAACATTTGTATTTGTTTGTCAGTGTTACGACGCGTGTGGAGCATTCAGGTGCAAAATGGCTGCCGTCCAGCACCGTTGGCTGCAACGCAGACGTTTTGGATGACCGACAGAAAAGAACTGTAAAGTCCTTTTGCGACGCCCAGATGAAATAGATATTCAAATTCATCCTCGTTCTGTTTTTATTGGTTGCTTTGTTTTTAAAGGGAAAAGGGGGGGGGGGGCGAAAAGGATGTGCAATGTTATAGAATGCCGTGCTGTTACACTATGCAAATTGTGATATTTATGTACTGTACTATAGACTTGTAATACTGGTGTCAAGGCAAAGTAGGGTCAAGAGATGGGAGTATCTCTGAATTGTGCATATACACGGCATTAAGGGTGTCTCAACTATGTACAGACAGTACACAGAAGACAAATGTACAATTATGCACTGTGACAGTATCACTTCTCTTCCCTAACAGGGTGACTCTGGAAGAACTGAAAAAAGGCTATTGTACCCTGCCTTTCACTTTAGGAGACTAATGAAAAGAAACAACCCACAGGTCGGAAAACTATCAGTGAAACATCGAAACACACATTTTAGGAAGCGTTTGAAACCATTTGTTTTTCTCCAACTGAATTGGAATTTGCTTCACCCTGTCTTTATAAAAGTCAAGTATGTATAGATTAGACACTATTCCAGACTTCCTCAGCATTCTCTTTTCATATGAACTCCCTATACAGTAAAGTTTTTTTTACACTGATGTGAATGTGGTTTTCCCTTCAAGTGTCTTTTTTCTGTTCCCTTCCCCGACAACTTCCCTTGTAAGTGTGGATCCTGCAGTTTGCTCATTGCATAGAGCTAGGTTATTAGTCAGTTGTATGCCAGCTTCACCAAATGATTTACTGTGTGTGTTTCTGTACAGGTTAGACTGTTGGGCAGGACCCAGTCAAAACGAGACAACTACAATACCCATAGTACATACACTATGCAAGAGCTATCATAAATGTTTCTTTTAATTTTTGCTGTGGGAAATGTCATCCTTTTCTCTTACTAGTGTTTACTTGAAGTTCATGTTAATGACCTTTTTTGTTACTGGTGAGGTACAATGGCACACCATGAAGAGAACTGCTACTTTGTGCAAATCACTTTCGTTGAATAACTCTAGAGGTAATATATTTTTGTATTCTAAATGTAGACAAACTCAAAATATAATCGCTAACCCTCCCAAAAACATTGGACTTATGCATAATACATCCTTTTACACCCCAGTAGACAGCTTGTTGTCGTTGAAATGAGAAACGAGTGACAAATGAATGGAGGAAAATGTATCTAGTGGAGTTTCACTGAAGGTCTGCTGCTCTGACTATGAGTACAGTGTAAAAGCACAATGGTGAAAAGCTATCCTGCATGTTTTTAAAGCTGATATTCTTATCTAGCTATTCATCTTTGTAAATATTGTTTGACCTGTAGTATGCACTAATTAATCTTTCATACTCATTAATTTTACCATGTCTGGAAAGAACCCTGTATTCATTCACTCATTGTACTGTTTAATAAAAATAAAAATTCTCTGTATCCCTGTCTCATATTTTGAGAACCAATGCATTTAATTTCTTATTATCCATTTTCCATGCCATGATAATTAAAAAGCACAATATAAAAACTCAAACTCGTCCCCATATATTGACAGAGAAATGCGGCTAGTTGATTATAGTACCTGCTTTGACTAACCATACCAGGAAAAAGTACCTTCAAGTCAGCTTATTCAGCACAGGTGGTTGGTGCCACCTTAATTGGGGAGAAGGGGCTAGTGGTAATGGCTAGAATGGTATTCCATTCGCTCAGTTCCAGCCATTATTATGAGCCAGCCTCCACTACTATTCAGTCATACAGTGGGATTCCCCGCAGCCCTTGTGCATATCAATAAATAAAAAAATCCAGGACAAGGTGGATAACGTAATTATTTCCATTTCCTACTACATCAACCCATACATAGACTCCCTTCCTTACAGTGGGGATCACCTACACAGTATGTTATCTCCATGTCCTTTCACTGGATATATTGGAACACAGCCACTGTCAGCTATCACTTCACTGAGTCATCCTGCATAGGTGAGTGCTGTCCAGAGCCAGACCACCCAAGGAGCTGATAGAGTTTGCCTTGGGTATTTGTCATCGTTGTCAGCCTACCCCCTGTTACCTCATTACCCAGCTCCGTACAGAGGTGTGCCAGTCTCTGGTTGAGCTTTACCAGGCCCACCAGTAGAGCTCCCCCACCCAGCATCAAGCTGGGCCACAGCAGAGACCACAAGGCAAGGCCTAACGTGTACTTCCTCTTCAAAATGGTGTCCTCTGGGTATTTTCTGGGGTCGGAAAGACAACGCAACTCACTGCCTTGTGTCTCCTCCAAAGTGTTTTGGATTTTCTGCACTTCGCCCACAAGGACTTTCCTGTCTACTTGACATTTGGGTATGTAGAAACACTGCAATGATAAGGGAAAAATAGTATACAGATTTTGTTTATATTATCTAAGTCCGATATATATCACTTGCACGCATGACTAATGCACATAAGCTAGACACCAGTCACTCCGGATGGAAGCTTCTCCTTAATGACTGAAGCAAATTTCTCATATTAGCGACATTCAGTCACTGGTGGCCTTTATTCTACAGTTGATATTGGAAGTTTGCATACACTTAGGTTGGAGTCATTAAAACTCATTTATCAACCACTCCACAAATTTCTTGTTGACAAACTATAGTTTTGGCAAGTCAGTTAGGTCATCTACTTTGAAGTAATTTTCCCAACAATTGTTTACAGATTATTTCACTTATAATTCACTGTATCACAATTCCAGTGGGTCAGAAGTTTACATACACTAAGTTGTCTGTGCCTTTAAAATGCTTGGAAAATTCCAGAAAGTGATGTAATGGAAACGGGTACAAAAGTATCTATATCCACATTAAAATGAGTACTATATCGACATAACCTGAAATGCCGCTCAGCAGGGAAGAAGCCACTGCTCCAAAACCGCCATAAAAAAAGCCAGACTACGGTTTAAAACTGCACATCGGGACAAAGATTGTACTTTTTAGAGCCATGTCCTCTGGTCTGATGAAACAGAAATATAACTTTTTGGCCATAATGACCATTATGTTTGGAGGAAAAAGGGGGAGGCTTGCAAGCCAAAGAACACCATCTCAACCGTGAAGCACAGGGATGGCAGCATCATGTTGTGGGGGAGCTTTACTGCAGAAGGGACTGGTGCACTTCACAAAATAGATGGCATCATGAAGATGGAAAATTATGTGGATATAGTGAAGCAACATCTCAAGACATCAGTCAGGAAGTTAAATCTTGGTCACAAATGGGTCTTCCAAATGGACAATGACCCCAAGCATACTTCCAAAGTTGTGGCAAAATGGCTTAAGGACAACAAAGTATTGGAGTGGCCATCACAAAGCCCTGACCTCAATCCCATAGAAAATTTGTTGGCAGAACTGAAAAAGTGTGTGCGAGCAAGAAGGCCTACAAACCTGACTCTGTCAGGAGGAATGGTACAAAATTCACCCAATTTATTGTGGGAAGCTTGTGGAAGGTTACCCGAAACGTTTGACCCAAGTTAAACAATTTAAAGGCAATGCTACTAAATACTAATTGAGTGTATGTAAACTTCTGACCAACTGGAAATGTGATGAAAGAAATAAAAGCTGAAATAAAGCATTCTCTCTACTATTATTCTGACATTTCACAATCTTAAAATAAAGTGGTGATCCTAACTGACCTACGACAGGGAATTTTTACTAGGATTAAATGTCAGGAATTGTGAAAAACTGAGTTTAAATGTATTTGGTGTATGTAAACTTCCGACTTCAACTGTACCTCAGGGTTGAGGAGTACAGACTCTTCATCGTAGTGTAGGCGAGCCTTCTGTCCAGAGGTACTGAGGTTGACCAGAACCCTCAGGCATGGGGCAGTGCTGACCCCTCTGCAGTCGGCCCACTCATCCAGAACATCAACCTGGACCAGCAAGCAGCTGGCCTCCTCATGCCAGTCACTGAAACCATCAGCAGTTGATGAGAAGCAGTTGTGTAAAGTACTTAAGTAAAAATACTTTAAAAAGTACCGCTTAAGTAGTTTTTTTATAAGTATCTGTACTCTACTATTTATATTTTTTACTACTTTTAATTTTACTTCACTACATTCCGAAAGAAAATGTACTTTTTACTCCATAAATTAATAAAACTACTAGTTCAATTTTGACTGCTTAGCAGGACAGGAAAATGGCCCAATTCACACACTTACAGTATTAAGAGAACATCCCTGGTCATCCCTACTGCCTCTGATCTGGAGGACTCACTAAACAGAGAACATCCCTGGTCATCCCTACTGCCTCTGATCTGGAGGACTCACTAAACAGAGAACATCCCTGGTCATCCATCCCTGGTCATCCCTATCTGGAGGACTCACTAAACAGAGAACATTCCTGGTCATCCCTACTGCCTCTGATCTGGAGGACTCACTAAACAGAGAACATCCCTGGTCATCCCTACTGCCTCTGATCTGGAGGACTCACTAAACAGAGAACATCCCTGGTCATCCCTACTGCCTCTGATCTGGAGGACTCACTAAACAGAGAACATCCCTGGTCATCCCTACTGCCTCTGATCTGGAGGACTCACTAAACACAAACGCTTTATTTGTAAATGGCGTCTGAGTGCGCCCCAGCTATCCATACATTTTACAAACAACAAAATTGTGCCTTCAGGTTTGCTTAATATAACTTTACTTTTTACACTTAATTACATTTCAGACCAAATACTTTTACTCAAGTAGTATTTTACTGGGTGGTGTTTACTTTTACTTGAGTCATCTTCTGTTAAGGTATCTTTACTTTTACTCAAGTATGACAATTGGGTACTTTTTCCACCACTGATGAGAAGTTATGGTAACACTGTAGCTGTCCTTATGCATGCATTCACAACACCTTTATAACAGCTATATAACACAACATTTGTCATAAGCTGTTATAAGTTGTCATAACTAGTTATGAGGAACTCCACATTATTTTATAAAACAAGTTATAATTGGTTTATTCGTGACTGTTCATACTGTTGTCATACTGGTGGTTGTCTCGTTGTCAAAATAAATACAAATCATAAGTACATCTATACTCCCCTTTGCCCATATGTCTTAGAGATTCTTTAAATGGTTATGTTTTGTGATACTCTCAACTCATCCTATGGTATAAGCAAATTCATAACGGTTTTATAACACCTCAAATGAATGTCAATTTACTTAGTGTCTGTGCACACTTTACAAGGGTATATGACAAGGTTATGATGCCCATTATTCCATTCAATGTAATGTGACACAGAGGTTGGTCAATTAATTAATAACCTGATATAATACCTTGTATGTAGACTATGAGTAGCATGTAATAACATATGACATACGTTTTCATGCAGACTATGTAATAGCAGTTGTTATTAACAGTTTCCCTTAGAGCATGACAACAGTATGAAATATCACCTATAACACCAATTATAACTATTTTATAACATCATGTGGGGATTCTCATAACTAGTTACAACAATTCCTGACAACTTATGACAAATGTTATGTTTTCTATAGCTGTTATAAAGGTGTTATGAATGCATGCACAAGGACACCTACAGTGGTGTTCCTAAAGTTCTTACATTATTGGCCATCTTGTATTAACTCAAATTCTCCACTTTGAAGATGATCATAAGGTATAGTCATCTCCTACGAATTCAGCCCAGATTATTTTGATTCTTAGAAATATAACCTATTGTAAGTGTACAAAACCACCTGTGTCCACTCACCAGATAGTGATTCTGCTCCATATATAAACGTCTTATTGACAGAGGCCTACCTTACCTGTTTAGGTGGGGTTTAACCAGAGTGATCCCGATCAGAAAGTACATGAGCACAGAGAAGGCCATCATGCTGAAGCCCATGAGCATGGCTCTGTCCTCCCCCACACTGGAGGCCATCACCTGAGCCTTGGCCCTCTCCCCTCCGCACCCGTACCCTCCTCTCCGCCACACCTGCTCCCTCGCCGCCAAAGGGTGGAGGATCTCCCTTTGTCATAGGCACACACATACATGCACATGAATGAATGCACACGCAAATGAACACACACGCTCATGAATGAACACACATACAGTGGGGTAAAAAAGTATTTAGTCAGCCACCAATTGTGCAAGTTCTCCCACTTAAAAAGATAATTTTCATCATAGGTACACTTCAACTATCTGCCTCTAACCCTAGGAAGCTCTTTGCCACCTTCTCCTCCCTCCTGAATCCTCCTCCCCCTCCCCCCCCCTCCTCCCTCTCTGCAGATGACTTCGTCAACCATTTTGAAAAGAAGGTCGACGACATCCGATCCTCGTTTGCTAAGTCAAACGGCACCGCTGGTTCTGCTCACACTGCCCTACCCTGTGCTCTGACCTCTTTCTCCCCTCTCTCTCCAGATGAAATCTCGCGTCTTGTGACGGCCGGCCGCCCAACAACCTGCCCGCTTGACCCTATTCCCTCCTCTCTTCTCCAGACCATTTCCGGAGACCTTCTCCCTTACCTCACCTCGCTCATCAACTCATCCCTGACCGCTGGCTACGTCCCCTTCTGTCTTCAAGAGAGCGAGAGTTGCACCCCTTCTGAAAAAACCTACACTCGATCCCTCCGATGTCAACAACTACAGACCAGTATCCCTTCTTTCTTTTCTCTCCAAAACTCTTGAACGTGCCGTCCTTGGCCAGCTCTCCCGCTATCTCTCTCAGAATGACCTTCTTGATCCAAATCAGTCAGGTTTCAAGACTAGTCATTCAACTGAGACTGCTCTTCTCTGTATCACGGAGGCCCTCCGCACTGCTAAAGCTAACTCTCTCTCCTCTGCTCTCATCCTTCTAGACCTATCGGCTGCCTTCGATACTGTGAACCATCAGATCCTCCTCTCCACCCTCTCCGAGTTGGGCATCTCCGGCGCGGCCCACGCTTGGATTGCGTCCTACCTGACAGGTCGCTCCTACCAGGTGGCGTGGCGAGAATCTGTCTCCTCACCACGCGCTCTCACCACTGGCGTCCCCAGGGCTCTGTTCTAGGCCCTCTCCTATTCTCGCTATACACCAAGTCACTTGGCTCTGTCATAACCTCACATGGTCTCTCCTATCATTGCTATGCAGACGACACACAATTAATCTTCTCCTTTCCCCCTTCTGATGACCAGATGGCGACCGCATCTCTGCATGTCTGGCAGACATATCAGTGTGGATGACGGATCACCACCTCAAGCTGAACCTCGGCAAGACGGAGCTGCTCTTCCTCCCGGGAAGGACTGCCCGTTCCATGATCTCGCCATCACGGTTGACAACTCCATTGTGTCCTCCTCTCAGAGCGCTAAGAACCTTGGCGTGATCCTGGACAACACCCTGTCGTTCTCAACTAACATCAAGGCGGTGGCCCGTTCTTGTAGGTTCATGCTCTACATCCGCAGAGTACGACCCTGCCTCACACAGGAAGCAGCGCAGGTCCTAATCCAGGCACTTGTCATCTCCCGTCTGGATTACTGCAACTCGCTGTTGGCTGGGCTCCCTGCCTGTGCCATTAAACCCCTACAACTCATCCAGAACGCCGCAGCCCGTCTGGTGTTCAACCTTCCCAAGTTCTCTCACGTCACCCCGCTCCTCCGCTCTCTCCACTGGCTTCCAGTTGAAGCTCGCATCCGCTACAAGACCATGGTGCTTGCCTACGGAGCTGTGAGGGGAACGGCACCTCAGTACCTCCAGGCTCTGATCAGGCCCTACACCCAAACAAGGGCACTGCGTTCATCCACCTCTGGCCTGCTCGCCTCCCTACCACTGAGGAAGTACAGTTCCCGCGCAGCCCAGTCAAAACTGTTCGCTGCTCTGGCCCCCCAATGGTGGAACAAACTCCCTCACGACGCCAGGACAGCGGAGTCAATCACCACCTTCCGGAGACACCTGAAACCCCACCTCTTTCAGGAATACCTAGGATAGGATAAAGTAATCCTTCTCACCCCCCCTTAAAAGATTTAGATGCACTATTGTAAAGTGGCTGTTCCACTGGATGTCTTAAGGTGAACGCACCAATTTGTAAGTCGCTCTGGATAAGAGCGTCTGCTAAATGACTTAAATGTAAATGTAACTATGACAGACAAAATGAGGGAAAGAAATCCAGAAAATCACATTGTAGGATTTTTTATGAATTTATTTGCAAATTATGGTGGAAAATAAGTATTTGATCAATAACAAAAGTTTATCTCAATACTTTGTTATATACCCTTTGTTGGCAATGACAGAGGTCAAACGTTTTCTGCAAGTCTTCACAAGGTTTTCACACACTGTTGCTGGTATTTTGGCCCATTCCTCCATACAGATCTCCTCTAGAGCAGTGATGTTTTGGGGCTGTTGCTGGGCAACACGGACTTTCAACTCCCTCCAAAGATTTTTTTATGGGGTTGAGATCTGGAGACTGGCTAGGCCACTCCAGGACCTTGAAATGCTTCTTACGAAGCCACTCCTTCGTTGCCCGGGCGGTGTGTTTGGGATCATTGTCATGCTGAAAGACCCAGCCACTTTTCATCTTCAATGTCCTTGCTGATGGAAGGAGGTTTTCACTCAAAATCTCACGATACATGGCCCAATTCATTATTTCCTTTACACGGATCAGTCGTCCTGGTCCCTTTGCATAAAAACAGCCCCAAAGCATGATGTTTCTACCCCCATGCTTCACAGTAGGTGTTCTTTGGATGCAACTCAGCATTCTTTGTCCTCCAAACACGACGAGTTGAGTTTTTACCAAAAAGTTATTTTTTGGTTTCATCTGACCATATGACATTCTCCCAATCTTCTTCTGGATCATCCAAATGCTCTCTAGCAAACTTCAGACGGGCCTGGACATGTACTGGCTTACGCAGGGGGACACGTCTGGCACTGCAGGATTTGAGTCCCTGGCGGCGTAGTGTGTTACTGATGGTAGGCTTTGTTACTTTGGTCCCAGCTCTCTGCAGGTCATTCACTAGGTCCCCCCGTGTGGTTCTTGGATTTTTGCTCACCGTTCTTGTGATCATTTTGACCCCACGAGGTGAGATCTTGCGTGGAGCCCCAGATCGAGGGAGATTATCAGTGGTCTTGTATGTCTTCCATTTCCTAATAATTGCTCCCACAGTTGATTTCTTCAAACCAAGCTGCTTACCTATTGCAGATTCAGTCTTCCCAGCCTGGTGCTGGTCTACAATTTTGTTTCTGGTGTCCTTTGACAGCTCTTTGGTCTTGGCCATAGTGGAGTTTGGAGTGTGACTGTTTGAGGTTGTGGACAGGTGTCTTTTATACTGATAACAAGTTCAAACAGGTGCCTTTAATACAGGTAACGAGTGGAGGACAGAGGAGCCTCTTAAAGAAGAAGTTACAGGTCTGCGAGAGCCAGAAATCTTGCTTGTTTGTAGGTGACCAAATACTTATTTTCCACCATAATTTGCAAATAAATTCATTAAAAATCCTACAATGTGATTTTCTGGATTTTTTTTCCTCATTTTGGCTGTCATCGTTGAAGTGTACCTATGATGAAAATTACAGGTCTCTCTCATCTTTTTAAGTGGGAGAACTTGCACAATTGGTGGCTGACTAAATACTTTTTTGCCCCACTGTATGTGCATGAGAATGGCACTGACTCCATTCCATCCAAGATTCAAATTACTGGCAGGGCAAGCAAAAGCCCATTTCTCTCACTAAAGAAGAGAGATGGAGAAGTGAAGTGGGAGAGAGTAGGAAAGATAAATAATAAACCTGTGGTTTCTTATTTGTTCAGAAATCAAATCACTTTTTTTCAGAAACAGGCACTTTTGTTATTGTTTTGTGAAGATCAGTCTTGTTTTGCTTGAAATGAGAACATTTGTGAAAGGTCTACTTTTATTTATGATTACGCTGCATATCTATTTTACCTCATGTTTTATGTGTCTGCATTGAAAATGTGCAATAAATATTGCCGAAATGTTGTTGAAATGTAGTACTTTGTTTATTAGCTATACATATACAAGAACTACATACGCCCCCAAATCATAGCGCACGTTAGACATTTTAATGGCTTGGACCTTTTGGGGGGAGAAAATGTTAAGTCACTGGACCTCTTTGAATTCTAATTGTGCACCCCTGGGCCAGGCCTACTACATTTATTTCTCAACTTTCCTAATATGAAGCACATTGCTTTGCAACTGGAGTAACCCTCCTGGCTGGCATGAAAATGAACCTCTGGAAAGCATCCTACAGTGCCTACTGATGTCTTTTCCCCCCCATGCCTCCGTTCTGACAGGTGCATGATAACATGTGCAGTCATTGCACAATCGCAAAAATGTCTAAAAACCTGTTTTCGCTTTGTCATTATGGGGTATTGTGTGTAGATTGATGAGGAGTTTTAATATTTTTAAATTAATTTTAGAATTAGGAAGTAAAGTAACAACATTTGGAAAAAGTCAAGGGGTCTGAATTTCCGAATGCACTGTATATAAACGGAGTGTACAAAACATTAAAAGCACCTTTCTAATATTGAGTTGTACCCCCCCCCCCAAGCAGCGTTGCAGTTCTTGACACAAACCGGCACCTAATACCGTACCCCGTGCAATGGCACTTAAATCTTTGGTCTTGCCTATTCACCCTCTGAATGGTACACATACACAATCCATGACTGAATTGTCTCAAGGCATAAAAATCAGTCTTTAAGTTGTCTCCTCTCCTACCTCTACACTAACGGAAGTGGATTTAACCAGTGACATCAATAAGGGATCATAGCTTTCACCTGGTCAGTCTATGTCATGGGAAAAGCAGGTGTTCTTAATGTTTTGTACACTCAGTGTATATATTCCGGACTTTGACATTGCTCGTTCTGATATTGGTCAACTATTTGGATTATGCGTGTATTGTTATTGTATTGCTAGATGGTACTGAACTATTGGATATAAAAAAAATGCATCTACAAATCTATATACACGACCAATAAACTTTGATTCAAGGCTTAAAAGGGCAATTCTGCCACTTGTCAACTTCATATTTGAACAAGGCAGTTAACCCACTGTTCCTAGGCCGTCATTGAAAATAAGAATTTGTTCTTAACTGACTTGTCTAGTTAAATAAAGGTCAAATAAAATAAAATATTCATTATCTCCAGCACCAAACCAGCGTCTACATACAGCGCATTCGGAAAGTATTCAGACCCCTTGACTTTTTCCACATTTTGTTAAGTTACAGCCTTATGCTAAAATGTATTACATATTTTTTCCCCCTCATCAATCTACACACAATATCCCATAATGACAAAGCGAAAACAGGTTTTTACAAATCTTTGCAAATGTATTAAAAAATAAATAACAGAAATTCCTTATTTACATAAGTATTAAGACCCTTTGCTCTGAGACTCAAAATTGATCTCCGGTGCATCCTGTTTCCATTGATCATCCTTGAGATGTTTGTTGATTGGAGTCCACCTGTGGTAAATTCAATTGATTGGAAAGGCACACATCTGTCTATACAAGGTCCCACAGTTGACAGTGCATGTCAGAGCAAAAACCAAGCCATGACGTTGAAGGAATTGTCCATAGAGCTCCGAGACAGGATTGTGTCAAGGAACAGATCTGGGGAAGGATACCAAAGGATTTCTGCAGCATTGAAGGTTCCCGAGAACACAATGGCCTCCATCAATCTTAAATGGAAGAAGTTTGTAACCACCAAAACTTTTCCTAGAGCCCTGCCTTACCAAACTGAGCAATCGGAGGAGAAGGGCCTTGGTCAAGGAGGTAACTCTGACAGAGCTCTATAGTGCCTCTGTGAAGATGGGAGAACCTTCCAGAAGGACAACCTTCTCTGCAGCATTCCACCAATCAGGCCTTTCTGGTAGAATGGCCAGACGGAAGCCACTCCTCAGTAAAAAGGCACATGACAGCCCGCTTGCCAAAAGGCACCTAAAGGACTATCAGACCATGAGAAACAAGATTCTCTGATCTGATAAAAAAAAAAAAAGATATTTCACCTTTATTTAACCAGGTAGGCTAGTTGAGAACAAGTTCTCATTTACAACTGCGACCTGGCCAAGATAAAGCATAGCAGTGTGAACAGACAACAACACAGAGTTACACATGGAGTTAACAATAAACAAGTAGAAAAAGAAAAAAGAGTCTATATACATTGTGTGCAAAAGGCATGAGGAGGTAGGCGGATAATTACAATTTTGCAGATTAACACTGGAGTGATAAATGATCAGATGGTCATGTGCAGGTAGAGATACTGGTGTGCAAAAGAGCAGAAAAGTAAATAAATATAAACAGTATGGGGATGAGGTAGGTAAATTGGGTGGGCTATTTACCGATGGACTATGTACCGCTGCAGCGATCGGTTAGCTGCTCAGATAGCAGATGTTTGAAGTTGGTGAGGGAGATAAAAGTCTGCAACTTCAGCGAATTTTGCAAGTCGTTCCAGTCACAGGCAGCAGAGAACTGGAAGGAAAGGCGGCCAAAGGAGGTGTTGGCTTTAGGGATGATCAGTGAGATACACCTGCTGGAGCGCGTGCTATGGGTGGGTGTGGCCATCGTGACCAGTGAACTGAGATAAGGCGGAGCGTTACCTAGCATGGACTTGTAGATGACCTGGAGCCAGTGGGTCTGGCGACGAATATGTAGCGAGGGCCAGCCGACTAGAGGATACAGGTCGCAGTGGTGGGTGGTATAAGGTGCTTTAGTAACAAAACGGATGGCACTGTGATAAACTGCATCTAGTTTGCTGAGTAGAGTATTGGAAGCTATTTTGTAGATGACATCGCCGAAGTCGAGGATCAGTAGGATAGGCAGCTTTACTAGGGTAAGTTTGGCGGCGTGAGTGAAGGATGCTTTGTTGCGGAATAGAAAGCCGACTCTAGATTTGATTTTAGATTGGAGATGTTTGATATGAGTCTGGAAGGAGAGTTTACAGTCTAGCCAGACACCTAGGTACTTATAGATGTCCACATAGTCTCGGTCGGAACCATCCAGGGTGGTGATGTTAGTCGGGCATGCAGGTGCAGGCAGCGAACGGTTGAAAAGCATGCATTTGGTTTTACTAGCGTTTAAGAGCAGTTGGAGGCCACGGAAGGAGTGTTGTATGGCATTGAAGCTCATTTGGAGGTTAGATAGCACAGTGTCCAAGGAAGGGCCAGAAGTATACAGAATGGTGTCGTCTGCGTAGAGGTGGATCAGGGAATCGCCCGCAGCAAGAGCAACATCATT
Organism: Oncorhynchus nerka; assembly: GCF_034236695.1. Taxonomy (NCBI): domain Eukaryota; kingdom Metazoa; phylum Chordata; class Actinopteri; order Salmoniformes; family Salmonidae; genus Oncorhynchus; species Oncorhynchus nerka. Next base: position 4,546,911 of record NC_088424.1, on the reverse strand, counting down.
GATCCTTCCTGTTTGGCCCTGTCCGGGGGTGTCCTCGGATGGGGCCACAGTGTCTCCTGACCCCTCCTGTGTCAGCCTCCAGTATTTATGCTAGTAGTAGTTTATGTGTCGGGGGGCTAGGGTCAGTTTGTTATATCTGGAGTACTTCTCCTGTCCTATTCGGTGTCCTGTGTGAATCTAAGTGTGCGTTCTCTAATTCTCTCCTTCTCTCTTTCTTTCTCTCTCTCGGAGGACCTGAGCCCTAGGACCATGCCCCAGGACTACCTGACATGATGACTCCTTGCTGTCCCCAGTCCACCTGGCCGTGCTGCTGCTCCAGTTTCAACTGTTCTGCCTTATTATTATTCAACCATGCTGGTCATTTATGAACATTTGAACATCTTGGCCATGTTCTGTTATAATCTCCACCCGGCACAGCCAGAAGAGGAATGGCCACCCCACATATGCTCTCTCTAATTCTCTCTTTCTTTCTCTCTCTCGGAGGACCTGAGCCCTAGGACCATGCCCCAGGACTACCTGACATGATGACTCCTTGCTGTCCCCAGTCCACCTGACCGTGCTGCTGCTCCAGTTTCAACTGTTCTGCCTTATTATTATTCGACCATGCTGGTCATTTATGAACATTTGAACATCTTGGCCATGTTCTGTTATAATCTCCACCCGGCACAGCCAGAAGAGGACTGGCCACCCCACATAGCCTGGTTCCTCTCTAGGTTTCTTCCTAGGTTTTGGCCTTTCTAGGGAGTTTTTCCTAGCCACCGTGCTTCTACACCTGCATTGCTTGCTGTTTGGGGTTTTAGGCTGGGTTTCTGTACAGCACTTTGAGATATCAGCTGATGTACGAAGGGCTATATAAATAAATTTGATTTGATTTGACATTTGATTTATATATACAGAGAAAAGAGTCGGCCTGAGAATTGAACCCTGTGGCACCCCCATAGAGACTGCCAGAGGACCGGACAACATGCCCTCCGATTTGACACACTGAACTCTGTCTGCAAAGTAGTTGGTGAACCAGGCAAGGCAGTCATTAGAAAAACCGAGGCTACCGAGTAGTTCGAACTGTTTGGGAATGGACCTGGAAAGTATGACATTACTTTGCAGGCTATCTCTGCAGTAGACTGCAACTCCTCCCCCTTTGGCAGTTCTATCTTGACGGAAAATGTTATAGTTGGGTATGGAAATCTCAGAATTTTTGGTGGCCTTCCTAAACCAGGATTCAGACACGGCAAGGACATCAGGGTTGGCAGAGTGTGCTAAAGCAGTGAGTAAAACAAACTTAGGGAGGAGGCTTCTGATGTTGACATGCATGAAACCAAGGCTTTTTCGATCACAGAAGTCAACAAATGAGGGTGCCTGGGGACATGCAGGGCCTGGGTTGAAACCAAGATTGAACTCTTTGGCCTGAATGCCAAGCGTCACATCTGGAGGAAACCTGGCACCATCCCTACGGTGAAGTATAATGTTGGCAGCATCATGCGGTGGGATTGTTTTTCAGCGGAAGGGACTGGGAGCCCTCTCCTGTACTCCCTGTTCACCCACGACTGCGTGGCCACGCACGCCTCCAACTCAATCATCAAGTTTGCGGACGACACAACAGTGGTTTACCAACAACGAGGGACGGCCTACAGGGAGGAGGTGAGGGCCCTCGGAGTGTGGTGTCAGGAAAATAACCTCACACTCAACGTCAACAAAACTAAGGAGATGATTGTGGACTTCAGGAAACAGCAGAGGGAACACCCCCCTATCCACATCGATGGAACAGTAGTGGAGAGGGTAGCAAGTTTTAAGTTCCTCGGCATACACATCACAGACAAACTGAATTGGTCCACTCACACTGACAGCGTCGTGAAGAAGAAGCGCAGCAGCGCCTCTTCAACCTCAGGAGGCTGAAGAAATTCGGCTTGTCACCAAAAGCACTCACGAAACTTCTACAGATGCACAATCGAGAGCATCCTGGCGGGCTGTATCACCGCCTGGTACGGCAACTGCTCCGCCCTCAACCGTAAGGCTCTCCAGAGGGTAGTGAGGTCTGCACAACGCATCACCGGGGGCAAACTACCTGCCCTCCAGGACACCTACACCACCCGATGTTACAGGAAGGCCATAAAGATCATCAAGGACATCAACCACCCGAACCACTGCCTGTTCACCCCGCTATCATCCAGAAGGCGAGGTCAGTACAGGTGCATCAAAGCTGGGACTGAGAGACTGAAAAACAGCTTCTATCTCAAGGCTATCAGACTGTTAAACAGCCACCTTTGAGTGGCTGCTGCCAACACACTGTCATTGACACTGACCCAACTCCAGCCACTTTAATAATGGGAATTGATGGGAAATGATGTAAATATATCACTAGCCACTTTAAACAATGCTACCTTATATAATGTTACTTACCCTACATTATTCATCTCATATGCATACGTATATACTGTACTCTACATCATCGACTGCATCCTTATGTAATACATGTATCACTAGCCACTTTAACTATGCCACTTTGTTTACTTTGTCTACATACTCATCTCATATGTATATACTGTACTCGATACCATCTACTGTATGCTGCTCTGTACCATCACTCACTCATATATCCTTATGTACATATTCTTTATCCCCTAACACTGTGTATAAGACAGTAGTTTTAGAATTGTTAGTTAGATTACTTGTTGGTTATCACTGCATTGTCGGAACTAGAAGCACAAGCATTTCGCTACACTCGCATTAACATCTGCTAACCATGTGTATGTGACAAATAAAATTTGATTTGATTTGATTTGATTTTGAGACTAGTCAGGGTTGAGGGAAAGGTGAATGGATAAAAGTACAGAGAGATCCTTGATGAAAACCTGCTCCAGAGCGCTCAGGACCTCAGACTGGGGCAAAGGTTCACCTTCCGGACAGGACAACGACCCTAAGCACACAGCCAAGACAACACAGGAGTGGCATCGGGACAAGTCTCTGAATGTCCTAGAGTGGCTCAGCCAGAGCCCGGGCTTGAACCCGATCAAATATCTCCGGAGAGACCTGAGAATAGCTGTGCAGCGTCGCTCCCCATCCAACCTGACAGAGCTTGAGAGGATCTGGAGAGAAGAAACTCCCCAAATACAGGTGTGCCAAGCTTGTAGCGTCGTACACAAGAAGACTCGAGGCTGTAATCGCTGCCAAAGGTGCTTCAACAAAGTACAGAGTAAAGGGTCTGAATACTTATGTAAGTGTGATATTTCAGTCTTAAATTTTGTATACATTTGCAAACATGTCTAAAAATAATGGGTTATTGTATCTAGATATTGCCAGCAGCATACCACCCTGCATACCACTGCTGGCTTGCTTCTGAAGCTAAGCAGGGTTAGCCCTGGTCAGTCCCTGAATGGGAGACCAGTAGCTGCTGAAATTGGTGTTGGAGGCCCAGTAGGAGGCACTCTTTCCCCTGGTCTAAAAAAAATATCCCAGTGCCCTGTGTAAGGTGCTGTCTCTCGGATGGGATGTTAAACGGGTGTCCTGACTCTCTGAGGTCATTAAAGATCCCATGGCACTTATTGTAAGAGTAGGGGTGTTAACCCTGGTGTCCTGGCTAAATTCCCAATCTGGCCCTCAAACCTTCATGGTCAACTAATAATCCCCAGTTTACAACTGGCTCATTCATTCCTCTCCCCTGTAACTATTCCCCAGGTCATTGCTGCAAATGAGAATGTGTTCTCAGTCAACTCACCTGGTAGAAAAAATTGATTGATGAGCAATTTATTTTGAATCAATTTTAGAATAACTCTATAACAAAGTGTGGAAAAGGTCAAGGGGTCTGAATACTTTCCGAATGCACTGTATGTGAGAACGGGCGTGTTTTTATGATCTGTGGTTAAATAGATAAAAATGCTTACATTTCTTTAAAATGCTTCTCTGTGACATCCCAGGGTAGGATTAAAAGTACACGTTTCTAGCCAGAGGAAGAGTATTTTCTTGCTCCCTACAACACCTTGATTCTCAGTGTTTAAAAATCAGTTTAATAAAAAAAATCACTTTTGATGATGTCATCGGGTAGAACTTTTGAACTACAAAACGTAGAAATGCGCCGTTTTCACATAAACTCAGCAAAAAAAGAAACGTCCTCTCACTGTCAACCGCGTTTCTTTTCAGCAAATTTAACATGTGTAAATATTTGTATGAACATAACAAGATTCAACAACTGAGACATAAACTGAACATGTTCCACAGACATGTGACTAACAGAAATGGAATAATGTGTCCCTGAACAAATGGGGGGGTCAAAATAAAAAGTAACAGTCAGTATATGGTGTGGTCACCAGCTGCATGGCCCTAGCCCTCACCCTCTGATCCAACAGGTCCCAGACGTGCTCAATGGGTTTTAGATCCGGGCTCTTCGCTGGCCATGGCAGAACACTGACATTCCCGTCTTGCAGAACGCACAGAACGAGCAGTATGGCTGGTGGCATTGTCATGCTGGAGGTTCATGTCAGGATGAGCCTGCAGGAAGGGTACTACATGAGGGAGGAGGATGTCTTCCCTGTAACGCACAGTGTTGAGATTGCAGGCAATGACAACAAGCTCAGTCCGATGATGCTGTGACACACCGCCCCAGACCATGACGGACCCTCCACCTCGATCCCGCCTCAGAGTACAAGCCTCGGTGTAATGCTCATTCCTTCGACGATAAATGCGAATCCGCCATCACCCCTGGTGATACAAAACCGCAACTCGTCAGTGAAGAGCACTTTTTGCCAGTCCTGTCTGGTCTAGCGACATTGGGTTTGTACCCATAGGAGATGTTGTTGCCGGTGATGTCTGGTGAGGACCTGCCTTACAACAGGTCTACAAGCCCTCAGTCCAGCCTCTCTCAGCCTATTGCGAACAGTCTGAGCACTGATGGAGGGATTGTGCGTTCCTGGTGTAACTCAGGCAGTTGTTGTTGCCATCCTGTACCTGTCCCGCAGGTGTGATGTTCGGATGTACCGATCCTGTGCAGGTGTTGTTACACGTGGTCTGCCACTGTGAGGACGATCAGCTTCAACCTGACGATCAGGTTGAAAAGGTTGAAAAGTAACAGAATTGCCCTTTAAGGTTTGGGATAGACTCAAAGAGTCTACTTTTATTTTATATTTGTTTGCCTTGGGCTTCTAGAGCTTCTGTACCCATAGGCACACACACTAAATTCCCCATAATTATGTTTGGAACATAATGAACTAAAACTGCAAGAAAATACTTGATTAGTCCGGCCATGCAATGCAGAAGTCATGGTAAAACTGTGGATGGTATTTTCATCTTTATCTTTTATCTATTGTTCTCATATGAGGGGGGTCCCTGATGAATTTGCAATCACAAAGGGGGTCCTCGACGCAATAAAGTTTGGGAACCTCTGCTCTAATCTTATCAACTGGGGTCATCAGAATGATTACTGCGAGAGACGTTTGATGTACTCTGTGTTCCTTTACATTACCTTGTAACTTGTGGGATGTAAAGTAGAGTGTAAATAATCGCATGAGAACATTAGGATAGACAGAACCACCACTCGAAACACTTTCTAGGAATTTGATTTGTTTTCCCTGTAATAGGAAGTCTCACTTGCAGAAAGGAAGCTTTGATGTACAGTTTTGTTCACCCACCTTCCAGTTTCAGAAATCCCCACCCATTGATTCTTCAATTAAATTCAAAAACATTATTTAGGTCATCCCTAACCTATCTGGGACCAAGCTAGGGATTACTTACAGATCTCTTCGTGCTCTTAGGGTCATTGGCAAGATAGCACCAACAGATCTGGGATCAGTCTAGCTAACCTAACCTGTGTCTTACCGTGTCTGTCGCCTCCGTGCACCCTGTAGGTTGATGCTAATGGGGACGCTAAAAGACTTCCGAGGTGAGGCTGTGTTCAAGAACATTCCTGCTTTTCAAACACTCCAACAACTTCCTGTAGTCTGGTTGCCCAGTGTTTGTCAACCTCTGGCCCAAGTACCAGCTCCGGTCCCTGGGATGATGCTCAGCAGTCCCTTAGATGTTCAGCTAGCTGACGGTGATTTTGTCTTTTTTTTTGTGCTAGTTTAAATTGACGTTTTCCCCAAAGGAGGAAACAATCTAGCTTGCCGGTACTTGGCACTAAAAAAGGTTGAGAAAACACTGTAGTAGTTTTTCCAATGGTCCTACAGCGTATTCTCATATCTTCTCCTCAGCTCTACTCTTTAATGAAGCAGCATGATGACTGTATGATGACGGCTCTATGTACTGACAGAGATATACTGGAGGGAATTCCCTGTGTTTGCCTTTCGCCAAGGCTAGAAGGTGAGCGTAAAACATCCTCCCCTCGCCTCTCCACCTGCTCCCAGGAGTTTCTATAGAAACAGCCAGGTAAGATGCTAATGATCTCCCATTGGACCCAAAGCTAGCAGCACCACACCTTGTTGTCCATGATAAGCTCATTGTTATGGAAAGAGGTATACGCTAATTTAGTTCAGTATTACATGTAGCTGGTGCTATTGTGTTTGTCACAGAAAACCTGATCCAATGACAATCTAAATATATACACTGAGTATACCAAACATTAGGAATCAAATCAAATCCAAGTTTATTTGTCACGTGCGCCGAATACAACAGGTGTAGACCTTACAGTGAAATGCTAACCAATAGTGCAAAAAAGGTATTAGGTGAACAATAGGTAGGTAAAGAAATAAAACAGTAAAAAGACAGGCTACATACAGTAGCGAGGCTATAAAAGTAGTGAGGCTACATACAGACACCGGTTAGTCAGGCTGATTGAGGTAGTATGTACATACGGTTAAAGTGGCAATGCATACAGTATATGATGAACAGAGTAGCAGTAGCGTAAAAGAGGGGTTGGCAGGTGGTGTGTGTGACACAATGCAAATAGTCTGGGTAGCCATTTGATTACCTGTGCAGGAGTCTTATGGCTTGGGGGTAAAAACTGTTGAGAAGCCTTTTTGTCCTAGACTTGGCACTCCGGAACCGCTTGCCATGCGGTAGTAGAGAGAACAGTCTATGACTGGGGTGGCTGGGGTCTTTGACAATTTTTAGGACACCTTCCTAATATTGAGTTGCTACCCCCCTTGCCCTCAGAACAGCCTCGATTTGTTGATTCGTCGGGGCATGGACTCTGTTCACGCTGTTGAGCGTAAATACCCAGCATTGTTGCAGTTCTTGACACAAATCAGTGCACCTGGCACCTACTATTATACCCCGTTCAATGGCACTTACATTTTTAGTTTTGCCCGTTCACCCTCTGAATGGCACACATATTCAATCCATGTCTTAATTGTCTCAAGGCTTAAAAATCCTTCTTTCACCGGTCACCACCCTTTCATCATCTACACTGATTTAAGTGGATTTAACATCTATAAAGGGATCCTAGCTTTCACCTCGATTCACCTGGTCAGTCCCATGTCATGGAAAGACCAGGTGTTTTTAATGTTTTGTATGCTCCGTCCGTGTACATTCATATGATCTACTCTTTCACCCATGGGTGAAATGTATGTAGATCTTTCTCTACAATCGTATTATGAAAAGACAGGACAGGAACACATCAGTCTCCAATGTACCGTCTGACATGTTGTTCTTTCTCTGTCAGTGTGCAAGTCCGAGAAAACAATCACATTCATACATAAAACCATAACGTATAGAATAAAATAAACAATCCTTAATACAAAGAAAGTATAATATTAATTCTTAGACAATAGAACCATACCTGCAATAGTATTATGAAAAGACAGGACAGGAACACATCAGTCTCCAATGCACCATCTGGCAAGTTTGCGGCAGGTAGCCTAGTGGTTAGTGATGAGTTAGTAACTGAAAGGTTGCTAAATCGAATCCCAGAGCTGACAAGGTAAAAATATGTTTTTCTGCCCCTGAACAAGGCAGTTAACCCACTGTTCCTAGGCCTAGAGGGCAAAACTGCACCTCCCACAATACAACGCTAGCATAACTCGGCAGCTCTGCTAACCATCTGCACCACAGAAAGGCGTGCTAGCTAGCAATAGCAATACTTTTTAGCACTGTAAAACTATATCAATAACAACGATGAAAGTTACATGTTTTAATAGTCTCACACCCCCTTATAACAGTACCTATAGCATTAACCCTGGGATGCTTTATTTATTTCACGTTATGGACTTCTACACAGGAGTAATCTGCAACACACCTTTCTGTGTTTTCTAAAACTGATGAGAACGGGAGCTACGGGTAGTACCAGAGTGTTAGTAGGTGACGTAAGCACCCAGATGAAATAACATACATTTAATGAAATAAAAACCGAAGATGTTAATATCATCCAGTTACTGTAGCTGCCTATTTAACATCAACAGGCAGCACTAGTTGCGCAACAATTGAAATGAGAAACCAAAAGTAAAGTTCCTGGTGATCATAGCGATCTGACTCCACCCTTCTGTCTGAACTTGGAATATTCCTGTTCGCAGGTTTGGGCCACTGACTCTCAACCTGGTTGTTCTGTTCTGTGTTGTGTACTATTCTAATCATTTGAAGATTGATGGAATAACCCTTTTAACTCTCCTACATATGGGCTGACAAGAAATCAAGAAAATTAGAAATACTCTTAATAACGTTCACAAAAATTGGATGAATAGAACCAAGTGTGAGAACACCCTAAAACTCATGACAAGGCAACTTTAAAGCTTCCTGATTATAGTAGTTTCCTGTCAGTGTCGTTATTTTAGAGAACCAAGGCAGAATATGCTGCTTTAAAGAGAAGAGAGAATGAAGTAAGTGAACTTGACTTTTACTATTTTAACAGAGCAAACAGAGGTAATACTTAAATATTTATTTGTACATATTATTGATTAATATTGTGGAACCCTGCTCACATTTCCCCGATTTAATAAAAGGTTACTCAATATTACCTGACAAGAAAGTGAACCACTACTGAATGGAACATTTTTAACTTCACATGTAAGTCAATCAGAAGTCAAAGTCAGAGCTTTACATATATGTTATTTGTTCGTCACCCCATGGCCCCGAAATTGCGGACAAATCCCACAAACCCCCTTGATTTCCTCTCAGCCAGTTTTAGCATTTGAACGGTTTGGGCCATTAGCTATATGACCCCATTCCTGAAAGCTAAGACTGGTATGTTTCCGCTATGATACGATTCAAGTGTTTGTCAGTAGTTGAGTTCCATTTCAGGCTGAGTAGTACTGCTTCTTAAAGTGAGAGCTGGTTTTTACCATCTTACTCTTTGTTACTCTTTGTTCCTTAAACTGTTAACCATTACAGTCCAAGCTTTGTCTAAGCCGCGTGGGGGTAGTATACAATGTTTATATATATAAAAAAATAATGCTTTTAGCCCATACAAACGCATTTAACAGATTCACTACATGGAACAACAGATAGTCCCCCCCACAAATAAAAATCTAAAGGAAGTTTGTTCTGAAGTGTCTGACCTACACTACCTTTCAAAAGTTTTAGAACACCACTCATTCAAGGGTTTTTCTTTGTTTTTTAAACTATTTTCTACATTGTAGAATAATAGTGAAAACATAAAAACTATGACAAGTCTCTGAATGTCCTTGAGATGCCCAGACAGAGCCCGGATTTGAACTCGATAGAACATCTCTGGAGAGACCTGAAAATAGCTGTGTAGCGACACTCTCCATCGAACCTGACAGAACTTTAGAGGATCTGCATCAGAGAAACTCCCCACATACAGGTGTGCCAAGCTTGTAGCGTCATACCCAAGAAGACTCGTGGCTGTAATCTCTGCCAAAGATGCTTCAACAAAGTACTGAGTAAAGTGTCTGAATACCTATGTAAAGTTAATATATTATTTTTTACATTTGCAAAAATGTTTTTAATTTATCGTGTAATGTGTGTAGATTGATGACATTTTTTTTTGGTCCATTTTAGGATAAGGCTGTAACGTAAAACAAAATGTGGAAAAAGTCAAGGGGTCTGAATATTTTCCAAATGCACGGTACCCAGAGGATGACGGAAACTAGCTGTCCTCCGGCTATACCATTGGTGCTACCCCAGAGAGTGCGGTTGAGGCTACTGTAAACCTTCATTGCAAAACAGTGTGTTTTAATCAATTATTTGGCGGCGTGAATATATACTTAGTGTTTTTTAATAACCATGTAAGTCTCTCTCGGACAAGGGGACTTTTATCAATATATTCGGCTATATAAACTACCGGTCAAAGGTTTTAGAACCACCTACTCTTTCAAGGGTTTTTCTCTATTTTTACTATTTTCTACATTGGAGAATAATAGTGAAGACAAACTATGAAATAACACATATGGAATCATATAGTAACCAAAAAAGTGTTAAACAAATCAATAGCCACCCTTTGCCTTGATTACAGCTTTGCACACGCTTGGCATTTTCTCAACCAGCTTTCATGAGGTAGTCACCTGGAATGCATTGAAATTAACAGGTGTGCCTTAAGTTAATTTGTGGAAACTCTTTCCTTCTTAATGCGTTTGAGCCAATCACTTGTGTTGTGACAAGGTAGGGGGGTATACAGAAGATGGTCTTTTACCAAAATAGGGCTGGTCCATATTATGGCAAGAACAGCTCAAATAAGCAAAGAGAAACGACAGTCCATTATTACTTTTAAGACATGAAGGTCAGTCAATACGGAACATTTCAAGAACTTTGAACGTTTCTGCAAGTGCAGTCGCAAAACCCATCAAGCGCTATGATGAAACTGGCTCTCATGAGGACCGCAACAGGAATGGAAGACCCAGAGTTACCTCTGCTGCAAAGGATAAGTTAATTAGAGTTACCAGCCTCAAATTGCAGCCCAAATAAATGCTTCACAGAGTTCAAGTAACACATCTCAACGTCAACTGTTCAGAAGAGACTGTGAATCAGGCCTTCATGGTTGAATTGCTGCAAAGAAACCACCACTAAAGGACACCAACAAGAAGAAGAGACTTCCTTGGGCTAAGAAACACGAGCAATGGACATTAGACCGGTGGAAATGTGTCCTTTGGTCTGGAGTCCAAATTGGAGATTTTTGGTTCCAACCGGCGTGTCTTTGTGAGACGCAGTGTGGGTGAACGGATGATCTCCGCATGTGTATTTTCCACCGTAAAGCATGGAGGAGGAGGTGTTATGGTGTGGGGGTGCTTTGCTGGTGACATTGTTTGTGATTTATTTAGAATTCAAGGCACACTTAACCAGCATGGATACCGCAGCATTCTGCAGCGAAACACCATCCCACCTGGTTTGTGCTTAGTGGGACTATCTTTTTTTTCCAACAGGACAATGACCCAACACACCTCCAGGCTGTGTAAGGGCTATTTTACCAAGAAGGAGAGTGATGGAGTGCTGTATCAGATGACCTGGCCTCCACAATCCCCCGATCTCAACCAAATTGAGATGGTTTGGGATGAGTCGGACCGCAGAGTGAAGGAAAAGCAGCCAACAAGTGCTCAGCATATGTGGGAACTCCTTCAAGACGGTTGGAAAAGCATTCCAGGTGAAGCTGGTTGAGAGAATACCAAGAGTGTGCAAAGCTGTCATCAAGGCAAAGGGTGGCTACTTTGAAGAATCTAAAATAAACAAATGTTCTAACACTTTTTTGGTTACTACATGATTCCATATGTGTTATTTCATAGTTGTGATGTCTTCACTATTATTCTACAATGTAGAAAATAGTCAAAATAAAGAAAAACCCTTGAATGAGTAGGTGTCAACTTTTGACCGTTAGTGTATATAGCCAAATATTTTGATAAAAGTCCCCTTGTCCGAGAGAGAGATACATGGTTATTATAACACTTTAAGTATATATTCACAAATAATTGATTAAAACATACTGTTTTGCAATGAAGGTTTACAGTAGCCTCAACAGCACTCTCTGGGGTAGCACCATGGTGTAGCCGGAGGACAGGTAGTTTCTGTCATCCTCTGGGTGCTGTGCATTCCCAGGGGATTGATGAATAAATCTTCATCAATCTATACACAATACCCAATTCTTTTATTTTTCTAAACACTTGCAAATGTAAAACAAAAAGTATTCAGACACTTTACTCAGTACTTTGTTGAAGCATCTTTAGCAGAGATTACAGCCTTGAGTCTTCTTGGGTATGACGCTACAAGTTTGGCACACCTGTATGTGGGCAGTTTCTCTGATGCATCTCTGCAGATCCTCTCAAGCTCTGTCAGGTTCGATGGTGAGCGTCGCTGCACAGCTATTTTCAGGTCTCTCCAGAGATGTTAGATCGGGTTCAAATCCGGGCTCTGGCTGGGCAACTCAAGGACATTCATAGGCTTGTCCCGAAGCCACTCCTGTGTTGTCTTGGCTGTGTGCTTAGGGCCGTTGTCCAGGTGGAAGGTGACACTGCTCTGGAGGAGGTTTTCATCAAGGATTTCTCTGTACTTTGCTCCGTTCATCTTTCCCTCAATCCTGACTAGTCTCCCAGTCCCTGCCGCTGAAAGTCATTCCCACAGCATGATGCTGCCACCACCATGCTTCACAGTAGGAATGGTGCCAGGTTTCCTCCAGACGTGACGCTTGGCATTCAGGCTAATGAGTTCAATCTTGGTATCATCAGACCAGAGAATCTTGTTTCTCATGGTCTGAGAGTCCTTTAGGTGTCTTTTGGCAAACTCCAATCGGACTGTCATGTGCCTTTTACTGAAGAGTGGCTTCCGTCTGGCCACTCTACCATAAAGGCCTGATCGGTGGAGTGCTGCAGAGATGGGAGAATCTTCCAGAAGGACAACCATCTCCACAGAGGAACTCTAGAGCTCTGTCAGAGTGACCATCAGGTTCTTGGTCACCTCCCTGACCAACGTCCTTCTCCCCCGATTGCTCAGTTTGGCCGGACGGCCAGCTCTAGGAAGAGTCTTGGTGGTTCCAAACTTCTTCCATTTAAGAATGATGGAGGCCACCGTGTTCTTGGGGACCAATGCTACATAATTATTTTGGTACCCTTCCCCAGATCTGTGCCTTGTCACAATCCTGTCTTAGAGCTCTAGCGACAATTCCTTCAACCTAATGGCTTGGTTTTTGCTCTGACATGCACGGTCCACTGTGGGAGCTTATATAGAAAGGTGTGTGCCTTTCCAAAGCATGTCCAATCAATTGAATGTACCACATGTGGACTCCAAGTTGTAGAAACGTCTCAAGGATGATCATTGGAAACTGGATGCACCTGAGCTCAATTTTGAGTCGCATAGCAAAGGGTCTGAATATTTATGTAAATATATATGACAAAATAATAACATTTGCTAACATTTCTAAAAACATGTTTACGCTTTGTCATTATGGGGTATTGTGTGTAGATTGAGGATTTTGTTTTATGTAATCAATTTTAGAATAAGGCTGTAACGTAACAAAATGTGGAAAAAGTGAAGGGGTCTGAATACTTTCCGAATGCACTGACTTCATTGTACATTGACTTCAATACGAAACCTAGGAAGCTCATTGTTTTCACCCCATTCCATAGACTTACACAGTAAGTTTGACAACTTCTGGAGGACATTCTCCAACCTATCAGAGCTCTTTGTCCATGAACTGACATGTTGTCCACCCAATCAAAGGATCATAGAAAGAATCTAGTACTGAAAGCATACGCTACAGCTAGATAGCACTGCAGTGCATAAAATATGGTGAGTAGTTGACAGAGAGAAAGACTAGTTGAACAGTTTTGAACAAATGTATTTATTCAAAAATGAAGGAGAAGCAATTGAGAGAACGAGAGAGCTAGCTATTATTTATTCTTTATTCACTTTCACTTTCTTAGCTAGGGAATGCAGCTAGCTAGTTTAGCATAGTCAAACACCCTGCTCAAGCGGAGATGCTATGTTAGCTATCTGGCTATGGCTATCCAACACTTAACTCTTCCAAGTCAAGGTAAGTTTTTGGTTTTATAAAATGTATTGCCACCGGTGTAACTGCTAAACTTCTTGCTGTACACTGTACTGCATGATTGTAGCTGGTTTACTAATGTGTTAGTTCTAGTAGCTATGTTGACTATGACGCTAGTTAATATGGTGACAACGATATAGGCTGTGTGTAGCAGTTAGCAGTTATGGTATGAAGGTTTGGCATTTTGCACTCGTCCTGTGCACCTACATTGTAAACTTTCATTCGTAGGTTGTAGCAACCTCATTCATGATGGGTATAGGGAAAATGAGCATCATGTAGTAGCTAGCCTAAATCTATTAATGTTACATTGAGCTGGGTGAATGGAATATACAGTAAATGATAGTCATCCAATATGCTGTAATAGAAATAAGGCCATGGTCAAAAAAAAGAAAATGGCACCAACCGCCACTGCTGCATACTTAATTTAGCTTGTTCAAGTTGGCTATCCATCCCCATTTTTAAATAGCTCCCCTCATTCAATTGCCAAAGACATGCTCCCCCAAACTATTCAGTCCTCCAATAATGCCATATCAACAGCAGATTGACACAATTGACAGGGGCCTAGTGTTGTGTTTTGTGTGAACGTTATATACACATTTTACTTGTTCTGTTGTTTAATAGTGTCAAGTGATCTAAAATGGACACCTCATCACCTGCTCCACCCACACCTGTCCCAGAGCGGTTGCTAGCTATTCTACAACAACTGACCAGTGAGGAGTTGAAGTCATTTCAGTGGTACCTGAAGCAGCCTGTTTCGGGTGGCTCATCTCCCATCCCAGTTAGCAGGCTGGAAAATGCTAAAAGAGAGGACACAGTGGATCAGATGGTGCATACCTATAGGGAAGCTGGTGCTCTGGAGATGACACACCATATTCTGCAAAAGATTAAACGGAATGATCTAGCTGGTAAGTTAAAGACAGACTAAAAATAGCTCAGGAGTCATACTATATGCTTGAGACTGTAATCATTCTAAAATGCACATTTGATTGAAACCAGATGTGTTTGCCGACTAGGAGGGAAAGAGTTATTTAAGGAGGGGAATATATTTTCTTTAATTGCAGCCCCACTACCCCTTTCTTTGGAGGACCACTTTATCATACATTATTTAGTTCCTCCAAAATAAAACAAATGCAGACCTCCTTGACTGATCAATACATCAATGTATATACATTTTTGTTTTATCTAGTTCCAATGTCAGTGACAGAACACCAAGCCACAGCAGGAGTATCAGCCATACCAACCAGGCCCAACCTGAACACAAGCACCGTACCAGTTCAGGATGTTCAGGATGCTTCTGCAGATCTCTCCAACCACACTGAGCCTGGAGACCATGTTAAGGAACATAAACTCACTACTGTTAACTCTACAGATGATGGTAAATAACATAAAATCTCACTATGGAGAGAGGCATTCAATACAACTATATGTCTTCTCATTTAAAAAAAAATAATAGTATTCCCAGAATGTCGCATTAAAAGGTTGTATTTTACAACTTAATATTAGATAGACTGCTTTCAGGGTGAGGAACTATGGGCCAGGATTTTTTTTAAATGTATGGTTCAATTCTCTTTAAACAGCCACTACAAACTTCAGCTAACTTTCACCACTGCTACGACAATATCTATGGGAGTGATAGGGGTATGCAGTGCCTGTTAATAATTTCATGGCCAAATCACTTCCATTGATGTATAACTAGCGGTGGCTAAAGTTAGCTGAAGTTTGTAGTGGCTGTTATAGAAAACCAAACCATGGATTACATTTTTTTAATATACATTTGCGGGCAAAAATGATTTACTCTGCTGCGACAATTCTGACATTTTGCAAGGCAATTTGCAATTTTTGGTGTCCAATTTGCACTGTCAGAGGAATGAGTTTGGAGACGTGTAGATTGAGCAAACGATTTGAATGGAGAAACGCGTCATGGCTAATCCGATGTGAACCAGATGAACAGGCTTCAGCAAAGGAGGACGTCAGTATGATCGTGTGTGATTGTCGGACTGCGATAGCATCTGGTTATGGCGAAACCGTGGGCTTGGGTATGAATGGTGACTGTCGTGCAAGGGAATCCCGGTAGGAATCCCGACAATGGCCGAAAGATCAGGGAAGCTTTGGGACGTGGAGGTTTTGCTGCATGATTTGCTGGTGGACTGCAGCCAAGAAAGGAGATGGTTGGGACAGTGGGTCAGAGGAAGTTGCTGTGTTGTATGGTGGCTTGGCGGGAGGTTCGGTTCAGGGAGAGTCGTACTGCTACAATGTGATTTTCTGGATTTTTTTCTCATTTTGTCTGTCATAGTTGAAGTGTACCTATGATGAAAATTACAGGCCTCTCTCATCTTTTTAAGTGGGAGAACTTTCACAATTGGTGGCTGACTAAATACTTTTTTGCCCCACTGTATATGTTTTCCTAAAAAGTGGGGACCCCCTGGAGATCTGTGTCCCGGGGCCCCAAATGGGGTAGTCCAGCCCTGACAAGGAGTTCTAAATTGTTTGATTGTCAAAAGGGGAGGAAATGTAAATTGTTTCATGTGTGGTCTTTCCTCCCGAACTTTAGTTACGTTACAACACACAATTCTGTAGTTTGGCTAGCCACTGGATGGCTCTGAATGCACTGTCAGCAAAGCTGTTAACCACTTCTGGACCAAACTAGTGCTTGCAAATCTTATTCTGATGTTGACAGCAGTTGAGAGTTATATTCAGATACAACGAACTTAGCTGTCTAACATACATCGAGAGAATAAGTTATATTAACTTGCTAGCTAGCGTTAGCAACATTTTCCAATTGTGGCCAATGAGCTAGCTAACCAGCTAGCAAACAATGCAACAGAAGTATAATTTCAGAATACATTTAAAAAAATACTCCAACAAGCGCTGCATTTCAGGAATCACAGTCGCAAGTACCCTTTGTGCACTGTTCAATTATTAAGCCACTTAAACAATAACTTTATTAAAATGAAAACACCTCTTTGGCTTCGCAAAATCACGGAGAGACTGATATTTGAGTCGCTAATCACAATCAAACCTTGATTATACCTAATCTTAAACTGTAATTGTATATCCATTGTCAGGTCCTTCGTATGAAGATGTTGAGAAGTACCGACGTAAATTCCAATACAAACTGAAGGAGAAGATTCAGCATGTATTTGAGGGGGTGCCAAAACAGGGAAAGAAAACACTTCTCAATAAGATCTACACAGAACTCTACATCACAGAGGGCGGAAGTGAAGAGGTCAATAATGAACACGAGGTAAGACAGATTGAGATCGCATCCATCACACCAGCAGCGACAGAAGAAAGGTTGATCGAATGCAATAACATCTTTACATTTGTAACTGGACAAGACAAACCTACCAGAACTGTGCTGACGAAGGGAGTCGCTGGCATTGGAAAAACATTCTCTGTACTTAAGTTCATTTTGGACTGGGCTGAAGGAAAAAAAAATCAAGATATCCAGTTCATATTTTCACTGCCTTTTCGAGAGCTAAATTTGGTGCGGAAGAAAATGCTGAGTTTAGTGGATCTTGTTCATGAATGCATCAGAGAGGCAAAAGTGATTGAGAAGGAATTTCTCTATCAGGTTTTCACAAAATTACAAGACTCAGGAAACCCAAACTACAATGAGAGCAAGTACAAAGTTCTATTTGTCCTTGATGGTCTAGATGAGTGTCGATTGCCTCTAGACTACAAGAAGAATGATAGCTGGGATAAAGCTACAGAGCCAACCTTAGTGGATGTGCTTCTGAAATCCCTCATCAATGGGAATCTGCTTCCCTCTGCTCGCCTCTGGATAACCTCCAGACCTGCAGCATCCAATCAGATTCCTTCTAGGTGTGTTGACCAGGTGACAGAAGTACGAGGGTTCAATGACCCACAGAAGGAGGAGTACTTCAGGAAGAGGTTCAGTGATGAGAATCTGGCAAACAGAATCATCTCACACATTAAGACATCAAGGAGTCTCCACATCATGTGCCACATACCAGTCTTCTGTTGGATCGCAGCTACAGTTCTGGAGCGCATATTGAGCACAGATACGAATGGAGAAATACCAAAGACTCTGACTCAATTATTCCTTGGTTTACTGGTGTTTCATGCTAAACAGATGAACGAGAAATATAATGAGAAAGGCGAGGGAGAGCCACACTGGGATAAAGAGAGCATTATGGCACTTGGAAAACTGGCTTTTCAACAGCTAAAAAATGGCAACCTAATTTTCTATGAGTCAGATCTGCAAGAGTGTTGCATTAGTGCCAGAGAAGCTTCGGAACGCTTGGGAGTGTTCACACAGCTCTTCAGAGAGGATTATGGGCCGTTCCAGGAGAAGGTGTACTGCTTTGTGCATCTGAGCATCCAGGAGTTTCTGGCTGCATTGTATGTCTTTTTATCATACAACAACAACAATGTAAACCTAATGAACAAAGAACTTTCCACCATCAGAAACATTCTTAGGAAGTTTACATTCAAATCTGCCTTCACCTTTCACAAGAGTGCTGTGGATAAAGCCTTACGGGGTAACAATGGACACCTGGACCTGTTCCTCCGCTTCCTTCTGGGCCTCTCACTAGAGTCCAATCAGTCTCACTTACATGGCCTACTGACACCGGCAAGGAGCACGAGAAGCAGCTCTCAGTGCCATGAGCAAACAGTCAAGTACATAAAGAGGAAGATCAGAAAAAATCACTCTCCAGAGAAGTGCATCAATCTGTTCCACTGTCTAAATGAACTAAATGACCATTCACTGGTGAAGGAGATCCAAAACTACCTGAGCTCAGGAAATGTCTCCAGAGAAGAACTCTCACCTGCACAGTGGTCAGCTCTGGTCTTTGTGTTGTTGACTTCAGAAGAGGAGCTGGTTGTGTTTGATCTGAAGAAATACTCCAGATCAGAAAAGGGGCTTCTGAGACTGTTGCCAGTCGTCAAAGCCTCCAGAACATCTCTGTGAGTTGAAAACATACTATATTATTATAAATGGTCAATCAAAATGCAATTATATTATACATGTGAAGAGTTTATTTCCAAAATGCTATATCCTCCAATTTCACATGTGTTTTTGACATCAGAAATGATTGCTTATGGGTACCTTAATGTGTGTGGAAAATATTAATGTTCTCAAATTTTTCATTCATAGATTTTAGATATCCATTGTTTAGATTGAATGGAATGTTCATGACCTGTATGTTTGACTGTATAGTCAATCATACAGGATACAAACATTCCATTCCATGTGGTCTTAAGATGAATGCACTTATTGCAAGTCACTCTGAATAAGAGCATCTGCTAAATGACTAAAATGTAAAATTTAAATGTTTTACAGATCTTATATTACTGTATTGATTTTTTATAACTCACACCACCATTCAAAAGTTTGGTGTCACTTAGAAATGTCCTTGTTTTTTTAAAGAAAATAAAATGTTGATTTAAAATAACATCAAATTGATCAGAAATACAGTGTAGACATTGTTAATGTTGTAAATGACTATTGTAGCTGGAAAAGGCAGATTTTTTCAAATGGAATATCTATATAGGCGTAGAGGCCCATTATCAGCAACCATCACTCCTGTGCTCCAATGGCACGTTGTGTTAGCTAATCCAAGTTTATCCTTTCAAAAAGGCTAATTGATCAATAGAAAACCCTTTTGCAATTATGTTAGCACAGCTGAAAACTGTTGTTTTGATTAAAGAAGCAATAAAATTGGCCTTCTTGAGACTAGTTGAGTATCTGGAGCATCAGCATTTGTACGTTCGATTACAGGCTCAAAATGTCCAGAAACAAATAACTTTCTTCTGAAACGTGTCAGTCTATTCGTGTTCTGCGTAATGAAGGCTATTCCATGCGAGAAATTGACAAGAAACTGAAAATCTCGTACAACTCGGTGTACTACTTCCTTCGCAGAACAGCGCAAACGGGCTCTAACCAGAATAGAAGGAGTGGGAAAGTTCTTTGTTTCTGGCTATTTTGAGCTTGTAATCGAACCCACAAATGCTGATGCTCCAGATACTCAACTAGTCTAAAGAAGGCCAGTTTTATTGCTTCTTTAAATCATCACAACAGTTTTCAGCTGTGCTAACATAATTGCAAAAGGGTTTTCTAATGATTAATTAGCCTTTTAAAATGATAAACTTGGATTAGGTAACACAACGTGCCATTGGAGCACAGGAGTGATGGTTGCTGATAATGGGCCTCTGTACGCCTATGTAGATATTCCTTTTTTTATTTTCTTATTTTTTAATCTACCGTTTCCAGCTACAATAGTCATTTACAACAAACGTCTACACTGTATTTCTGATCAATTTGATGTTATTTTAATGGACAATATTTTAAATTTTCTTTAAAAAACAAGGACATTTCTAAGTGACCCCAAACTTTTGAACGGTAGCGTGTGTGTGTATGTATACCTCACAAATGTATCATTTGTAAATGTCTTTATTAAAAATGTAGTTATTTGTTACATTTGGCTCTGCAAAATCTAGCAGTACTAATTATTTCCCTGAAGCGAATATATACAGTGCCTTCAGAAAGTATTCATACCCCTTGACCACATATTGTTGTGTTACAGCCTAAATTCGAAATTAACCAATTAATAACTTTTTTTTGTCACCCACCTACATGCAATACCCTATGATGACAAAGTGAAAACATGCTTTTTGAAATATTTTGTATTTTTTTGGTATTTATTAAGATTAAGATTAAGATTTTCTACTCAGCTACTCTTCCTGGGGTCTACAACGGAAAGAAACAGAATAGAGCTAAGCACATGCTAAATCCTAGCAGATTTAGCCTGTGCACATTTATAAAAAATGTAAGTATTTATATAAGTATTCACACCCCTAAGTCAATAGTTTGTAAAAGCACCTTTGGCAGCAATTACAGCTTGTGAGTCTTTCTGGGTAAGAATTTTCCAAACCTGGATTGTGCAACATTTGCCCATTATTATTTTCTAAATTCTTCAAGCTCTTTCAAGTAGATTTAAGTAAAAAAAAGTTTAAAAAATACTCAGCCACTCAAGGAACACTCACGGTCTTCTTGATAAGCAACCCCCGTGTAGATTTGGCCTTATGTTTTAGGTTATTGTCCTGTTGAAAGGTGAATTGATCTCCGTGTCTAGTGGAAAGCAGACAGCCAGCTTTTCTTCTCGGATTTAGCCTGTGTTTGTTTTTTATCCTGCAAAACTTCCCTGTCCGCAAAACCCATACCATAATGCTGCCACCACTAAGCTTGAAATATTTTTTATTCAGTACAGGCTTCCTTCTTCTCACTGTCAATTAGGTTAGTATTGTGGAGTAACTACAATGTTGTTGATCCATCCTCAGTTTTCTCCTATCACAACCATTCAACTCTGTAACTGTTTTAAAGTCACCTTTGGCCTCAGTTTCCTCCCTCTCCGGCAACTGAGTTAGGAAGAACGCATGTATCTTCGTAGTGACTGGGTGTATTGATACACCATCCAAAGTGTAATGTATAACTTCACCATGCTCAAAGGGATATTCAATGGCTGCTTTTTTCTCTCCAATGTTTTCTTTTTACTCATCAACCAATTGGTGCCGTTTTTTGCAAGGCGTTGGAAAACCTCCCTGGTTGTTGTGGTTGAATCCGTTTGAAATTCAGTGCTCGACTGAGGGACCTTACAGATAATTGTATGTGTGGGGTACAGAGATGAGGTAGTCATTCAAAAATAATGCTAAACAATATTATTGCACACAGAGTGAGTCCATGCAACTTATGTGACTTGTTAAGCTTCTTCTTTTTTTTACTCCTGAACTTATTTAGGTTTGGGGTTGAATACTTATTGACTCAAGACATTTCAGCTTTTCATTTATTAATTTGTAAAACTTTCTAAAAACATAATTCCACTTCGATATCACGGAGTATTGTGTGTGTGTGTGTGTGTGTGTGTGTGTGTGTGTGTGTGTAGGCCAGTGACCCCAAAAAATCTACACAACAAAATGTGGAAAAAGTCCAGGGGTGTGAATACTTTCTGAAGCCACTGTAGCATTTTGCCAAAAAAACATGATTTGTCTATCTGATAGAGTTTAAACAAATACATGTCTGTCATTGAACAACACCATACCATGATTAGATAGTGGGAAAAAACCACCACTCTCATAATTTCTTTAAACAATAAAATCAAATCTAAAAATCAAATGGATATATAGCGTTTTGGAATTAAACTGTCGAATGTTCATTATTTTCCCAATTTTATCAAAATATAAGCTACTTGTTCACTAGATTTGTGTAACTGTGATAAATTAGTATTTTTACCTTTTCATAGGCTGAATGGATGTAACCTCACAGAGAGATGCTGTGAAGCTTTAGCCTCAGCTCTCAACTTCTCCCACCTGAGAGAGCTGGACCTGAGTGACAACAACCTGCTGACAGATTCAGGAGTGAAGCTGCTCGCTGTTGGACTGGAGAATTCGCACTGTAAACTTGAGACACTGAGGTTAGTTTTCCTGTATTAGTTCACATTTGGATAGTTCTTCAAATCCACTTTTATTCCCCTTTCAACAATATCAGACTAATGTGTTTGACCTCAGCCAAATTTAAATGTCATAGTTAAGTAGCCTAACTACATAAGAGAAAGATTGATTTCAAATCTATTGTACAGTATACAATTGTATTAAAAAAAAGTACTTTCAAGATGCAATAATTATATGTAATAATGTGATCAATAATTATCATATTTTCAGAGATTGAGGAAGACATACAAAGCTTCCATTTCCCACTTTCACTACTAAACGATTTAAACTCATGATACACTCTGCAGGTTGTCATTTTGTGGAGTCACAGCAAAAGGCTGTGCTTATCTGGCCTCAGTTCTAATGTCAAACTCTTCAAACCTGAGAGAGCTGGACCTGAGTGACAATGACCTGCGGAATTCAGGAGCAGAACTGCTCTCAGCTGGACTGGAGAATCCACACTGTAAACTTGAGACACTGAGGTCAGTATTCCTGCATTAGTTAACTAGTTCTTATATTATCAACCATATGTATAGGACAATATCGGACTAATAGGTCAGCTGAATTTAAACTTTTTCTACATTTTGTTACGTATCAGCCTTATTCTAAAATTGATTATATAGTATTTTCCCCTAATCAATCTACACACAATACCCCATAATAAACAAAGCAAAAACAGGTTTTGAAATGTTAGCAAATGTAGTAAAAAAAAAACGGAAATATAACATTTACATAAGTATTCAGACCCTTTACTCAGTACTTTGTTGAAGCACTTTTGGCAGCGATTACAGCCTCAAGTCTTCTTTGGTATGATGCTACAATCTTGACACACCTGTATTTGGGGAGTTTCTCCCATTTTTCTCTGTAGATCCTCTCAAGCTGGTTGAGTCAGGATGGATGGGGGGGGCATCGCTGCACAGCTATTTTCAGGTCTCTCCAGAGATGTTTGGTCGTGTTCAAGTCTGGGATCTGGCTGGGCCGCTCAAGGACATTCAGAAACTTGTCCCAAAGTCACACCTGCTTTGTCTTGGACGTGTGCTTAGGGTTGTTGTCCTGTTGGAAGGTGAACCTTCGCCCGAGTCTGAGGTCCTGAGCGCTCTGGAGCAGGTTTTCATCAAGGATCTCTCTGTACTTTGCTCCGTTCATCTTTCCCTCGATCCTGACTAGTCTTTTAGTCCCTGCCGCTGAAAAACATCCCCACAGCATGATGCTGCCACCACCATGTTTCACAGTAGGGATGGTGCCAGGCTTCTTCCAGACGTGACGCTTAGCATTCAGGCCAAAGAGTTCAATCTTGGTATCATCAGTCCAGATAATCTTGTTTTTCATGGTCTGAGAGTTCTTTAGGTGCCTTTTGGGGAACTCCAAGCGGGCTGTCATGTGCCTTTTTACTGAGGAGTAGTTTCCGTCTGGCCACTCTACCATAAAGGCCTGATAGGTGGAGTGCTGCAGAGATGGTTATCCTTCTGGAAGGTTCTTCCATCTCCACAGAGGAACTCTGGAGCTTTGTCAGAGGGACCATCGGGTTCTTGGTCACCTCCCTGACCAAGGCCCTTCTCCCCCAATTGCTCAGTTTGGCCGGGCAGCCAGCTCTAGGAAGAGTTTTGGTGGTTCCAAACTTCTTCCATTTAAAGAGTGATGGAGGCCACAGTGTTCTTGGGGACCTTTAATGCTGCAGAAATGTTGTTACCCGTCCCCATATCTGTCCCTCGACACAATCCTGGCTCAGAGCTCTACAAACAATTCCTTCGACCTCATGGCTTGGTTTTTGCTCTGACATGCACTACCAACTGTGGGAGCTTATATAGACAGGTGTGTGCCTTTCCAAATCATGTTCAATCAATTGAATTTACCACATGTGGACTCCAATCAAGTTGTAGAAACATCAAGGATGCTCAATGGAAACAGAATGCACCGGAGCTCAATTTCAAGTCTCATAGCAAAGGGTCTGAATACTTATGTAAATAAGGTATCTGTTTTTTATTTGTAGTAAACCTGCACACACAAAAAAACTTATGGGGTATTGTATGTAGATTGAGAAACTTATTTAATCAATTTTAGAACATTTACATTTAAGTCATTTAGCAGACGCTCTTATCCAGAGCGACTTACAAATTGGTGCGTTCACCTTAAGACATCCAGTGGAACAGCCACTTTACAATAGAATAAGAATAAGGCTGTAACGTAACAAAATGTGGAAAAAGGGAAGGGGTTTGAATACTTTCCAAATGCCATGTACCGAATTGCATAAAGAAGATTGTCATAAATGAAGATTCAATATTTATTAAATTCTAATGTATTTAAAACCTGTTGGTACTAGGGGGCAGTATTTTCATTTTTGGAAAAAAAAAACGTTCCCGTTTTAAACGGGATATTTTGTCAGGACAAGATGCTAGAATATGCATATAATTGACAGCTTTGGATAGAAAACACTAACGTTTCCAAAACTGTAAAGATATTGTCTGTGAGTATAACAGAACTGATGTTGCAGGCGAAAGCCTGAGAAAAATCCAATCCGGAATTGCCCCAGGTTTTGAAAGCGCTGCGTTCCAATGAGTCCCTATTCAGCTGTGAATGTGCCATCAACGAGCTTATGCTTTCTATGTATTCCCCAAGGTGTCTACAGCATTGTGACGTAGTTTTACGCATTTCTGTTGAAGAATAGCCGTAGGCGGCCACATTGCGTAAGTGGTCACATGGTGGCTCCGAGAGAGATTCTCGCGTAAAATAGCCATTAGGTAGCCATTACTCCAATCGGTCCTACTGAAAAACGAATTGTCCCGACGGATATATTATCAAATAGATATTAGAAAAACACCTTGAGGATTGATTATAAACAACGTTTGCCATGTTTCTGTCGATATTATGGAGCTAATATTTTTCGGTGTTGTGGTGACCGCAATTTCCGGGCGATTTCTCAGCCAAACGTGAAGAACAAACGGAGCTATTTTGCCTACAAAAATAATATTTTGGGGAAAAATGAACTTTGGCTATCTACTTGGGAGTCTCGTGAGTGAAAACATCTGAAGTTCATCAAAGGTAAACAATTTAATTTGATTTATTTTCTGCTTTCCGTGACAAGGTTGCCTGCTGCTAGCAAGGCATAATGCTATGCTAGGCTATCGATAAACTTACACAAATGCTTGTCTAGCTTTGGCTGTAAAGCATATTTTGAAAATCTGAGATGACAGGGTGATTAACAAAAGCCTAAGCTGTGTCTCAATATATTTCATTTGTGATTTTCATGAATAGAAATATTTTCTAGGGATATTTATGTCCGTTGCGTTATGCTAATTAGTTTCAGGCAATGATTATGGCAGGGTAGCCTAGTGGTTAGAGCGTTGGACTAGTAACCGAAAGGTTGCAAGTTCGAATCCCCGAGCTGACAAGGTACAAATCTGTCGTTTTGCCCCTGAACAGGCAGTTAACCCACTGTTCCTAGGCCGTCATTGAAAATAAGAATTTGTTCTTAACTGACTTGCCTAGTAAAATAAATTACGCTCCCGCATGCGGGTTTGGGAGTCACAAAAGGATTTATTAATTATATTTTTGACCATTTTATTTTTTAAATGTCACATTTTAAGTGATTGAGGAAGACATACACAGCTACCATTTTCTCCACTAGAGGATGTAAACTCATGATAAACTCTTGCAGGTTGTCATTCTGTGGAGTCGCAAAGAAAGGCTGTGCTTCTCTGGCCTCAGCTCTGCGGTCAAACCCCTCACACCTGAGAGAGCTGGACTTGAGCTACAATCACTCAGGAGTGAATCTGCTCTCTGCTATATTAGAGGATCCCTGCTGTAAACTGGAGAAACTCAAGTATGTTGTACCATTTTCTCATTTATTGTTGCCAAACATCCAGTAACCAGTGTGGGAACAGACCAGTAAAGTTGTGTTTAAAGCTCTTTGTCTCTGTTGCAGTGTCCATAATGCACATGCTTGCATTAATTTGTGTGTGTGTGCGCATATTATTCATTTGTTTTGTTTTTCCTACAGCATGGGATCTGGAGATTTCGCAACCCAACCAGGTCAAATTAAATGTGAGTGTTGATTGCTGGGATGAATAAACTTTTATCCCATTCATGTGTATAATTTTATTTTGTACACTTGTTTTCTGAGCTGATGGACACATCTGAATAAAACATTTTAACTGGTCAAAGTGAATTGAAAGACAACCAGCTATGTTGTAGACCTACTACATTTTTTTCCTGGACACAATAGATATATAAATGTATATATATAAATGTATATAAATATATATATATAAATATATACATTTCCCCTCAAAGCCATGAAAAGACATGTTCAAATGATCAGGGCTGGTTTCCCGATAAAGATTGAAATTAGTCTCACGAGTGTTTTAAACGATGCATAGGAAAAAACAATAACGTCCGAAGATGTCATACCCGTTTCCCAAAACACCATGCAGTGCACTCGCTACAAAGTGAAACGTAACTGTCATCACAGGAGCTGTCCAGTGCTGAAAGTTATTCCAGAATATAGGCTAAATAGCTCACAGTATCAATAAAATGTATTTATAAAGCCCTTTTTACATCAGCCAATGTCAGTGCTATACAGAAACTCAGCCTAAAACCCCAAACAGCAAGCAATGCAGATGTAGAAGCACAGTGTCTAGGAAAATCTCCTTTGAAAGGCAGGAACCTAGGAAGAAACCTAGAGAGGAACCAGGCTCTGAGGGGTGGCCAGTCCTCTTCTGGCTGTGCCGGGTTGAGATTATAACAGTACATGGCCAAGATGTTCATAGATGACCAGCATGGTCAAATAATAATAAATCACAGTGGTTGTAGAGGGTGCAACAGGTCAGCCCCTCAGGAGTAAATGTCAGTTGGCTTTTCATAGCCGAGCGTTCAGAGTTAGAGACAGCAGGTGCGGTAGAGAGAGAGTCGAAAACAGCAAGTCTGGGACAAGATAGCACATCCAGTGAACAGGTCAGGATTCCATAGCCGCAGGCAGAACCGTTGAAACTGGAACAGCAGCATGACCAGGTGGCCCGGGGACAGCAAGGAGTCATCAGGCCAGGTAGTCCTGAGGCATGGTCCCAGGGCTCAGGTCCTCTGGTAGAGGAGGGAGAGGGTGCGCTTAAATTATTTAATTCAAAGCATATTCAAATACAGTTTTCATATTGTTCTGTACTTTTTTAAGTGTTTGTATTATGTATTCCAAGTGTTTTCTTATGCTATTTTGTATGGAATGTTTCACTATAGGAAATATCAACGTGACTTAAAAATAGGATAGGTTCTGATGGCAATGGTTTTCGTAATTGCTCAACAAACCATTGTAGCCTAATGGCAATCAGTAATTGCATAATAACTGTAGAGTCAATAATCAGATGTGTGAGCGGAAGATTTTTTTGAGATCGATGACACCTCAGCCATCCACATAGTCCCAGCTATTGAACTAAATTTTCAAAAAATCTTCCCGTCACAATCAGCGTTGGAACTACTTCCCAAGATTTTTACGTGTCCCATGTAAAAAATCTTCCCAGCGTGGAATAGTTCCCAATCGTTCTGACTGTGACGTCATATGCTGTAAAATTTCTCCCAGCGTGAAAATGTCCCACAAATTCAAACTTTGATAATGGAGGTAGGATCAGGGATGTAGTGGCAAAACAATAAGTAGGTAAACGATGATCGCCGTTCGGGTGAGTAAAAAGGTGGGTTAACGGTGTTTATGTGCGTTTAAACCTCCACTACACCACTGGGCATGATAGATAATCATACACTGTAAAACAAACAAAAATAACTGAGGTGGCCCAACTCAAAAAGATGTTGTAACTAGTTCCACAGCCTTTTTGATTTAACCAATTTTTTGTATTTTATGAAATTCATATTTTAGGTTGACCAAAACATTGTGGATAGTTGGGGAAAAGTTAAATTGATTTACTCATGAGACTGTTGGAATGTTCCACTTTGACTCCTTTCTAGTTTCAGTCATGATCCAGTTGATGGACCAGACAGTGAGTTCATTTGGATATGCTTATATGAAGCATAGACCAGATAAAACAGGTACAAACAATCTCACTAATGGGGAGAAAAAAATCATTTTTTTTTTAGCTATATCTGGTTTTAATGCATAATTTCAGCCTCTGAAATGTATGCTTTAATTGTAAACCGGTCCCTGACACGTAATAAAATTAAAATGTAACTTGCTGAAATTCACACTAGGAAATATGTATTTTAGGACAACACAATATTTTAAGTTGGGGTCTCAGCAAACTTAACTCGTCATTACTGTTAGAATGAAAATGTTCAATATTTAAGTTCAGACAACAATTGTTTAATTCAACCAACATTTAGCAAAAAAAAAAAAAATTGAGTTAATGGAGTATTCCATGTCATCTCGATATTTTTCTACATTTTAAGTCCAGCCAACATTTAAGCTTTGTGGAGTTTTTTTCTTAGTTGCTCCCCCCCCAATTGTTGGATAATTTGATGAAATGTGATCAGTTATGTCTTCATCTCCCCATTCAGATGCACGTGATCTCACACTGGACCCAAACACAGCACACAGACGCCTCTCTCTGTCTGAGGGGAACAGAAAGGTGACATGGGTGGATGAGAAGCAGCGGTATCCTGATCACCCAGCGAGATTTGGGAACTGCGAACAGGTGCTGTGCAGAGAGGGTCTATCTGGGCCCGGGCCCTGTTACTGGGAGGCAGATTGGAATGGGGAATGGGCTGTTATAGGAATGGCATATAAAGGAATCAGCAGGACAGGAGGGCGTAAAGACTGTGTGCTTGGATACAATCGTAAGTCTTGGAGTTTGGAGTCCTCTAATCACAGCAACACCACCTGGCACAATAATAACTGCACTGAGTTTCCTGTCCAATCCTCCCCTTACTACAGAGTAGGAGTGTATCTGGACTGGCAGGCCGGCATTTTGTCCTTCTGCAGAGTCTCCTCTAACATACGGACACACCTGCACACATTCCACACCAAATTCACTGAGCCACTCTACCCAGGGTTTTATGTTGGGAGTGGCTCCTCAGTAACTCTGAGGTAAAAACTTTGCTTTAGGACAGCGGCAGTCTTGTTATTATTGGCGTTTGTAAATAATGTTATTCGTAGAGTGTTTTGTGAAACTCTGCTTCTGTTTGAACTCAATTACACTGAATGGAATATTCATTCATGGTACGTATTTTGCCATGGACTTGGTATCTGTGTCAACGATTATCACAAATTCAACATGACACTGGAGATACAGTATATTACAGACACCAGGATTGCAACCCAACTACAGAGTAAAGTCAACCGGTTCCTGGAAAGACAAATACACAGACAGACTGCTACAACTCTTAAGTAGTGCTACTGGTTACACTCAGAACACTAGTGACGAACAAAAAACTATATCTGAAAGACTTTGGAGACCCTTGGAGATATTATTTCAGTATTTATTGATATTAACTGTTGTAAGAATAAACAATACTGTCATTCTAACAGTTGCCGCTGTATATACTGGGATCACTGGGATTATACTATTATGTTATTTGAAGATGTCACGCTTGAAATAAACTGAAAAGATGTACAGGTGTAGGATCTTAATTTGATCACTTGTTGCTGAGAATTTTACTGCACAGCAGAAAATGCGAACTTGTAGTGAGTTTTAAAGAGGCTTCTAAAGTCTGGAATTTGACATTTCATCAACCCTACAAAAATGTTCAATTCACCTTTCCCAATTCACATTTCCTGTTGCTGCACGAATCTTTTCCTGCTGTAGCAAACGGTCTCAAGTGAAAATGGCAACTGTCTCACCACAGTTTATATGACCGCAACATCAGGAGTTTCGTAAGCATACCTTTAGCAATTCATTTTTTTGTGATTTTCCTATACTAAAAAGGTATATTATTCATTCCATGTTGATTATGTGAAAAGGGAAACATATGGACATCTGTTTAAATGATGTTTGTTTAATCCAACAACCCCAGGGCATCGGCCCACGCCAGCTTGTGAATGTATCCCGTGTTGGTTCAGTTGGTACAGCCTGGCACTTGCAATGCCAGGGTTGTGGGTTTGACTTCCACAGGGGACCAGTATGAAAAATGTGTGAACGCACTACTGTAAGTAGCTCTGGATAAGAACCTCTGCTAAATGACTAAAATGTGATATTTAACACATCGTCAACCCAATAACATATTAGCCTACAGTACAGTAGGCCTATGTCCAATAGTGAACTGAGCATGATGGAAGAGTAAAACCTACAGTTTGATATTGGAGTATTTGTATTACAAAAAATGTTTGACTATCATGTGAATTAAAAAGGTATGTTATGACATGTTTGACCACCATGTGAAGTGTTTTTGACTCTTATGTTAACTATATTTATATATCCTGGAGAAGGTACCTGGGCCTTCGAACAGAAATGTTGGTAAACCACGCGTGCGTTCGTTTCGAATCAAAGTGTGGGATTGATCAAGTTGTACTTACACTTCTCAAGTGTGCTTAATGTTGACGCACACTCTTGACCGTGCGTACGCACAGCACCTTGTGGTAGAAAAGTCAAACTGCTAATGAAATAGCATCCACCAAATGGAGAAAGGCTTGGCATACTGGACCAAATCATCAACTATGAAAGGAAAAATATAATACATGAATAGTTTATTCATGTATTTCTTTTATAGACACTTAAGCTACTAATAGTTCTCAGGGGTGCTATTGAATTCATAAACATGAATCCATTTAAACCTAATTGAATAATAAAGTCAATTAGAAAGAGTGTGGAATGTAAGGTTGGAGGCAATTTAGTTATATAATACATCAATATAAAAAAGGCAACACTGATGCATTGTGACTTGTCCAAAATGGCAAATCTCGCATTGCTGGAGGATCTGGCACAAGCTGCATTACATTTACATTTAAGTCATTTAGCAGACGCTCTTATCCAGAGCGACTTACAAATTGGTGCGTTCACCTTAAGACATCCAGTGGAACAGCCACTTTACAATAGTGCATCTAAATCTTTTAAGGGGGGGGGTGAGAAGGATTACTTTATCCTATCCTAGGTATTCCTGAAAGAGGTGGGGTTTCAGGTGTCTCCGGAAGGTGGTGATTGACTCCGCAAGTCCTGGCGTTGTGAGGGAGTTTGTTCCACCATTGGGGGCCAGAGCAGCGAACAGTTTTGACTGGGCTGCGCGGGAACTGTACTTCCTCAGTGGTAGGGAGGCGAGCAGGCCAGAGGTGGATGAACGCAGTGCCCTTGTTTGGGTGTAGGGCCTGATCAGAGCCTGGAGGTACTGAGGTGCCGTTCCCCTCACAGCTCCGTAGGCAAGCACCATGGTCTTGTAGCGGATGCGAGCTTCAACTGGAAGCCAGTGGAGAGAGCGGAGGAGCGGGGTGACGTGAGAGAACTTGGGAAGGTTGAACACTAGACGGGCTGCGGCGTTCTGGATGAGTTGTAGGGGTTTAATGGCACAGGCAGGGAGCCCAGCCAACAGCGAGTTGCAGTAATCCAGACGGGAGATGACAAGTGCCTGGATTAGGACCTGCGCTGCTTCCTGTGTGAGGCAGGGTCGTACTCTGCGGATGTTGTAGAGCATGAACCTACAAGAACGGGCCACCGCCTTGATGTTAGTTGAGAACGACAGGGTGTTGTCCAGGATCACGCCAAGGTTCTTAGCGCTCTGGGAGGAGGACACAATGGAGTTGTCAACCGTGATGGCGAGATCATGGAACGGGCATTACGCAAGGAGCCGGTTCTCAATGAACATGCAGATGTTTTTTGCTGAGAGCGATGCTTGGCTTATTAGTAGATTTTGTTTTCCAAGGCATATTTTATTATATCTCTGCAACCAACTCTCTCCAGTATTAGAAATGGAGGAGAAATGCACCAATGCCACCCCAGTGCATAGCCAAGTCCTCTCCACCCTGGGATTTCTGGCCACCGGAACATTCCAACGGGAGATTGCGGATCGGTCTGTCATTTCACAACCAACCATGAGCCGAGTATTGCCTGCAATCCTTCATGGCATTATTTCATTGACCCCCACAATACATACAGTTTCCGTATACTGCTGTGCAACAGGCCAGAGTGAAAAGGGATTTCCATACTGTAGCTGAATTTCCCAATGTCATTGGAGCAATTGACTGCACCCACATCACAATAAAAACACCATCATTGAACAAATTCAACTTCGTCAACGTGCAGGTCATCTGTGATTCACATTGGGCTTTGTTGAAGGTAGTGGCCAGGTGGGACACATGATTCATTCATTGTGCAGAACAGTTCAGTCGGCCTTAACCTCCAGGAAGGAGCTGTTGAGGATAGACGGCTTATTGGTAAGTGACATGTTTTATTTGCCATGTTAGACATCTACTGGGAAACAATATCGGAATGTTGTGTTCATAACTGCAGGAGACCGGGGCTACCCATTGAAAACATGGCGGATGACTCCACACAAACCCCTCAAACCAACAAGAGGCAAGGTACAAGCAAGCCCACGCACAAGAACAGTGGAGAGCACCATAGGTCTGCCGAAAAGATGTGGTCTGTGCTTGTCTGGGACAGGAGGCACACTGCAATACCAGCCTAGCAAGGTCTGCCTCTGAAGTGACATTCCTTCACATGCCATTACTTGAATGAAATACAGCGTGCAAATTCCTTTTTAGGTTTGCTACATTGTCCAGGCTTGCAGTGTGCTCCACAACATTGCAATCAAAAATGGCATTCCACTGAATGATCCACCCAGACCTGATGAGCCCATGCCTGACAGGGAGTGTTTCCCACTACCCATAGCTCTGGCACTGAGGACAAGAGTCAATATCATACAACGATTATAGGTACAGTGGGGAGAACAAGTATTTGATAACCTGCAAAATTGGTAGTGTTTCCTACTTACAAAGCATGTAGAGGTCTGTAATTTTTACCATAGGTACACTTCAACTGTGAGAGACGGAATCTAAAACAAAAATCCAGAAAATCACATTGTATGATTTAAGTAATTAATTTGCATGTTATTGCATGACATAAGTATTTTATACATCAGAAAAGCAGAACTTAATATTTGGTACAGAAACCTTTGTTTGCAATTACAGAGATCATACATTTCCTGTAGTTCTTGACCAGGTTTGCAATCACTGCAGCAGAGATTTTGGCCCACTCCTCCATACAGACCTTCTCCAGATCCTTCAGGTTTCGGGGCTGTCGCTGGGCAATACGGACTTTCAGCTCCCTCCAAAGATTTTCTACTGGGTTCAGGTCTGGAGAAAGGTCTGCCTCCTGTCCCACTCCAGGACCTTGAGATGCTTCTTACGGAGTCACTCCTTAGTTGCCCTGGCTGTGTGTTTCAGGTCGTCGTCATGCTGGAAGACCCAGCCACGACCCATCTTCAATGCTCTTACTGAGGGAAGGAGGTTGTTGGCCAAGATCTCGTGATATATGGCCCCATCCATCCTCCCCTCAATACGGCGCAGTCGTCCTGTCCCCTTTGCAGAAAAGCATCCCCAAAGAATGATGTTTCCACCTCCATGCTTCACGGTTGGGATGGTGTTCTTGGGGTTGTACTCATCCTTCTTCATCCTCCAAACACAGCGAGTGGAGTTTAGACAAAAAAGCTCAATTTTTGTCTCATCAGACCACATGACCTTCTCCCATTCCTTCTCTGGATCATTCAGATGGTCAATGGCAAACTTCAGATGGGCCTGGACAT
This sequence comes from Oncorhynchus nerka, assembly GCF_034236695.1. Classification (NCBI taxonomy): domain Eukaryota; kingdom Metazoa; phylum Chordata; class Actinopteri; order Salmoniformes; family Salmonidae; genus Oncorhynchus; species Oncorhynchus nerka. The sequence continues at coordinate 4,512,947 of NC_088424.1, read as the reverse complement.
GCGCTGGCTTGAGCAGGGGGACCTTCCGTGCGCTGCAGGATTAATGTGTTACTAATGGTTTTCTTTGAGACTGTGGTCCCAGCTCTCTTCAGGTCATTGACCAGGTCCTGCCGTGTAGTTCTGGGCTGATCCCTCACCTTCCTCATGATCATTGATGCCCCACGAGGTGAGATCTTGCATGGAGCCACAGACCGAGGGTGATTGACCGTCATCTTGAACTTCTTCCATTTTCTAATAATTGCGCCAACAGTTGTTGCCTTCTCACCAAGCTGCTTGCCTATTGTCCTGTAGCCCATCCCAGCCTTGTGCAGGTCTACAATTTTATCCCTGATGTCCTTACACCCTCTCTGGTCTTGGCCATTGTGGAGAGGTTGGAGTCTGTTTGATTGAGTGTGTGGACAGGTGTCTTTTATACCGGTAACGAGTTCAAACCGGTGCAGTTAATACAGGTAATGAGTGGAGAACAGGAGGGCTTCTTAAAGAAAAACTAACAGGTCTGTGACAGCCGGAATTCTTACTGGTTGGTAGGTGATCAAATACTTATGCAATGCAAATTAATTACTTAAAAATCATACAATGTGATTTTCTGGATTTTTGTTTTAGATTCCGTCTCACAGTTGAAGTGTACCTATGACCTCTACATGCTTTGTAAGTAGGAAAACCTGCAAAATCGGCAGTGTATCAAATACTTGTTTTCCCCACTGTATCTGTTCTTCCAATATTGGAATCAAATTGACAAGGAAAAAACATTTACATTGCACCAGAATTTGTTTCACATTTTTGACACAATCAACAAGTTCTTTCAATGATTGATTTATGTCTCAGGCCATTGCATAGGGGAGAGCGAGGTAAGTTGTTCATACAAACTGTTCATACCTCCAACACTAGAGGCGCTATCTCAAAAATCAAATAGCTACTTTGCATGACTACACATTCTATGCTCAACTTCCTGTTCACTTGTGGTCAAGGTCACTCTAATCTGAGGTGAGCACAAGTTTCAAATTTTTCCCCTTCAAAAGTAAAACAATTGTCCCTTTACATTTTATGCAATAAAACGTTGTATGAATGTTCAACATTATAATTTTGCACTGAGACAATAATGTGTCTTTTGATACTTTAGCTGCAGTCCTATGCTGAGCTAACCTTGAGAGATTTAGCCAACATTAGCACACATGTGAGTTTGGAGCAAGTTGTCTCAATGTCCTTGGGGCAAGTCTTCACATGTGACAACTTGCCATGTTATACATAGACGCATAGAACATGCTCAAAAAACATTGCGAAAGTGTAATCAGCTCTGATAATAGTATTAAATGTTACTGTAAATGGATTATTATATATACACGTATAGTTTAGAGCAGCAGACATATCCCTGGACTACACAAGACAGGCTCTGGTGTGTGTGTGTGTATCTACTAACACTACATGCCTACTGTATGAGACAGTATATACACACACACACACACGTGAATTTAGTGTGCTGTTATGAATTGCATTGTGGCAACAAGGATAGTAGACATTGAGGTGGGCGTAATAAGCCTGTAATGAATGTAATTGCAATGAGGAAATGTGTTTTTGAAGGAAGGAAAGAAAGGTTAGAAATGATAAAAAGAAAGAGAATGGCAGCACACCACCTGGCATAATGTTAAAGGCAGTGAGGCAGGTGAAGTTGCAGAACAAATCAATCAGGAGTACAGCGAAGGTATTGTCAAAAGGTTACCAGAGAAGAAGTTGGAAGTCGGACAGCCATGCCAACAACAGTGGTTGTCTATTCAAAGCCATGGCAGGTTTTCTCACTGGATTTGGAGATGCAGCTTGTTCAGTAAATTACTAGGTCAGCTGACATTAATTTTGGTCTGTCGCCAAGTGAGGTCAAAAGACTTGCCTACCAGTTTGCTGTGGCACACCAGCTGAAGTTCGCGCCAACATGGGCAGAATAAGAAAAGGCCAGCTCGGAGTAGTTGACAGGCTTCTTAAAAAAGCGGTACCCTACGCTGACGCTGAGAAAGCCAGAGGCAACTAGCCTTGCCAGGGCAAGTAGCTTCAGATAAAATGTTAATGTTTTCTTTGAAAAATGTAGCAGAAATGCTACAAAGATATTAATTTGGACCAGGAATGTTGATGAAACTGGGGTGACCACTGTACATAAACCTGACAAAGTGGTGGGTAGGCGTGGATTAAAACAAGTAGGGTCACTGACCTCCGCTGAAAGGGGAACCCTTGTCACACTGGTCTGTGCCGTCTCAGTCACAGGGAATAGTATACCTCCGTATTTTATATTCCCGTATCAACTTCCGCGATCATTTCCTGATCCACGGGCCACATGGCAGCAATGGAGGGGCAAATCCCTCTAGGTGGATGAAAGATGTGCACTTTGTTGACTTCCTGAAACATTTAGTTGAGCATACGAAGTGCTCAAAGGAGAAGCCCTGTTTACTCCTTTTGGACAAAACCACAAGTCTCATCTGTCCGTTGATGGACTCAATTATGCCAAAGAAAATGGCATAATTATGCTGTCATTCCCACCCCATTATTCTCATTGGCTTCAACCCTTAGACAGGTCTGTCTATGGGCCACTAAAGAGGCACATCAACACCTCGTGTGATGCCTGGATGAGGAACAATCCCAGGAAGACAATGTCAATTTAGGGTTAGGGCAATTTATTTATGGCAATCGCCAATCGTCTGGCTGCAACCCCCTTGAACATTCAAATCAAATCAAATTTATTTATATAGCCCTTCGTACATCAGCTGATATCTCAAAGTGCTGTACAGAAACCCAGCCTAAAACCCCAAACAGCAAACAATGCAGGTGTAAAAGCACGGTGGCTAGGAAAAACTCCCTAGAAAGGCCAAAACCTAGGAAGAAACCTAGAGAGGAACCAGGCTATGTGGGGTGGCCAGTCCTCTTCTGGCTGTGCCGGGTAGAGATTATAACAGAACATGACCAAGATGTTCAAATGTTCATAAATGACCAGCATGGTCGAATAATAATAAGGCAGAACAGTTGAAACTGGAGCAGCAGCACAGTCAGGTGGACTGGGGACAGCAAGGAGTCATCATGTCAGGTAGTCCTGGGGCACGGTCCTAGGGCTCAGGTCAGTTGAAACTGGAGCAGCAGCATGGCCAGGTGGACTGGGGACAGCAAGGAGTCATCATGTCAGGTAGTCCTGGGGCATGGTCCTAGGGCTCAGGTCCTCCGAGAGAGAGAAAGAAAGAGAGAAGGAGAGAATTAGAGAACGCACACTTAGATTCACACAGGACACCGAATAGGACAGGAGAAGTACTCCAGATATAACAAACTGACCCTAGCCCCCGACACATAAACTAATGCAGCATAAATACTGGAGGCTGAGACAGGAGGGGTCAGGAGACACTGTGGCCCCATCCGAGGACACCCCGGACAGGGCCAAACAGGAAGGATATAACCCCACCCACTTTGCCAAAGCACAGCCCCACACCACTAGAGGGATATCTTCAACCACCAACTTACCATCCTGAGACAAGGCCGAGTATAGCCCACAAAGATCTCCGCCACGGCACAACCCAGGGGGGCCAACCCAGACAGGCCGACCACAACAGTGAATCAACCCACCCAGGTGACGCACCCCCAGGGACGGCATGAGAGAGCCCCAGTAAGCCAGTGACTCAGCCCCGTAACAGGGTAGAGGCAGAGAATCCCAGTGGAAAGAGGGGAATCGGCCAGGCAGAGACAGCAAGGGCGGTTCGTTGCTCCAGAGCCTTTCCGTTCACCTTCCCACTCCTGGGCCAGACTACACTCAATCATATGACCCACTGAAGAGATGAGTCTTCAGTAAAGACTTAAAGGTTGAGACCGAGTTTGCGTCTCTGACATGGGTAGGCAGACCGTTCCATAAAAATGGAGCTCTATAGGAGAAAGCCCTGCCTCCAGCTGTTTGCTTAGAAATTCTAGGGACAATTAGGAGGCCTGCGTCTTGTGACCGTAGCGTACGTGTAGGTATGTACGGCAGGACCAAATCAGAGAGATAGGTAGGAGCAAGCCCATGTAATGCTTTGTAGGTTAGCAGTAAAACCTTGAAATCAGCCCTTGCTTTGACAGGAAGCCAGTGTAGAGAGGCTAGCACTGGAGTAATATGATCAAATTTTTTGGTTCTAGTCAGGATTCTAGCAGCCGTATTCAGCACTAACTGAAGTTTATTTAGTGCTTTATCCGGGTAGCCGGAAAATAGAGCATTGCAGTAGTCTAACCTAGAAGTGACAAAAGCATGGATTAATTTTTCTGCATCATTTTTGGACAGAAAGTTTCTGATTTTTGCAATGTTACGTAGATGGAAAAAAGCTGTCCTCGAAATGGTCTTGATATGTTCTTCAAAAGAGAGATCAGGGTCAGAGTAACGCCGAGGTCCTTCACAGTTTTATTTGAGACGACTGTACAACCATTAAGATTAATTGTCAGATTCAACAGAAGATCTCTTTGTTTCTTGGGACCTAGAACAAGCATCTCTGTTTTGTCCGAGTTTAATAGTAGAAAGTTTGCAGCCATCCACTTCCTTATGTCTGAAACACATGCTTCTAGCGAGGGCAATTTTGGGGGCTTCACCATGTTTCATTGAAATGTACAGCTGTGTGTCATCCGCATAGCAGTGAAAGTTTACATTATGTTTTCGAATAACATCCCCAAGAGGTAAAATATATAGTGAAAACAATAGTGGTCCTAAAAACAGAACCTTGAGGAACACCGAAATTTACAGTTGATTTGTCAGAGGACAAACCATTCACAGAGACAAACTGATATCTTTCCGACAGATAAGATCTAAACCAGGCCAGAACATGTCCGTGTAGACCAATTTGGGTTTCCAATCTCTCCAAAGAATGTGGTGATCGATGGTATCAAAAGCAGCACTAAGGTCTAGGAGCACGAGGACAGATGCAGAGCCTCGGTCCGTTGCCATTAAAATGTAATTTACCACCTTCACAAGTGCCGTCTCAGTGCTATGATGGGGTCTAAAACCAGACTGAAGCATTTCGTATACATTGTTTGTCTTCAGGAAGGCAGTGAGTTGCTGCGCAACAGCCTTCTCTAAAATTTTTGAGAGGAATGGAAGATTCGATATAGGCCGATAGTTTTTATATTTTCTGGGTCAAGGTTTGGCTTTTTCAAGAGAGGCTTTATTACTGCCACTTTTAGTGAGTTTGGTACACATCCAGTGGATAGAGAGCCGTTTATTATGTTCAACATAGGAGGCCAAGCACAGGAAGCAGCTCTTTCAGTAGTTTAGTTGGAATAGGGTCAGTATGCAGCTTGAAGGTTTAGAGGCCATGATTATTTTCATCATTGTGTCAAGAGATATAGTACTAAAAGACTTGAGCGTCTCTCTTGATCCTAGGTCCTGGCAGAGTTGTGCAGACTCAGGACAACTGAGGTTTGGAGGAATACGCAGGTTTAAAGAGGAGTCCGTAATTTGCTTTCTAATAATCATAATCTTTTCCTCAAAGAAGTTCATGAATTTATCACTGCTAAAGTGAAAGTCATCCTCTCTTGGGGAATGCTGCTTTTAGTTAGCTTTGCGACAGTATCAAAAAGGAATTTCGGATTGTTCTTATTTTCCTCAATTAAGTTAGAAAAATAGGATGATCGAGCAGCAGTAAGGGCTCTTCGGTACTGCACGGTACCGTCCTTCCAAGCTAGTCGGAAGACTTCCAGTTTGGTGTGGCGCCATTTCCGTTCCAATTTTCTGGAAGCTTGCTTCAGAGCTCGGTATTTTCTGTGTACCAGGGAGCTAGTTTCTTATGAGAAATTTTTAGTTTTTAGGGGTGCAACTGCATCTAGGGTATTGCGCAAGGTTAAATTGAGATACTCAGTTAGGTGGTTAACGGATTTTTGTCCTCTGGCGTCCTTGGGTAGGCAGAGGAGTCTGGAAGGGCATCAAGGAATCTTTGTGTTGTCTGTGAATTTATAGCACGACTTTTGATGTTCCTTGGTTGGGGTCTGAGCAGATTATTTGTTGCAATTGCAAACGTAATAAAATGGTGGTCCGATAGTCCAGGATTATGAGGAAAAACATTAAGATCCACAACATTTATTCCATGGGACAAAACTAGGTCAGCGTATGACTGTGACAGTGAGTGGGTCCAGAGACATGTTGGACAAAACCCACTGAGTCGATGATGGCTCAAAGCCTTTTGGAGTGGGTCTGTGGACTTTTCCATGTGAATATTAAAGTCACCAAAGATTAGAATATTATCTGCAATGACTACAAGGTCCGATAGGAATTCAGGGAACTCAGTGAGAAACGCTGTATATGGCCCAGGAGGCCTGTAAACAGTAGCTATAAAAAGTGATTGAGTAGGCTGCATAGATTTCATGACTAGAAGCTCAAAAGACAAAACGTCATTTTTTTTTTTGTAAATTGAAATTTGCTATCGTAAATGTTAGCAACACCTCCGCCTTTGCGGGATGCACGGGGATATGGTCACTAGTGTAGCCAGGAGGTGAGGCCTCATTTAACACAGTAAATTCATCAGGCTTAAGCCATGTTTCAGTCAGGCCAATCACATCAAGATTATGATCAGTGATTAGTTCATTGACTATAATTGCCTTTGAAGTAAGGGATCTAACATTAAGTAGCCCTATTTTGAGAAGTGAGGTATCATGATCTCTTTCAGTAATGACAGGAATGGAGGTGGTCTTTATCCTAGTGAGATTGCTAAGGCGAACACCGCCATGTTTAGTTTTGCCCAACCTAGGTCGAGGCACAGACACGGTCTCAATGGTGATAGCTGAGCTGACTACACTGACTATGCTAGTGGCAGACTCCACTATGCTGGCAGGCTGGCTAATAGCCTGCTGCCTGGCCTGCACCCTATTTCATTGTGGAGCTAGAGGAGTTAGAGCCCTGTCTATGTTGGTAGATAAGATGAGAGCACCCCTCCAGCTAGGATGGAGTCCGTCACTCCTCAGCAGGTCAGGCTTGGTCCTGTTTGTGGGTGAGTCCCAGAAAGAGGGCCAATTATCTACAAATTCTATCTTTTGGGAGGGGCAGAAAACAGTTTTCAACCAGCGATTGAGTTGTGAGACTCTGCTGTAGAGCTCATCACTCCCCCTAACTGGGAGGGTGGCTGGGGTACAGCATTACAACAGGGATGTATTTCTGGAAACCGAGTTTGCCCCATCCTATGTTACAGATCGCCCTATTCAGAACCAAACCCTACTAGGCCCCAGCAACAACCTGCCAGGCCCAAACACTATTCCAGCAGCCCTGCCTAGCATGAGCTCAGACACAGACCTGCCCAGTTCTTATGCTAGCACCATGCCATTGGACTGCCAACTCCAGAGGACATATGGCCATATCCAAAAGCTAGCCCCTGAAAAACCAGCTGGCAAAGGAAGAAAACGGCGCAAAACAGAATTCTAACCAACACACCAGTGAAGCAGGCACTAGAAATGGAAAAGAATAAGGCAAAATGTAGCAAAAGGGTGTTTCCGAAGAAATGGGAACGGAAGCTAAAATCTGGATCTGCAAAGAACAAGGCGGTAGCTAAAAACATTAATCGTATAAGAGTCATCAGACGAAGAGGAGTGCTTCAGCCTCGTCTGTGTGGAGCCATTTTTCAAACAGCCGTCCAAAGGAGACTTGGGGGAAGTGTGCGAGGGGAAGTGTGTGAGGTGAAGTGTGCCCCAGGCCAGGCAATATATGTGTGCCGGAACTGTGACTCCAAAGATGAGTCTGATTAGTCAGATATGGATACGTCGTATAGGCTGTTACAAAACTGTGCATTAGTGTGTTGAAACATCACATCTGTTTTGTTAGGACTTTAAACATTTAAGCAAGTTGTCTGCAGCGTTGATCTACAGTGGCTTGCGAAGGTATTCACTCCCTTGGCATTTTTTCTATTTTGTTGCCTTTACAACCTGGAATTAAAATGTGAGTTTGAGGGTTTGTATTATTTGATTTACACAACATGCCTACCACTTTGAGAGAATGAAAAATATTTATTGTGAAACAAACAAGAAATAAGACAACAAAAAACAGAACTTGTGTACATACCTATTCACCCCCCCAAAGTCAAAACTTTGTAGAGCCACCTTTTGCAGCAATTACAGCTGCAAGTCTCTTGGGGTATGTCTCTATAAGCTTGGCACATCTAGCCATTGGGATTTTTGCCCATTCTTCAAGGCAAAACTGCTCCAGCTCCTTCAAGTTGGATGGGTTTCGCTGGTGTACAGCAACCTTTGAGTTATACCACAGATTGTCAATTAAATTGAGGTCTGGGCTTTGACTACTGTAGGCCAATCCAAGTCATTTAAAATGTTCCCCCTTAAACCACTCAAGTGTTGCTTTAGCAGTATGCGTAGGGTCATTGTACTGCTGAAAGGTGAAACTCCTTCCCAGTCTCAAATCTCTGGAAGACTGAAACAGGTTTCCCTCAAGAATTTCCCTGTATTTAGCACCATCCATCATTCTTTCAATTCTGACCAGTTTCCCATTCCCTGTCAATGAAAAACATCCCCACAGCATGATGCTGCCACCACCATGCTTCACTGTGGGGATGGTGTTCTCAGGGGGATGAGAGGTGTTGGGTTTGCACCAGACAGCATTTTCCTTGATGGCCAAAAAGCTCAGTTTTAGTCTCATCTGACCAGAGTACCTTCTTCCATATGTTTGGAGAGTCTTCCACATGCCTTTTGGCGAACACCAAACATGTTTTCTTATTTTTTCTTTAAGCAATGGTTTTTCTGGCCACTCTTCCGTAAAGTGAAGTGTACGGCTTACTGTGGTCCTATGGCCAGATACTCCAATCTCCGCTGTGAGCTTTGTAGCTCCTTCAGAGTTATCGTTGGTCTCTTTGTTGCCTCTCTGATTAATGCCCTCCTTGCCTGGTCTGTGAGTTTTGGTGGGCAGTCCTCTCTTGGCAGGTTTGTTGTGGTACCATATTCTTTCCATTTTTTAATAATGGATTTAAATGGTGCTCTGTGGGATGTTCAAAGTTTCTGATATTTTTTTATAACACAACCCTGATCTGTACCTTTCCACAACTTTGTCCCTGACCTGTTTGGAGAGCTCCTTGGTCTTCAGTGTGTCACTTGCTTCATGGTGCCCCCTGCTTAGAGGTGTTGCAGACTCTGGGGCCTTTCAGAACAGGTATACTGAGATCATGTGACACTTATTATGCATACAGGTGGACTTGAACTAATTATGTGACTTCTGAAGGTAATTTGTTGCACCAGATCTTATTTTGGGGCTTCATAGCAAAGGGGGGGAATATGTATGCCACACTTTCCTTCTTTTTTTTTTGGAACAAGTGATTTTTTTTATTTCACTTCACCAATTTGGACTATTTTGTGTATATCCATTACATGAAATCCCCAAGAAATCCATTTAAATTACAGGTTGTAATGCAACAAAATAGGAAAAATGCCAAGGAGGATGAATACTTTTGCAATGCACTGTATGTGCACGCCAGAGAACGTTAGATTTCAAAGTAAAGTGGACGTGCCACTTAGTGTGCTTTGCCAGCATTATTGCTATGATTGAAAGGCATGACTTGCCAGATTCTCTAGGCATGATTGTTTTTATTTTGAGTTCTTTAAATTAAGTTGAATTTGGTTCAATATTCACAATTAATAAGTTGTGTTCTTATTTGTTGATAATCCAATGTGACAACTTACCCGACATAGTGTGATAATTTACCGGCTGATGGGGCAATTTGTCACAAGGGCACACTCTCTTTAACGGTCTACAACTCCATACTGAAATGAGATATGAAGATGTAACGAAAACAAAATATGTGCCCAAGACTTCCGTCTTTCATTTGGTATGACATTTATACCATTGTGATGCATTGTGCCCAGTAAATGTTAGACAGCTTGAAAAGTGTGACAACATACCTCGCTCTCCCTTACATCCTCCAGCTGCTGTTTGAGTCCAAGAATTGATGTGTTGATCTCTTCTTGTTGTTTCAGGATTGTGTCATGTGGCACAGCTGAAGCGCTCACCAAAGAGGACACCCTTCTTGTAGGCCTGGGGATGAGGGGTCAGGCAAATCACCCACATCTGTGAAGATTTCATGTTTTGTTATTTTTGTAATATTAATTTTTGTTACATTTATAATGTTATATCTATTGTCAAGGAAAAAATATTTAGATGTGTTCCATGTCTGAATATGGGTGCAAAAATAAAGCTTGATTTACCGTCAGTTGGTGTGCTTGGTATTTCTTCAGGGTCTAGGAGACAGTCCTCAGTATCAACATAACAAATGATGTCAGACACTGAGGTCTCTACAATTATGCTACCAATGCGCTGGTCCATAGCAGACAGTGAAGAGTCTCTCTGCCCTCCTGCACTTATATCCCTTTTGTGGATCCAAATTTTAAAAAATGTGTATACGTTTTCAAGTCAAACCATTTCTTTTTAATTTCATTAAATGTTCTGCACTCAGATGAGGCAGAATTTACCACAGCTCTAACCTGCTCCCAAGCAATATTTTTATCTTATTTGTCAAATCATTGCTGAGGGCACCAAAAAGTATGGCTTATTTTGCTTCCACTTCAGTGATCAAAAGTTATATTTCTGCATCCTAAAAGTTGTTTTTCTTTGTCTTCTTTGATTCCTTCATGTTGGTGGACAGAAATCAGTGACATTTCTTTCAGCTTTAAAGGGACGGTTTGTGACCATAAATGGTCATTTAGGGCGGTTCTCTATGTAAATGAGACTCCACGTGCACTAGCACAGTTTTTAAGAACGTGTCTGATTTATCAAGGCAAAAATACTTACAGGTGTGTGTAAACCAAGCATATGAGCATTTGATAAATACCAACTTTTTGTACTTTACATTCTACATTTTCTTCGTACGAGTTAATTTAGAAGCTTTTCTACCCAACATTGACAAATGAGGGCCCAGATACTTTAGTATACATTCTGAAATGTAAATTCCATATTTCTGTGCTGGTATATTTGTGGAGAGGTTGCATGCAGGCCATCGCTGCTAATACTGTACGCTACACCCATAAACCAGCTAGTTAGTAGCTAGTAGCCTAGGGTTAGGGTAGCACTTACTTAACCTGGATGGCTATTTTAAAGCATTGCTTGTGTATATGCATTTTGGTCTGGAGTGGCGTGTGAACCTAGTGTTTACAATGAAATGAGAGCTGTCTATAATGAATAATAGATATCATGTCCTGTGTGCTTTACCTCACCTTGTAACACAAAACAGCAGAATAAGAACATTGGCTATGCCTGCAGTGGCATATGCAGAGCTCAGGCTTTATGCAGTGATCTACAGTCTCCAATATTCTTGGTCAACCTGCTGCCAATGACTGAAAACAAACTGAATTTTCCTTCAGGCATTTGAAGTAATGACGCTCGTCTGGGATATTTACTAATGGGATTATAGTGGTTCATGGAGGACGAAAGACTCTGGGGGATATGCTGATAAGGCCTATCGGGTTTTTACCAGCTGTCGAGGATGCTGTAGTACCTACCTGTGGGGGCAACTACCTGTGGGGCAAATGAGAGTTTCGAAGCGACCAAATGCAACTTTATTCCGAAAATACAGTGGAGCACATTCCAATGTTTACCAAGGGGAAATAGGCTTGATTGGAGTCATCATCCTCTTGTTTGCTTAATCTAATTTGATAAATTTGTCCCTGAACGATATGAGGAGGCAAACGTTGATGTGCAATAGCCAGAGAAGTCATTTTATGTGATGGATTATCGTCAGAAGAAGAATTGTACTTTTTTCACTATTGGATTGATATTTCTGTTAAGTGGCATTGAGTACGGTGAGTTGGTTTCGGCTGCCTAAATGTACACATATTTCGACAATGAAACGAAAAATGTCTGACTGACTGTCATATGATTTGTATGTTTTTGTCACGTTCAAATCTAAAACATGCATAATAAAAACACTAAAATATTGCTTTTTCAAATGGGCTTGTATGGTAAATGAGACATGTCTAATGCATCTCTCTCTCTCTCTCTCTCTCTCTTAGCTGTCATCCTCCCTACAATATGGAGGTATCTCCAGATTTTGGAGGCACCTCCATACTTCCTGGGTCTGGGCTTGTCTGCGTTCAGTCTGAGTGGGCTGCTGACGGGCCCACTGTTCGGCCTCTGGTCCGACCGGACCCGAACTACAAAGACCATCATCCTATACTCCAACGTTTTTGAGATTGTTGGTAAGCTTCACAGCTTCAAATTGTTTCCAGGCTCAGGAACCAGCTGTTGCAAGGCACATGAAGTCGGCATCCCAAGTGGCACCCTATTCCCTACATAGTGCACTACTTTGACCAGTAGTGCACCATATAGGGAATACTGGCCATTTGGGATGCAAACAAAGAACCACATGATTTATTTAACTGAAACAGGAATGATTGACTTGAGTCATAAAGAAAAACAGATTCCATTCAACCCTCCCAGCTAGCCTGCTGATGTGATGTTGCAGGGGGAGTGAGGAAATGGCAGTCCTTAGAAATGGAAATGTTACAGTAATATGGGCAGACTTGCTTCCAGATTTCGTGGTGTTTATGAAAAAATCTATCCAACCTCCTACTGCAGCAAAGTTGTGATAAAGTAAATATGAATGTGCAAAACCTTACACTCATGGCAACATCAGTAGGCAATTCATTCCTAAGACCAACTAAAAGAGTCCTAAGTGCAAGCCACAGATGATACAACTAATGGTGAAATGACATATTTTATCCCCTAGGTAGCTTCATGTATTTTATGGGATACTCAAAATGGCTGCTGTTGTGCAGTCGACTTGTAGCAGGTGAGACAAATACAAATTCTGGAGTGTTTGTGGTTTTCTGTTGTTGTGCTGTAGGCCTATACCCACTCATTTAAACGTTAAGTGAATTATTTACAATTGTCTGTGTGTGTGGTTGTGTGTGTGAGAAAGTGATAGAGAGAGAGATGAATGGCATCCCAATGTTACGGTCCTGATATTGTACAGCCTTTGATTTGGTCACACAATCTAGACCTATTTAATACACGTGTTGATGCCTTCTAGGTATTGGTGCAGGAGCAGGCTCCTCCATCTTTGGCTTCCTCACACGGAGCACCCGGCCAGAGGAACGCGCTGGTGTTTTCGCTGCCATCATGGCATGTCGCCAAGCTGGCCTCCTGATTGGTCAGTCAGTTTTTTTCCTAATATGCCATCATGATCTTATTAGTACTATGGCGCACCGCTGTTTTGACCAGATGTGAATCTCAGTCAAAGTACCTTCCTGTACTACACTAAGCCGCGGGAAGGGTGCTGATTCAGAAAAATGGGGAATAAAAAAAATAATAATAATAATACAAAAAAATGACAAGTATGCACTGTGTCTTTAATAGTCCTTTATTAGCAGATATATCTGTCTGCAGCGCCAGTGCAGGCAGAAAGATTTGTCCAGCCCATAGCCACAGGAAGTAGTTTGAGGTTGGGGGTGCTGTACTACCAACTGAGCCACATCATCACAACCACTTGATGTCTCAATGTACTCAATTAATGTATTGTGCATTGCTTTTCTTCACGGGGCTGGAAAATCTGTAGGTACAAACCTGGATGGCCAGTCTACAGTAATGTACATTTACATTAAGTCATTCGTAACGATGGAAAATGCAAACTGCACAAAAAGTGGTTGTGGTTCCATGTTATTTGATCAAGGAAAATATTTAATTTGATGTGGATGTTTTGTGTCTTTGCCCATAACTTTGCACCTTTCGATGTAACTGTTCCATTAGAATGACAATTGCAGAGAAAGTGACAGGGCAACAACTCTTACTATTGATGTATTTTATATAACTAGGAAAGTCAGTTAAGAACCAATTCTTATTTACAATGACGGCCTACCCAGGCCAAACCCTAACCTGGACGACACTGGGTCAATTATGCACCACCACTCCCAATCACAGCCAGTTGGGATACAGCCTGGAATTGAACCAGGGTCTGTAATGGCCTCTAGCGTTGAGATGCAGTGCTGCGCCACTCAGGAGCGGTCTAAACTATACAACTACCTGTTCTGCCAAAGCTGAGATGCTGAATTTATTTGGTCATTCCCTATACTACAGAAGTCTATATCGGTCTGCTAATATTAGTAAAGGCCCAGTGAACTGCTTTTGTAAAAAATAAATGTTTTCCAAAAATATATACAGTACCAGTCAAAAGTTTGGACACTCCTACTCATTCTTTTTTTACTATTTTCTACATTGTAGAATAATAGTGAAGACATCAAACTCTGAAATAACACATGGAATCATGTCGTAACCAAAAAAGTGTTAAACAAATCAAATATATTATATATTCTTCAAAGTAGCCACCCTTTGCCTTGATGACAGCTTTGCATACTCGTGGCATTCTCTCAACCAGCTTCACCTGGAATGCTTTTCCAACAGTCTTGAAGGAGTTCCCACATATGCTGAGCACTTGTTGGCTGCTTTTCCTTCACTCTGCGGTCCAACTCATCCCAAACCATCACAATTGGGTTGAGGTCGGGTGATTGTGGAGGCCAGGTCATTGGATGCAGCACTCCATCACTCCCCTTCTTGGTCAAATAGCCCTTACACAGCCTGGAGGTGTGTTGGGTCATTGTCCTGTTGAAAAACAAATGATTGTCCCACTAAGCACAAACCAGATGGTATGGCTTCCTGTGGTTAAGTGTGGCTTGAATTCTAAATAAATCACGACAGTGTCACCAGAAAAGCACCCCCACACCATAACACCTCCTCCTCTATGCTTCATGGTGGGAACCACACAAGCAGAGATCATCCGTCTACCTACTCTGCGTCTCACAAAGACACAGTGGTTGTAACCAAAAATCTCAAATTTGGACTCATCAAACCAAAGGACAAATTTCCACTGGTCTAATGTCCATCGCTCGTGTTTCTTGGCACAAGCAAGTCTCTTCTTCTTATTGATGTCCTTTAGTAGTGGTTTCTTTGCAGAAATTCTACCATGAAGGCCTGATTCACACAGTCTCCTCTGAACAGTTGATGTTGAGATGTGTCTGTTACTTGAATTCTGTGAAGCATTTATTTGGGCTGCAATTTCTAGAGGCTGGTAACTCTAATGAACTTATCCTCTGCAGCAGAGGTAACTTCTTTCCTGTAGAGGTCCTCATGATAGCCAGTTTCATCATAGCGCTTGATGGTTTTTGCGACAGCACTTGATGTCTTAAAAGTAATGATAGACTGTCGTTTCTCTTTGCTTATTTGAGCTGTTCTTTCCATAATATGGACTTGGTATTTTACTAAATAGGGATATCTTCTGTATACCACTCCTCCCTTGTCACACCACAACTGATTGGCTCAAACGCATTAAGGAAAGAAATTCCACAAATTAACTTTTAACAAGGCACATCTTTTAATTGAAATGCATTCCAGGTGACTGCCAAGAGTGTGCAAAGCTGTACATGATTCCATATGTGTTATTTCATAGTTTTGATGTCTTTCCTATTATTCTGCAATGTAGAAATAAAGTAAAAAATAAAGAAAAACCCTTGAATGAGAAGGTGTGTCCAAACTTTTGACTGGTACTGTATATTTTTCTTACTATTATCATTATTTATTTTCTAGGGGGTGCTTGAGCACCCTCAGGACCACTACTGCCCACGGCTATGTTTGGCTCTATATACTCTCTGTTTTGGAAATGCTAATTCGCATCAAAGTAGACATCATGCAACACTACAAATCCCTGCCAGCTCCTGCACGTCAAATCTAGCTGACACCGTTGCTAACAGGTACTGTGTCAATTTAAAACTTGCACAAGACAGTTCACAGAATTGTTCATTTAAAGAATTTTTGCCAATTTATTCATTACTACATTCAGCTAACATTCTTCCCATTGCCTCGATTCAGCAGTCTTGTTCATATCGTCATGGCATTTGCAGTTCTTTATGATAGCCATATTAGCAGCTAATTAGCATTTCATTTTGTGGGGGTAAATACAGGCGAATATATTGATTAAAGTCATCTTGTCCTAGAGAGATTTACACGGTTATCAAAACGTCACGCCAGAGTAAGCCTACATGAAATACACCCCTTATTTTAAGTGCTACTAAAATCCCCTATGGGAAAAGTGAATAGTGGAAAAACAATTGGAACCATTTCCCTGTTTGACCATTAGGTTTTATGGGTATTATGACTCATACTGTGGTACTCTATGTTAATTTGTTTTGTTCAAACAAAGCATTGGCACACAAGCAAACTAAAATAACATGTTGTGAAAGGAAGAATACTTTGGAACATTTAAAAACAGGCTAATGCCACATTCACATGCTAGTCAAAACTAGGAAACTGACATTTCCAACTTGCGAACTGGTTGAATGTGGAATGTGAATAACTACAACCAGTTAGCTAGTCGTAAATGTCAGTTTCCTAGTTCCGATCAGCACGTGAACGCGGCATTTATAGATGATTGTCCCACCTACTTCTATAGACAGCCATATATGGATGGTAGCATGTATTCACTAACTAGGAACCAAACGAAACCAAACAGAAGAAACTGATGCAAACAAAAGCAAACAGAACAAAACGGACGGACATACCTGAATGTGTCCAATGGAAACTCTAATGCAACTAAAAAATACACTCTTGGTTATCAGTCTGTTTGTGCCATCATGCCAGTCCTTGACGCTCCTTGTCATGCCGACAATGACAATTAATTGACAAGACAAACAGATCTGAGACCAGGCTATCAATGGATCTCTTATGTTAAGCAGACATTTACATTCAAATGGCCGTATGCTTGTTTATGTTTAAGAAACTAACGTAGCCAAAACACAGACGCACTCATTTGTATAGACTACATAACACAATGTTACTACATGTATGTTTTCTATTGTTGAGTTCCAAACAGCTAGATGATTAGAATTCACAACACAGTATTTGCTCATGAAAATTTAAAAAACAGCGGTCAATATAATTTGTTTGACATTTTTTGCAGACTTTGGAGAGAATTAATTTTCCCAAATTTAAGAATATACTGTAAAACAGAGTGCATTATTATCCCCAAATGTTTGTCCCTTGCACTAAAAAATAAATAAAAGTGGCCCCTATCCCCATTATTCCCCCTTCAGTTCACTGATTAGGTATGGCTCCTGTTCCATAAGGATATCTAAGAACACATCTTTGCCTTTGGACCCAGATGCTTTCAGAGGGACATCTATGAGCTCCCTCATCCTGTTCTGTTTGGTTTTTTCAGCCCTAACGTCACTGTAGGCATTTGAGGTGATGACTCCCCTCTCCAGGAGCCTATCCAAGATGGGTGCCACCTGGCTCACTCTGTCAATCAGGGCTGTCCGGTGATGGTCCACAAAGTGTTTGTCTGAGGTAGAGATAGGACATGGTTTAGGAATATTAAAGGTGATGGACTGCAAAGCATACATAATGTATTTGATAGGGGCCTATATCTCTACACTTCTCCTTTAATGGTGCGTGTTTGTGTGTGCGTGTAGGGTGCGCAAATTGGAGGATAGGTGTGATGATGCACTTTTTGTAATTCAGACAGCATTAAATATGAGGAGTGAAAATGCTGTTAAAAGATTTAGGAGGGCAGCAGTTTCACTGACCAATTTAATGAAGAAATGAAAAGGAAGGACTTTTGTGATTGTTCATCAAGGTAGAAAACTTTACAAGTTGAAGTTGTCCCTACATACACCATTACCAATTACAGTGAAACATACATTTTAATAACGTATTTGAAACATTAGGCTATATAACACCCGCTTTAGTGTTTACCTTTGATCATGTTATTTGGTCCAAGCGCACTTCCCTTAGCAGCACCCGACATTACCCAAGATTCTTGAGCTGTAAAACAAGCTTCATGAGACACCACCAATTGAATACAAATATGAACAAATAGAATGTGCTCATAAGTTAAAGTAGTACGGTCAAGTTCCTTAGTTTTACATACAGACATTTTAATGCAATTTAAATACACGTGTATTATTTATTTAATAAAGTTTTCTTCTAGAATAGTGTTTTTTAAACCCTTCAAAGATACGAAATGACATTTTTTAAATATATATTAAAATGTCCAATGGACATGTTCGATTTACCTTTCTTGAAATCCGTCAGTTCCTTTGCGCCGTCATGGCAGTCAATTGCCCTCAATACCTCTATAGCCACATCCAAAGCCCCGTCTTCAGTGAAAGTACGGGTCAGAAGGTCTGCCAAGTCTATTGAGTCCAATTTTTCAACATTGCCCCTGCGAATTTTTGGCTCCTGCTTGCGTTCACAGAGTTTATGTCTGAACCACTTCAGTTTAGTCATTCCCAAATCATTAAGGACACCAATTAATGTATCGCCAACGGTTTTCGGCATTTTTTTTTATGGCAAACGGCAATTTACACTTGGTTTGATGAGATTAAGATACGTGTATTCTATGATATGTTGCCTATTTTCTCTTCTCTGACTGTCTTCTCTTCATCGCACCGTATCACGTCATAGGCCAAGGGGAGGTCCATCAACACACTCCATCATAAACAGAATAACCTAATTCCCATTACATTTGACAAAAAGTGTTTTAATTTCATTTTGAATTTATTTAAACAATGAATTATTAGTATATATTTTACTGTTCTTTTTTTATATAGGCAATTATACCTTTTAAAATATATATTTTTAAATGTACTGTTTTTATTTACAAACGTCATTTGACAGACAACATTGTGTCACGTTCGTTGTAATGAGGAGACCAAGACGCAGCGTGATATGCACACATTCTTCTTTTAATGAAGAAAGAACACTGAACAAAATAACACCACGAACGTGACGCTATACAAAAACGAGTCCTGACAGGCAACTACACATAGACGAAACCAAAAGGGAAAATGGCAACCTAAATAGGATCCCCAATCAGAGACAACGATAAACAGCTGCCTCTGATTGGGAACCAATTCAGGCCACCATAGACATACATATACCTAGACTTACAAAACCCCCTAGATATACAAAAACCTTAGACAAGAGAAACATTCCCACCCTCCCTCGTCACACCCTGACCTAACCAAAATAATAATGAAAACAGAGATAACTAAGGTCAGGGCGTGACACATTGACCCCTACAATCCTGTAAGTCACACATTATATTGAACAGAACAAGCATTGTCACTCTTTTCAGCAATAAAATAGGTAGATAAGTATTTTTATAAAAATTGACAGATCCAAATGTTGTTCAAAAGCATGGGTGGTAAATCATACACTAAAACCAAATGGAACGATACTCGGCTACTGTATCACTTGGTAATAAAAGTGTAACATCAGCGCCACGTGAATTAGTCAAATGTTGTCAAACGTTGCAGATAGAAATGCCATGAATACATCCGACGTGATTTGTGTTCTACATAGCTTATTTATATCTGAACGTTCCAAAACGTTGCGTCCTACTGTACGGCCGCAATATAATTCCCAGCAACGAATCAGCGGGCTGTTCAGGAGTGTGAAACATTACAGACCGCTCAGATGGGAATATATTATTGTCTATCATGTAGGATATGGAATCTGTTCAACTCTATGCTACATTTCTATTTTCAGCATTCCATATCTGAACGTTTCACTTCAACTGAATTCAACCCAGTATAACCACCTGTTATACTGTAGGCCTTAAGAGCGCATCCTGTTTAGTCTTAGTACCGTCATTTACTTAGGCCCAACGTTCCCTCTAAACTGCGCGCTGGCGCGTAGTAGCCTGGAGAGTGCCATGCAGTAGCCCAGACAGTGGCGGAACTAGTTTTATACATGGGGTGGCCAAGGCTACTTCAGGGGGTCCACAGACCATGACAGAAAATTATTGTGTAACCCTAACCTGGCATCTAAGGAGGATGAATGAATATGATAATTGCTGATTAGAGGTAGAAGTGATAATTCACTTAACCCGGAGTTCTTCATTGTGGTAGATAGTGTGGTCCAAAAGGGTCTGTTCACTAGAATTTTTTAACATACTATGAATAGTCAGTGCCTCTCTCTCTCACACACAGGAGAGACTTGGGTTACTCTGTTTTCATGAATATATAATCAGGGTCTATAAGTGTTGAAGACCCAAAATATTTTCAGAATATAAAGCTCAAGCACCAAAGAGATAAGATAGCATTTGTGTGTTACATAAATTGCATAGTTTATTTACAAAAAAACACACTGCAATTTGACATAACAGGTATCAAGCAAAAATGTCCATCAATATCACAAACTTACAGTATCATATTTATGCTCATATATATTATTTTAACTAATAGCAAAGAAACGTTTTGGAATTGGCCTAATCAAGTCCAAATTAAATCTGTGTGACATGATACCCTTTGGATTTATCATTTTAGAATGTCAGTGTACTAGTTAGTACAGAGTGCAGGTTTTAGTCATGACCAGAGGGACCGTCTAAGTGCCAAATTATCCTAGGTAGATTTAAAACAGGATAATTCTGTGGTTCTGGTGAGAACTGGCAAAATGTTTCACAAACTCATCCATCCATGCCCTCCTTGGCTCAACACTGAGAATTCCGAGGTGACTTAACCTATCATTAACCATTGTTGTCCTAAGGTGGGCTTCAATCAGTTTTAAAGCTGAGAAGCTTCTCTCGCAAGAAGCACTGCTGACTGGTGTAACAGAAATCTTACAAAGTCGAAATAGCTCATGGAAGACCTCTTTATAAGGTTTTAGAAACACAACAAAGTCAAGGAGAGTAGACGGTCTGTCCCTTCCACTTTTCTCTCTCCTGTCAAGAAGCCGCTTGGTTTGATGAACCTCATGTTTGAGGTCCTCTAAATCTGACTCAAAGGTCTGAGCAAAGACAAACAGAGGCTCATCATTCAAGAATGTTGTACTCTTTGGGTTGAGAGACTGGACCCCTTGCATTATCTTGCAATTCTTCTTTGAAAACGTCTCTGTAGCTCAGACTGTCAAGCACCTGCTAAAAGATAACATTCACCATCACTTTGGTCACTATTTTTCTGTCCTACAAGTGCTCATCATCAATGAGTCGTTAAAATCTTAAGCTTGTTTAAGGCTGTCTTTTACACACTGTTTGTACACTTATTTTGCATGCTCTGCAATCTCTTCAACCTCCTTCCATAGTTATCCAAAATAACCCTCACTTCTGTAGTCCTGTAAGGTGTCTAAGGGCACCTACTCAGGCCACAGCCCTTGCTAGGTCAAGAGAGCTTGATTGGAGCTTATCAAAAATACATTTGGCATTACCAAGCACTTTTTAAAAGGTAACCAAAACCCCTATGAAATGTAAATCTATCTGAGAAAGAAGGCCCCTTGCCTCCACTGATCTATCACCACTATTTTCAAGTATGATATCCTGTAGCACTCTCAGAACTGATGGAAGCCTGTCCCTCAAGAGTCCAGAACATGTTTTCCAAGGCAATCAATTATAATTTTTGTGAGACCTGCTGCATCTAAGCTTTCAGCTGACTGAAAGTGTAAAAATCTTTTGTGGATGGCCCCGTTGTAATAGTACCTCACAACTAAAGACATTTGTTATTTTTTTTAAACTTTAAATCGTTGGTTTCATCTGCAATTACAGTAAAAACTTCACTTTCTTTTACTTATCTTGTTATTTCACTTTGTACCATCTCAGCTCAGCCCTCAACAACTTCCTTCTGGATTTGGTGGCTTGTGTACTTAGCATTGCCACATGCATTCATCCTTTTCTCTATGAGAGGGTCATGCTTTGCTATTTCTTCTAAGATTGTCAAAAAAATTCTTCTAGAATAGTGTTTTCTCTATGAGAGAGTAACCTGACTCTCGATGACCACTCTGCGCTATATTTTGAGTGGCAGTTAATAAGAGCACATCTGCAATTGTTTTAATGTAAGTGCAGTTTTCCTCCACTTTCTTTTTCCGGGTCCTCATTTATGACATCTAACATTGATGAGTTGCTGTCAAAAGCCGCTTTATGATGATTCCAAGCATACATAGCATTGATATGATGCTCTGCCTTCGAATGGAGCTTAAACCCAGAATCTTTAAACAGCGCCTTTTCCCCAGTTACAAAACCCTGACTGTGTGTGAAGGCAGATTCAGGTGTAATGGGCAGAGAAAAAAGCCTACTGGTGA
Organism: Oncorhynchus nerka; assembly: GCF_034236695.1. Classification (NCBI taxonomy): domain Eukaryota; kingdom Metazoa; phylum Chordata; class Actinopteri; order Salmoniformes; family Salmonidae; genus Oncorhynchus; species Oncorhynchus nerka. The sequence continues at coordinate 4,490,929 of NC_088424.1, read as the reverse complement.
AACAGTAAGTTTGAATCTTGACTTACAGAATATTCAAACTATGAATTGTCCTTATACCAGGAGCTGTTGAAAGCCCTTTTCCTAGTATCATACTGAGTTCTGGGAAATGTTTTCAAACACGGCTGTACAGGACCCTCTTCTCTGGATCTTGTAATGTCTGAAATACACGTTAAATAATGTGTCATATCTCTGTGTAAATGCATAATTAAGGGATTCACAAGATTAGATACTAACAGCTGATAACTAAAAATGTGTAGTTTAAAGTATAGGCCTAGCCTACCATTGGGTCCTGTTGGAACAGAAGATACAGTGCCTTGCGAAAGTATTCGGCCCCCTTGAACTTTGCGACCTTTTGCCACATTTCAGGCTTCAAACATAAAGATATAAAACTGTATTTTTTTTGTGAAGAATCAACAACAAGTGGGACACAATCATGAAGTGGAACGACATTTATTGGATATTTCAAACTTTTTTAACAAATCAAAAACTGAAAAATTGAGCGTGCAAAATTATTCAGCCCCCTTAAGTTAATACTTTGTAGCGCCACCTTTTGCTGCGATTACAGCTGTAAGTCGCTTGGGGTATGTCTCTATCAGTTTTGCACATCGAGAGACTGACATTTTTTCCCATTCCTCCTTGCAAAACAGCTCGCTCAGTGAGGTTGGATGGAGAGCATTTGTGAACAGCAGTTTTCAGTTCTTTCCACAGATTCAGGTCTGGACATTGACTTGGCCATTCTAACACCTGGATATGTTTGTTTTTGAACCATTCCATTGTAGATTTTGCTTTATGTTTTGGATCATTGTCTTGTTGGAAGACAAATCTCCGTCCCAGTCTCAGGTCTTTTGCAGACTACATCAGGTTTTCTTCCAGAATGGTCCTGTATTTGGCTCAATCCATCTTCCCATCAATTTTAACCATCTTCCCTGTCCCTGCTGAAGAAAAGCAGGCCCAAACCATGATGCTGCCACCACCATGTTTGACAGTGGGGATGGTGTGTTCAGGGTGATGAGCTGTGTTGCTTTTACGCCAAACATAACGTTTTGCATTGTTGCCAAAAAGTTCAATTTTGGTTTCATCTGACCAGAGCACCTTCTTCGACATGTTTGGTGTGTCTCCCAGGTGGCTTGTGGCAAACAACACTTTTTATGGATATCTTTAAGAAATGGTTTTCTTCTTGCCACTCTTCCATAAAGGCCAGATTTGTGCAATATATGACTGATTGTTGTCCTATGGACAGAGTCTCCCACCTCAGCTGCAGATCTCTGCAGTTCATCCAGAGTGATCATGGGCCTCTTGGCTGCATCTCTGATCAGTCTTCTCCTTGTATGAGCTGAAAGTTTAGAGGGACGGCCAGGTCTTGGTAGATTTGCAGTGGTCTGATACTCCTTCCATTTCAATATTATCGCTTGCACAGTGCTCCTTGGGATGTTTAAAGCTTGGGAAATCTTTTTGTATCCAAATCCGGCTTTAAACTTCTTCACAACAGTATCTCGGACCTGCCTGGTGTGTTCCTTGTTCTTCATGATGCTCTCTGCGCTTTTAACGGACCTCTGAGACTATCACAGTGCAGGTGCATTTATACGGAGACTTGATTACACACAGGTGGATTGTATTTATCATCATTAGTCATTTAGGTCAACATTGGATCATTCAGAGATCCTCACTGAACTTCTGGAGAGAGTTTGCTGCACTGAAAGTAAAGGGGCTGAATAATTTTGTACGCCCAATTTTTCAGTTTTTGATTTGTTAAAAAAGTTTGAAATATCCAATAAATGTCGTTCCACTTCATGATTGTGTCCCACTTGTTGTTGATTCTTCACAAAAAAATACAGTTTTATATCTTTATGTTTGAAGCCTGAAATGTGGCCTGAAAAGGTCGCAAAGTTCAAGGGGGCCGAATACTTTCGCAAGGCACTGTAATATTGCTCCCTTTCTTTTCATGTGTAATTGACCCTATGCAAAAATAAGGACAGTCTATGGTTACATCTAAGCATCCAAATTACCCACGTTTTAGTCCAATCTCAATCCTTAATTACAAATCCCCATTATCATAACTGTACCTTAAAATCAACTACCAGCCTAAGTTACTAGTTAGATCATGTCTAGCCCTACTGTGCGGTAAGTAACTTAGCTAGGTATAATTTCTTACACCTTTAAGATAGCAAACCAGCTATCTGCAAAGTGTGGTAATCTTTTGAGTAACGTTAACAGGTTGATAATAACAATTGTTCATTTTGAGTTCAAGTACGAAAATCTAACTGAGTTAATGGATTTCAAATCGCTGAATTTTTACTTGCCGAACCTTTGACATCTGTAGCCTACTAGTCACCCCACATTAGCTAAACATTCATATACTGTAACTTACGACACTGCACTGTATATGCGTGTATTACTAGCACAGATGTAAATATAATGTTAGGCTAAATTGGGACCGATCTCTCTTATCTGATTAACTGTCTGTTAATGGAGCCAAAGGTCTACCGTTAACTTACACAGCGACTCAACTTTCGTAAAAGTTGTTCAGGAAACCTAAACCTGATTTCAAATATGATGCTTTCGCCAATCGCGAAAGGAGCTCGTGGAGCTGTGGAAATATGCTCTCTTCTTCTTCTTCTGTATGTTCTTCTTATTCTTATTCTTCTGTATCTCGCAACCAACGTTAACATTCTCTCTTCTTTGTCCTCGATTTGAAAAATACGCCTCCGAATGTCAAAATAAATGCTTCTTTCAACAAGAGGTGAAATGAGATATCAATCAGCATCAAACTGCCAGCGAATTCCATTTTGGGGTGTCCAATCAGATGTCAGGGGTGTCCAGTGCCACCTCGTACACCCCTCTGGCTCCGCCCCTGAGCCCAGAGACTGCCGCACAGTTCCCACTGGATTGCCGCGCACAGCCCAGAAGAATTACCAGCCAACAGAGAGAAGCACGAGATTGAATTTCAGTCAACTTTCTAGTTTTCCCTGTTAGTTAACACTATCAAAGTTTGCCTCTACTGTGACAATCGTGATCAAATCAACGCAATATTACCCACTTTCAATGCTACATACCGAAACAAAAAGAACTATGCAAGAGATTTATTTTGTAGTCAGAACGCATCGGAGTAGGATTCTATTCAGCGGTGGAAAAAGTACACAATTGTCATGCTTGAGTAAAAGTAAAGATACCTTAATAGAAAATGACTCAAGAAAAAGTGAAAGTCACCTAGTAAAGTCTTACTTGAGTAAAAGTAAAAAAGTATTTCGTTTTAAATATACTTAAGTATCAAAAGTAAATGTAATTGCTCAAATATACTTAAGTATCAAAAGTAAAAGTACAAATAAATATAAATCACTTCAAATTCCTTATATTAAGCAAACCAGACAGCACGATTTTCTTGTTTTTTGAATTTACGAATAGCCAGGGGCACTCTCTAACACTCAGACATAATTGACAAAGAAAGCATTTGTGTTTAATGAGTCCGCCAGATCAGATGCAGTAGGGATGACCAGGGATTTTCTCTTTAAGTGCGTGAATTAGACAATTTTTCTGTCCTGCTAAGCATTCAAAATGTAACGAGTACTTTTGGGTGTCAGAGAAAATGTGTGGAGTAAAAAGTGCATTATTTTCTTCAGGAATGTAGTACTTTAAAGTATTTTTACTTAACTTTACACCATTGATTCTATTGTGCATGACTCAGCCCATACTCTACACAGACCATTGCCATATACGGATTTCTAACATTTACTTTGAACCGGACTGTGTTTATAGCTGTGGTATTGAGTAGATGCACTTATTTGGAGATCAAAGCAAGAGCTGCATGTTGCCGCCTGTGCAAATTTTGTTCATATCCTTTGCTAGTAATTGAGTTATTAGCCCAGTTATAGATAATTTGTAGTCAGCAATAGGTGAGTAGATCTCTAGTCATCTTTGAAAAGGTAAAGAGCTTTTTTGTCTTAAAGGGGCAGTGTTATATTTTGAGACATGCCTTAATAAACTAAGTAGCCAATAGGCAGAGGGTAACTTAATTTGTCTGATTCTGTGTAATAATGGTATGGGAATATTAATCAATTTTATTTTGTTTAGTGGGTTCTTGCATGAAACAATACAACAATTTCAGTCACCTTCTTGTCTGAAGGACAAGTGGGTAAACAGGTTAATGTCAAGCCTGCATGTTTTTTCAAAAGTCTCATGGAATTTAGGCCTAAGTCGAACACCACACATTGGCTGCTGCTGTAGGCTGAATGAAAGAACAGCTATTTCCATGTTAAAATGTTATGGGATTTTGTTTTTTAGGGTAGGTCACTCTGGTAGATCTACATTATGATCAAATAGCCACAGTAGCCTACTTGGCCACTGTTAAAACTGTAACTTAAAGCGGGTACAGCCTCAGTTTTCACAGTAAAAGCACGCTGGAAGTTTCACAGAATTTTCACAACTTCAACTTTGAACTCAGCAGATCTGAAATTTGCTCAGTGCACCAAAAAATTTGAGGGAACATTACTTAGGCCTATATTTCAATACTTATATTGGTTACTGTATCAATCAATCATTTTTTGTTGATGTCATCACACAGCATAGCATTTTAGTTTTAAAATAAAATATCTAAGCTACCATTGTATAACTCCCGTAAACTATAAATAGACCTAAATCATTCCATTTCGGAAATTGCATTCACGAATGAATGCAACTGGTTTTAGTCTTTGCTATAATAAAGGCTTTTTTAAAAAAGCGTTACAATAATTATAATTGATTTGGTGTTGTTATCGTTGTTCCAATGCATAGCTGCAGGAAGTAGTTTCGGGGTGGGGGTGCTGCGATTTGGGAGAATGCAGTTTTTATTTTATCTTTTTAAATGTATTTTTTGCCAACACTGAAGATGGCTATATTGGTCTGCTAATACAGGACTAGTAAAGGCCCAGTGCACAAGTTTTGTGGGGAAAAATGTAACTAAATGTATTTGAGTGTTTACCGGCATTTTTTATTTGAGTCTGTTAATTATCTGTACAAAACAGTTCATCTGATAATACTTGTGGAAAATAAAACACTTGCTTGATATATGCTTTCCAGTTTTTTGAAATACGTTGCAAATGCAATGTATTTCTATGTTGAAAACTTTAATGGTCGATTCATTCCTTTTCCATTTTAGTAGACACTCTTATCCAGAGCAACTTACGGTTGTGAGTGCATACATTTTCATACTGGTCCCCCTTGGGAATCGAACCCACAACTCTAGCATTGCAAGCACCATGCGCTACTAACTGAGCTGCATCATCACAAACCACTTGATTTCTCAATGTACTCAATTACTGCATTGTGAACGTCTAGGTAAAAACCTAAATGACCAGCCTATGTACAATACAGTCATGTACATTTACATTAAGTGGTTTGTAATACTGCACAAAATGTGGTTGTTTTCCATGTTATTTGATCAAGAAAAATATTTAATTTGATGTGGGTGTTTTCTGTCTTGCCCATAACTTTGCATCTTTTGATGTAAATGTTTGAGGACAGGGTTTTGTTCTTTCTGCATTCCATTAGAATGACAATGAAGAGAAAGAGAGAGGACAATTCCAACTATTGAATCCTGCGAGATACTGTTCTTATTTATACAACTACATTTTTTTGCAAAAATGGAGATGCTGAAAATACTGCTAATACTAGGCCCAGTGCACTACTGTTGTGAAAACATATATTTTATTATTATTATTTCAAAAATATATTCCGATTTTTCAGGGGGGGGGGGGTTTCAGCACCCCTACTTCCCACGGCTGTGGTCCAGAACGCCCCCCGCTCCTGTTGTCGATAAAAATGTATAGCAACTCCACCCCCAAACTGCTCCGACAACAAAAAACATGTGTGTCTTATCTTAAGTTTAGGTAGTGCCTCCCTGTTTGTTTTTGTCTGTTTTCGTCCGTTTGATACCTAATGAATACAACCCTCCATTTTTCAGGGCCAGCATTCAATTTGTTCCTGAGACTGTGCGACTTCCAGCTGGGGCCATTTGTGGTGAACAACTACACCTCTCCCGGGGTAAACACCCAGCATCCAGACAATCTATCCTCTCCGGTTCTCCCACTACAGCTCTATGCTTCATGAATACTAAACCACAAACATCCGTTTAGCTCCCATGCATGTACCTTCAATCTCCTGTTCAGAGTTAGCGGGTACATTAACACTATAGCCTGTACACTAGGATTTTATTGACCTTGCTTGCTTACAGGGCATTCGGAAAGTATAAATAAGGTGTTATTATTATTTTAAAACCTCTTTTGACGTTGTCGTTATTAGGTATTGTGTGTAGATTGATGAGGACAAGATGAATTTAATCAATTTTAGAATACGGCTGGTAACGTAACAAAATGTGGAAAAAGTCAAAGGGTCTGAATACTTTCCGAATGCACTGTATTTATACTTAATCAAACCAATGGAAACATTTGAAAACATTATAAAACATTTCTTAAACACTGCACCCTCAACACACACACATTAAAATGCTGGCATAAAAATATTTTACTGTACCATCTCAACCATCTTGCACCCCTACACCCTCTCCTCCCCTCCTCCCCCTCTTCCAGATCTTCATGTGTCTGATGTGGATCCTGCTCCAGTTTGTAGTGCTGGCCCTGTACTGGGACATACCACCTATCAGCTCCGAAGAGGGGGGTATCGCTGTGGGAGAGATCGAAGAGAAGGAGCCGCTGGTAAGGGCAGAGGAGACACTGGAGACCTACGGCACTGTCTGGGACGACCAGATAGAGACAACCCTTTCCTCAGAGATACACCATTTCCAGGACCCTTCACAGTGCCCTCCCTCGCCGCCTTCCTCTACCTCTTCCTCGTCCCCTCCTTCGACTATCTCAAACCCCCTCACAATTTTCAGTGCTAGTCAAGGTGAGTGGAGAGATAGAAAACAGCTTTACAGAATCAGACTATTATTTCAGGGATACTATGTCCTAATGTGTTGAAAAAGTTTTCATCATGTGTTGGTCAATGTTGTGTGGGGTGTTATTGTAAGTAATTGATTAAACATGCTGTGATGAAACAATTTCCCAAATTGGGATTAATAAAGTAATACTCTACTCTCTCTCTACTCTTTAGACGTGTATAATGGTAGTTTCTCACCATCTTGTCTGTTGAGTTGTATTGATTCAGTCTCTCAAGTATCTTTCATGTGCCAGCTTGTGTTTGTGTGTGTGTGTCAGATCACTCGTATTGAGTCTCTCTCTGTGTGTGTAGATTGTTGGAAGGAGAAGGTGGTATGCGTGTTGGACTTCCTCTTTAATTGACTCTATGCCTGTGTTGAGTTTTGTGGGCGAAAGGGAGACTAAATTCTAAATGCTGCAAACATTCTTTATCGTTGATGTTTGCCTGTCTGTAGTGGGTTTGAGGACGATGGAAGAAGAGTTGTGAATGTAAAGCGTATCGACTTTGTACGTGGTAAATATTCTCATTCATTAGTTCGTTAGTTTCCAAGATGGCGTAGCAGTCGGACGTGTGTTTGTCTTGTCCCGCGTAAATAGTCGGTTTCTTCAATTTTCGTATATATTTTAATCTCACTTTCCGTCTACGAACTGAATATACTTTCCTGCAACCCGCCTCACCCAATGTGGTACGAATCTGCTATTTTTACACTTTATAACTAGAACCACCATCAGAAGCTAGCCAGCTAACTAGCTACTAGCTAGTAGTCAGTTAGCCACTGCTAGTGGACTTCACCGTTAGCTCAGACACCAGCCAGCTTTAGCTCGGTCAATACCTGCCAGTCTGCACAGCGCGATATCAACCCAGAGCATATCGGACAGCTTTTCTCTACCACATCACTGGATTCCTTCCGCAAGCTCTGGACCATTACACCGGATCATCGCAGCTAGCTAGCTGCAACCGAGTGGCTATTGCTGGCTAACGCCTCTGTCCCGAAGCAAGCACCAGCTAGCCTCGATCTAGGCTCATCTCCCTGTTAGCCGAAGAGGTATACCAGCTAATTCTTGGGCTACAATACCTCTTTGCCAATTGGCCTGGACCCTTCATTGCCGACACGAAGCCCCGCCGATCCATCACGACTGGTCTGCCGACGTAATTGTCCAATGTGATTTCAACAGGATTTTCTGTTGCAATGTCGCTGAAGACCCATCTGCTTGCCCCGGCCTGCTAGCTTTCTGAACGCCATGTTTCCTGCTCGCCTAGCGTAGCAGCGACTACCGAACAGCTCCCTGACTCACCTATTGCTGCTTATTGGACCCTATGATCACTCGGGTACACATGCCTCTCCCTAATGTCAATATGTTTTGTCTACTGCTGTTTCGGTTAGTTATTATTGTTTTATGTTGAGTGAGACCCCAGTCCCGCTCAACATGCCTTAGACAGCTCTTTTGTCGCACCCCCCCACACATGTGGAGACCTCACCTGGCTTAACTGGTGCCTCCAGTTTACCTCCACTGTACTCACATCCTACCATACCCTTGCATGCACATTATGCCTTGAATCTATTCTACCACACCCAGAAATCTGCTTCTTTTATTCTCTGTTCCCAACGCACTAGATGACCAGATCTTATAGCCTTTAGCCGTAGCCTTATCCTACTCCTCCTCTGTTCCTCTGGTGATGTAGAGGTTCACCCAGGCCCTGTAGCCCCCAGCACTACACCTATTCCCCAGGCGCTCTCATTTGTTGACTTCTGTAACCGTAAAAGTTTTGGTTTCATGCATGTCAGAAGCCTCCTCCCTAAGTTTGTTTTATTCACTCTCCTGCCTTTCTAAAGTCTTCGAAAGCCAAGTTAACAAACAGATCGTTGACCATTTCAAATCCCACGCAATTTCAAATCCCGCTATGCAATCTGGTTTCCGAGCTGGTCGTGGGTGCACCTCAGCCACGCTCAAGGTCCTAAATGATTTCATAACCGCCATCGATAAAAGACAGTACTGTGCAGCTGTCTTCATCAACCTGGCCAAGGCTTTGGACTCGACGCATTCTGCCTCGCCTGGTTCACCAACTACTTCTCTGATAGAGTTCAGTGTGTCAAATCGGAGGGCCTGTTGTCCAGACCTCTAGCAGGCTCTATGGGGGTGCCACAGGGTTCAATTCTCGGGCTAACTCTCTTCTCTGTATATATCAATGATATCGCTGCTAATGACTGGAACGAATTGCAAAAATCACTAAAGCTGGAGACTATTATCTCCCTCTCTAACTTTAAAAGCATCAGCTGTCAGAGCAGCTTATCTGATCCATCTCTACGCAGACGACACCATTCTGTAAACATCTGGCCCTTCTTTGGACACTGTTAACAAACCTCCAAACAAGCTTCAATGCCATACAACACTCCTTCAATGGTCTCCAACTGCTTTTAAATACTCGTAAAACTAAATGCATGCTCTTCAACCGATTGCTTCCCACACCTGCCCGCCCGACTAGCATCACTGCTCTGGATGGTTCTGACTTAGAATATGTGGACAACTACAAATACCTAGGTGTCTGGTTAGACTGTAAACTCTCCTTCCAGACTCACATTAAGCATCTCCAATCCAAAATTAAATCTAGAATTGGCTTCCTATTTCGCAACAAAACCTCCTTCACTCATGCTACCAAACATACCCTCGTAAAACTGACTATCCTACCGGTCCTTGACTTCGGAGATGTCATTTACAAAATAACCTCCAACCCTCTACTCAGCAAATTGGATGTAGTCTATCACAGTGCCATCCGTTTTGTCACCAAAGCCCCTTCCATATACTACTCCCCACTGCGACTTGTATGTTCTCGTTGGCTGGCACTCACTACATATTCGTCGCCAAACCCACTGGCTCCAGGTCATCTATAAGTCTTTGCTAGGTAAAGCCTCGCCTTATCTCAACTCACTGGTCACCATAGCAACACCCACCCGTAGCACGCACTCCAGCAGGTATATTTCACTGGTCATCCCCAAAGCCAACACCTCCTTTGGCCACCTTTCCTTCAAGGTCTCTGCTGCTAATGACTGGAACGAATTGCAAAAATCACTAAAGCTGGAGACTATTATCTCCCTCTCTAACTTTAAAAGCATCAGCTGTCAGAGCAGCTTACCGATCACTGTACCTGTACACAACCCATCTGTAAATAGCACACCCAACATACCTCATCCCCATATTGTTATTTATAAATGTTTTGCTCTTTTGCAACCCAGCATCTCTACTTGCACATCATCATCTGCACATCTATCACTCCAGTGTTAATGCTAAATTGTAATCATTTTGCCACTATGGCCTATTTATTGCCTTACCTCCCTAATCTTACTACATTTGCACACACTTTACATAGTCAATAACACAATAGAAAAATCTGTTTGTTTATCCCATGTGTAACTCTGTATTGTTGTTTTTGTCGTACTGCTTTGCTTTATCTTGGCCAGGTTGCAGTTGTAAATGAGAACTTGTTCTCAACTGGCCTACCTGGTTAAATAAAGGTGAAAAAAAATGTACAAAAATTCAGGGGTTTTCCAGCTTTGTCAAGTTTTCAAGGAAGTTTGAAGTATGCCTGCATATGTGGTGAAAATTTTTTATGGATTTTCTTACCTCTCTCTCTCTCTGTTTCTGTAGAGTTTCTGAGGGAGGAGGTGGTGGTGCTCCTCACTGCACAGTTCATCACCCTCTTCAACCAGACAGCACTGGAGGTAAGAGCTTCTGCGGCAACAGCCTAAACAAGGACGCCATCTTTTTTGTTGTTGCATCGTAACCACATCATATGCCTAACCCTAACCGTATTTCAAGACCTGAAAGCTCTTTTTCATGTTCATACCTTTTCACAATATCATTTTGACGTTACACCTTGTTCATTGAGTGGGAACTGGGAACTCTTTCCCATAAAGAGGTAAACAAATACTGATGTAATATCCTGTTTTCCTCTCTCTCCCTATGGCGACTACCCTGACATAGTGATGTAATTTCTTATGTCCCCCTTCCCCTTCCTCTCTAGACCATGGTGACACCTCTGACCCAGCGCTCTTTTGGCTTCGGAGAGCTTGCCAACAGCCTGATGTACAGCCTGTGTGGCGTTGAGGTGATCCTGGGCTTCTTCTTGGTGCGTGGGCTGAGTCGCCAGGTGGAAGACCGTGTGGTGCTGGCCGTGGGGCTGGTCATCTGCAGTGTTGCCTGCGTCTGGTGCCTCATCTTCCTGGCCAACCCCCAGGGTGAGTGGGTGGGAGTAGGGTGAACCTAATGGCTGATCTTGGGTCAGTTGAGCATTTTCCCCACTAAAAGTTAAGGTTAGGATTGGGGAAAGGGAAGCTGATCCTAGATCTGTACCCACGGTTGGTGTGAGACTCCAGGGGTGGATAGGGTGGTGAGGTGACTATGAAGGTGTTAATGATCGATCTGTAAGTCTTATAAAACCCACCACTCGGAGGTACATGAAGACCACACATATAAGCAAGCAGACACACACAAACACGCACACACATACACCTCTTTTCCTAGAGGGAGTTGTAGTAGTAGAATTACAACCATTTCACCAACAATAATCCATCTGACTGAGGTTGTGTCTCTTCCTGTGTCCAGGCGGGTACTCCTGGGAGTTGGCAACGTTCATCATCGGAGTGTTCCTGCAGCTGCTCGGGCTTCCCTTCGTGGCCGTGTCCCAGGTGTCGCTCTTCTCCAAAGTCACTGCAGAGAAAACGCAAGGTGGGTGTCTGACTTACATCACCGCCGTTTGACTCATGGCATAGCAGTTTGATAGCGTATCACTCCAGTTGGGTCAGCGAATGTGATAATTGCATGTATTGGTTCATTGAGCTGGACTCACCATAGTGCTGATTTATGATGATATTTAGAAATGTTATTTCGAGAAGGAATACAAATATTAATATTAAAGACTGATTTTAAATAAAATAATGAAATATTGTTGCTTTGGTTTTGTTTTATTATCTTCTGAAAATGAAATGTTCCAATAATGCACTTGTGTGAAGGTTGAGTTAATCTTAGTCAATCAGGCTCTTTGACTCATGGCAATGCTGAGAATGATGAGGGGAATGATCATTAACTATCACTAAATGGCCATTTGTTTTACAGGAAGGGGAGGTCATTAATCACTCAAATTAATGGGATTGTCTTTGTGTTTGTGTGTGTGTTCCTGGTGGTGTCTAGGGTTCAGTCAAGGCGTGAGGCGCTCTGTTGGGGGGCTGGCTACTATCCTGGGGCCTCTCTGGGCTGGAGGACTGACCGGTAACTTGTACCTGATGCTTGGAGTGATGCTGGCTCTTCTCCTCATGATCACAGTGAGTAGTCACAGTGTCTGTGCCTATTCAATCCCATGATAGAGTTAAAGAAGTTACGATCTATCAATCTATGAACTTCATTCACGAGGATTTAGCACCTCACTACTTTTTCAAGTGGCGCATGTTAGCCACATTTGATGAGGCTTTTTGTGGCTAGCATGTACACTTTTACAATTTAACGTTGGATTGTTATTTCCAGGTGATGCTGATACTATCCTATGATCGCCTAGTCGAACCCAAAGTAGTGCAGCACGCCCAGAGCTCAGACAACGGAGAATAGACAAGAGTCATGTTCAGTAGGGAGAAAATGTTTTGAAATGGGGAGGCATGACCTGAACTTGTCCAATAAGAGCACAGCTTCTGGGTTTCCGTTGCAACGCATATTGCTACAGGTATGCACTACTGAACACGTCCCTGCTGTCAACTTGAATGACAACTGAAGCCCTAATAAAGGTCAAAGGTGAGGTGATGTGACACATACAGTATGTCTCCCAACTACTATGAGAAGGTCAATGAATGCACATTACAATAAAGGTGGTGTGTGTCTAAACTCTGCAATGCAGAAGAGATCCAACCAATGACCTATAGGCTTATCCAACCCACTTTAAAGCTCTGTGGAGTCTATTTTACGTTCACACTTTATTTGGATAGTCCAGTCATACTATCAACAAAGTATCTGTTGATGAGCAACTTTTAAAATGTTTTTATTTCACCTTTATTTAACCAGGTAGGCTAGTTGAGAACAAGTTCTCATTTGCAACTGTGACCTGGCCAAGATTAAGCAAAGCAGTTCGACACATACAACAACACAGAGTTACACATGGAATAAACAAACATACAATCAATAATACAGTAGAAAAATCTATATACAGCATGTGCATATGAGGTAGGATAAGAGAGGTAAGGCAATAAATACTGCTTGCTAAGGTTGTTGTTATAGGGTTAGGTTTAGAATAAGGGCTAAGGTTAGGGTTAGGGCTATGGTTAAGATAAGGGTTAGAAATAGGTTCAGGGTTAGTATATAGTTAGTTGAAACGTTACTGAGTCTGTAGAGCATCTACAGATGGACTATTCAAATAAAGTGTTACCCATTTTCCTATCCCAACACGAATCTTTGCACATTTGAGCAAACTTCTTTGAAATATTGTTGCTTGTAGTGTTTCTGTAGTAGATAGAATATTTAATATCTACCAAAAGACGTATCCATAAATATATAACATGGTATTACGGATGTACACAAGGGGGCACCGTTGCTCTCTGTTTGAATATTTTGGAATGATGTAATTGATGTTGAATAAATCAAGTTTTCAAAACTGCTATTTATAGTGCACTTGTTGGTGAAGAACATTTGTGTTTCCATATCTGAACTATGTACCCATGCTAGCTTCCTTTAATCTTTCCTTTCTTATAATAGATCCCGTTGTGCCAGGAGGAGTGCCTTTCACCTCTCGTTTTTACCTCTCTCATATCACTGCTTATGTAGATAGCTATTCAAGATAGCCAAGGGTATAGGGAGGAAGGAAGAGAATGGAATAGCAAGTAGCATTAGTAATCAGGCAACCCAGTTGTACCGTAGATCAGAATACATAACAGAAGACACTCATTTGTGTTGCCTATGTAGAGAGGAAGTGCATATTTCTATCTGCATTTTGGATGCTTTAACATGTGCTTCGTAAAGGACATTTGTAAACCTTTACAATGGTCAACAGACGAAATAATTTTACATATACATTGGTATTTACTCTAAAATGTTTAGCAATAAAAAAAACAAAAAAAACAAGCATCATCAATTAGGGGTGCTATTGCAGTGAAATACTGTCTAATACCTAGTTTGTTTAAAGGGATACGTCAGGATTTTGGCAAGGAAGCCCTTTATCTACTTCCCCAGAGTCAGATGAACTTATGGATAACATTTTTATGTCTCCGAGTGCAGTGTGAAGGAAGTTGCTCACTAGCGTTAGCGCAATTGCTAACTAGCGTTAGCGCAATGACTTGACGTCTATGGTAACTGCTAGCAAGCTAGTAGATACTATAGACTTCCAGTCATTACGCTAATGCTAGTTAGCATTGGCTCACTGAACTACTTCTAACTTCCTTCATACTGGATGCAGATACGGTACATAAAAATGGTATCCATGAGTTCATCTGACTCTGGAGAAATAGAGTATTGCCAAAATCCCGAAATATCCCTTTAATCATAAGCTGTTCAAAATGTGCCACTAGGGAGCACTGTGTGCTCTGCAGAACGCTTGGAGCACCATCAAGGATCTGTAGATCCTGCTGTACACAAATGCCCATGTTCTCCCATTTCCACTGTGTTAGGCCATGCTATCAGATAAGGCTCGGTAACCTTTACAATGTTCTAATACTGCTAGCATGGCGTGTTTAGCATATGTCAGGAGAGGGATTCATGAAATGGGGAAACAAAGGCAAGCATTATACAACCATGTGTTTACTGTAGGCCTAGTACATCTATGCCCTGCTCAGGACATGAAATGTTTTTTACCTTTGAATAAAGATAAACTCTTGGTTTTAGAAAAAGCTAGCCTTGTCAACAACATCATGTTTTGTAATTGTCACATCAATGCATTTACCATGGAACTTAGGCCTGTATTCGATCAATTGCACGTAGAGGAAAAACTGCAGGTTCCATCAGGATGTAATCACTGTAATCATCGATTGGAGGTGTAATTACCCGCATTAAAAACAAAACACACCCAACAAGCTGTTCCACTCTCAGACATTATCATTGAACATGGATGCGAAACCATACTTGCCCTTAAAGGGATAGTTCACTGTTTCGAAGCTAAAACCAAAACATGAACTATCCCTTTAAAATGTATTATAAACATTATTAGTGAACCTGCAGCGTAGTTTCCTTTTTTATAGATTTGGGGCCTTACTTTTAAACAGATAGATCCAGTTAATCCAGAAATAATTCAGGAACCCAGATGATATGGTACCATATTTAACTTTTGTAGCCCTTTCCTGTGGTCAAATGACCAAATCGCCCTCTAGTGGCCTGATGGGTGGAATGTTATTCATATTTTTCGTAATTTCATAGTTAATAAACATTATTAAACAAAACAGCTGAACGTCCAGTGTTTCTATATCAAACGGTTTTCTCATATTTCAGTCTTCTGTGATGTACATAAAGGTGTAATATTGGGACGTAAAACTCAAAATGTAGTACACTTCAACTCTATACCTGACATGGTAGAGGCGTCTTCTTATTTTCTAAGCCCATAACCACGAGTGTGATGTGTATACTTTGAAACAAAAGTAGATTTGTTTAAGACTACCTGATTTAGCCCACTGCAGTAAAAGTTTAAAGATAGATTGTACTTTCCTCTCCCAAAAATGTGAGGGAAATCCGCTCAAGTTTGAATAATACCTGGAAGAATTAGTGATGCATAGGTGTAGGCTATAATCCTGTGATCCAATTGATGAAATATTTCTTGTTGTTTCCACCTGGACTCTATAACAGTCTACAGGTGACGAAAATCACAACGACTGAAAAGGGAAAGTGCATGCCCTTGTGCCTGTATCTTACATATACCCTGATGGACTCAACGTTACTTGAGTTATGAATTATTAAAGGGCCTACACGGAAGAGCCATTTGAGGCTCAGACCGAAAGTGATTTGTTTTTACAGCAGATGAAGATGCTACATGCTGAAGTGAAAATTTGAGACACTAGACAAAGGGAAGACAGAACAGTATGACATAATCGCTGCATATATTGCAGTCATACAGGTTTCAGGACATAACCTACTCTAATATCAGCGTAATTAGAATGACCCAGTAACTACCATGTGACTACTGTGTAACAAAGGAGTAGGCCTAAGTACATTTCTGGAGCCATTTTAACAATGATGGTTGAATGTGGTTGTTTTACCTACATTTGTTGAAGGAACTGATTGTAAGTCCTTTCGGATAAAGCTTCTGCTAAATGACCAAAATGCAAATGCAGTTTACTACCTAGTACACCATAATTGCACAATTTATTCCTCATAGACATTTCGGAATACATCTCTTCTAATACATAGTGTTATCCCAGTCTCTAAGCACTGATTTACAGTCATGTTGGCGTGTCTAGAACGAGCATGTCGGGAATATTCTACCTTGAGCGAATCCGCTCTGAGGGTAAATGAGCTTTTAGTCACCTGACAAAGATAAAGTTAAGTGAGCTGCAAGAATAACAGCATATAATTTGACATCAGCTGATGTATTACAATTATCTCTTTGGAAATACAGTGGTAGGCTATAGGACCCTTTCCCTGATTATATTATTAGTCTTGGAGAATGATTGCTAATGGGCCGTGGATGATTGATGAACAAGTCAGAAGAGAAATATGAAAGAGACAAAAACAGACCAGGGCTATTTCATTCATTCCATCTCACATTTTAGTCTTGGCTATAGAGAAACAGAACTATGTGTTTTAAAGATACACTGATGAATAGATTGCGTCTTTAGGAAATACATTGTCGTGAATTCATGCGATTTGGTTGGATTCGGTTTGTCTATTAAATGCTTTGAAATAGACATCAGTACTCGCAGTCACATACCGTCACTCTTGGTTGAATATATGGTGTGGTGTTGTTGGCTTAAACCAGTGTTCTTGAACCCTGGTCCAATTTTTTTTCATATGGTTTGCAGGCTTTTGTTCCAGCCCAGCACTAACACACTCGATTCAACCAAATCAGCTAATCATCAAGCTGTCCATTAGTTGATTCATCTGTGTCAGTAAAGGGCTGGAACAAATGCATACACACCCTGTGGATCCCCGGGTTGGAAGTCCAGGATTGAAGATCACA
The DNA here is from genome assembly GCF_034236695.1 of Oncorhynchus nerka. NCBI lineage: Eukaryota > Metazoa > Chordata > Actinopteri > Salmoniformes > Salmonidae > Oncorhynchus > Oncorhynchus nerka. Next base: position 4,473,886 of record NC_088424.1, on the reverse strand, counting down.
ATAGCTTATTAGGTTCTTACAAAGATCTTAGAAGGATCCTTGTAGCATGTAATGATCAGGTCAGCCAGCCGCCATATTGTGACTGTATCAACTGTTGGGTCACAACATGAGATTATGTGGCAGACCTATGATCAGCCAGGATTATCCATTTAACATCTTTGAAATGTCTGCCTGGATGGTTACTCCATTCATTGATGTCTACATTGAGTGTACAAAACATTAAGAACACCTTCCTAATATTGCCCACAAAAAAGCCTCAATTCGTCAGGGCATGGACTCTACAAAGTGTCGAAGGCGTTCTACAGGGATGCTGGCCCATGTGGACTCCAATGCTTCCCACAGTTGTGTCAAGTTGGCTGGATGTCCTTTGGTTGGTGGACCATTCTTGACACACGGGAAACTGTTGAACATGAAAAACCCAGCGGCGTTGCAGTTTTTTACACAAACCAGTGCGCCTGGCACCTACTACCATACCCCATTCAAAGGCATTTAAATATTTTGTCTTGCCCATTCACCCTCTGAAGGAAACAGATACACAATCCATGTTTTAATTATCTCAAGGCTTAGAAGTCCTTCTTTAACCTGTCGCCTCCCATTAATTTACACTTATTGAAGTGGATTTAACAAGTGACATCAATAAGTGATCATAGCTTCCACTTGGATTCACCTGGTCAGTCTGTCACGGAAAGAGCAATGATTTGTACAGTCAGTGTATATGCCTTGATATATACACAAGCCTATATTCAGCGCAACAAAAGTGCCTTTTAAAGGGCTTAGATAAGGAAGGAATACTGTACACATGAATCTATTTTCTATTGACCAGTGCCCTGCAGTATAGGCTACAGATGATTATATTACAATGTGAAAATAAGAGAGGCAGCGAGGGTTCATGGCTCACTATCAACGAATACAAACCAAATGTATATTTGCCTTAACTCATAAGCCGCTTGAGTGTGTGTGTGTGTGAGTGTGCGTGAATCTGAATCTGAATCTGTATTCTGCGGCACAACCTCAGATATTGAATCAATCGCCTCCACCCACTCCCCGGCTCAGCTCTCCACACACATACACTCATATCTGTGCCTTTGTGAAAATTAATACCCCAGGGGGATAGCCTGTGTTTGGTTGGACGCCTGGTTCATTGATACTGCTACTTGTAGTACATTGCCAATTGAAATCCATTCAGGCCTTTTGCTCAGCCAATTAGTAGGTATACCTATTGAGAATTGGATTGAACATCTGTGTCGTGTTGCTTTTTGAGGTGAAATACAGTGATTGGATGTCATTTTCTGAAGTAAATGTAGTCTAGTATTTTGATGCAGAATATTATGTAGAATAAGGCATCTGTTATGACAATGTCCTGTGAAGGGTTAAACCTTTAGTCGTGTTCAAGTTCTACCCAGTAAATATTAACTTTACTCATGTCTCTCTGCCTAATGCATGTACTGTATCTAGTAACGCAACATGTCAGAAGAGGAATCAAACCCTATTTTTCTGATCGTGTGACTTGACCAGGAAATATTCTGGGCGCTAGTTAGAGATTCTCTCCATAACATATTCCCAGCCCAGGTCATATGTTCTGGAACAACTCGTGGCCATATGAAATAGGGAACAACTATAGGAAATAGGAAAATGTTAGCACCTCATTCCAAAAGCCAAAGGCGCTGTGGATGGATGCAGCACCTCGACCCTCCCACTGCTCAGCAATGATGAGATACAGTATCTAATAAGAAAAACAACCATACCTGTAACAGGCACTCCCATCTCACCTCACAACATTGTGTAACGAATCTCGTCCTCCTCTCATGAGGAGGAGAAGCGAGAAGGATCAGAGGACCAATTTGCAGCGTGGTAAGTGTCCATAATGTTTATTTTACTACATAAACTGAACACTCCGAAATACAAAACAATAAACGTGAAATGAACGAAACAGTCCCGTGTGGTACTAACACGGAAGACAAACACCCACAACTCAAAAGTGAAACCCAGGCTATCTAAGTATGATTCTCAATCAGGGACAACAATTGACAGCTGCCTCTGATTGAGAACCATACTAGGCCGAACTCAAAAACCAACATAGAAAAACCAACATAGACTGTCCAGCCAACTCACGCCCTGACCATACTAAAACAAAGATAAAATAACAGAACTATGGTCAGAAGGTGACACATTGCCTGCAAAAGACCGTTTCAACCATGGAAACAAAGTCAAAACAAAAGCGGCAGAAATCGATAGCCTCTTACCCCAGGACATACGAATAGAATCAATTAAGCCGAAACATCCAAAGGGGCATGACCGGTGTTCCTCATGTTGCATTTGATTGAGTCCTTACTGAGAATGTAGCTCCCCTCAAAATTCCCAGTGGATATTACAGTAGGTGCACGGTCGTGGATGTTTCTGTAGAGCTATCCGCAGTAGAGCATTAACGTCATTAATAACAGTGTGTGTGGAAGGATATTATCAAATTATTAGCGCTTCATAGGTTACCCAGGGATCAATAATAAGCCCGCTCTCATTTATAATCCTCAGGGCTGCAATGCACTGCGGGGCTTTTGGCGTTTAAACAAGGCTGCGTTTATCTATTCACGGATATGCTCAGAGGGACGAATACATTTGAACATATAATATAATATATTATACTGATGTGGTGCTTTATTGTGGGATATTTTGTGTGCAATAACACAGAGACACAACACACAGGCATACAACAGACACATCGATAAACAGACACTGGTCCCATACTGTAGGCTACACTTGCATGCAATACACACAGGTATGAAGTGTATACAGTCATGCAAGTACTGTACGGTGTGAGACTGCTAGAATGGACTGCTATTACACAAAACTAAACTCAGTGAGTCAGTGTATAGTTCACCCATCGGAGATATTACTTTTGGGTCCCATTTGAAATGACGTGCAGCTTATAAAGGCTTCATAAACATCTATAACCGTATGTCATGCTCTATAAAGGCTTCATAAACGTGGCATAACTGTGTGACATAACCACCGATGTCAAATGTGCTTTAAGTCAAATGTGCTATAACCCACTTTGTCAAATATGGCATAAACCTGTGCTTTATAACGGGTGGCATAAGCACTGCTTAATAGAAGCTTTATGAATTCTATTAAAATGAAGCTTCACAAAGCATTTATAACCTTGTCATGTATCTTGGTGGAGCATTGCAACACCAGGATAGTGGGTTCAATTAGCGGGCTCACCGATACTTAAATGTGTGCACGCATGACTGTAAGTTGCTTTGGATAAAAGTGTCTGCTAAATTGCATATATTATATTACTCTAAAACATGTCTAGGATGGCCCAACCTCTTACCCTCTTGGGTGCATAGCCAATATTGGACCTGACTTTCCCCAAAATGCTGTGCTTCTGGATGACACACACTCTAAAGTGTAGTCATGCACAGCAAAAATGTTGGTAGGACCTTTTAAAATCTGTTTAAATGTTTTGCCTAATTCAGTTTTCTTTTTTGTGTGTAGTTTCCCTTTAATTCAGTGAGCATGCTCTGCACTGTTGTATGGTTAGCAGTATTTCTGTAGCGCAGTAAGCACACGTGTGCCCACTTGTGGTGCCACTGGACAGCGAAAAACTATTAAATGAATCTTTATTTATTTTCATTTATATTAATTTGTAGTAGTTCAGTTTTGAGTTAGATTTACATAGCTACCTCAATCATAAAAAAAAAAAAGTTGACTTCACAGCAATTGCTAGCTGGCTAACGAAATTTAGCTAGCTAGCAGGCTCAGCTAAATTAAAATCCCCCTAGATACAGCCAAGTTTCATCGTCACGTCCTGAGATTTGTAAATTAATATAATAATACGACTTGAATGGAGTTTCCCATCTATGCATTTAGAGTATTTTTGGCACAGCACAGAAATGCCTTTATCCAGACCTGCTAACTTTCTTAGTTGATACTTTTAAGGTTGGGACCAACATGCAGTACCTCCAGCAGGCAGAGAGGCAAGAACCATTCGCCCACCACCTCAGGAACAAGCGACACTATTCACAGCCCTGTGTAATGTTCAATGTAATTGCATTACTGGACTTTTTGAAACTTCATGTAATTGTGTTGTTTTAAAAATGTCAAGATTAAAGGACATGTGTACTTTAAACACGTCTGTAATGTTTATTTGATTTAGCTGTGATAATTCACTAAGTGTTCCCTATTTCCCTAAGTGTGGCAGCAGGTAGTCTAGTGGTTAGAGCATTGGGCCAGTAACTGAAAGGTTGCGAGGTCTGAGGTGACAAGGTGAAAATCTATCGTTCTGCCCCTGAACAAGGAAGTTAACCCACTGTTCCTAGGCCGTCATGGTAAATAAGAATGGGATTTTAACTGACTTAAAAGGTTAAAAAAATTAAAAATAAAGGTACAAATTAAAGTGTTAACACATTTGTGTTTACATTATTAAGCTTGTATGTGTTATCAATGGCTGCAGGTTGCTCACTTCAAACAAAGTATTACAGGACACTAAATCAAACGTCAATAAGTCGGTTATCAACGTTCTGCTGATTTACGAAGGTTCTCTCATGATCCACAGGTTACTGTAGGGTGTGAGAGGTATTTCAATTGGGTTGATGGACCCGCAAAGCTTGTGTGTGTGTGTCAGAGCCAAGATGATTTGGAGTAGTCCAACCTGAGACTGCCGCTCTTCTGTTCCCATGCTGGAGACCAGGATTTGATTGCAACCTGTTACAATGGTCGTTCAGCGGGGGAGTGGGTGAATGTGTCAAAGACCTGACTGGGCCCAGCACCACGCGATATGGCTTTGTTATATTGTTGAGTGTGTGTTTGTGTACTGAAAGCCACTTTCAGTTAGGGGCTATCATCAAGGTAAGTATTTCTTGGTGTAACATCGTCTTTAGGCTACATACAGTGCTTTCAGAAAGTATTCAGACTCCTTGACTTTTCTCACATTTTGTTATGCCTTATTATAAAATGGATGGATAATTTTTTTCAATCTACACACAATACCCCATAATGACAAAACAAAAACAGGATTTTAGAAACTGAAATATCACATTTACATAAATATTCAGACCCTTTACTCAGTACTTTGTTGAAGCACCTTTGGCAGTGACTACAGCCTTGCGTTTTTCTTGGGTATGATGCTACAAGCTTGGCACATTTGTATTTGGGTAGGTTCTCCCATTCTTCTCTGCAGAGCCTCTCAAGCTCTGTCAGGTTGGATGTGGAGCGTTGCTGCACAGCAATTCTCAGGTCTCTCCAGAGATGTTCGATCGGGTTCAAGTCCGGGCTCTGGCTGGGCCACTCAAGGACATTCAGAGACTTGTCCTGAAGCCACTCCTGCATTGTCTTGGCTGTGTGCTTAGGGTCGTTGTCCTGTTGGAAGGTGAACCTTCGCCCAAGTCTGAGCTTTTGAGCGCTCTGGAGCAGGTTTTCATCAAGGATCTCTCTGTACTTTTCTCTGTTCATCTTTCGCTCAATCTTGACTAGTCTCCCAGTCCCTTCCGCTGAATAACATCCCCACATCATGATGCTGCCACCACCATGCTTCACTGTAGGGATGGTGCCAGGTTTCCTCCAGAACTGACATTTGGCATTCAGGTCAAAGAGTTCAAACTTGGTTTCATCAGAGCAGAGAATCTTGTTTCTCATGGTCTGAGAGTCCTTTAGGTGTCTTTTGCTGTGCCTTTTACTGAAGACTGGCTTACGTCTGGCCACTCTACCACAAAGGCCTGATTGGTGGAGTGCTGCAGAGATGGTTGTCTTTCTGGAAGGTTCTCCCATCTCCACAGAGAAACTCTGGAGCTCTGTCCCCGATTGCTCAGTTTGGCCTGTTTGGCTAGCTCCAAGAGTCTTGGTGGTTCCAAACTTCTTCCATTTAAAAATGATGGAGTCCACTGTGTTCTAGGGGACCTTCGATGATGCGGACATTTTTTGGTACTCTTCCCCAGATCTGTGCCTCGACACAATCCTATCTCGGAGCTCTATGTACAATTCCTTCGACCTCATGGCTTGGTTTTTGCTCTGACATGCACTGTCAATGGTTGGATCTTATATAAACAGGTGTGTGCCTTTCCAAATCATGTCCAATCAATTGAAGTTTCCACAGTTGGACTCCAATCAATTTGTAGAAACATCTCAAGGATGATCAATGGAAACTGAATGCACCTGAGCTCAATTTCGAGTCTCATAGCAAATGGTCTGAATACTTATGTAAATAAGGTATTTTTGTGTTTTATTTGCAAAAATGTCTAAAAACCTGTTTTTACTTTGTCATTATTGGGTATTGTGTGTCGATTGTTGAGGAATTTTATTTATTTAATCCATTTTAGAATAATGCTGTGACATAACAAAATGTGGAAAAAGTGTAGGGGTCTGAATACTTTCCGAATGCATTGTATAAGCCTGGTATATCAACTATTCAAGGTTGGCTCTAGCGGAAGTGGCCTTCCTGAGTAAAGTATTTGTCAGCAGGCCTTTGTTAGCCAAAACATCCCCCCTGGTCGTCACAATTTAACACAGCCACAAAGTCATAATTATGGCTATTTTTTTATTTATTTTAATTTTACCTTTATTTAACTAGGCAAGTCAGTTAAGAACAAATTCTTATTTTCAATGACGGCCTAGGAACAATGGGTTAACTGCCTGTTCAGGGGCAGAACGACAGATTTGTACCTTGTCAGCTCGGGGATTTGAACTTGCAACCTTCCGGTTACTAGTCCAACCCTCTAACCACTAGGCTACCCTGCCGCCCTTTCCAACATTTATCTTCTTAAAATGTGATTTTAAACCTAACCCTATCTAATGAAGGCCACATTTGATGCATTGGTCCATAAGACCTTCCGCGCATTTGGGTGGAAGTGTCTGGAAACAAGATCAGGTGTAATGTGACTAACATGACTTCACTTTAGAGCGTTTGCCATCCTTCAGCACAACATGTCACCCTTTATAAAGCACATGTTTATATCATATTCAATATTGACATGGGTGATTATGTCACACTGTTATGCCACATTTATGAACCCTTTATAAAGCATGACATACGGTTATAGATGCTTTATAAGACATTGATGTAGCGCTTATGAAGGCTTTATGAAGCCTTTATAAGCTGAACGTAATTTAAAGCGAGACCGACTTTTGTCTCCAAAAATACACACATTACATTAAATCTTTGAGACAACAGTCAACATTTTGCTTTTCATACTGTAAAATAGGCACAATTTAGCCACCAAAAAAAAACATGTTCCTCACAAATCTTCAAGCAGGATGTCCCAAAACGTCCGTATAACCATGTTACAGGTTTTTTATCCCATAAGTTGTATATGTCAATCAAGTTGGATATGCTGGTTAACATTTCCTGTCTCAATTACACTAGATAGGGGACTTTTGACGTACAGTACTCAGTAGCAGGCACCATGTTGTCTGTAAGGCCCCAGACACCCTTAAGTTAAGGAGCTTTACGTGCCCCTGTCGGCCTGCCTATCTCCACCCTCTCAGACACAGTATCCTCAGTTCAAGGATTAAAGTAGTTCATATACATATCAGTTTAAGGATTACCCCCTTCAACACTGTCATTCTCCCCACTAAACCTTGAATTAATGGGTATCAGTATAGATCTGTAAGGGTTGGCATAGCATGATCATTTTGAGCAAGTCTCAATGCTACTTTCAATAAAGTGCAGAGACAGCTCAAAATAACTAAAAAGCCCAAACTCAGAGAATTTAATGTTATATCTGATATGTTTTCTGGGCCAATTAAGCTGAGGTTCGTTTGAAGTTCTGCGTTGAAGGGAGGGAGGCTGTCTTTCTAGCCCGGCCTGAACTCACCAGCGAGGGGAAATAGAGGGGAACCGGGACCCCAGGGGTCCCGGTTCTCAGAGCCTGGGTGTGTAATCCAGTCTAACGTGCATGCAAATCTCATCTGTGCCCACACACAATGACTTGTCTGTGTTGGTGGCCTGGGAGGAGAGCGAGGTAGACCTGGTGGATTTTCTCTGTGTGCCAGAGATACCCTGATAGTCATATACAGGTAACTGCCAAAACAAAGGGAACACCAAACATAAAGTGTCTTGCAACATGGTATAGATTCTACAAGTGGCTGGAACACTATGGGAGGGATGCGACATCATTCTTCCACGATAAATTACATAATTTGGGATTTTCTTGATAGTGGCGGAAAGGGGCCGCTCCAGAAGCTCCCATAATTGGGTTGAGGTCTGGTGACTGAGGCGGCCATGGTGTATGGTTTACATAATTTTTATGCTCATCAAACCATTTCGTGCCCTGTGGATTGGGACATTGTCATCCTATGGGAGCATAGCCATGGTAGCCAAAATAATGGTCTGCCCAGCATTTTTATACTTGACCCTAAGCATGATGGGATGTTAATGGCTTAATTAACTCAGCAACCACACCTGTGTGGAATCACTTTCAATATACTTTGTATCCCAAATGTTTTACTAAAGTGTTTTAATTATTTTGGCAGTTACCTGTAGATAAAGCATAGATACACAAACAAAGCAGACCTGGGTTCAAATAGTATCTGTTTTCTTTGGAAAGTGTTGAGCATTGGAACGAGCCTGCCTTAAGTGCAAGATGGGTGAGGTTTGGGGTTTGCACCTTTAGGACTATTCCATTGGTTCCATTGTCCCAGGCTGCCAGGCGAGCTCAATCAAGTGCAGCACACATATTTTCGAGACATTAAAAATAGGCATGCCATAAAATACTATTTGAACACAAAGAATGGTTCAGAATCTTCCTTAGGGGCTGTTACCCAAACGTCTTGCTAATTAGCCAGACATTATTAATGCTAATGGCGTCTGAAGAGAGAAGATACAGCATCGCCAATAGAGGAACAATGTGCGGATAGCTACTTGGCACTTCTCGTGACACGGGTCTCTGCAGGCAAACAAAGTTGGCAAAGCGCATCTCTGGGGAAATTAAAAATCATTGTTTTTTCTGGACAATTACATTGAATCCCCTTTTCAGAAATTGGCTGCAGCTCCTCCGAATCTATTTTTTTATTGGTTTGTTCTGGCTACCGTATCTACCTAGTCCAGGGCTCTCCAACCCTATTCATGGAGAGCTACCATCCTGTAAGTTTTCATTCCAACCCTTTTCTAGTGCACTTGATTGTAATGATTAGCTGGTTTATAAGATTAATTCATCAAGTTAGTTACAACTGGGGTTGAAAACCTAGTGAAAACCTACAGTTGGGTAGCTCTCCAGGAACAGAGTTGGAGAGGTCTGATCTAGTCTATGCCCATTGTTGAACTTCACTGAGTTTGCCCACGTGGAATGGTATGGGAGGTGGGAATGGGATTGGGATTGGATGAGAGGGTGTAGGGAACGGGATTTTTCCCAGGGTTCCAGATCAGAGGCAGAAACACAGGGAACTCTGTTTACATCTGTCGCTATTTTATAGATTTATAGGATTTAGGGCATATGCTCTTCAGCACACACTCTTTCATCTTAAACATGGGATTAGACGGTCCTGTGTGAGCGTTTATGCATTGATGTGTGTGTTGTGTGTGTCTCTGTCCCTTCAAATGAATATGCTCTCTTATCCCTTTATCCTCTATTGTGTGTGAGGGCTGTCTGTATATATGCCATGCTGCATTGAACCCCTCCCACCTCCCCACCCCCACCTCCACCCACACCCCCACCCCCAACTCCACCCTTTCATTTGGATAGCATTGTGTGTATGTGTGTGTGCATGTGTGTGCCTGTGTTTATGTTCCCCTCGTACCTCTTCCATTGTGATCCCAGTTGGCAGACTATAGCTCAGCGGGGGGCTCCACTCCAATTTGCCATCGTTTGTCACCATTTGTTCGCCCAACAAACAAATGTTGGCACTCAATCTCTCCTGTTTGTCACAGTCACACACATCACTGAATTCCTCCTCTCATAAAATAACAATGAGAATCCAGTCAGTCTATAACATTATTAAATAGTATAGGGCTACATTGAATTTCCATACTGCCCTTTCTAAGTATACAATCTGACATTAAAGTGTAATTCAGTAATTGTCTTTGCATTATTAATGAGAGCTTCTCAAAATACTGTTAATCACAAGTGAGTAAATGCTATGACGGTTCTATTGTCCCCATGGAGACTGTGGGCTTTATCATGAGATCCTCAAGCTCATGCTCTTCTCCTAGTCCATTGTGCATTTAGTCTGCCGTTTCTCACCAACCAAGGCAGACATTGGCTGCTTCCCAAAAGGCAACCTACTCATGATTCACAGACGTAGGATCTTAATTTGAGCGATTTTGCTACAGTGGGAAAATAATGCTGCAGCAACAGGACATTTAAATTATTATGTGGATTATAATTAATGGACATTTTTGTGGGGTTGATACATTTTTTTTTTAGTAAGGGAAAATAATGTCTGGAATTCCAACGTGGAAATTACAAACTCCAGAAGCCTTTTTCAACCTCAATACACTGCAAGTGTTACATTTCCTGCATTTCCTGCGTTCTCCTGCAACATGGTGATCAAATTAAGATCCTACATCTGTAGTGCACTACTTTTGAGCAGAACCATATGGGAATAAAGTACCATTTGGGGTGCAGATATTGTATCAGGGAGACACCTCTCTATTACCAGACCGATGGACCTTCACATTCCAGACAAATCATGTTATGCAGGCCGCCGAGTCAAACACTGTATAGCAGTCGTACTTCGCTAAAACTACTCAACTTTTCTCACACAAAATCTCAGATTCGGGTTGTACTTGTATTTTTTTTTGCAGGGGATACATGAGAAGACTCCTTGTAATCCCATTGTTACTGTTGGTTTCAGTTGGTACTGTTATCGCAGTGTTCACATCTCGACTGCTGTCTGTGGTGAATCTGAAGCATATTAAAATGCGGGCAGAAGGTGAAAAGATTTGTCCTGGCTGGGAGGCAGCCTGTAAATGGCTGGGCCATTAACTTTAGGTGACTGGGAGCTTAACGGTCAAGAATGAATCCAGTCAGTTGGAGGGATTCCGTTTTAACACTCATTCTTTAGCACACTATTTCAACACTTATTCCCTCCCACACGGATCTGATGTCATGTGTCATTGCATTTTAGAGGTGAGTTGTCGGATGAAGAGAGAGAGAGAGAAAACGATACATACCTCGGCCTAAACATCATCGCCACAGGTAACTTCCACAAAGCTGTGAACGAGCTGAAAGACAAGGCAAGAATGGCCTTCTATGGCATCAAAAGGAACATAAAATTCAACATACCAATTAGGACCTGAATTTTTTGGGGGGGAATCAGTTATAGAACCCATTTCCCTTTATGGTTTTGAGGGCTCAGTGGTACGGTCACCAACCAAGAATTCACAAAATGGGACAAACACCAAATTGAGACTCTGCCAGCAGAACTCTGCAAAAATATCCTCTGTGTACAACGTAAAACACTGTTTATGATGAGGGAGGACGATAATTTTTTTCTTGAGCATGGCCTTAGTTCTATTACAGCATGTTGGATGACTGTCATTCACATTCCATTCACCCAGTTCAATGAAACATCAATAGGTTTAGGCTACTACATGATACTCAAATTTTCCCTATCCCCATCACGAGGTTGCCACAACCTAGCCTATTGATTAAAGTTGACAACATAGGTGCACACAGATCGAGAGAAAAATTTGAGATGACAGAGAGTGACACATTCAATACCGCCTTTCACACTCTTGTCTGCGTCTAGCTTATCTAGGGTGTAATCATTAGTCCAACAGCTGCAAACAGGAGTTTCTATAAATTCAGGCATTTTTATCCCTGTTTCGTTTGGTTCCATTTAAGAAATGTTATTTTTTTCAACAGAATCGTAGGAATGAATACGCCCCTGATCATAGCAGCCAGGTTGTTTTCATTCTAGCCTCTATGCACTCTCCTCTTCTCACCTTTTCACTTCGTTTGTGAACTTCAATGAAGAACAAACCTTTCGAAGCCAAACCATGTCATGTCACCACAACACACAGCCTACATCGTTGTCTCCATATTAGGTAAAGTAGCGTCCTAGTCAACATAGCTAATATAACTAATGTGTTAGTAAACCCGCTACAATCATGCAGTAACGTTACAGTGTATAGTCAGTAAGCAGTTAGACAGGCGGGCCACGGTGGTAATAACTTAATAAAACCAAAAGCTTACCTTGACTTGGAAGAGTTCCAATGTTGTGTTGGATAGTCATAGCCAGATAGCTAACATAGCATCCCTATGTTTGAGCAGGGTGTTTGAGTAACTAAACTAGCCATCTGCATTTTCTAGCTGAAAATGTGAAACAGAAAGTGAAAAAAAATGACAAAATCTCCCTCTCTCAGCCTCCCGGGTGGTGCAGTGGTTAAGGGCGCTATACTGCAGTGCCAGCTGTGCCACCAGAGACTCTGGGTTCGCGCCCAGGCTCTGTCGTAACCTGTCTCGACCGGGAGGTCCGTGGGGCGATGCACAATTGGCCTAGCATCGTCCGGGTTAGGGAGGGCTTGGCTGGTAGGGATATCCTTGTCTCATTGCGCACCAGTGACTCCTGTGGCGGGCCGGGCGCAGTGCATGCTAAGGTGCATGGTGTTTCCTCTGACATATTGGTGTGGCTGGCTACCGGGTTGGATGCGCTCTGTGTTAAGAAGCAGTGCTGCTTAGTTGGGTTGTGTATCAGAGGACGCATGACTTTTGACCTTCGTCTTTCCCGAGCCCGTACTGGAGTTGTAGCGATGAGACAAGATAGTAGCTACTAACAATTGGATACCACGAAATTTGGGGGTAAAAAAATAAAAAATAATCTCCCTCTCTCTTGCTTCTCCTTCATTTTTGAAGAAATTAATTTGTTGTCTTTCTCTCTCTTTGAGTCAACTACCCACCACATTTTATGCACTGCAGTGCTAGCTAGCTAGCTTTAGCTTATGCTTTCAGTACTAGATTTATTCTCTGATCCTTTGATTGGGTGGACAACATGTCAGTTCATGCTGCAAGAGCTCTGATAGGTTGGAGGACGTCCTCCAGATGTTGTCCCAATTACTATATACGTCTATGGAGGGGGGTGAGAACCGAGAGCCTCCTAGGTTTTGTGTTGAAGTCAATGTAGCAAGAGGAGGATGGAAGCTAGCTGTCCTCCGGCTACACCATGGTGCTACCCTACAGAGTGCTGTTGAGGCTACTGTAGACCTTCATTGCTAAACAGTGTGTTTTAATCCATTATCTGGTGACTTGAATATATTTAGAATAGTTTTATCTAAAAAGGATATGTTTTTCAATGTTTTACCATCTTTGTTTTTATGAAATTCACTGAGGAGGATGGTCCTCCCCTTCCTCCTCTGAGGAGCCTCCACTGTCATACAACCACATAAAAGGAAGTGATTCCCAAACCTTCTATAACAAAGCCATAACCTACAGAGAGATTAACCTGGAGAAGAGTCTCCTAAGAAAGCTGGTCCTGGGGCTCTGTTCACAAACACAAACAGACGCCAGGACAGCAACACAATTAGACCCAACCAAATAATGAGAAAACAAAAAGATAATTAACAAAAAAACTGAGCAAACTAGAATGCTTTTTGGCTCTAAACAGAGAGTGCACAGTGGCAGAATACCTGACCACTATGACTGACCTAAACTTAATGAACGCTTTGACTATGTACAGACTGAGCATAGCCTTGCTACTGAGAAAGGCTGCAGTAGGCAGACACTGGCCACAAAATGAGGTGGAAACTGAGCTGGACTTCCTAACCTCCTGCTAAATGTATGACCATATTAGAGACACATATTTCCCTCAGACTACACAGATCCACAAAGAATTTGAAAACAAACACAATTTTGATAAACTCTCATATCTACTGGGTGAAATACCACAGTGTGCCATTACAGCAGCAAGATTTGTGACCTATTACAACAAGAAAAGGGCAACCAGTGAAGACCCAAACACCATTGTAAATACAACCCATATTTAGGTTGATTTATTTTCCCTTTTGTTCATTAACTATTTGAAATTTTGTGAATGTAACGTTTAATTATTAATTTTTATTGTTTATTTCACTTTTGTTTATTATCTACTTCACTTGCTTTGGCAATGTTAACATGTGTTTCCCATGCCAATAAAGCCCCTTAAATTGAAATTGAATTAAGAGAGAGCGAGAGAAATGTATTATTTTGGAACTTGTGTGAGTATCATATTTACTGTTCACTTTTTATTTCACTTTTGTTTAGGCAATGGAGAGAGAGAAGAGAGAAGAGAGAAGAGAGAGAGAGAATAGAGAGAGAGAGAGAGAGAGAGAGAGAGAGAGAGAGAGAGAGAGAGAGAGAGGGAACTGTTCCATTTGGTGCTTCACTGTGTCTGCATTTAACAAAGCCATAAAAGGACAAGTCAAAGCAGGGTGGTACCTAGCTAGGCTAGCACTTCAAAGAGAAGAAACTCTGAGACGTGCGTTGATTGTATCTCGTTTAAACTCTTAATGAACTTGTAACTTGGAAGCAATTGTTTTCAAAAGCATGTATGTTGCACATATTTAAAATAGCATACTAAACTTGTCCTTACTTTAACTCCTACCCGTAGTACCTGATTATAAATTCTCTCATTACTTTGAGATAAACAGCGTTTGCTATTGTGGACCTACTAGGAAGGCCATGTGAGCTCAGGTAATTGGAGACAGAGATGTTGAAATGGTAGTATATTATCAGCCCAAAGTAAATGCTTTTATGTTTCTTTGCCTTTTGGGCTGGAGGCATATAGCTCATGGTATATTCATTGCAAACATAAATCCAATGTTTAAAGTCTATTTACAAATGTGTTCAAGATGGCCTTGCTGATACACTATGTTGTTGTAGGAATGAAAAACTGTTTACACGTATGATATTCCATGAAGTTTATTAACATGTTATCCCTCTGATAACTGTGAGGACTGTAGCTTTGTAATATGTTGAAATTAGGAATGTATATTGAATTCCCAAGCAACTCAATTCCGAAGTAACTCAATTTTCATGTTTGCTCATTGAATGCTCAGCGTTGTCCGCTAATGGACACAGCGCTGTGACTTGGCTGAGGTTTGAAAAATAAACCCTGAAATGAGACTGCCGGAATGAAATGAAATCCCAGGCCTTACAGTATCCATCAGCTGGTTAACCGCCTTAAAGGAAAATCCACTCAAAAAAAATGTATATATATTTTGTTTTCCTTAGTCCACTGTTGATACAGTCCCAAAATGTTTTACATGTCAGCAGTCATGTTATCAAGATATTGCAATTTCAAGAAGCAAAGTGTCACTAGGAACATCATCATGAAAGTCCATTCACTTGAAAACTTGACTGCTGATATGCAAAACATTTTGGATACAGTGGTTTTTGAGTGGATTTTCCCTTGAACCTTTTACTGCAGTGGGCTAAATCAGGGTTACACAGAGTGTTTCTTGGTAGTCTTAAACAAATAGACTTTGAAACAAAAGTATCCACCTCACATACATGGTTAGGGGATTTGTCAGATATAGAGTTGAAATGTATTAGATTTTGAGTTTGCATCCCAATATTACACTTATAAACATCACAGAAGACTGAAATACAACAAAACTGTTTGACATAGAAAGACCAGATTTGCCAGGTTATTATTATTATTTTTTTAAATTAAATTATGAAATTATGCAAAATATTAACAACATTCCATCCATGAGGCCAACAAGGCGCTTTTGGTCATTGACTGCAGGAAAGGGCTACTGGAAAGCACACTACTCCTATTTTGAAAACAGTTTCTGCAGGGGGGGGGGGGGGGGGGGTAAACACAGACGGTCCCGAGTTTATGACCTTGAACAACATATTGACTCCTCCCCTCAGAAGGCTAATTTACAATAATGTAAGTTATAGAAGTTGTCTGCTGCTGGGTACTTGACTTAGCTTAGCCTACACAATAGAAAAGGCTTAGAAGAAGTCAATGACACTCTTTTGCACTGTCCTAGTTATTTCTGCATTTAAAGGATGATAAAATCTTGACATTAGATTAATTGGGGCAAAAATCACGTGGTTATGTGTTATACTGGCTGCAAAGGTCAGCAATTTCTTCACTTAAAAATGTCAGGGTTTTAGATTTTTAAGAAGACAAATGTGCAGGAGTATCTCTTATGAGGGTGCTACTTTACATAATAGCAATGCAATTGCTTTTTTTTTATCAAAATACTAAAAAAAGGTGCAGCATTACCAAGAAACTAATACCATTGTATTCATTCACCTACTAAAGCAGTATTGCCAGTATGAATGATAACGAGAGGGAAAAAAAGAGGAAGCAACGTAAAACTCTCTTTGCTACCGTTTCTGAGTGGGCCTCAATGTGTCAGTTAATCATTAATCTAGCTCCATCTATTAATGATAACTTATGTGGTTAAAAGCAGTGAATAGACCTTTTATTTATTTATTTGATTGAACCTTTATTTGACTAGGCAAGTCAGTAAAGAAGAAATTCTCATTTACAATGACAGCCTACCTTGGCCAAACCAATTGCGCGCCGCCCTATGGGACTCCCAATCACAGCCATTTGTGATACAGGAATCGAACCAGGGTCTGTATCACTGAGATGCAATGCCTTAGACCGCTGTGCCACTCGGGAGCCCAGTATCAAAGATTCATCAAAGTTAAGATTAAGTTACCATAGTAAACACAGTCAGTCTTCTTTTTTACAGTTAAACCATATGTGTCACGTTCTGACCATAGTTCTGTTATTTTATTCTTTGTGTTAGTATGGTCAGAGTTGGGGTGGACAGTCTGTTTGTTTTTCTCTGTTGGTTTTTGTGTTCGGCCTAGTATGGTTCTCAATCAGAGGCAGGTGTCGTTAGTTGTCTCTGATTGAGAATCATACTTAGGTAGCCTGGGTTTCACTTTTGGTTTGTGGGTGTTTGTTTCCGTGTGAGTGTTTGGGCCACACAGTACTCTTTCGGTTTTGTCAATTCACGTCATCGTTTATTGTTTTGATTCAGTGTTCAGTGCCTTCTTTAATTAAAATCATCATGAACACTTACCACGCTGCACTTTGGTCCTCCTCTCTATCTCCCGACGAAAAACGTTACAATATGTGCATCCATCATTACTTTCTGCAGCGCCCATCTCATCAAATGACTCACTGTTCATGAATTTAAGATAAAGGGTCCTCGTAAAAATCCATCTCCACCTCTCAGCCTCAAACCCCTCCCTGGCCTGGCTCTCGGGCTGACGTGCCAAATGGCACCCTATTTCCTACATAGTGCACTCATTTTGACCACTGTATAGGGAGTAGAGTGCCATTTGTGACGCAGCCTCAGCTTCTCCTTTACTCTCGAGGGCTTTGTTTGCACTAGCGCCCGCAAAGGCTTCATTGTGGCTCTAACGACAAAATCAGATTAGTGAGAATTCACAGTTTGGTGGCATGCCAAACACTTTGATGACCAAGATACAAGAGCTGCAAAGAAAATCTCATCTTCCAAGAAGTCCAATGCCAACTGATTTAAGTCATTGGGGTTTAGTTCAGCGGAAATGTCAGTTTTTAAATGTTTTCTGTGAAGTCTGGGAGAAACTCATGTTCTCTTCAGTCAGCCCTAAGAAGCTGTGCAGATGGATCCTTTGAAAACGATGCACTGAATCATTCATAGTTTTGTTTCCTCAAGTTCAACCCACTAGTAATACAAAGCATCTAATCATCTTGGCCTTTTGCAAACATGAAAGTTATCTTAAGTATGCTATTGAAATATGTATATTTAATATGGCCTACATGCATTGTTTTGAAAATCCTTCATTTCTAGAACTATTTTCTTAAAATTGAAGTTTTCAAATATACTTGCAGAATTACATGTTGTACTAGCTAATAGTGAGCCCCAAAGTACAGCAACCCTCCCTACTGTACTCCAGTCTATCTCCCAGTACTCATTATCCTGACAAATCTTTCACCGTGCTATGTTCTGCTGTGAATGAACAAAGGGAGCTCGGGGCGAGGAACAGGAATAGAGGAATAGAGGATGAGAGTCTCGGAGCTTGAAGCGATGTTGGGTGTGTGGAAGTAGATTCACATCTCTTTACATACAGCTGGGGCTCAATTAGTGGCCATTTTGCCTAATTAGGTACACTCAGCCCAATTCATTGCTGAGAAAACAAATGTTGTGTGTCCAATCCCACCCCACATCTGTCTAGCTGCCTCCGAGGCAGCCTTTAGGCCTGACATACTGAAGCACACAAGCAGCTTCTTCGGTAGTGTGAAGACTCTAAGGAAAGGAATTGAGCATCTATTTCAATTCCAGTCGCTTCTAAGCCAAGGTAGCTTTGATTTTGAGTAAAAAAGTATTTGCTGTACCCAAATTCACCTCACTGTTTTTGTTGTTGTTACTGTTTATGACTGCAATTATACCTTGACAAATGAGTCGTCTCATAAAGTAGGCTGGCTTTCAAAGTGTGTTTCTAATAGTGAGTGAAAAATAAAGTAGTGGCAACTTCACTTTAAATGAGTAAAGTGAGAAAGATCCATCTAGAAATTTGTGAAAATCGCCTCAGAAGTGTCTGTGTCACTCTTGTCTCATGATATGTGTTAAATTGCCCCCCAAGAGAGTTTGGGGGCCCATACTGTCAATCTCTATACTCCAACTGCGTACGCTATTAATTCACCAGACGAGACAGGTCCTTGGCAGAAGGGTCAGGCTTCTCCAAACGATCTGCCGACCCTTTCATCCCATTCTCTCATCCCTTATCATCGGCGCGCTTCTCTCCATCTAGCTGTTGCCATGGCTACCGTTCGCCAGGGACGAGGGAATGAGAAACCCACTGGAGTTCAGTGGAAAAATAACTCCTATCCTCTGTTATGTAGGGCTAAATCACGTCTTTTCATCCTCCTTTGATGGAGACATTCAACTTGTAGGAGAGAAGGGTGTACCTCACAACCTACTGTACAGTTAGAGCAGCTGAGGTATTCAGCTCAGAATGTTTTAGGTAGGTCTACATCCAATGGTTAATATTCCCAAATTTTCCACAATTTGTTAATGGGTCCTTCCATATGGATTTTTGGAAGTTATATATTTCTTTCACCTGAGACCCGGAACACATTTTTAAGGGCTCATCCGGGAGTTTAATATCTTACACTCTGGGACGATCTAACGTATGAAATACATTATGGAATGTATAACATGTACAGTATGACATCACTTTTACTTTGGTATGCTAGGTGGGAAGGAACAAAGCTCATTTAGACTCAACAAAAGCTAAAAGGTCACTCATAGTACACCTTGATGATTTTTTTTTTATAGGTCAAAGAGTGTGAAGAATAGAAGAGACAACTGGATTACTTCACCATGAGGATATTTCTATCCTGGCCAATGGCAGGATGACTATACTAGGGAAACATCGACATCACTGACAGATCGATACACACACACACACACACACACACACACACACACACACACACACACACACACACACATAGAACTCTGCAGAGGTCTGTGAGAGAGCATTGTGCACTGCTCACCACTACTACTCTTACTCACATACAACGGGTTCCATTCAATTACAGAGGTCAGCAGCAAGATACAATGTAGTTCAAAACTGACAACAGTACTAAAAGGTTGTCATTGGTAATAATAATTATTTCAATCAAGTACAGGCTTAACTGAATGACAAAGAGGCAGACTACAATATGGAATTTTACTGAAAAGTTCGGTGTAGGCCTCGTCTCCAAGGAATGCTCCTCAGAGTCAGATGCTGCTGACAGGTTGCCCTATGCTGGGCAGCTGGCATCGAACCCCCCCTGGGGATCCGATGACGGGGCTTCAGTTGGTGGTAGTGGGGGTGTGAAAGGTCATTGGGAGACCGTTGCTGAAAAACAGCAAGTGGAAGACACAAGGTTGGAGTTGACATATAAATACTCCCCTAGATTCAAGCCCATTGGTTGAAAGAAAGGAAAGTGGTTACTGCACGAGTGAGCCTACAGGTTAATCAGCAACCGTGGTGTAATTTCCCTAGTGTGACATGCTCATAGACTGAAGTTAATACAGTATGTGAATGACATTCCACACACGTGCTAATAGTAAAGGAGGAGTAGAGAAGTGACGCTATACTGATGAGGTAGCATTATGACACTACCTATAAATACCTGCTATGCTGACGAGGTAACATTATTAACATTACCTATAAACACCTGCTATGCTGACGAGGTAACATTATTAACATTACCTATAAACACCTGCTATGCTGACGAGGTAACATTATTAACATTACCTATAAACACCTGCTATGCTGACGAGGTAACATTATTAACACTACCTATAAACACCTGCTATGCTGACGAGGTAACATTATAGACCCTACCTATAAACACCTGCTATGTTGACAAGGTAACATTATGACACTACCTGTAAACACCTGCTATGTTGATGAGGTAACATTATGACACTACCTATAAACACCTTCTATGCTGACGAGGTAACATTATTAACATTACCTATAAACACCTGCTATGCTGACGAGGTAACATTATTAACACTACCTATAAACACCTGCTATGCTGACGAGGTAACATTATTAACATTACCTATAAACACCTGCTATGCTGACAAGGTAACATTATTAACACTATCTATAAACACCTGCTATGCTGATGAGGTAACATTATTAACACTACCTATAAACACCTGCTATGCGGACGAGGTAACATTATTAACACTATCTATAAACACCTGCTATGTTGACAAGGTAACATTATGACACTACCTGTAAACACCTGCTATGTTGATGAGGTAACATTATAGACCCTACCTATAAACACCTGCTATGTTGACAAGGTAACATTATGACACTACCTGTAAACACCTGCTATGTTGATGAGGTAACATTATGACACTACCTATAAACACCTGCTATGCTGATGAGGTAACATTATGACACTACCTGTAAACACCTGCTATGCTGATGAGGTAACATTATTAACACTATCTATAAACACCTGCTATGCTGATGAGGTAACATTATTAACACTACCTATAAACACCTGCTATGCGGACGAGGTAACATTATTAACACTATCTATAAACACCTGCTATGTTGACAAGGTAACATTATGACACTACCTGTAAACACCTGCTATGTTGATGAGGTAACATTATAGACCCTACCTATAAACACCTGCTATGTTGACAAGGTAACATTATGACACTACCTGTAAACACCTGCTATGTTGATGAGGTAACATTATGACACTACCTATAAACACCTGCTATGCTGATGAGGTAACATTATGACACTACCTGTAAACACCTGCTATGCTGATGAGGTAACATTATTAACACTACCTGTAAACACCTGCTATGCTGATGAGGTAACATTATGACTGTAATGAATTTCCTCCTCTTCTTCCGAAGAGGAGAGGCGAAACGGATCAGAGGACCAATATGCGTCGTGGTAAGTGTCCATGGTTCTTTTTTAATACGTTAAGATACACATGAACAACTGACTACAACAAACAAGAAATGTGAAACTCAAAACAGTCCTATCTGGTGCAAACACAGATACAGGAATAATCACCCACAAACACACAGTGAAACCCAGGCTACCTAAGTATGATTCTCAATCAGAGACAACTAATGACACCTGCCTCTGATTGAGAACCATACTAGGCCGAAACATAGAAATACTCAAATCATAGAAAAACAAACATAGACTGCCCACCCAACTCACGCCCTGACCATACTAACTAATACAAAACACAGGAAATAAAGGTCAGAACGTGACAATGACACTACCTGTAAACACCTGCTATGCTGATGAGGTAACATTATTAACACTACCTATAAACACCTGCTATGCTGATGAGGTAACATTATTAACACTACCTATAAACACCTGCTATGCTGATGAGGTAACATTATAGACACTACCTATAAACACCTGCTATGCTGACGAGGTAACATTATTAACACTACCTATAAACACCTGCTATGCTGACGAGGTAACATTATTAACACTACCTATAAACACCTGCTATGTTGACAAGGTAACATTATAGACCCTATCTATAAACACCTGCTATGCTGACGAGGTAACATTATAGATCCTATCTATAAACACCTGCTATGCTGACGAGGTAACATTATTAACACTACCTATAAACACCTGCTATGCTGACGAGGTAACATTATAGACCCTATCTATAAACACCTGCTATGCTGATGAGGTAACATTATTAACACTACCTATAAACACCTGCTATACTGACGAGGTAACATTATTAACACTACCTATAAACACCTGCTATGCTGACGAGGTAACATTATTAACACTATCTATAAACACCTGCTATGCTGACGAGGTAACATTATTAACACTATCTATAAACACCTGCTATGCTGACGAGGTAACATTATTAACACTATCTATAAACACCTGCTATGCTGATGAGGTAACATTATTAACACTACCTATAAACTATAAACACTACTATAAACACCTGCTATGCTGATGAGGTAACATTATTAACACTATCTATAAACACCTGCTATGCTGATGAGGTAACATTATGACACTACCTATAAACACCTGCTATGCTGACGAGGTAACATTATTAACATTACCTATAAACACCTGCTATGCTGATGAGGTAACATTATAGACACTACCTGTAAACACCTGCTATGCTGACAAGGTAACATTATTAACATTACCTATAAACACCTGCTATGCTGATGAGGTAACATTATAGACCCTATCTATAAACACCTGCTATGCTGATGAGGTAACATTATTAACACTACCTATAAACACCTGCTATGCTGACGAGGTAACATTATAGACACTACCTGTAAACACCTGCTATGCTGACAAGGTAACATTATTAACATTACCTATAAACACCTGCTATGCTGACGAGGTAACATTATAGACACTACCTATAAACACCTGCTATGTTGACAAGGTAACATTATAGACCCTATCTATAAACACCTGCTATGCTGATGAGGTAACATTATTAACACTACCTATAAACACCTGCTATGCTGATGAGGTAACATTATAGACACTACCTGTAAACACCTGCTATGCTGATGAGGTAACATTATTAACACTACCTATAAACACCTGCTATACTGACGAGGTAACATTATTAACACTACCTATAAACACCTGCTATGCGGACAAGGTAACATTATTAACACTATCTATAAACACCTGCTATGCTGATGAGGTAACATTATTAACACTACCTATAAACACCTGCTATGCGGACGAGGTAACATTATTAACACTACCTATAAACACTTGCTATGCTGACGAGGTAACATTATAGACACTACCTGTAAACACCTGCTATGCTGACGAGGTAACATTATTAACATTACCTATAAACACCTGCTATGCTGATGAGGTAACATTATTAACATTACCTATAAACACCTGCTATGCTGACGAGGTAACATTATTAACACTACCTGTAAACACCTGCTATGCTGATGAGGTAACATTATTAACACTACCTATAAACACCTGCTATGCGGACGAGGTAACATTATTAACACTACCTATAAACACTTGCTATGCTGACGAGGTAACATTATTAACACTACCTGTAAACACCTGCTATGCTGACGAGGTAACATTATTAACACTACCTATAAACACCTGCTATGCTGACGAGGTAACATTATTAACATTACCTATAAACACCTGCTATGCTGATGAGGTAACATTATTAACATTACCTGTAAACACCTGCTATGCTGACGAGGTAACATTATTAACATTACCTATAAACACCTGCTATGCTGACGAGGTAACATTATTAACACTACCTGTAAACACCTGCTATGCTGATGAGGTAACATTATTAACACTACCTGTAAACACTTGCTATGCTGACGAGGTAACATTATTAACACTACCTATAAACACCTGCTATGCTGATGAGGTAACATTATTAACACTACCTGTAAACACTTGCTATGCTGATGAGGTAACATTATTAACACTACCTGTAAACACCTGCTATGCTGATGAGGTAACATTATTAACATTACCTATAAACACCTGCTATGCTGATGAGGTAACATTATTAACATTACCTATAAACACCTGCTATGCTGATGAGGTAACATTATTAACACTACCTGTAAACACTTGCTATGCTGATGAGGTAACATTATTAACACTACCTGTAAACACCTGCTATGCTGATGAGGTAACATTATTAACATTACCTATAAACACCTGCTATGCTGATGAGGTAACATTATTAACATTACCTATAAACACCTGCTATGCTGATGAGGTAACATTATTAACACTACCTGTAAACACTTGCTATGCTGATGAGGTAACATTATTAACACTACCTGTAAACACCTGCTATGCTGACGAGGTAACATTATTAACATTACCTATAAACACCTGCTATGCTGATGAGGTAACATTATTAACACTACCTGTAAACACTTGCTATGCTGATGAGGTAACATTATTAACACTACCTGTAAACACCTGCTATGCTGACGAGGTAACATTATTAACACTACCTGTAAACACCTGCTATGCTGATGAGGTAACATTATTAACACTACCTGTAAACACTTGCTATGTTGACGAGGTAACATTATTAACACGCGATGTGATTATTAGGAAGCGATGTGAATTATATGGGTTTACTGGATGAATGAAAAAGCCTTACTGATTGACCTTTTGTAAACTACATCACATGCCACCTGGGACATAAATGTATAACCTATCATGTCCGTCAATAACAAAGGACGCATCACACGCAGTGGCATACGCCAAATTGATTGGACTAAGCCGTTCATTCTTTACTCCCGTATAGACATTTGTCAGCTGAGGGTTGTAAAAGTTAAAACAGGGGTTAAGCATGTGCTAGCTGGAGCTTTATGGACTAGACTGGAGTATTATGGGGTGTGTGATAAATTGTCGATGTCAGGCGTTTCCATGGGGATGATGACTTGAAAGCAAGACAAGGGAGCATGAGCATGTGAGATTGCAAGCCAGCCCATCAAACGCTCAACAGGCTCATTCATTTCACATATAGTAGTTTCAGATAATAAGAATCTGCCACGGTATGCCTTTGTGTTTGTTAGTCATCGGAGGTGGCTTTGTTGCTATGGTAAACGCATCTCAAAATCAAGACTTTTGTGTTGGTTGAGGAAATCAGTTTGCCTGTCTCTCCTTATCGTTTCAGATATAAATCCTGTTGAAATGGTCCCCAAAGCTGTTCTCACTCCAGTGTCAACATGCCCTAGGACCTAAACAAGGCCATTCTTTGAAATAATATTTTAGAACTACAACTGCCTGCTATGGCTACATTGCACAGATACAGCTTTTTTGGTGAGGAATTCCACGCTTTAGATCCAGCAACCCCTTTCACTTTCTCTCTTTCTTCCCATCTGTTCAGAGACCTCACCGCCCCAGTATCAAACAAACTCCAGTAAGTTTGCTCAAAGGCCTATGTTACCCATCTATCCCTCTTTTCCCCTTCCCTGGTGTGGTTTGCAAATGCAAGTCGGAGGTTTGTGGGACCTTCCAATCCCATCAGCAAACACACGGACGCATAATCAGGCCAAATCTGCCCTTTCTCCTTCACCCATTCACATGCAAGCTAATTGTCTCGGTAGGCTCTTCTCTTCAACCAGTGTCCATCACTGTGATTGGATGACTGCTTGACACCACAAGTCAGTGATCAGGCCTTCTTTCCCACAATGCAATTGGGTAACACTTTACTTACAGTATTTTTTGACTCTCGCCAATGGCTTAAATCTCTGCTTTGAGGTCCTTGAGCTCGTGTGATTCCAATAATAGGGCACATTCTCGTTGAATGACGCCAGACTCAATCATCTCAAACTCACAATCAGTGGATTGGCATAATTGTGATGCAGCTCCACATGATGTGTAGATCAGTGAATTAGTGTCATCCCTCGAGCCATGATGAGCAACCGTCAAATAACAAACCACATAGGTTCACTTATATTAAGAGACCAATGATCAAAACGTATCTACTTTTACCACAAGACCACTTCATCCGCCTCTCTCTTTTCTGTTTCTGATGACCCCCTTCGCCCCCAGGCACATTCTGATGCGCATCCGGCACCCTGTCCATCAGACTCAGGCCCTCTGGAGCATTGACACCAATTGGATCAATGGTAGGCTTAGGTGGCCTCTTAGCAGATCACAACACTGGCACACATGCTTCATGCCTCCTCAGCCTCACCGGCCGAACACAAAGTGCACTGTCATGCTAATGCGAAAACATTGGAAACTAAGGATGTTAATGACAAAGGCTGCTGGGAGTTGCTGAGTTGACTTCAAGACAGGAAAACAGGGAAATGTTTGGCAGCATTGCTTAGGTTATTTTTGTTTGTCACAATTATACAATTTTAAGAATTATTACAATTATTACAATTCAATCGAGCTATAACGCGGACCTTCTGCGATAAGATTTGAATCGGTCCCTATGTTCGTTAGCGGTATGAAGGTTCACCTCAACAATGTTTCTGTGCGTGATGCGATCACTATAATAAAAGTGTATGGGCCTTATTCATACTGCAACATTTTGCAATTTCCCAACAACTTCGCCTGTCAACTTTTCCCCGTCCTCCTTGATACAACCTTTCATCTGCT
Organism: Oncorhynchus nerka; assembly: GCF_034236695.1. Lineage (NCBI taxonomy): Eukaryota > Metazoa > Chordata > Actinopteri > Salmoniformes > Salmonidae > Oncorhynchus > Oncorhynchus nerka. Next base: position 4,447,322 of record NC_088424.1, on the reverse strand, counting down.
GTGTTGAGTTTTCCTGCGATAGAGAGATAGCAGGCACAGTTGAAAGGCAGATCTTTTTGTGACTATCCCAGCAGTTTTCAGCCAAGCAACCTTTCGTTTTCTACATAAAGGGGGTAGTTTTCCACTGATGGGGCCGTACAGACACCATCATCTGCCCCACCCGCAGAAAATCGCTACTCTGTTAAAATGCCCTGATGCGTAGCAAACTCTGGCTCTGACCTCGCCCCAAATCTGCCTGCTTGCAGAGCCTCCTGTAATTGGAGACATTACATTTGCTTTGGACAGAATGGCAAATGAGTGCTTTGAGCTTAGGCAGAAACCGTACCGTTGAAATCAGAAGGTGATACGTGAGAGAGGGGGAAGTCGAGAAGTCACTGCCAATCCACTGGTCGTATGTGGGGGCCGGGGTTGGGGGATGTATCTGTGTGTGTGGGGAGTGGGGAGTGGAATAGGGTGGGTGTGTGTGGGAGGGATGGCATGTGTGCTTTATGTGTGTGTGTGTGTGTGTGGCTGTGTGTGGGGGGAAGGGAGTGTGTGTGTTGTGTGTGCATAGGCAAGCAAGTGTGCATGTATGTATTTGACAGGTTAAAGGACATATTCATAGCCTGTTATACATTGAAAAGTATTAGTAAGTTCATAGTATGTGAGGATCTTAAAACATCTAAGGTTAAAATATGCATTCAGTATTAGTTGATAGAGATTGATAACATTCATATAATTGTGTTAAAGTTCAAATCTGTCAAAGGGTACGAATTGTGAGAGTAATGTGTAAACGTTATATTGATTACTTTATTTTGTGGTGCCTAAAAGTGTTAATCTGTGATCTACGAAATGCTTTTAATCTATGAGCCGGAGATCGATTGCTCTGGTCTCCACCCATATTCCTGGGGAAATTCGCGGTCTTTTTCTCATTGAACTAAATGTTGACTTGAGAATACAACACCGTATCACTCTCGTGATTATTTCTCCCCTGTTTTCAGGTATTTTATTGATGATAAAAATAGTAATTTAAATGTTATAACTAGCGAACATGTCAAGAGTGTTTAAGGTGTGTTTTAGTAACGTCTTGAGGAAGTTAGAGTTAAGTTTGAAGAGAGTAATATTAGCCCTGCTCGGTTGAAGTGAAGGATAGCATCGTACTGAGAGTAGCTGCCATTTTATGTCGATTGTGAATGAACGTGCGTGTTGTTAATAAGATATTTTGCTGTGTTATTTGTATAATGAGTTTTCTGTTATGTAATGTGTTACTTTTGTGAAATGATTGAACTAAATGTTGACTTGAGAATACAACACCGTATCACTCTCGTGATTATTTCTCCCCTGTTTTCAGGGCGTAACATTTTGGAGGCTCCGCTGAGATTGCTGCTCAGATGTCCAGTTTCCACACCCTGGTCGCTGAATTCCGAGCCAGCTAAATCTCCACATAACAACTCAGGCAGGCTGCAGTGAGGAAAGTGTTGCTGTTCGAGGGAAGTTGGAAGTTAGTGGTTAAGTACGTGTCAACTGAGGCCATTGATCGACCATCAGAGACAGTAAGGACCATCTAATTCAGAGTCAACTCCTGCACAGTAAACGTTCCTCCTGTTCTGTCAACATGACAAGCGCCTTGGAAGAACTACAGGAAGAGGTAGTAGGAGAATTACACACCCTGACTAAAGACAAATTACTAGAGATATGTGATTTCCTTGAAATATCAGGCAAACAGAGAAGAGATGTTAAAGACAAATCCCGCATAGCATTAATGACTCGCATTATGATGTTCCTTGAAAGAGAGGAAGTCACAGAGTTAGAAGATGGCGGCATGTCGGAATTGTTGCTACTTAGAGACGAAATGACAGAGATGATCAGTGGCAGAGATAACAAAACAGGGCAAGGTGACCATGATATTGAACCAGCCGGAACACATCACAGAATAGAGGAAATGAGAACTGTAACCCCACAACAAGGGGTGGGAACTGAGCAGATTACTGCAGCCAAAGTCAGTGATTCTCTGCGTCAGCCCCAACACCATGCCAATTTTCAGGGGAGCGTGCCGCTCTCACCCAATGCACAGCCCAGCTCATACTGGCGCAAAGAGTTTAAAATTTCTGGTCAGATAGGTGAACCGGGCCAAAAAGAAAAACTGATTTTTTCCAGCCTTGCCCATCAGATTGAAAATGGACTTAACAGAGGATATCCTGAGGTAGAAATAGTAGACGCAGTAGTCAGGGCTATTTCTCCAGGCTCACAGCTATGCAGCTACTTGGAAGGTAAACCCCAGCTTACTCTTCCCACACTTAGATGTATCCTGCGTTCCCACTTCCAAGAGAAGAGTGCAACAGAGCTTTACAAACAGCTAGCTTCAGAAGCACAGGAGACCCCTCAAAGCTTCCTGATGCGCGTTTTAGATTTGAGGCAACAAGTACTGTTTGCATCCCAGGAGTCAGAATCAGGGCTTAAGTATGACCCTGCTCTAGTCCAGAGCATGTGTTTACACACAGTCCTTACGGGTCTCCAGAGTGACAGTATCAGGATAGACATGCAGCCTCTCCTGCTAGAGAGCGAAACATCAGATGAGGTTTTGCTAGAGAAGCTTAACATTGCTTGTGCTAATGAGAGAGAAAGACGAAACAAAAAGAGTTTTAATGCCCCACAGCCTGCTACAACTGTAAGTGTAGTCCAGTTAGAGGATATGCCATCTGCAAAGTGTTCTGTGAAGGAAGCCAAAGCTACGATACCCGCAGAACTGTTAACAGAGTTAGCTGAACTTAAGACAGGTGTAGCTTCTCTAAAAGGTCTCAGTGCAGAGATTGCTCAGATTAAGGAGACATTACAGCAGCCTATGTTTCAGTCACAGCCTTGTGCCTATGCCCCACCCCCAGTTAGGAGGCCAGATAGGGACCCCCAGCCACCTGTTTCCCAGCAGCAGTATTACAGCAACTACAGTCGGTCCCAAGCACTTGACCCTGCACAGCATCAATATGCACCTAACCGGTATACCAACCACTCTGCTCAAGCTCCAAGGAGGTGTTTTGTCTGCCAGCAGGCCAGAACAGATGCACGCTGCACACACTGCTTCCGATGTGGGAGTGGAGAACATTTTCAAGCTTGATGTAAAATCCGGGAGCCAGACCATCAAGGAGGCCCCTTTAAACGGAAACGGGTTACCGCTGAGGGACGAGTGTTAACCGTAGCTACCAAAAAGTCCCAGAAATGTGCAAATTGTGCCAGAGAAGAGTCATTTGAGAACCTGAAACAATGTTCATCATGTAAAGAGACACTGTACTGTTCCAAAGTATGTCAAAACCAACATTGGACTAAACATAAGGAAAAATGCACTCACCTGAAAAGTGACTCTACCAGTGAAAGGTTTTCCTGCACAGAGGAAAATGCCCACTCCTTACCATCCCTAGCTCAAGGTTGCCACCCCGTAAGGTCACCTCGCTAGTCGGCAGACAGTGCCTTATTGAGTGTCACCTGAATCGCCACCACCTCCAAGCTTTATGGGACACAGGCTCTCAGGTATCGGTCATTGATGAACGATGGAAAGAGGAATCTCTCCCAAACGCAAGGCTGAGAGATGTTTCAGAAATCCTGGACTCACCTGATGATCTAAGGTTGACTGCAGCAAATGGGACTGAAATGCCGTACCTGGGATGGATTGAAACAACTTTTCGTCTAGCCTCTGAAACTGACCAAACAAAGGAACTGATCATCCCAGTGCTGGTAATGAAAGGCTGTCACCTATCTCATCCCATCATAGGTTTCAATGTTATCGAGCACATCTTGACAATGACCGAAAAGACTAAACGATACAGTACAGTAAAAACAGCTTTCCCAAGCCTCAAAAGAAAAAGGTGAGAGCTTTTATACAGGCTGTTAGCGCAGAACAGACAGATGAATACGCAGTGAAAACCAAGAAAGAGAAGGTTGCTGTACCAAAACACAGTAGCATTCAGATTGAGTGCCGTGTAGCTTCCCAGCCTTTCAAAGATGACATGACAATGCTTTTCCAGCCAGACCTGAACCCGCAGTGGCCAGATGACCTTGAGTTCTTTGACACACTAGTCAGAGTCAGTAAAGGTGTTTTTCCAGTTATCCTGCTTGATGTCTCTAACCCCACTGACCACGACATTGCCCTGCTAGGACGCACAATCATCGGTACAGTACAAACCATTATGACTGTGTTACCTGCCCAAGTCTTTGAAAAAACTGTCACCTCAGCCACAGTGAATCACACCAGCGTTCGAACCCCATGTACTGCTACTGAACAGTGGGATCCACCAGTAGATTTAACTCACCTAACCGAAGAACAGAGAGAGGTTGTTAGGCAAATGCTTAGAGAAGAGTGTCACTCCTTCTCCAGATCAGACAATGACATTGGCTGCATTGAACGATTGAAAATGACTATTTCTCTAAAGGACTCTGAACCAGTAAAGCGCACATACATGTCAGTGCCCAGGCCACTGTATCAGGAGATGAAGGGTTACATTTATGACCTCATAGTCCAGGGCTGGGTTAGGAAGTCAAACTCTTCATATTCCTCACCTGTCGTGTGCGTTCGTAAGAAGGACGGGACCCTCCGGTTGTGTATAGATTACAGAGATCTGAACAGAAAGACACATCCCGACCGCCAGCCCATCCCTCGGGTCCAAGACATCATGGACAGTTTAGGTGGTAATTCCTGGTTCTCCCTCTTAGATCAGGGGAAAGCGTATCACCAGGGGTTCATCTCTGAAGAAAGCAGACCACTGACAGCATTTGTGACACCGTGGGGACTCTATGAGTGGATACGTATGCCATTCGGCCTCATGAACGCTCCTGCAGCTTTTCAGCGGTGTATGGAGGAGTGTTTGGAAGGGCTCCGGGATAACATCTGCATTCCTTATCTGGACGACACGCTAGTTTTCAGTAAAACATTCAACAGCCATGTGAATGATGTGCGAAAAGTTTTGCAGCGTCTCAGAGAGTATGGCATTAAACTCAAACCAAGTAAGTGTGATCTCTTTAAACCCCAGGTCCGTTATTTGGGCAGAATAGTGTCTGCAGAGGGCAGCCGAGTTGACCCAGCCGATTTTGAAGCAGTAAGAGCATTGAAAGAAATCAGACCAGAGACTGTGGGCCAGCTCAGAAAAATGCTTGGTTTACTCACTTACTACAGACAGTACATCAAAGACTTTTCTAGGAGTGCCAGCTGCCTGTATGACCTCCTGAAAGCAGATTCAGAGAAATTACCTGACCACCCACGGAAAACAAAAACAAAGAAAGTAAGTCATGTGGTGCCCTCAAACAAGCCAATCCTGTGGACTGACCAGCATCAACAGGCACTTGAACAGCTGATTGAGTGTTTGCTTCACCCACCAGTTTTAGGTTTCCCTGATTTCACTCAGCCATTTGTTGTACACACTGATGCGTCACACCAAGGCTTGGGAGCAGTTCTTTATCAAAAGCAAGAGGGGAAGCTTAGGGTCATTGCTTATGGCTCTCGAACCTTAACAGCAGCTGAGAAGAACTATCACTACCACTCGAGCAAGCTAGAATTTCTAGCTCTAAAATGGGCAATCACTGATAAGTTCCATGACTATTTGTACTATGCTCCCACCTTCACTGTATACAGCGATAACAACCCGCTCTGCTACATTCTGTCTACTGCAAAACTGAACGCAACCACTTCCAGGTGGGTTGCAGACTTGGCTGATTTCCACTTTACAATAAAGTACAGGCCAGGCAGAGAGAACGGTGATGCAGATGTTTTGTCAAGGATGCCACTGGATGTAGAGTCACTGATGAGAGAATGTTCTGAGGAGCTTCCACCAGACACCATCGCCGCCACGATACAAGCAGTTGAGGTACAGAAAGAGGCTGTTGTACCTTGGTCATTTTCAGCTGCATCTATGTCAGTATCAGCTGAAGGTGAGACAACCACTGCAACAACCAGCTCGATCCCAAAAGATGGGATTAGAGAAGCACAAGAATCTGATCCAGTCATCCGTCCTGTGCTCAATTTCAAACTGTCGGGTTCCAAACCGCCAGTTAAAGAGCAAAAAGAAATTCAGTCCAAAGACAAAATGCCTATTCAGAGAATGGGACAAATTGACAATAGACAGTGATGGCATTTTGTACAGAATCACTACAGCCCGCAAGCAGTTAGTTCTACCAGAGCAGTACAAAGGTAAAGTGATGGAAGAGTTGCACAATAACATGGGACACCAAGGTACTGACCGCACTGTATCACTAGTACGTGACCGCTTCTTCTGGCCATATATGCAATCTGACATCGAGCACTATGTGACTAAAACTTGTAGCTGTGTCAAGCAGAAAAGGCCAGCCCATGCAACAAGAGCTCCTCTGACAAACATTGTGACAACACAGCCATTTGAACTGGTATGTATAGACTTCCTTCATCTCGACAGATGCAAAGGAGGATATGAGTACATCCTCGTGATTGTTGATCATTTTACACGTTTCACTCAAGCCTACGCCACCACATCAAAGTCAGGTAAAACTGCTGCAAATCTCATCTTCAATGATTTTGCCCTGAAGTTTGGGTTCCCGTCCCGCATCCACCATGACCAAGGGGGAGAATTTGAAAATCAGTTGTTCCATCAGTTAAAGAAACTCAGTGGCATGGCGGGGTCCAGGACAACACCCTATCACCCGATGGGAAACGGTCAAGCGGAACGCATGAACAGAACATTGTTGCAAATGTTAAAGACACTGAGACACAAAAGTCAAATTGGAAGGAGTCTCTGAACAAACTGGTTTATGCCTATAACTGCACCCGTTGCGAAGTGACTGGCTATTCACCATTTTATCTTCTGTTTGGGAGATCACCCAGGCTTCCAGTTGATATGCTCTTTGGATTGTGCACAGAGGCAGGTTCCAGTAACCAGCGAGAATATGTGGAGAACTGGAAACGAGGGATGGAAGAAGCATACGCCATTGCAAATGAAAATGCTCAGAAAGCCGCTGAAAGAAGTAAGAAGTACTATGACACTAAAGTTAGGAGTTCAGTGCTACAGCCTGGCGAGCGAGTTCTGATTAAAAACCTGACACCAAGAGGAGGACCAGGAAAACTCCATAACTATTGGGAAGATACAATTCACACAGTGGTGAGACAAATGGGTTCAGACCTGCCGATTTATGAATTGAGACCAGAAAAGGGTAGGGGACGCTCCAGGGTCCTGCACAGAAATCTGCTCATGTCCTGTGACCACTTACCTTTTGAGACACAACCAGAAATGACCAAAGTGGACAAAAGTCAGAAAACGAGGAGACACCAGCCTGCATCACAGACTCTAGATTCTGATGAAGACAGTGGGGATGAATATGACCTTCATCATGATCCGCTACAGGTTCCCACATCTCCTACAGTACCTGAGGAGAGGAATGCTGAACCAGCGAGAGAGTGGGAACACAGACCCCCAACAGTGAAACAGACAGTTGCAGTGCCAGTCCCTTATACACTACCAGCACAGCCTCTTGTTGAAAAGCGGCTGGAGGAGACAACAGTTAAAGACCTACCTGCTGAGGAGATTAACTTGCCTGCTGAAAATTTGCCTGATGATCGTCCACCAAGTGCCTTTCCTTCATATACTGATGCTGCTGAACCTGAGGAACCAGCCTACCAGCTGCCACAAAGAGAGAGACACCCTCCAAGACGTATCACCTATGATCAGCTTGGTATCCCTTCCTGCTACAGTATACAGCCACAGCCACAGTTGTTCCCTGTCTACTCTGCACCAGGACTGGTTCCATGGCTGCCATCACTACAGCAATGTTACTTTCAGCCACCTTACATGTATGGGCTTCAGCAAACATGAGGCTACAGAGTTGACATGTTTGACCATGGACTACTGTCAGATTTCACAGACTGTCAAAAGAGACAATTTACAGACTATGCATATAGATCATTAAAATTGATGGACTGTTGATCAATAGTATGAGAAAATACTGCTTATGTTATATAGCTGGTCAACAGATATGGACTGTGAATATAACTTGTTAGTTATATTTGAACTGTGACCCGTGACTTCTGCTCAAGTACTACCTTACAGAAGAGGATTTTCTAGGTCCAGTGCATACGAACTGTTGAAGAAGACAATGTTGGTAATGTTGGGACAACATTTATTTTGTCGGGGAGAGTGTGACAGGTTAAAGGACATATTCATAGCCTGTTATACATTGAAAAGTATTAGTAAGTTCATAGTATGTGAGGATCTTAAAACATCTAAGGTTAAAATATGCATTCAGTATTAGTTGATAGAGATTGAACATTCATATAATTGTGTTAAAGTTCAAATCTGTCAAAGGGTACGAATTGTGAGAGTAATGTGTAAACGTTATATTGATTACTTTATTTTGTGGTGCCTAAAAGTGTTAATCTGTGATCTACGAAATGCTTTTAATCTATGAGCCGGAGATCGATTGCTCTGGTCTCCACCCATATTCCTGGGGAAATTCGCGGTCTTTTTCTCATTGAACTAAATGTTGACTTGAGAATACAACACCGTATCACTCTCGTGATTATTTCTCCCCTGTTTTCAGGTATTTTATTGATGATAAAAATAGTAATTTAAATGTTATAACTAGCGAACATGTCAAGAGTGTTTAAGGTGTGTTTTAGTAACGTCTTGAGGAAGTTAGAGTTAAGTTTGAAGAGAGTAATATTAGCCCTGCTCGGTTGAAGTGAAGGATAGCATCGTACTGAGAGTAGCTGCCATTTTATGTCGATTGTGAATGAACATGCGTGTTGTTAATAAGATATTTTGCTGTGTTATTTGTATAATGGGTTTTCTGTTATGTAATGTGTTACTTTTGTGAAATGATTGAACTAAATGTTGACTTGAGAATACAACACCGTATCACTCTCGTGATTATTTCTCCCCTGTTTTCAGGGGCGTAAACACATGTATGTATTTGTCTGCGTTTGGATACATGTTTGAGCGTGGGTACATGCTGGCATGTGTGTGGATGATTTTCCTTCCCTCACACGCAGTCTCATGTACACACAGTATTAAGTACAAGAGCTTGTCAGTTGTTAATCTCACATTTATCATAGGATCACACTGGTGATGTGGGGATTTGACGTTTTACTGCACGAGTGTCTGGCCACCGATGAGCATACGACAAGTAAGCAGGAAATAAATTGCCCTGAAATTGACTGTCATCTATGTGCCGCGTCCTCCATTTTTACTCCATCAAGCACACTCATTAAAATCTATGGATGAACTGTCTCAGTTGATTTCTCATTACCTAATAGCCTGTAATATGGGGATGGTGTCGCATCTTTTCCTGTGAGCTTGGTCTCATCTCGCATTAAATTGGAGAATAAAAAATGAGTTCCGAGACACTCCCAGTGAGATTAAGTGAGCGATGGAAGATTGAAGATTGAAGATTTCTAGTCCACAGTGGCCCTGAGAGATTATAGAAGAAATAGAATGCGAAATCCCACTACTGGCACCACGTGTCAATGGTCTTAGTCAATATCAAGCATACACAATGTCTGAAGCCAATAGCAAGTCAATGCCCTCTCCTTTGAAGGGCTAGTGCACTGAAGAGCCTCTATGAAGCAACAGCTACAGTACTAGTAGTCTTCTTCTTTCCCACGAGTCTCACGTCAAAGGGTCCGAATACTTCTGCAAATGTAACAAAGAATAAAGCTATATGAGAGAGCCATGTGAAGGGAATAATAATTAGTATATTTAGCCCAAGGGCACCACAACCACTGGCCGCAAAAGACATGGATTTTTTTAGGGGGCATTACGGACACACAAAGGACATGCTGCTGGGAAATTCTAGGCATTATCAAGTGCTTGTCAAATTGCGAATGAGAGACTGATGAAGTGTGTGCAGCCTGTGCAAATAACAAAGCGGAGCTCATGCCTTTCATGCAACCTTTTCCAAATCATCATTGGAGTCACATCTTGCAGCCTTATAATGTACTGTATTCAAAATGAAAATATATAGCCCAACGTTTCTATCACAACTAAAGTTGCATAAATAACTCTAAATTAAGCAAATAGGAGGACCTGTTTCTTTGTTAAGCCCTCAACACAGAATAGCCGCATGTGCGCACTCCCTCAAATCGCTTGGAGAAAATATCCTTTCTATTTTATTCAGCTATATTCAATTGTATTCTTCATACAATAAAATCATATAAAATAACGCCATGAAATTCTAAGCAAATCTAAATGAACTAGTGTACACCACAGCCATATGGTCAGCTCAGAGAATGCTATTCTGTTCTTCTGAAATAGACTACATTTTCTTCCTGTCATGTACCTTTAGACCTGTCTAAAATAAATAATGGATTTATTGTGATGGTGTAGGCTATATTACATGGATTAATTAGACTTTGTAAAATGTAGATGTTCCAAAAGGTCAATTACCGTGAGACCGGCAGTTATTTGCTTGACAATCACTGGCTGACAAAATGTCATGACACCACAGCCCTAATGATGCAAGTTGTCAAATTAAGGTTTGTAAGGCCATGAAAAGTCATTTTTATTAGTTTCATGATTTTTGTTAATGTAATTCATGAAAGATCACTTTTAAATATGTTCAATCTATAAAAAAAACGACATGTCAGCCATGATCAGAATGACCCTTCAGTGCATGTGGTGCTGCACGTGTGCCATTGCAAGCGGGCCATTGCCCGAGGAGAGACCACGACATTTCAGCAGCAGGTACTATGAAGTAATGACAGACTAACTAGATCACCAATTCAACACATAACTTGTAGCAGTTGTCTCGCTAGTTAACTATAGCCAACTAAGCATTAATTTGGTTGTCCATAGATCTCCCCTGAAACATGAATATTTGAGCCTTATATACTGTATAAACATGTGTAGTTAGATACCTTGCTTTGCAGTAGCCTACCTTATCCATTCACCTTGCTTTGCAGTAGTCTACCTTATCCATTCACCTTGCTTTGCAGTAGTCTACCTTATCCATTCACCTTGCTTTGCAGTAGCCTACCTTATCCATTCGCCTTGCTTTGCAGTAGCCTACCTTATCCATTTACCTTGCTTTGAAGTGGCCTACCTCATCCATTCGCCTTGCTTTGCAGTAGCCTACCTTATCCATTTACCTTGCTTTGCAGTGGCCTACCTTATCCATTCGCCTTGCTTTGCAGTAGCCTACCTTGTCCATTTACCTTGCTTTGCAGTGGCCTACCTCATCCATTCACCTTGCTTTGCAGTAGTCTACCTTATCCATTCACCTTGCTTTGCAGTAGCCTACCTTATCCATTCACCTTGCTTTGCAGTAGCCTACCTTATCCATTTACCTTGCTTTGCAGTGGCCTACCTCATCCATTCACCTTGCTTTGCAGTAGTCTACCTTATCCATTCACCTTGCTTTGCAGTAGCCTACCTTATCCATTCACCTTGCTTTGCAGTAGCCTACCTTATCCATTCACCTTGCTTTGCAGTAGCCTACCTCATCCATTCACCTTGCTTTGCAGTAGTCTACCTTATCCATTCACCTTGCTTTGCAGTAGCCTACCTTATCCATTCACCTTGCTTTGCAGTAGCCTACCTTATCCATTCACCTTGCTTTGCAGTAGCCTACCTTATCCATTCGCCTTGCTTTGCAGTAGCCTACCTTATCCATTCACCTTGCTTTGCAGTAGTCTACCTTATCCATTCACCTTGCTTTGCAGTAGCCTACCTTATCCATTTACCTTGCTTTGCAGTAGCCTACCTTATCCATTCACCTTGCTTTGCAGTAGTCTACCTTATCCATTTACCTTGCTTTGCAGTAGCCTACCTTGTCCATTCACCTTGCTTTGCAGTAGCCTACCTTATCCATTCACCTTGCTTTGCAGTAGCCTACCTTATCCATTCACCTTGCTTTGCAGTAGCCTACCTTATCCATTCGCCTTGCTTTGCAGTAGCCTACCTTATCCATTCACCTTGCTTTGCAGTAGTCTACCTTATCCATTCACCTTGCTTTGCAGTAGCCTACCTTATCCATTTACCTTGCTTTACAGTAGCCTACCTTATTCATTCACCTTGCTTTGCAGTAGTCTACCTTATCCATTTACCTTGCTTTGCAGTAGCCTACCTTGTCCATTCACCTTGCTTTGCAGTAGCCTACCTTATCCATTTACCTTGCTTTGCAGTAGCCTACCTTATCCATTCACCTTGCTTTGCAGTAGTCTACCTTATCCATTTACCTTGCTTTGCAGTAGCCTACCTTATTCAGTTGATCCCTGATTTATTGAAGGAGGGACTCATTTTATAAATTCAAAAGTATTTGGCTGTAATGTTACAATATTTTCCGACAAGAGTGGCTCCCATCCTCCAGGATAGCTACTGGGTGTGCAGGCTTTTGTTCAAGCCCTGGTCTAACCACATTGTAGCCTAAACATTAGCTGATCAACAGGACTTTGATAAGCAGACTTGGGTGTTACAGTGTTGGATCAAAAGCCAAGCCTGCACACCCAGAAGATCTCCAAATGGAGGGTTGACAACAGTGCAGTTCTATGTGTGGGGCTAAGTGCCTTGATCAAGGGCACAATGGCAGGAGGTGGTAGGTCGACATGGGATCAGAAACAACAGCTTTCCAGTGTCAGTAATGCTTACATTTTCATGTAGGCTATAATAATAAACATGGACATTTGGTTAAAAGTCATGGAGAAGTCATGGAAAATGTGTATAAACCCTTGACAGGGAATAATCAGAGGTCTCGATAGCATAATGTAATGTGTGAAATTTGGTGAACATAGTCTAATGGACGGGCTTGGAAAAAGAGCTCCTGCACGTATTCCATCCCAAGTCAAGCACGGTAGAGAATGGAAGTTCGAAGACGTTCGAAGTTCCTCCATAGGTATAATTCTGTGAGCCTAATTAAGATAATGCATGTCATAACGAGATGTCCAGCTCTTCACGCCAAGCCTCCTCCTCCACCCTCTCTCCCCACCTACACAAATTTCAGTCGCGCCTCACGCACTACACTGGCTGTCCATCGTGTATGTATACAACCCAAGCCTAGGCAGCTGATAGCACCCATGCACTGCCTAGGCTAAAACAACTATTGCTTGTCCGCTCCATAGCAAACTGCTCTATCCTCACTGATTGCGAAGTTATTTCATGTCGAGATAATATAAAAACATTTTTAGTTTAGATGTAGGAACAGAAAATAACTATGTAAACCTGCACTTTGAAGGGGGTTTCAACTGGTTCGGAAGTTATTTTGCAGATAGGAACAGGGGAAAGGAACAAAAAATCATTACAGTTCGGTTCAGAGCTTAACAATTTCAGTTCCAATCCCTTCTTTTCATGTAGCCTTGGACAAGCAAATGTTTTAACCACAGATCAAGCAACATTATGGACTAAACGTTCAAATCCTGTTTCTGCAACAATACTGATCAAATTAAGATCCTACACTTGTATATGAATAGGCTGTCTCCCATCAAGTTGTAACGGCTTTCTTCCTGGGAAGGAGAGGCGGACCAAAACGCAGCATGGTTATAGTTCATGGTAATTTAATAAGGGAACTCAAACATGAACAAGATACAAAACAATAAACGTGAAAACCGAAACAGCCCTATTTGGTGCAGAAAAAACAAAATAACTACAGAACCACCCACCAAAACAGTACCAAGCAGCGTGGTGACAGGCAACAGCAACAGCGGCCAAAGACACAAGACTCTTGGACATGGGAGGAAATACTCGACGGGAGAGGACCCTGGGCAAAGCCAGGGGAGGGTAGCCGCCCCAAGGTGCAGCAGGAGAAGCGGCAGCAGGAGCAGCGCAAGGAGGAATGGACATGGGAGGACGAATTGGACGGTAAAGGACCCTGGGCACAGCCAGGAGAATATCGCCGCCCCAAAGAAGAGCTGGAGGCAGCGAAGGCGGAGAGGCGCTGGTATGAGGAGGCAGCACGGCGGCGTGGATGGAAGCCCGAGAGTCAGCCCCAAAAATGTCTTGGGGGGGAGGCACAGAGGGAGTATGGCGAAGCCAGGTAGGAGACCTGCGCCAACTTCCTGTGCTTACCAGGGGGTGAGAGAGACCGGGCAGGCACCGTGTTATGCTGTGGAGGCCACGGTGTCCCCAGTGCGGGTGCATAGCCCGGTGCGGTACATACCAGCTCCTCATATCGGCCGGGCTAGAGTGGGCATCGGGCCAAGTGCCATGAAGCCGGCTCTACGCATCTGGTCTCCAGTGCGTCTCCTTGGGCCAGTGTACATTGCACCAGCCTTGCGCATGGTGTCCCCGGTTCGCCTGCACAGCCCAGTGCGGGCTATTCCACCTCGCCACACTGGCAGGGCGACAGGGAGCATTCAACCAGGTAAGGTTGGGCAGGCTCGGTGCTCAAGAGCTCCAGTGCGCCTGCACGGTCCGGTCTATCCAGTACCACCTCCACGCATCAGCCCTCCGGTGGCAGCTCCCCGCACTCGCCCTGAGGTGCGTGTCCTCGGCCCAGTACCACCAGTGCCGGTACCACGCACCAGGCCTACAGTGCGCCTCGCCTGTCCAGCGCAGCCAGAGCCTTCCTCCTCTCCAGCGCAGTCGGAGTCTCCGCCTGTCCAGCGCTGTCAGAGCCTTCCTCCTCTCCAGAGCTGCTAGAGTCTCCCATCTCTCCAGTGCAGCTAGAGTCTCCCGTCTGTCCAGAGCTGCTAGAGTCTCCCATCTGTCCAGAGCTGCTAGAGTCTCCCATCTGTCCAGAGCTGCTAGAGTCTCCCATCTGTCCAGAGCTTCTAGAGTCTCCTGTCTGTCCAGAGCTACTAGAGTCTCCCGTCAGTCATGAGCCGACAGAGTCTCCCGTCTGTCATGAGCCGCCAGAGTCTCCCGTCTGTCATGAGCCGCCAGAGTCTCCCGTCTCCCGCCAGGATCTTCCAGAGCCGCCAGTCAGCCAGGATCTTCCAGAGCCGCCAGTCAGCCAGAGCCGCCAGTCAGCCAGGATTCGCCAGAGCCGCCAGTCAGCCCGGATCCGCCAGTCAGCCCGGATCCGCCAGAGCCGCCAGTCAGCCAGGATCCGCCAGGATCCGCCAGAGCCGCCATTCAGCCAGGATCCGCCAGTCAGCCAGGATCCGCCAGAGCCGCCAGTCAGCCAGGATCCGCCAGAGCCACCATTCAGCCAGGATCTGCCAGAACCGCCATTCAGCCAGAAGCTGCCAGAGCCGTCAACCAGCCTGAGCTACCTCTCAGTCCCAAGCTGACCCTCAGTCCGGAGCTGCCCCTCAGTCCAGTGGGGCCCTCTGTTAGGGTTCTTAGGCCAAGGTCGGTGGCGAGGATCGCCACTCAAAGGACGCTAAGGAGGTGGACTAAGGCAATGATGGAGTGGGGTCCACGTGGGGGGGTACTGTCACGTTCTGACCATAGTTCTTTTGTGTTTTCCTTGTTTTAGTGTTGGTCAGGATGTGAGCTGGGTGGGCATTCTATGTTGTGTGTCTGGTTTGTCTATTTCTATGTTTGGCCTGATATGGTTCTCAATCAGAGGCAGGTGTTAGTCATTGTCTCTGATTGGGAACCATATTTAGGTAGCCTGTTTTGTGTTGGGTTTTGTGGGTGGTTGTTTCCTGTCTTTGTGTTTTCTGTACCAGATAGGGCTGTTTCGGTTTTCACGTTCATTGTTTTGTATTCCTGTTCATGTTTGAGTTACCTTATTAAATTACCATGAACTATAACCACGCTGCGTTTTGGTCCACCTCTCCTTCCCAGGAAGAAAGCCATTACAATAGTGCTGTCCGTCACCATGCAACTTACTGTAGAAGAAGCATATCTTCCCCACAAGCCACACTATATTACAGATATACTGATACCAATTATATACAAGATGGAATTCATGCCAGAGCTGACCCATATATCTCAATGATGATCCCCATGTTGTTTATGAACTGGGACACAGTAGCAAGTTCTCTAACAATTCTATATGGTTTCTATATGGTATGTCTCTCTTGATGGGCCTAGTAAAAATACAGTATGTCTACCCTCTCAAGGACATATCGGAGGAGGACGGACAAGTCACCATTGATCTCTCCTCAGGGAGATTATCATATGCCTGCTGGCTCAACATTGAGTCCAAAGAAATCCCTAAATATGCATAGGGCTTCAGAACCCTCCGTGAGGATCCGTTTCAACGCAGTCAATAAGAACATAACATCAGTCTCCGCAGCTAGCGTGTTGCCGGGTGACAGCTCCGCTCATCAATATTGACAAGAGAAAACCGATGTGACATGATGCGATTGTGTACAGGTTGCCAAAAATGCACAAAGATTCAGTACCAGCTTTAGAGTGATGCCAGCGTATCTTGCTTCTTTGAAGCTTCTCCAACGACGTAGGGCAAATCTATAGTCCTGCTTTCTCACTAATCAGCTGTGTGGACTGGTCTTTGATTCAGTTTAAAAGTGAATGGGTTCTATAACTAATATGATATTCCTAAAAGCTGAACGTACTTGTTATTTCCTCTGTTCGTCCTACAACTGGAAGAAGAGAAGACCTGGAATTACTTTCTGCTGGACCCGTGGAGAAATCAAAGAGAATACCATAGATCACTTTAATAATTTATTTGCATATGATTATCGTAAAAATACTCAAAGGGAAATGTGTATTTTGTTCATTTTTTTTTTTTTTTTACAATTCCATACATCTTACTCTTACAGAAAGAAGTCTGCACTGACGGACATACATTTTCGTATTTTTCTTCTTTCACATAGATTTTCTTTTTTTTCCTGGTACATGGCCCCTTTAAACTGTCATTTTCCTTTTGATGTTGCCTCTCACCAGCAACCAACATCCAAACAAGGGTTCACATGGAGGCCAGAGGGTGAAATGAAGATGAACTCTGAGCGGATTGGTGTAGTACGGATGGGGATCATATAATAACTGTAGCACAGCGGCAGTGTTAATGTGAGAGATTGATGCTGACAGCTGGTCGTACTTCAAAAAAACAAGAGTAATTAACTGAATAATTCAAACGACATTAACATTTTGTGGGTCAGGTTGATGTTACGGTCACATAGTTATTATCTCAATGGTGACCTTTTTCATTTGCATTGATCCTTGACACATTTGACTAAAGAATAGATCTGACACATCAACAGTCTGGTTCCATACTGTATGTGCTTTAGCCAACTCCCCTGACTACCGTTGTCAGGACAAACATGTTAGGCATGACAATGGATGAACACAGAGAGGAGTTGGTTGAGGCACAAAGGGACTGGAGCCCCAGGCTAAGATATCAGCAGCTAGTCCAGAATAATGGAATTGACAACTGTGCTGACACGCTGAAAATGTGAGCCAGCACTGGTGACTAGAAATAGCTATTGTTCACAATTAACCCTTTCCTACGAGCAACAGCCTTCGTAAAATATTTGATTCTTGTTTAATCATTAAATTCACTGTTTAGTGTATTGAGTTTAATGTGTGAATATTATATATATATTTTTCAACAATAAGTAATAACTTAGCATCCAAAACAAGGCATAGTTGAATAAAATAAGAGTATGAAAATATGGCATATGTCTTATGAGTAACAGTTATGCGGAACCGTCATCTCTTGTTTCCATGGTGTTCATCCACAACAGTTCCACTTTGGCATGGCAATGCACACGACGGTGTGTCCTGTACAGTTCAGACCAGTCCTTCTCAGTCACCTACTTTATCCAGAGTAGGTGATGAGGACACACAACAACACATACAGCACCATGAAACCAAAACCTCCCAGTAACATGGAAGACCACATTTAAAAGAAAGTGGATAAAACCAGACTTAAAAAAAACAGCAATTGTTATAGACGTCTAAAATCAGGTTCTCTGGCAATGGGCACTGGGATACAATCTTTCAGGTGCCCACCTTCATTTAGAATCCATAGAACCCATCCTTAAAGTCCCATGTGTGAACAAGCCTTTTTTGCATCACCATTGCCCTCGTTCCTTTCCAGACGTCGAAGTCCACAGTATCCATGCCCATTCCCATCCATGGTCAAAGTCAACGATAATGGCAGAGGAGGCATGGAAATCATTTTGGGAAAAGAACACATCCCAGAAAGCACATGCAGACATGCAAACACAACCTGAGGGGGAGTTTGGCTTTCTGTCAATGGACGGTTCACAAATTCAATTCAACATCAATGATGGGTTATCCACAAGCTTCTCAAGTCTATTTTCTATGCTGCCCTACTGAAGCTGTCCAAAGTCGAGACTTCCTTTTCCATGTTAGTTTTGTCTAGGTAGAGTAGACGTTTTTGTCTACTGTGGACAATATTTTGTCTAGTTACAGTAGACAATGTTTGTTTTGTCTAGGTAGGGTCATTCATTCATCCATTGGGCTCTGCAAGTAGAGTTCCTAGGTAGTTTCTAGTGGGTCCAGTTTCCCATGCTGTCTCTGGTTTGGTTGTTTGTTGGTTTGTTGGTCCAGACCCAAACCTTAGACCCTGATGGGGAGAGTCGTGCTCATCTGTTGTCGAACTATATCATTCTGACTGCTGTCTAGACTCTTCCTGTGGTGGCCAGGCAGTGTCCCCCCGATCCGCAAAAGATCCCTGTCAACAAGAAAGGCAAAGATCAGTCACAGGTGGATCTTTCAAGAGTACAAATTGTTAGACCAGCCTTATTAAATTCCTGGTCTTGGAGTGGAGACCCATAGGGTGTGCAGGGTTTTTGTTCCAACCCAGGGTAGCGCATTGCATTCAACTTATCAACAAATCATCAAGCCCTTGAATTGTTGAATTAGGTTTGTTAGGCTTGTTACTTTTTAAAATATATATATTTTAACCGTGGTTAATTAAAGGTTAATAAAAAATACTTTATTTAAGCAGGCAAGTCAGTTAAGAACAAATTTGTATTTACAATAATCATCTGGTAAAAGCCTGCATACCGTGACGGCTCTCCAGGACCAGGATTGAAGAATGCTGCTGTGTTTAGGTATAGTATTACGCTGGCAACAACATTGAGGATGGGAGGCAGCACACAGCACACAGCACACGTAGCAGCACACAGTGAGAATCGATCACATATGTGTTGATACCGATCATGGAAAAGACAACCTATTTTAGAAGCCAGTTCCACCAATTACAAAATCCAATTTAACCTCTGAGCAGAATCAATTCATCATTCTGGGGTTGTAATAAAACTAGTATCTCCTTCATCTACCTTCTGAGGATGCTACATTGTCTTTTTTTGCATCCCAAACAGCACCCTATTCCCTGTATAGTGCACTACCTTTGATAGGGGTCTCTCACTCTCCCTCTGTGGCTGTCACATACAGATGAGGCCATAAATGAATCATCCGCATGCCATCTGCATACAGTGATATGTAGCATAACACATGCCAGACACACTGACACACACATACAACTCCCCATTCGACCCATCAAAGCAATGGCTTGGCCTCCCTTGGAGCATAAAAAAAAGCTAATTAGCAACCTAATTAAACACATTCCTCTCTTTTAGCTTCTCCTGAATCTGCCTTATTACACACACTCCATCACCTCAGCCCTCCGGTAGTTTGTTTCCACATCGGCAGCCCCGGCTCTGTCTCTGTCCTATCACCTACATTTAAGAGACAGCCAAGAGCACAGGGGATTAAACCTAGGTCAGTCATTATGTTTCCACACGCAATTAGGCCCACTCCTTGCAATGGGAATCGTCCGTGGAGTAATGCTGCGACAGTGAAACGCGGAAACGAAGACATAGAGCTGGCCAGCTTGTAGTCCTAAAAAGAAAAAAAACGGTGATGAGTAACCTCTGGTTCGTCCAGCCGTTCCTATGGAGGAAATGAATGGGGAAAGAATGGAGTTTGGGGGAAAGGCTTAGGAGATCTTATACGTTTTGAGATAATATTGGTCAGTGAACATGACCTTATATGAATTATGAAGCCTTTATGTGATTTGTGTGTTTGTTTGGACAACATAAATGCTTCAAATTTGACAAAAAGTGACGTTAGCTAATGAAGATTATCTCATAGATTTTTACATTTTTATATATAAGGTCTCCTAAGCCTGTGTTTACCACGGACCTTACTTTTGACGTTTTTCCAAAGAAAACATTAGTTTCCCCACAGGCTTTGACCAATGAGCCATGGTGGAGTTAGTGCCTACAAAAAGACATCATTACTATTGCTCTCTATTGAGGCTCAAGAGAGGAGCTGTTAAGTGAGGGAACATGATCATTTTGCGGTTTTTGTTTGGTAAACAGAGCTGATCCAGAGCTTTGCCACATAGCAGTTAATGCATTAAACATACACTGAGTGTACAAAGCATCAGGAACACCTTCCTAATACTGAGTTGCACCCACTTTTGTCCTCAGAACAGCCTCAATTCGTCAGAGAACGGACTCCACAAGGTGTCGGAAGCGTTCCACAGGGATGCTGGTCCAGGTTGACTTCAATGTTTCCCACAGTTGTGTCAAATTGGCTGGGTGGTGGACCATTCTTGAATCACACAGGACACTGTTGAGCTTGAAAAACCCAGCAGCATTTCAGTTCTTGACACACTCAAACCGGTGCACCTGGCACCTACTACCATACTCCGTTCAAAGGCACTTGCCTATTCACCCTCAATCGCACCACACACACACACACACACACACACACACACACCTCAATTGTCTCAAAGCTTAGAAATCCTTCTTTAACATGTCTCTTCCCCTTCATCTACACGGATTCAAGTGGATTTAACAGGTGGCATCAATAAGGGATCACCTGGATTCACCTGGTTAGTCTATGTCATGGAAAGAGTAGGTGTTCCTAATGTTTTGTACACTGAGTGTACATTTTAGGGCCAACTAACCACGGTCGATATTGTTGATCGCACTCCAAAACAACAAATCAAACCAACAATAAAGATTGTATAATCTCTTAGGTTTCTGATCTCTCCTGCACACTCGTATATACTTATTTTGAAACTGTTTCCTTGTTACTTTGTCTTAACACCGGTCTTGTTGTGCAAATCAAAAATAACGCTTTCCAGTCCCCTCCACTCACCCTGAGTATGTGCTGGTGACCACCTTGAGGGTGGCGGCGTTGCGGAGAAGCTTGTCCAGGGTGCTGACGATTTGGCAGAACTTTGGCCTCAGGTTCCTCTCCTTCACCCAGCACTCCAGCATGAGCTGGTGCAGCACCATGGGGCAGTCCATGGGAGGGGGCAAGCGGTAGTCCTGCTCCACAGCAGTCATCACCTACAGAAAGTAAAAGGGTTAATATGACATACTGTACGGTACAATGCAACACAATATGCAATGCAATATGATACGATATGTCACAACAAAATACAATACAATTTCGATACGATACTCTACGGCACAATATGACACTCTACAACGCGATAGAATATGTTGTGATATAATACAATATTCCGGGCCTCCCCCCCAAAAAATCTGGCAATTCAAAAGGAGAATGTTACATTACAATTCACGGTGGAATAAAAATAGAGCTGTTCCCTTTACTCATTTTCATACCTTCACTTCACGTATGCATTTTTAACTGCTTGCTACAAAGCAGTTGTGTTTTTTTTTATCATGATAATGAATCTCTCTACTGCACTCCACAACATCCCTTGTTTTCTCATTGATTTGTTATGACGTGTTTCTATTCTCTGTACAGGGAAGCTATTCATATCCATATGCTGTCTGTAAGTATCTTCCTGTAATGGAAATGTGCCCCCGGGGATCATACAAAATCTCTCCTATACTATTCCCACTTTTCTGTGCTGCTCTATTGAAACTAGCTGCAGTAGTAATACAACACGTTTGGACGAGCATCATTGTTCTCTATTTATTAATAAGGTAGAAGCCCAGTGAGATGGTAAGATGTGTTGCGGGGATAGAGAGAGTGTGTGTGTGTGTGTGTGTTTACTACTCTGCCGTAGTAAATATCTGTGGGGTGAAGATGCAGGTGTAGATAGGGGTGGCAGGAGGCAATAAAGTCAAATAAAATGTCAAAAAACGCCAACCCAGGCACACAGCCGCACTGACCACCTGCACAGTGAAGATAAAAAGACACTGAAGCATAACTGTCAAGCTCAAGCTAAAAGATAGAGGCTGCAATGTCACTGCAATGTAAACGAGCCGTCCTGAAATTAAACAGTGGTCAATATATTACCAATACGTCATTTTAGGTCATTTATTAAAGGGACTAAAATAAAGCTTTGTTGCTAACTCCGGTTCTTCAACATTGACTTTCACCCTGAAAATGGTTGATTCGTGTGCACTGTCCCTATCAAATCAATACCATGAATACATAATGGAATACATAAATAAGTAGCATGCGAGTGTTGTGGAAGACTCTATCTAAAGAGTAGGCAGAGAGTATAAACCCCAAAAATATTAAACGAAACATGCAACCACTTCAAAGACTTTGCTGAGTTATTGTTCATATGAGGAAATCAGTTCATTGAAATCAACGAATTGGCCCTAAACTATGGATGGGTGGTTCGTACCGCAACCATGGAGCACTCTGTTCACAACGTTGACATTGGCAAACCGCTTGACAACACAACGCCGTACACGTGGGTCTGCGGTTGTGAGGCCGGTTGGACGTACTGCCAAATTCTCTAAAACGACGCTTATGGTAGGAGAATTAAACAATCAATTGTCTGGCAACAGCTCTGGTGGACATTCCTGCAGTCAGCAGGCCAATTGCACGCTCCTTCACAACTTGAGACATCTGTGGCATTGTGTTGTGTGACAAAACTGCACATTTTTGAGTGGACTTTTATTGCCCCCAGCACAAGGTGCACCTGTGATAAATCATGCTGTTTTAATCAGCTTCTTGATATGCCACACCTGTCAGGTGGATGGATTATATTGGCAAAGGAGAAATGTTCACTATCAGGGATTTAAACAAATTTGTGCACAACATTTGAGAGACATAAGCCTTTTCTAATTATGGAACATTTCTGGTATCTTTCATTTCATTTCAGCTCATGAAACATGGGACCAACACTTTACATGTTGCGTTTATATTTTTGTTCAGTGCGTATAACTAACTCACATCCTGGTTGCTCATGTCCCAGTAGGGCCTTTCTCCGTAGGATACCACCTCCCACATGACGATTCCGTAGCTCCACGCGTCACTGGCCGAGGTGAACTTCCTGAAGGCGATGGCCTCGGGGGCGGTCCAGCGGATGGGAATCTTACCTCCCTGCAGAGACACAGGGAGAGGCAGGGTTGCTACATTGGAGCATGCTGTGCGATGGAGTAAACACAGGCAGAGACGCACCCACACACAGGCAGAGACACCCACACAGGCAGACACACACTGATAACCATACTCTCATATACAGACTGCAGAGAGACAAAAAAAACACACACATGGTGAGCACACACACACTTACACACAAAATTGCAAACAAACAAAGATAAACAAACAAACATGCAATCACACAGACAAACATAGACATACCAAATAAACACAGATCAAGCCAACAAGCAGATCCTCCCACAACTCACACTCTCCCTCCCACACCACTCACCAGAGAGCTGGTGTAGGTAGGATCGACTGATGAGTCGTCCAGGAAACGGGACAGACCGAAGTCGGACACCTTACACACCAGGTTGCTGTTGACCAGGATGTTGCGGGCGGCGAGGTCCCGGTGGACATAGTTCATGTCCGAGAGGTACTTCATGCCCGACGCGATGCCACGCAGCATGCCCACCAGCTGGGTCACCGTGAAGCGCCCATCATTCAGCTGTGAGGTATCGGTGGGGAATGGGGGTGAGTGAGGTAGTGAAATAGAGGAGTAATGCAGACAGGGAGGAGGGTAGATAGAGGGGAATGGGGGTGAGTGAGGTAGTGACATAGAGGAGTAATGCAGACAGGGAGGAGGGTAGATAGAGGGGAATGGGGGTGAGTGAGGTATTGGAATAGAGGAGTAATGCAGACAGGGTGGAGGGTAGATAGAGGGGAATGGGGGTGAGTGAGGTAGTGAAATAGAGGAGTAATGCAGACAGGGAGGAGGGTAGATAGAGGGGAATGGGGGTGAGTGAGGTAGTGAAATAGAGGAGTAATGCAGACAGGGAGGAGGGTAGATAGAGGGGAATGGGGGTGAGTGAGGTAGTGAAATAGAGGAGTAATGCAGACAGGGAGGAGGGTAGATAGAGGGGAATGGGAAAGGGAGAAAAAGACAGAAGGAAGAAGAAGGAAAGAGAGACAGAAGGGAGAGGAGAGAGAAGGGGAGATGGGTGAGGAAAAAGTAAGAGGGAGAGAGAGAGAAGGGGAGATTGGTGAGGAAAAAGTAAAGAAAGGAGGGAGAGAGAGAAGGGGGATGGGTGAGGAAAAAGTAAGAAAGGAGGGAGAGAGAGAAGGGGGATGAGTGAGGAAAAAGTAAGAAAGGAGGGAGAGAGAGAAGGGGGATGAGTGAGGAAAAAGTAAGAAAGGAGGGAGAGAGAGAAGGGGGATGGGTGAGGAAAAAGTAAGAGGAGGGAGAAAGAGAAGGGGGAGATGGGTGAGGAAAAGGTAAGAGGGGAGGGAGAGAGAGAGGGAATCGGTAGATGAAGTCAGTCAGTCAGTCAGTCAGTCCCTAAGCTTACACAAACATAATCATGACATATGCCATAACCATCCATGACTGGTTCTGTCAGACTGCAACAGACAAACTTTTCAAGCTGTCTGACCTCATCTAATAAGATTAATAATTTAAATGAATATTTAATAACTACATTCCATGTGTTGTGCTGTGTGTGTGTGTTTCTGTGTGTAACTACAGATGAAACAGCGTGAAAGTGAATAGGAAAGTCCGCTGTCAACTAGTTACAGTTAGAATTCAATTGTCCTTTCACAGAACGACAAGAGGTTCAACCTTTTTCTGCGTGATCCAGTCTTGACTGAAAGGAAATGAGCGTTACATTGATGGTGCCATGCTAACCATGCTTACCCTCACTACAGCTCCACAGAATTAGAATAACTAGAATGGAAAATCATGGCTCCATGACTTGAATGGGCATTTTTGTTCTAGAAATTATATTTCTATTACCAGCTCCAATACATAATCAGTCCCATTTCTTATTAGTATTGTTCATGCATGAGAACACCAGCCGTTCCGGACGACTGCGTGATAACTCTCTTGGTAGCCGATGTGAGCGTGACTTTTAAACAGGTCAACATTCCCAAAACCGCGGGTCCAGACAGATTACCAGGACGTGTACTCAAAGCATGCGTGGACCAACTGGCAAGTGTCTTCACAGAGATTTTCAACCTCTCCCTGACAGAGTCAGTAATACCTATATATTTCAAGCAGAACACCATAGTCCCTGTGCCCAAGGAAGCGAAGGTAACCGGCTTAAATGATTACTGCCCTGTAGCCATGAAGTGCTTTGAAAGGCGAGTCATGGTTCACATCAACAGCATCATCCTGAATACCCTAGACCCACTCCAATTCGCATACCGCCCCAACAGATCCACAGATGAGCAATCTCAGTCGCACTCCACAATGCCCTTTCCCACCTGGACAAAAGGAACACCTATGTGAGAATGCTCTTCATTGCCTACAGCTCAGTGTTCAACACGATAGTGCCCACAAAGCTCATCACTAAGCTAAGGACCCTGGGACTAAACACCTCCCTCTGCAACTGGATCCTGGACTTCCTGACAGGCAACAACACATCTACCATGCTGATCCTCAACACTAGGGCCCCTCAGGGGTGCGTGCTTAGTCCCCTCCTGTAATTCCTGTTCACCCACGACTGTGTGGCCAAACACAACTCCAACACCATCATTAGTGGTAGGCCTGATTACCGACAACAATGAGACAGCCTATAGTCGGAGGAGGTCAGAGACCTGGCTATGTGGTGCCAGGACAACAGCCTCTCCCTCAATGTGAGCAAGACAAAGGAGCTGATCGTGGACTACAGGAAAAGGTGGGCCGAACAGGCCCCCATTAACATCGATGGGGCTGTGGTGGAGCGAGTAGAGAGTTTCAAGTTCCTTGGTGTCCACATCACCAACAAACTATCATGGTCCAAACACACCAAGATACATGTAGTTGTGAAGAGGGCATGACAACACCTTTTCCCCCTCAAGGGCCTGAAAAGATTTGTCTGGGTCCCCAGATCCTCAAAAATTCTACAACTGCACCATCGAGAGCATCCTGATTGGTTGCATCACCGCCTGGTATGGAAACTGCTCGGCATCTGACTGTAAGGCGCTACAGAAGGTAGTGCGTACGGCCCAGTACATCACTGGGGCCAAGCTTCCTGCCATCCAGGACCTATATACTAAGCAGTGTCAGAGGAAAGCCTCAAAAATGGTCAAAGACTCCAGGTTATAAGTATATAACAAGTTATAGACTGTTTTCTCTGCTACCGCACGGCAAGCGGTACCGGTGCGCCAAGTCTAGGACCAAAAGGCTCCTTAACAGCTTCTACCCCCAAGCCATTAGATTGCTGAACAATTAATCAGATGGCCACCAAGACTATTTACATTGACCCCCCCCCCCCCCCATTTGTTTTTACACTGCTGCCACTAGTTGTTTATTATCTTTGCATAGTCACTTTACCCCTACCTCAATCTACAAATTACCTCGCCTATCCTGTACCCCCTCACATTAACTCGGTACTGGTACCCCCTGTATATAGCCTTGGTATTGTTATTTTATTGTGTTACTTTTTACTTTAGTTTATTTGGTAAATATTTTCCTAACAGTACATTACTCATCTCATATGTCTATGCATTACTCATCTTGCCTATGCCTCACGGCCATCGCTCATTTAAATATTTATATGTACATATTCTTATTCACCCCTTCACATTTGTGTGTATAAAGTAGCTGTTGTGAATTTGTTAGATTACTTGTTAGATATTACTGCATTTTCGGAACGAGAAGCACAAGCATTTCGCTACACTCGCATTAACATCTGCTAACCATGTGTATGTGACCAATAAAATTCGATTTGATTTGGAACTCTTTCTTAAACTGCATTGTTGGTTAAGTAAGCATTTGTGACAAATAAAGTTTGATTTAATTTGATGCCATACTTCCAAGTCTCACGAGGTAGCCTGGAAATTGAGGTTTGTTTCTCAACAACTCAGGAGGGAAACATTCTAAACATGCCAAATATGTAAACATTCTGTTTTGTACCCTACACTCAAATTTAGTTTGACAGGAAAACAAGTTTGGATGGATATGTAAACAAAATGCTTCATAACAGGCATAGATGGTTAGGTCTGTTAGGGGGCTTGTATTACTATTCTCGTGGGTACCGAAAATCCCCAAAAGCCCCCAAAAAGAAAAAACAAGTTAAATTATTCCTCATGGAGACATTTCCCAGGTTCCCACAAGGACAAAGGCTATTTTAGGATTAGAGTTTAGGGTTAGGGTTACAATTAGGGTTAGGGGTTAGGTTTTAGGGTTAGGTTTAGGGGTTAGGTTTTAGGGTTAGGTTTAGGGGTTAGGTGTAGGGGTTAGATTAGGGTTAGGGGTTAGGTTTAGGGTTAAAGGTTAGGGAAAACATGATTTTGAATGGAAATGCATTTTAGGTCCCCACAAGGATAGTAAAACATATGCTGGGTGTGTGTGTGTGTGTGTGTGTTTGTCCTTACGTGCAAACATGTTTGTTCTTGTTATGCATGTGTTGTGTGTGTGTGTGTGTTGTTCTGCCCGCATCCCATAGTCAGGCACAATAGTTTGGCGGGCCATCACTAGATCACGGCAGAGTGTATCCATGATTCACACACACACACACACACCCACACACACACGGTTGGATGGACATCTGACTGAGAGGAGTGCGTGAGAAGGAGTGAGAAGCTGCTCTTCAGTCACAAGATGAGATAAGACAAGGAGGGCTATGGAGATTGCACTGTGGTGCATGGTCTTAAGTTTCCTCACTGTCCTCTGAGAGAGATCATTTGTGAATGACTACGTTAACCTTGTCTGTAACCTCTAGGGTCTTTCCTGGTTCAAAGTTAAATCTGGGTTGTTGTTTTTTTTGATTCGGAGGCGGGATCTTGGTGTACTCTTAAAGGAAAGGAGCTACACTTTATGTAAGCATGCAGCATACTCTAACTGAGTCAGGGAGCATTGCTGTGTGTGTACACCACCCACTGTCATTACAGTAGGTGTCATGTAATAGAACTCTCGAAAGTTGCAGAAGTTCTCTACTCCCCCCGCGGATTTGTTCAGCATCCACTGATGTGTAGGAGGTGCTATGTGCAATTGTGCTCGTCCCCAGGCTTATATGTAGCACAGTCAAAGAGTAGCTCCATCAATGGTTTTGTGCAGGAGAATCCCTATCCGTCAGCTGTATTGTGTATAACTATACAGGTCTTAGGATTTTCAGCACAGCCGCTATCAATATTCATCAGAGGGGTCAGGAACGGTTCCACGGATTGTCATAACTGGTGTGTGTTCGGTACGACTCAAAGCCTCCACTGGTGAGTAGGTGGTCGCACAGTACGTGTGATAATGCGTGACTCCAGGATTTGATTCGGTAGAGTAGAGACTCGATATCAATTGAATGTGTCCTGTATGATTCCATGCATCATCACAACTCAGTCAGTGTTCCCCTGAGGAAGGAGCCCCACGCGCTCCATTCTCCAT
This sequence comes from Oncorhynchus nerka, assembly GCF_034236695.1. Lineage (NCBI taxonomy): Eukaryota > Metazoa > Chordata > Actinopteri > Salmoniformes > Salmonidae > Oncorhynchus > Oncorhynchus nerka. The sequence continues at coordinate 4,418,858 of NC_088424.1, read as the reverse complement.
GAGCCTTGGGATTTTAAACAGTATACAACTCCTAGGCTATCAATATCAACCAGAGTTGTCATGTACAATTCCTCATGTCGCCACAACTGGTGTCAGCCTCACTCACCCTGAGGAAGGAGTCCAACGCTCCGTTCTCCATGAACTCGGTGATGATGAGCACGGGGCAGCTGCGGGTCAGCACGCCCTCCAGCCTGATCACATTGGGGTGGTCGAACTGGCCCATGATTGACGCTTCCCCCAGGAAATCCCGCCTCTGGCGCTCTGTGTAACCCGCCTTCAGCGTTTTGATGGCCACCACCCCCTCACGGCGGCTGGCCTGCTTCAGGCGCCCGCGGCACACCTCCCCGAACTCACCTGGGTGGGGAAGGGAGTGAGTGGAAGGAGTGGAGGAGGGAGTGTGGATTGGGGAGGGGAGAGGGAAGTAAGGGAGAGGGAGCATTACTGGTTTGAACTGAGGAGGAAGAAGAGGAAGACGAGGAGGAAGAGAGCAAGGGATGGAGTTTGTGAGGAGGGGAGGAAAAGAGAGCGAGAGCTCAGGGGTCTGAGAGGTTGGGGAGGGATTGAGGGACGGAAAGATCAACCTGCGACCGGGAGTGGTGCCTGGGACCGGTGTAGGGGGAGAGGGGACGGATGAGGAGCTTGGGGGTTTTGGTGCCTTGGTAAAAAGTTGTGTGTTTAAAAAGGAAAAGGAGAGAGAAAGAAGAGAAAGAAGAGAAAAGCAAAGGAGGCATTCAAGGTTGAAGTTGGGAGATAGAAAGACATGCTCTTAGAGAAGAAACAGCAGACTTGGTGGATGACAGAAGCAGACACTCCAAACTCCCCCTCCAATACACACATACCCTCTCAACAACCGCTGCCCATCCTCTGAACACACACACTGCCCACCCGGCACAAATCCTGTTCAAACAACCCCCCCCCCCCCGCCCTCAACATTGACCACTCCCCAAAACACAATCGACTCCAAAAAAGCCTACCCCTTAAAATCCACATTTAAAAAAGGCCGCACTAAAAGGGTATAATCTTTGAAAATTATAGTTATGTCACACATACAGCTAACAAAAATATATGGAAATGTCTGCTCTACTTAAAATTACAACCAACTAATTGCAGCATTAATGCAAAAAATGGAAGAGGAAAGTGGAAGGGGGAGAAGTAAGGAACTTGTCTGTCGACCCTGCATTAAAGACCAAAATTGTCTAAAGAAAATGGTGATAAATTAAAAAAGTAAACCAGTTTAATTTCAGCCATATAGATTGCATAATAGTTGGGAAGAGATTTCTGAAAGTACCAATTCCATGGCACATGGTTTATGAACTGATACACAAAACAACCATGGATTCAAAACTCAAGTTTTTAAATTAAAATGTTGTACAAAATTATTGCAACCAATAGAATGTTATATATTATGGGGGATTTTATTTTATTTTTATTTATTTCACCTTTATTTAACCAGGTAGGCTAGTTGAGAACAAGTTCTCATTTGCAACTGCGACCTGGCCAAGATAAAGCATAGCAGTATGAACAGACAACACAGAGTTACACATGGAGTAAACAATTAACAAGTCAATAACACAGTAGAAAAAAAAGGGGAGTCTATATACATTGTGTGCAAAAGGCATGAGAAGGTAGGCGAATAATTACAATTTTGCAGATTAACACTGGAGTGATAAATGATCAGATGGTCGTGTACAGGTAGAGATATTGGTGTGCAAAAGAGCAGAAAAGTAAATAAATAAAAACAGTATGGGGATGAGGTAGGTGAAAATGGGTGGGCTATTTACCAATAGACTATGTACAGCTGCAGCGATCGGTTAGCTGCTCAGATAGCAGATGTTTGAAGTTGGTGAGGGAGATAAAAGTCTCCAACTTCAGCGATTTTTGCAATTCGTTCCAGTCACAGGCAGCAGAGAACTGGAACGAAAGGCGGCCAAATGAGGTGTTGGCTTTAGGGATAATCAGTGAGATACACCTGCTGGAGCGCATGCTACGGATGGGTGTTGCCATCGTGACCAGTGAACTGAGATAAGGCGGAGCTTTACCTAGCATGGACTTGTAGATGACCTGGAGCCAGTGGGTCTGGCGACGAATATGTAGCGAGGGCCAGCCGACTAGAGCATACAAGTCGCAGTGGTGGGTGGTATAAGGTGCTTTAGTGACAAAACGGATGGCACTGTGATAAACTGCATCCAGTTTGCTGAGTAGAGTGTTGGAAGCAATTTTGTAGATGACATCGCCGAAGTCGAGGATCGGTAGGATAGTCAGTTTTACTAGGGTAAGTTTGGCGGCGTGAGTGAAGGAGGCTTTGTTGCGGAATAGAAAGCCGGCTCTTGATTTGATTTTCGATTGGAGATGTTTGATATGAGTCTGGAAGGAGAGTTTACAGTCTAGCCAGACACCTAGGTACTTATAGATGTCCACATATTCAAGGTCGGAACCATCCAGGGTGGTGATGCTGGTCAGGCGTGCGGGTACAGGCAGCGAACGGTTGAAAAGCATGCATTTGGTTTTACTAGCGTTTAAGAGCAGTTGGAGGCCACGGAAGGAGTGTTGTATGGCATTGAAGCTCGTTTGGAGGTTAGATAGCACAGTGTCCAAGGACGGGCCGGAAGTATATAGAATGGTGTCGTCTGCGTAGAGGTGGATCAGGGAATCGCCCGCAGCAAGAGCAACATCATTGATATATACAGAGAAAAGAGTTGGCCCGAGAATTTAACCCTGTGGAACCCCCATAGAGACTGCCAGAGGACCGGACAGCATGCCCTCCGATTTGACACACTGAACTCTGTCTGGAAAGTAATTGGTGAACCAGGCAAGGCAGTCATCCGAAAAACCGAGGCTACTGAGTCTGCCGATAAGAATATGGTGATTGACAGAGTCGAAAGCCTTGGCAAGGTCGATGAAGACGGCTGCACCATCCCGGCTCTGCAGATTTTGCTGCGAGGAGACAGAATCATTAGATCATTTGTTTTGGTACTGTCCATACGTAGCTTGTTTTTGGTCACAGGTTCAGGAATGGCAGAAGAATTGCAACAATTTACCTGGAGCTAACTCTGCAAATAGCAACTGCTGGGTGATTTTAAAAAGGCATAGTCAATCGATCAATAACATCATAATACTCGAGCAAAAAAATGTTAGCTTTAATTTACAATATGTAGAATCTAAAGTTCAGAACTTTTGTGAAGCATCACAGCACAGTCGAAAAATATGTGGCAAATAGAAATCAAAACTGGATGGTGTTCAGAGATAGATGGGAGGGGTTGAGTGGAGCTGAAGGCTGGGACTGGATGGTGTTCAGAGATAGATGGGAGGGGTTGAGTGGAGCTGAAGGCTGGGACTGGATGGTGTTCAGAGATAGATGGGAGGGGTTGAGTGGAGCTGAAGGCTGGGACTGGATGGTGTTCAGAGATAGATGGGAGGGGTTGAGTGGAGCTGAAGGCTGGGACTGGATGGTGTTCAGAGATAGATGGGAGGGGTTGAGTGGAGCTGAAGACTGGGACTGGATGGTGTTCAGAGATAGATGGGAGGGGTTGAGTGGAGCTGAAGGCTGGGACTAAAAACAAACAAAAGATACATTTTGTAAAATGTTTGGTGTCCGTAAAATGTATATAGTATGAATAAGCTGGAAGTAGAAGCCTAAGTGTTGTTGTCCATTAGTTTACTCCAATTAGGGGAGGGATGGTAGGGTTAGGGGAGGGGTGGTAGGGTTAGGGGAGGGATGGTAGGGTTAGGGGAAAATAATGAAAGCATATATAGTCTATATTTATACCAAAAATATGGGGATTGGAAATGATGTAGACAATTACATTGATGGAAGCCGCAAACTATCTGCAATATTAAAGCTGATCTACCCCCTGAAAAAATATAGCTATATAGCTATATTGGTTACCTGCACCAATGACCTCCTCGATCTTCACACACGAGATGTCTATCTCCTTGGCAAACTCGTGGATGGCCTCGTTGGGGTCCTCGTAAGTGAACGGGTCAATGTATACTTTCACCCCCGGGGAAACTAGAGAGATGAAATGAATGAAGGGAGGATTGCATCAGTTGTTTTTCGCCAGGTCTTGAACACACACTGAGTGACTATAATACAGTCATGACTGGTCTCAAATTGGAAGCATGAACAGCATATGAGCATATCTATCACACAGCTCGGGAATCTTGAAGAGCGGGGGGGGGGGGGGGGGGGGTTTGATAAACCTGATCTAGATAATCCTGGTTTTGTGTGAGCAAATGCAGTTTCCTGCCTTGGTCAGATGACTGAATAATTCATTCAATCAGGTGGTTTACCGTCTTGGTTTGAACAAAGGACCACAGAAGCTGCAGCTCTTCAGGATTAGAGTTGTATAGTATGTACACACATGCACGCACACACACACAGACACACACACACACAACCTCCTCCCCAAACACACACACAAATACACAACCCCTCCCCCAACACACACAACCCCTGCCCCCAACACACACACATACAACCCGCTTCCCCCAACACACACACACACAACCCCCTGCCCCCAACACACACCCCTCCCCCAGTGCTCACCGTACCGCTGCTGCACAAATACACAACACCCCCCCAAACACACACTCACAAAAGCACAACCCCTGCCCCAAAGACACACACATATACAACCCGCTCCCCCATTACCCACACACTCTCCCCCAGTGCTCACCGTACTGCTGCAGCTTCTCTGTGTACTCCAGCTCCGAACCGCTGTGTTGCTTCCTGCAAACAAGGACCACACACGCACAATCTCATTCGTATGATCAATCCTCATTCCTGGCTGGCACTCCACAGGCTGCTTTCAAATAACAAGCGGAAGATAACGGATTGTATTCAGACAGTCGGGATTGGAAGAATGGAACAATGCTAAGGTTGGCCTAAGCCTTTCTAAGGGCTTTTCAGGATTCAAGAAGTTGCCAAATAATGACCAAAAAGGCCTGTGTTAGATAAATAGATACATATAAAAAACACAACTTACCTAGAGCAAACTATGGCCATGACCACAATGGCAACAATAACCACTAGACCGGCCGACGCCGAGCCCACGATGAGCGGCAGCTGGTCCTGCACCGATTTCTGAGGGTCACCTGAGAAATAAAAAAAACAATGATAAACAAACAATAAACACCTGAAATGTCACTGAGGAATTCTTCAAAGAAACAGCTAGTGAAATATGGAGGCGGATTCATGCAAAAACAAAATAAATGGGATGTGAATTGTATTCCAATCTGTGTTTAGTTTTTCATTTAGACACAATAAAAAAGCGCTTTATAAAAAATAAAAAAGCCAAGTTAGTGGTCTTGTGGTTAGTGTCCGCCCTGCGATTGGAAGGTTGGGAGTTCGATCCCCGGCCAGTGCGTCTCTGCTTGGCACTCAGCATTGAATTAGATTGGGGTTAAGGCCTTGCTATAGACTAGCGTCCTGCACATCAAGCTGCCTCACGCTACAGAAACAGGAGACTGGCTGCTGCTCCTAGAAGCCAAGCCTTGTGCAAGGCTACTTACTTATTCCAAAAAGCAATGCACTCGGGTAAAAAAGAAAACACGCATATTGAAAAACAAGACATTTTATTTCAATGTTTTTACATGTATTAATCCTGCATTTAATCTGCTTCCGTAATAGACTGTAGAAAAATCACACAGCCATTAAGAGCAAATATTTTTTTTTTTAAACAGACAACTTCTTCAAATGGCTTCTTCAGTGTTCTTTCACTACTTGGGTGGATTGTACTTATTAAAGTGAACATAGAAAAGCTTTGAAACACCGGTGAAAAACAAACATGAAAGGCGTTAGCAATGGTGGAGGATACTGATAAACAGTGAAGGGAGAGAGAGAGACAGAAAGAGGAGGAGAAAAAGACAATGAACTAGTGAAGGCAGAAAAGGAAGAGAGACAGAGGGAAAGTAAGAGGCACAGAGACAGAGGGAAAGTAAGAGGCACAGAGACAGAGGGAAAGTAAGAGGCACAGAGACAGATGGGGAGGAAGAGTTCGACACAGAGCACAGAGAGAAAGAATGAGACAACGAAGGAGCACAGGAGGAGGAGAGAGAGAGAGAGAAATGCTTACTGTGTATGGAGGTGCTGAAGTCCATAGGGATACTGTAGTGTCCGTAGCCAGCCACAGTGCGAGCCCGGACCTGGACAACGTAGGGAGTGGCAGCCCTCAGTCCCTCCACACGGGTTGAGCTGTGCTGGGCCGTCACCGTGTGTGACATGGCCTGGCCCTATGGAACACATCAATCAATCAACCAATCGAACAAATGTACTTATGAAACCCTTTTAACATCAGCAGCTGTCACATGATTTGACAGTAACACAGCTTAGACGGAAATCAGAGGCAGACTGACAAGGAAAACTCCCTAGAAGCAAGAAAAATTTGAGGAACCCCGACAACACATGGATTAGAATCGAAAAAAAGTGAAATTATTTTTATTTTTGAAAAAAGGGACAGCATTCACTTGATGTAGTTGAGTTAATTTGGTTCATAGTCTTTTCTATATGAGCAGCATGTCTATGTCCATCGGGCACATGATGCTGATGCTGCTGAAGAAAACAATACACATCTGCATCAAGTGAGCGCTAACCTGTGAAATGCCAAAAACAACCCAGCTACATCAGACAAAAGATGCAATATTTACTTTTCAAACATATTTTGTACAATTGTTTAATTTCCAGTGACTCTTCAAACTTAAAGTACAGAGTAAATGTTTCCTAATGTAAATCATGGTTGAATCAGAGAACAGTGAGCCTGGTCCCAGATGTGTTTGTGCTGTATAGTCAACACCTGCAAGTTGGCTATACAGCACAAACAGATCTGGGACCAGGCTATAAAACAGTGTCTTACCCTTTCGTAGTACTTTATCTCGTAATCCAGGATGACCCCGTTGGGTTTCTCTGGGGGAAGCCAGGACAGGCTGAGGGTGTCTGACGTTGACTTCATCAGGTGCACTGTGGGTATTGCTGACGGTGCTGTGATTGGACAACAAAAGAGGGTGATGTAAAATAAGTCAAAAGAAATGCAAGCTTTCATGTTGAATATGTTAAGAGCATTTTTGTTCCACTGTATAAATGAAATTCGCAACGTGTACAAGCTCTTCGTCTAGCATTGTTTACGATTATCTGACTTCTTACCATGACATTTATCTGACCATTCTCCATGACATTTCAGTTTATTGATTTGGTACTAAGCTGAAATGACACATACTGAGGCCATAAACTCACACAAAGCATCAGTCCTGAGAACAAGATGAGACGGTAGAAAGTAGATGACTTTGTTGCTGCTAACCTGAGTTGAGTGGTAAAGTTGGTGACATTGAGTGGTGTGTCGTCGTGTAGTCAGAGAGGCGATGTTAAGTGGTAGGTAGCTACTTTACTTACAGTGGTGACCTTGAGTGGTGTGTTGTCGTGTGGTGAGGTGAGAGTGAGTGCCGATATCAATTATTCATGTTGAGTGCTGCTAACGTTAAGCGCTGACAAAGCGTTACGACGATACTAACCGGCCTGGTTGGTGGTGATGTTGACGGTGGCGTATCGCGGTGCGCCGGGGCTCTTCCCAGAGACGCCATTGACCGCCTGGACCTCAAAGCTGTAGCGGGTGTGCGCCTGCAGGTTCCTCACCACCACCTTCTTCTGGGTCAGGCCGAGTCGGCGCGGCGACATGTCCATGTTGTCGTCGCAGCGCGAGCACGGGCTCTGGTCGCGCTGACACTTCTTACACACCACGTTGTAGATGACGTCGTCCCGCCCGCCGACGTCCAGCGGCTCCTCCCACTCCAGGGCGATCGAGGTCTCGTTCACCGTGGAGATGACGTTCTGAGGTGGCGAGGGCACGGCTGGACAGAAATGCCACATACGGGTTAGTGATGTCCTCTGAACACCGCTTATAGAGGCTAATATTGTAGAACCTCACTGTTAAAACCATAGTCTTCGAACCCCACTCTAAGCATTTATGCTTTGCTTACTAAAGATACCAATTAGGGCTTATCTTCCTGGGTCCATACAGTTCCTACAAGTGTCCACTTTCTGGTGGAGAAGTATGATCTCCAGCACATAATGAATTGAACAGAAGTCTTCATTTATTTTATATATACCATGTTCATTCCATGCATGACTTCAACATTATAATTCATGGAACTTAATAAATCATTACCCATTAAATAGCAATGGGAGTTCATTCCATAAAGTAGAAATATGTTCTGCTATATACATGATGAAATAAATAGCAGGATTCATACAGCGAATATAAACCATATCCAAGCCACGCTTGACTTAAACATCACTATTCATGAAACGTGATTCATTACCCATAAAATAGCGATGATCTGAATTTAAATGATCCATTGCACAGCGGTGGTGCATAGTAGTGTATACCTATGGAACAGTGTTACTCAATGGAGACGAGTTCTTTAAATAAGAACGGTATGAAATCGGGGTAACGTGTGATAAATGCTACAGGGGACAACTGGAGCAGCAAGCAGAATGTTTCTTCCATCCAGTTACAGAGGCTGGGGGGGGAAATCTAAACCCAAACCCCTCTCAAAGCCGACTCAGACAACACCTACTACGGCAGCAGCACATGGCGAGGTAATGCTTTCAGAGTGTGTCAGTTCACGCATCTCAACCAACTGAGTTCAGCTCCTCTGCCTGTTCGTCCTAAGTGGAGCTAGTCACCCCCCCCCCCCCCCCCCCACATGCTCTGTCCTATCCAATTAGACTGGCACAGTTTAGAATGTGGCCTCATCTAATTGGGCACAAAGTCTGAAATGCTGGGCTCCCGACGTGAGTCCCGAGCTGAGCTTTCGAGTACAACACCCTCGACCCCTTGCTAAACATTGCCTGCCAGGCCTGGCACACGCTCTGACAGGCTATAGGGGATGTATGGAGTCCAAATGGTCTGCGACGATAGTGGCACAGTGGTTTGAAAAGATTTGGACACAGTGACACAGTCCGAATTTTCTCAACAAGGAGAGTATGCACGAGTCATAGGGGCTCAGTCACAGTTAATGTATGTTATGCCAGAGGGGGAAAAAAGGCCTTTGGTGTTAGGCTATGTCACAATGTCAAAGCAGTGCATGTCTATCACACACATATTATGATATCTCTGAGAAAAAGGGGATATTTCTCTGATAAAGGTGTCTGTGGAAACAACCGCAGTTGCTCAAGTTAAAACTAAACTGCCTTCACAGACACTTGCACCATGGCGGTTTTCGAAAACTCTCTGGGCCAGTTCCTCAGACAAAGGTTAAGCCTAGTTCTACACTAAATCGCATGGAGAATCTCCCATGCTCAACGGAGAATCTTCATTGAATATCTACGGCCAATGACGACTGCTAATGAAAAACGGTGAGCTTGACTTACTGGTGCAGGCTGAGTCCGGAGGGTCACTGTCGGCACGGTAGAAGCCATTCTGGCATAGGCAGATGCTGGCACCCCTGGAGCTCGTGCGACTGTTGGGGGGGCAGGGGTAACACGAGCCCTCCCCCTGCTTGTACTTGAATGACCCAGGGGCGCACGCTATATTGGGAAGACAAAAGAGAAAGGGACAGTCAGAACACTGTCAAAGTAAATATAGCACAACACCAAACCAAGGCCGGCACACATACTACAAATCTCAGTCCGGCTGGGGGTCAAGAATGTTAGAAAGGCCTAACTATTGATATTAGGGCCGTTCTCGTTGAGTTTGAGAGAGCTACTCTGTCCAAATCTTTCAAACCATAATGTCACACTAGACTATCTCTTTCGGGGTACGTTTGAATGGGTGAGGAGCACCTAAACTCTTTATTATGGAAAGTTCTAGCGAGGGGTGTGAACACAATTGCGATCGTAAACAATGAAGAGAAAAACATTTTCTTTCCCCCTCCCACAAAATTAAAATCACAGTGCAGTTATCATGAAACATATTCTTTGCCATGTTATAGCCTAACTAGACGATAGGCTAGAAAGGCCTGGGGAAAGTTGGGTAATTTAAATAAAACCAGAGAGATAGAGGTGAACTTTAGGCTACTTGGCAAATTTGCAAGACAAGACATTGCGAGATACAGATTACCATGACATCTCCACACGGTTCTTTCTGCCTGCCCCCTCCTCTCTCTGCCTCGTGCCGGCTCGTCTGCTCTTTCTCTTCGCTAATGATGCAAGTGTGTGTTCAGTCTTCGGTCTGGTGCGTGTAGAGTATACTAGCATATTCCTTAATGATAGGCCCTGCTTTACTGAAGTTTGCAAGATAAAGCATTCCATTGTGAGATTCAGCTTTTGATTGCCTATAGATAGGCCTAGTGCACGATTCTGACTCTGTCTACATAGTACTGTGCCTGTCCCCTCTTTCTCCCTTGCTTTGTTTTTTTTACACAGAGGTACACCAACTAATCCGTTTCCTCCGTTCCAAAAGTATCCAAATCTTAGGAGTCGATTCCTTGCGGATTCTAATCTTGGCACTCAGAAATGGGAGTCGACACCAGGAGTCGACACCAGGAGTCGATTATTTTGGAGACGACTCTCCTCCACCACGTCATTGCTGTTAACGGTTGGGGGGAAATGGCAGAGAAAGGCAAGCGACATCAGCGATGTCCTACATGGCAATGCTTTGAGAAGTTAAGTGAGAAGGCGGTAAAATGCAACATTTGCGAGGTGGAACTGAGGTACAGTAATGGTAATACAGGTGCAATGCTTAACTATCTGAAATGGACGCACTTTGAAATCACACGGAATTTATTAACATTTCTTATCGTTTTAACGGAAAACCAATACAAAAAAAATGAAACGCTAAGATTTTTTTCTCTCTCCTCATTTGTCACATCCCTCTAGCTAGTCTGTCAAAGACCTCCATGTCATATCGTCACACTCGACTACCTCAGTCCGTGTGGGGTGGAAATAAGTCAGGAAGACGTTAGAAACTTCTAGCTAGTCAGTGCAAATCCTTCATACCCTCTCATTTTCATCATAACATATGAGGGATATCAATCTATCCCAGAGAGAACTATGGATGACAGGTAAATTGAGAGCGAAAGATGAAGATGGACGGATTACAGTAGATTGTTCCGGTCTGGCTAACAAGGGTGGAGGATACTATTGAAAGTAAGCATACGCCCGAATCCATCACTCAGGTGTCTATCTGGGGCTTAGAAGAACACAATTCAAAAACGTGGGTCCGAACACATACAAAGTATAGGGATGCTGTTTTGCTTCTCTTTGTCGGGGCCCATCCTCTAACAATTCAATCGCCAATGTCATTGACAAAAGTGTCAAGATAAACCAAAAAAGGTCTCAACCTCAAACGGGGTTAAGATTTGCACTAAAAGTTGGGTTAAGGAAGTTTACACTAAGAGGTTGTAAATATCACTTAGAAACTAGACTCTACTTTCACCTTTCTCACATTCCTTAAGTGTGGTGTAAAACCGTGGCTCTGGCTAACATCTGTCTTATCAGCATGGGTGCTCGTAAAAACCTTTCTGGCGAGAGTTTGTGATTAACTAGTCGGGCTAAGTGGTTTTCCAGTTTGATTTTAAGCTAAGTCCTAATTCTCCGGGAATGCCACTTCGTGTGAATTTAGCGAACTTTAAAGTTCCGCATTCTAGCTAAAAAAACATGTAATAAATAGTTTGGTTAAGATAACATGAAAATGTGTTTTGGATCTCGTAACTCGACTAAGACCTCAGACCCAGATACACTCTTGAAACATTAATCTGATTTATGTTTGTCTTATTATATACTGCACCATCGTTTTCTTTTGTTTGTTTGTTTTGTTTCTCGAGGACAATCACTTGAATCCTCCGCTTTAATCCATTAACCTTGGAGGGAATGCCCATTTGTCTTTCTCTCTCCGATACCGGAAAGTTCTGTGGCCCTCACTGGCCTCTCCCTCTCTACCCCACCTCCCGCTCACCCTCCCTCTCCCCCCACCCACCCTCCCTCTCCCCCCACACACCCTCCCTCTCCACCACCACTCCCTCTCTCCTCCCCTCTCTCTCGAACCCCTCTTTCCTCTCCATCCCTCCCTCTCTACAACCCCCCCCTTCTCTCTTCATTCCACCTCTCTCTCTAGACTGAGGTAACGTCCCTGTGATTAATGGTGAGCGGTGGCAGTGTTGGCTCACGGTGGTCTGAGCGGTGGTAATGAGTGCAGTCGCCTGTAGATGAACTAACGGTGGGGAGACCATACAGGAAATTACACTTCCTCCTCCTCGCCACCGCCCGCCTCCGCCACGCCTGAAGCCTCTGGAGAGCCTTTTATCAGGCGTCGACAACAGGCTTTTAACCTTGAGCCGCCAAATGGCCATAAATGAGCTCTCTGGCGCGTGTTATTCACCGTTTCTCACGCCCAGGTGAAGAAAGGAGAGAGACGAGGAAGCTTCTCTTTCTTTCTCTGACCGTTCCTCATTTTGGCATGGGCAATCAGCAATTCACAGCTCAATCTCATTGTCCTTCTCTCTCTCTCTCCCTCTGTCTGTCTCTCGCTTTATCTCTCCTTCTCCGTCTCACAATATATCTCTTTCCACCTCAATATCTCTTTCTCCTTTACAATCTCTGTCTCTCCCTCACACAATATTCTCTCTCCCACTATCTTCCTTTCTCTCCTCACTATCTTTTTCCCTTTCACTATCTCATTCTCCCTCTCCCTCCGATCCCCCCCTCTCTCAATATTTGTATGCTGCTGCTCTCCGCAACAGCTCATTAATGCAAACTCTCCACCCTCCTTCACCCTTCATTCATGCGCCACACAATACATACAGAGGGTGGAGTAGACTGTGTGACTTGAATTGAGCATAAAAAACCCAGGCTTTGGCTAAGCATTAAAAACCAGGCTTTGGCTAAGCATTAAAAACCAGGATTTAGTTAAGCATTAAAACCAGGCTTTAGTTAAGCATTAAAAACCAGGCTTTGGTTAAGCATTAAAAACCAGGCTGTAGTTAAGCATTAAAAACCAGGCTTTAGTTAAGCTCTTGAAGCTAGGGGGCACTATTTTTATGTTTGGAAAAATAATGTTCCCAAAGTAAACAGCCTATTTCTCAGGACCAGACGCTAGAATAAGCATATAATTGACTTATTAGGATAGAAAACACTCTAAAGTTTCCAAAACGGTCAAAATTGTGTCTGTGAGTTAAACAGAACTGATTTTGCAGGCTAAAACCTGAGGAAAATCCAATCAGGAAGTGCCCCTGTTTTTGAAACCTCTCTGTTGTTATGCCTATTGCCCATTTAAAGGGATATCAACCAGATTCCTTTTTCTATGGCTTCCCTAAGGTGTCAACAGCCTTTAGACATAGTTTCAGGCTTTTATTTTGAAGAATGAGTGTGAACGACCACATTGCATAAGTGGAGAGGTGGGGGCTCTCAGAGTGAGTTGTGCGCAAAAGAGAAAGGCGGCCATTGTTACTCCCGGTCCTAGTGAAAAGCCAACTGTCCCGGTTGATATATTATCGAATATATATATATGAAAAACACCCTGAGGATTGATTATAAAAAACGTTTGACATTTTTCTGTGGACATTATGGATATCATTTGGAATTTTTGTCTGCGTTGTCGTGACCGCTCTTTCCGGTGGATTCCTGGGCATAACGCACCAAACTAACGGAGGTATTTGGATATAAAAAATATCTTCATGGAACAAAAGGAACATTTGTTGTCTAACTGGGAGTCTCGTGAGTGAAAACATCCGAAGATCATCAAAGGTAAACTATTAATTTGATTGCTTTTCTGATTTTCGTGACCAAGTTACCTGATGCTAAGTGTACTTATTGTTTTGTCGAGCGATCGATAAACTTACACAAACACTTGTATTGCTTTCGCTGTAATGCATAATTTCAAAATCTGAGACGACAGGTGGATTAACAAAAGGCTAAACTGTGTTTTGCAATATTGCACTTGTGATTTCATGAATATGAATATTTTCTAGTAATATTATTTGACTGTGGCGCTATGCTATTCAGCGTTGCTGATGACAATTATACCGGATCCGAGATGGGTGGTTCAGAGAGGTTAAGCATTAAAAACCAGGCTTTAGTTAAGCATTAAAAACCAGGCTTTAGTTAACCATTAAAAACCAGGCTTTAGTTAACCATTAAAAACCAGGCTTTAGTTAAGCGTTAAAAACCAGGCTTTAGTTAAGCATTAAAAACCAGGCTTTAGTTAAGCATTAAAAACCAGGCTTTGGTTAAGCATTAAAAACCAGGCTTTGGTTAAGCATTAAAAACCAGGCTTTGGTTAACCTCTTCAGTCGACCCTCTACTTTTTTGAACATTCTGTTAAAAATCGCGCAACATTTCAGCGCCCTGCTACTCATGCCAGGAATATAGTATATGCACTCAGACGTTTAAAAAACTGGTTAAATCACTGCTGTGGCTTTACCAGAACGGCATTTACATCGAAAAGCACAGGAAAAACTGATCACTGAAAATGGGAAAATATATCCATGCGCTACTTGATCCCATTGATAAAGGTGAACCACAATTAATTGACTGAGGTTGCAGTACCTACAGCTTCCACACGGTGTCTAGAGTCTTGTCATTTCCCTTCGAGTTTTTTCTTGGTCAAACACATGCAGGACACCGTATCTAATCCGGTCTAGGACCGGATATTTTCGTTGAGTTTCTAGCCGGACATTTTTCCAGACGGACAGCTAATGATCTTTACATCGCCTCCTGATGAATTTTATCGCTTATTAACGTTTACTAATACCTAAAGTTGCATTACAAACGTATTTCGAAGTGTTTTGTGAAAGTTTATCGTCGACTTTTTGAATTTTAAAAAATGACGTTACGTTTTGAAACAATGTTTTTTTCGTTTATCACACAGTCTACATATAACGATATCTAGGCTTTATATGGACCGATTTAATCGAAATAAAGACCCAAATAGTGTTTATGGGACATCTAGGAGTGCCAACAAAGAAGATGGTGAAAGGTAATGAATGTTTTCTATTTTATTGTGCGGTTTGTGTAACTCCGAAATGCTAATTATTTTGTTTACGTCCCCTGTGGGTCTTTTGGGGTGTTGCATGCTATCAGATAATAGCTTCTCATGCTTTCGCCGAAAAGCATTTTAAAAATCTGACTTGTTGCCTGGATTCACAACGAGTGTAGCTTTAATTCGATACCCTGCATGTGTATTTTAATGAACTTTTGAGTTTTAACTAATACTATTAGCATTTAGCGTAGCGCATTTGCATTTCCAGAGCTCTAGTTGGGACGCAAGCGTCCCGAGTAGAAGCAACAGGTTAAGCATTATAACAAGGCTTTAGCTAAGAATAAAAAACCAGGCTTTGGTTAAGCATTAAAAACCAGGCTGTAGTTAAGCATTAAAAACCAGGCTTTAATTTGTAAGTCGCTCTGGATAAGAGCGTCTGCTAAATGACTTAAATGTAAATGTAAATGTAGT